>NC_044031.1:58880692-59537708 GCF_901765095.1 Microcaecilia unicolor | reverse complement strand
ACACAGTAACTTATGGAACTTTGTAAGTCTAAGTACTTTGAAAATTAGCCCCATGGTTAATTACAAAACAGTATAGTGCTTCAAACATGCAGCCTGCTCAATGCAATGGAAAACTGTAACAGCCTCCATCCATTTTCTCGTTAGGCTGCTCCAATGTTAATTAGTGCGAATCCTAAACATTTCGGACATCTGTCCCACAAAGACTTTATCACAGGGACAAGTGATGGAATAAACCACATATTCTGTGGCATACAGTAGGTTGTCCTGGTGTTTGTGGTTTGTTAAATTTTTCTGTACCACACAATCTACAGCATTGGTCTAGGCAGTTACATAAAAACAAATTTAAAGGTGAGAAAGGAACTCTGTCTCATAATAGAAAAGGAAATCCAGTCACACAGACAAACTAAAATAAGAACACATTCACCAATGCTCTCATCCAAGGCAAATAAAAAGCAGGTCTAGATTTAAGAGTAGAAAAGAACATATTCCAACCATTATTCAGCCAGTGGCAGTCAGTGGTTTGTTTAAGTGCTGTCACAACAAAATTTGGGCTATTTGTGGGCACAGGCACTGAATAACCGGGGATAAATTGTCTCGCAGTGCCCGCTGGAGCTTATGTGAGTCCAGACCGATATTCAACCAGGGCCCACATAAGACAGGCTGAATATTGGCCTGGGTCTGTATAACTTTTTTTGTTTTTTTTTTGTTAGTGCCCACGATCCCCCTCATGGCCCCTCACAAAAGACCTCTTCTTTCTCTCCTTTCTCCCGTCAGCCCACATCATGTAGATGCCCCCCCCCCCCACCTCCCCATGGTCTAGGTAGGGCACTCAAGCCTACCTTTCCTCCCTGGTTGTCCAGTAGGGCATTGGGGGCAGGAGCTGGCTATAGAAAATGCCTGCCACAACCAGAAGGGAGGAAAGGTAGGCCTCTGGGGCCAGCCTAGACCATGGGGGGAGGGGGATGAGGATGATATTCTGGGAGGTGGGGGGCTTCTGTATTGCATGGGCTGGGAGGAGGATCACGGTCTCTTTAAAAAAATGCAGGTGCTGGCAATATTCAGCGCCAGGACCCACATAGCTAAGTGGCCCATATTAGGACAGCTTTTGAGCTGTCCTAAATTTGCCTGCTTAGCTATGCAGGTGCCAGCACTGAATATTTCCAGCACCCAAATAACTGCTGGCTCTTGTTCTGCCCCTGCCCCATTTTATTTTATGGGCAGTCAGAGATTTAGTGCCACAGAATATTGATGGTTAGTTGGACACTGGCAATGTAAGTGAGCAGGAGCCTCTCCTGATTGCTTAAATCACTTTTAATATCAGGCCCATTGCCACTGGTTATTCGGATTAATGACTCATGTGACTTGTAGAGTAATCTCGCATGTATTACACATTTAGCATTTAAAGTGCCTTCTGGGTAAATCAGATTCCTTTTGATTAACCATATCACTTTTCTTATCCTGCAGTTCAGATGGATTTAATTTATGTTTAATATTTCAGCCTCTGCTGAATCCAGTTCTCAGCTGTTTATATGCAAACACCAGAAGTAATGTAAGAACCTTCCAATGTTTATGCAGACATTTTACTATTCTTGAAGCACCTGTACTGAATCTTAAAACACTTTCAAGTGTTCCCTTCTATCAGTTTTTGAGGTATAGGAGGCTGTGTTCTACAGAAAAAGAATATAAAAGACAATCTTAAGAAGTTGAGCAAAGGAGAATATCCTGGGAAAGTGATACAGAGGTTATACAAACAAGCTTTGTATAATAAGGTGCCCTTTTACTAAGCCACGTAAGTGTCTATACGTGCCCAACGTGCACCAAAATGGGGTTACCGCCCAGCTACTGTGTGGCTTTGTGGTAATTTCATTTTTGGTGCACGTCCGCTTCGCACATCCGAAAAAAATATTTTTGGATGCACCTATTGTGCGCGCCAAGTGGCATTTGGCGCATGTAGGTCATTACCGCCCGGTTACCACATGAAACCTTATTGCTAGGTCAATGGCTGGCAGTAAGATCTCAGACCCAAAATGGATGAACGGCAATTTTCATTTTGCCATAGGTCCATTTTCAGCAAAAATTTTAAAAAGGCATTTTTTGCAGGCGCATTGAAAAATGATTCTGCGCGCACCCAAAACACATGTCTATACTACCGCATAAGAAAACAAAACAGTGAAGATGACTAACAGAAAGAAAAACAAAAAATAAAAATAAAAAATATGTAGAAAAACATCAAAATCTAAAAATAATCATAAAATATGTATTTGAAAATATAAATACATAAAAAAGACGACACTCTGATTGTAAAAATTAAAAAAAATATACTTTATTAGCCATAAAATGGTAGGGAGAAAGGGACTCGACACAGCTGTGTTTCGGCCGTTCAGGCCTGCGTCAGGAGTCTTTTCACCATATGCTGGTTACTAATTCTATCCAAATATCACAGGAATATGAATATCTTTTTGCTAGTATTATAGCGCTGAATTATACTCAGAACAATGTCAAACGGAAAAGCTCAAGGCAGAGTTTCATATCTCTTTACTGATATTGTAGCGCTAAATCATACTCGAAACAATGTCGAGCAGAAAAGCTCAGAGCAGCGTCTCATGTCTATGAAATCAAACAGAACTAGTATGCCATTTTTCAGTGCACCTTAGTAAAATGACCCCTCAGAGGTTTGTTGTTGCAGCATAACGGGATGAAATTGTCGAAGATCAGTACTTGATGTGTTTTTTAAAATACAGTAGAAGTGAAGAGTTTACATAAACATTGGAACATCTCTACATTATGTCCAGTGTTTGCAGATACTAATTAAACAATTGTCCGTTTTATAAGTGGTAATACATTTTTTACACTGAATTTAGAAAATCTGAGGTGGTAGATCCTTACTTTTTACTCTTGTTTTAGAAATCTCTTCGTACTTGAAGGCATTATTCATTATAAGGTGCATTTTAGAGTGCCGTATTTATATTTAACAGGTGCCAAGTGTACAAGGATGAATTCAAAAGCCTTGGGGAGAAACACATTTCTTTCTTTCTTTCTCTCTCTCTCTCTTTCAGATCAATTTTGTGCTCTTTATTGGAATAATCATTATTCTTGTGCAGAAACTCCAGTCGCCTGATATTGGAGGAAATGAATCCAGCATTTACTTGTAAGTATAATAATTATCAGATATACTGAAATCAATTTCACTGTCTAATATACACATAGGAAAAAGAAAGTACAATTGTTTTGGCTCAAATATACCCTGCCACAATCATACAATAAATGTTAACGTTCTCCTGGCAAAATGAGATATTCCAGTTCCGCTTGAAAGTGGAGCTAGCTAAAGGATAATGCCTTTTTGTATGCACTATAAGAGTGGAAAGGGTAAATTGTATAATGGTAGTTGTTACCATGATTTCTAAAACCCCATCCCACAAATTATATGAGTCCAAGTTCTATTGCTCCAGGAACTGACAAGCAATGCAACAGACCAATTATAATTTTTTAAAAGGCTATTTATTTACAATCAAGTGAAACAACCATATGTGGTTAAGAATTATGTATAAATACAAGGTAACTCAGGAAAATAAAAGACACCCCCCCCCCCCCCCCCCCCGATATTCAAAACCATTTAACTGGCCAGGAATGGCACCTGGATTGTTAAATGGTACTTAGCCGGC
Source organism: Microcaecilia unicolor (assembly GCF_901765095.1). NCBI lineage: Eukaryota > Metazoa > Chordata > Amphibia > Gymnophiona > Siphonopidae > Microcaecilia > Microcaecilia unicolor. The sequence goes on along the minus strand of NC_044031.1, from coordinate 59,534,046 downwards.
TATCCAGGTGGAGGAGGAAAAGGACCAATAGGGACTGAGCCTGTCATCACGTAGTACGGGTGGTCCCAGAGGGCAGCCCGCGATTGGAGGGAAAGGTCATACCCAACTGACCTCTCAGGACAGCAATAGTAAGAATGACCAGGAAATGATAGCAGGTAGACAAAAGAGCCAAGCTTGGCTGAGAAAGAGTGGAGGTCTTTGCAGAATAGACCACTAGAAACAGACAGGCAAGGATGACTGCATTACATGTGAGACTACATTACACACAATGCATTGCTCATATGTCTTTGCAGTGAGGACTGCAGCAGTAAAAATCCTTAGAAGTGAGAATAACTGTAAAGGCATTAAACACATTTTAGGATTACACTATAAACCAGTGTAAGGCTGTCAGAGGACAGAACATACACATCCCCACCTCCCACAAGTCTGTGGTGACACAGGACCCACAAATACTTGTGGCGATGCCACACATGATGAAGCATATTCATTCTTATATCAATTCCCACTTTCAAAATGCCTCCTCAACAATATCACAATCACCCCTAATTCCACCAACTGTCTACCCAAACTTCGGGCCCATCTGCCACCTAAAGTAGCTTCCAAAATATCTTGAACAGTGCTCAAGAAAATGTCCTGCCCAGTCTATGACAAATGGATCCAATCAGGATGAAAGAGTCCTGGGCAATCTGTCATAAGCAACTCATGGGTCAAAAACAACCCAACCACAAACCGGGCAACTTCAGAATTCACATGCTAATGCAGGTGCTCAATGGTGACCATGTTCCTCGCTTCCCACCAAACCAGATGAGGGATAATAAATGACCATACCAAATGGGCAGCCAGAAAATAAGTCCTCACTTCATCTGTCAAATCGACATCCTTCACCCAACATAAATCATTGCCTCCCAAATGAACCAAAATCAATCCAGGAGAGAAAAAACGGTGCACTTGAAGAAGAGTAGGCAGCAGTTGGTCCCACAACATGCCACAAATCCCCAGCAAGCGGATTCAAATTCCTTGCTCCACCAGCCCGAGGTTTGCTCCCATCAGGACTCAACTGCCCTCTTCTGGGCCCAGAATATGTAGGAATGTCCACATAGTCAAGCGCAATAATCAGGAGGAAGATTCCTTGAAATGGAAGATAGCAAAAAAAATTAATTAGGCGTGACCCCCCCCCCCCTCTGCGGCGCACCCCCCCCCCCCCCCCCCGGACCACAACCCCCCCCCCCCAACCGCATTCTTACCTGCGGGAGGGCCGATCCGCCCCGAGTGCACGTCACTCGGAGCTGCGTCGGCCCCGCTGGTTCCCTGCTCTCTCTGCCCCGGAACAGGAAGTAACCTGTTCAGGGGCAGAGAGAGCAGGGAACCAGCGGGACCGGCACACCCCGAGCGCGTGCACCCGGGGCGGACCGCCCCTCCCACCCCCCCCATTCCTACACCACTGCTCAGTAGGTCTTCTTTTTTTTACGCTGCAAGAGGAACATCCAATTCCTTAGCCACCACCTGAAATAGCTCTCATCAAAGCTAGACACTGGGGACTCCCAGCTGGACCACCAAAGAAAAAATCATCAAGATAATGAATGATGGAATCATATCCTGACAGCCGCTGAACTACCAGTCTCAAAATACGCACAGGAAATGGAACAGCCAATCAGCATACATTTATCAAAGCAAAAGGAACCCTCAAAATGAAAATCCAAGAAATGAAAAGAATCCAGATGGACAAGCAAAAGTCGGAATGTAAACTCAATGTCAGCTTTTGCCATCAAAGCCCGGGGCCCAGCCGATGCACTACATCCACTGCCTGGCCAAAGAGGAGTATTGCACCGAACAAAGTTCAGGATTTATGAAAGAATTCACACTCCTACCGGGAGGATATTCACACTCCTACCAGGTGAATAAGACAAGTTATGAATCAAACAAAACTTCCCAGGCTCTTTCTTCGGCACAATACCCAGTGGGGAGAGCACTAACTTCTCTAAAGGAGGGACCAAAAATGGCCACCAATACAGCCTAAAGCCCGCTCTTTTGCCAGCTTCTCAGACACCACCGCACAAAGTTGATGTACTGATGGTGCAGTCCGGCAAGCATGAGACAGGGCCCACAAAAGGAATAACAAAACCTGAATAAAAACCCTCCTGCAGCAATTGAGCATCCAAGAGTGTAATACAGGGAACTTAATGGGCAGAGGTGTCTTGACTAAACACTCCCCCCCCCCCCCCCCGGCCGGAGAACCTCCCCATCCAAGCTGCCTATGGCCTCCTACCCCCATGCTGAAGCACCAAAATGCTGGGTGTGAGCCCCCACAGTGGCTGCAATGATGTCAGTAGTGACACTGAGGACACTCACACTGCCTATCTTTGAACTGTAAGCAAAAATTAACTCTGGCTGCACTCCCACCGGGGACCGAAAGAAAGAATGCCCCCAACCCCAACACAGGTCCTGATACACCATATCCCGAAGGGAGGCCTGGACGAAAGGAGCCCACCCTGGCAGAGGTCATTTTGACAACCCAAAGATCCATATCAGGATAACCTCAGTGATCAGAGTGGTCCTTGGCCAATCCATGGTGAAACTGATCATCATAATTAAGCCAATCCCACCCGCCTTACATCTGATAAGCATGCAAAATCAAATCAGCTTATCTCAACAGGTGAGGACGAGCAGGCCAAACTTCACCCAACACACTAGCATAAACATTGAAAGCCAGCATCCAATTAAAAATAGTCATAGGAACCCACTCCCTTTTAAATTTATCCTCTGGTCTTAGATGCCTCCCATTTCTTATCACCCCCGTCCTGTTCCTGCATCAACTAAAAGAGAAGATCCATATATTTCCCACACAATATTTTCTATCACAGTTTTAAGGAAATTTGACAATCCAAGGGTGCAATTGCACACAAGGTATGACCCCGGCGTGAAACAGGTGCCACACCTGGCCCAGCAAGCTGACCCACACCAGCCAAAACAGGAGCCACACCTGGCCCAGCAAGCTGACCCATACCAGCTTTGCCCTTGCGAGACCTACCAGGCAAGACACCCACTCCCTGAGACAAACCAGGCAAAACATCCTCAGAAAAGGAGGATGACAAGGAAGACACAGAGGAATCCCAGGAATCCGATGACTCTCAAACTGATAACTGATCCTCCCCTAGCCCCCTTTGCTGGTGCTTCCTCAAATCCAAATGCTGCATAACATGTCACAAATGGCATATAAACTTCCTATCCCACAAGCACTTGCCCAACGAACGCTGTGAGAGCACCCCCCCCCCCCAAGTGACCCACACGCACAGCATCCATCCCCCTCCAACCTCCGCTACCCCAACAGCAGACGAAACCCCAGACAACTCACCAGATGCCCCCATAGGTACAGCAAAACTGGATGTGCCTGGAGCATCCATCACAGGAACCTCCAAAATACCAGGAGGAACATCAGCAGAAGGATGAAAGGCCCCTGCATCCGCACCCCTGCACTGCACAAGCCCTCCAGCCAAACCCACAGAACCAGTCCTCTTCTTGGGAGCAGACATCCGATTACCCAAAACACTGGCTGAGGCCACTCTCGCACCTGCTGTCTTAACTGAACCCCTCACAGTCCTGTTAGCAGCTTTGGCAACCCCTACTTCTCCTGATGCTTGAGCAGAACCCCCCAATGCCCTTTCCCCCAACCCAACCCCTCGTTGAGGAGCCATTGAAACACCAAGAAACCCCCTGCACGCACACACCCAGTCACCCAAACACACCACCCCAACAGCAGGCAACCCCAACCCCCCCCCCCCCCCAAATAGAACCCAGCACACCAAATAAGCTGCACCACAGAAAAAACGTTGGGCAATATGACTTAGTGGTAAACGGCGTCAGACACTAGGACCCAGCGGGAAGCTGCAACGCTCCACAACCAGCCCAATACACAGCACAGGCACAGCCCACAAACCCCAAAGATGGCCTTCCCGTGATGCAGCAAAAGCCTCCCCCCCCCCCCCCCCCCCCCCCCCCACAGAAGGAGCCTCCTGCCCCAAAGAAAAAAACCCAAACCAACACTGGACCATAAATCCCTTCAGGCAGAAATAAGGCCCACCACAAAATGTAGTTCCAAGCTCCTGTACTGGTGCCAGAAAGAGCCAAAAGCCCCATTAGCACCCCACCATGCAAAAGGACCCCACCAGACAGAAACTTACCACCGAAAATACCACAAATGCAACCCGACCACCACAACTCCCAGGTAAGGAGGGGAACCACCTCACCTCCCAACCCGCTTCCATTCATCGCCACCCTCCCAAAATAAATATACTAACTGCCAAATGTTCCCTCAATTTTCTCCCACAACTCCTCAGCAACCATGCATCTCCAATCCCTGTCAGCCATGTCACCTCCCTGCCAACCAACCATCCTTTTACCATACCCTCCCTTTGTTTCCCCTCCCCACTCCCTAACCATAAAACAGCATGGCTCTTAACCACAGCTGTTATCGCTCACTGACTTAATCTGTGAGCTCCCTGTAGAAAAGGCCAGACGAATTTCCTATTTAATATAAAAAGTTTATTCACTTTTTTAGTTTACAAACTGAATACCATCAATTGGGTATTTAGGAAGCATTTCTTTTATAAGCAATATAAACAAGCTATGTACAAGAGAAATCAGAATGCTTAAGGCAAATCAAAATGCTTATTACTTCTTTGTTCCACCCTCCTTATATACTGTTTTATGAATAATCTTCTCCTGATATCACGTGCAGACTGTGCCATACCATAAATCCTTAATTTAAAGCAGAACATATGCTGCATCTGTGTTCCCTTATCGCTCCCCCTTCTTGCCAGACTTTCTGGAGCCGTGCCTTTGGCTGATGTGGGCCACATTCTTTTCTCATGTCCCAGGAGATTTTAGTGTTGAAACAGCTAGTTGTAATCATGGAGCCTTCCACTCCTCATCTTTCATACTTTTGTTCAACAAATCCTCCCTTTGAGGACTGATTGTTTCAGGCCTCACACATCTGTTTCAGCTCCAGTCTGTTTCTTTTTACCTCCCTTCTAAATCTCCTCCCCCTTGTTATTTATGATATGCTGTGCCTGCAAGCTCTGTCTTTTCATCATCTTTATCATACATCTTTCAATATTTCTGCTGACATATTAAAGTTCTATTCATTCTTGATTTCAGTTACCATTGTCATTAAAAGCATCCTGGCACATCTTTGCAAACATGCTAATACACATGTTACACAGCATTAAACAGATTCAATTGTACTAGGGTACAAAATTTATATTTCTTTTGAATACAGACAGTGAGTTTCATCAAAGGGAAGTACACTGTCATTCTTACTTTTCATATAAGAACAATTATAAGGATAATGCCTACTGATGTGGCATTAAAAATTACACAAATTAAAAGCATATTCCAAGGTTATTAACATTCATTGAATCAGTTGTTACATATCATTGAGTTAAAGTCTTATTGCAGCTTGTTTTATTGCCACACTTTTCTCTGGTGGCTGTGACATTTACAATCACTGTACTTTTTCCTATAGACCAATTACCTGTTACAACATTGTGCGTGTAATTGCACTTTATCAGGGGAATGTTTTCAGTTGTCATACTATTAATCAGACACCAAAATGATGTCTGTGGATACTTGTCCGTAAGCAAGGCTTGCTTATAAATAGTCTCATTTGTCCAATGAAGTTTCCATCATCCCTTACACAGGTATTATTGGGATAACAGACATGATTTTATCATTGTAGTCCTATATATCATAGCTGGCAAGGACAAGGATGATGTCAGTCAGTGTGCGCATGTAATACAGTCAATTAAATTCAACATTTTTGCTGCCGTTACAAGCCTGTTCTCATACGTATTCATTGTCCATCCTATTGGAAAACTAAACAGCAACAACAACGCAATATCAATATGTTCAGGGACATGGACATGTTGTCTGTCTATTCCTTGTCCACTTCAGTATTATTGATTCGTCGAATATCTGATAAATGTATCCAGGAAGTATGACCTTCCAGACGGGCAGCGGTCTGAGTAAGGGCCGTGATAGCAAAAGGTCCTACATACACAGGATCCTTCCATGTTTTATGTGTAAAGTTCTTTCGTAGTACTAAATCACCTACTTTAAAAGCACAAACATCATTAGTAGTCCCTGCCTGTGATGCTACATTTGTTCGGATCATATCACTCGTCAGGTTCAACATAGGTTGTAGCTTTTGCCTGTACTGAGCTGTATTATCAGTACTTGCTGTCTGCATCGGGAAGAAATGACGTCCTGTCTGAATTTGGAATGGGGACAATTTTGTACGCCCATTTGGTTGGGCCCGTATTGTCATTAATGCTAATGGCAATACATCAAGCCATGTATATAATTTTCCCACCATTTCTTTATTGAGAGATTTTAATAAGACTCTCAATTTTGTTTTTAAAATGCCATTGTAGCGCTCCACCAACCCATTGGAGGTGGGGCGATACACTGATACTTTTCTGTGTGTTAAACCCATAATCGTTTCCATTTCTTTCAAAACACTGTTATTAAAATGTGTCCCGTTATCAGAAATTATTCTAGACGGACACCCATGTCTTGGCATAATATGAGTTACCAGGCATTGTACCACCTCATGTGCTGTCTCCCTTTTACATGGAAATGCTTCTATCCACCTTGAAAAAGCATCCACCCAAACTAACAAATATCTTTTTCCCTGCACTGGAACAATCATATCAGTGAAATCAATATACCATTCTTTTGCTGGGCCTTCTGGTATTGGAAGTGTCCCAGGTGATATTTTAGGACCTCGTTTAGGTATGTTAATATTGCATACCATGCAATTTTGCACAACCTGTTGAATCAAGTTATCAATTTTCAAAGTCCAAAATCTTTGCTCAAATTGTTGTTTCATTGTTTCCTTATTCCAATGCATGGTTGCATGCCACCCAGTCAATACCTTAATCACCTGACTCATTGGCATGCAAGGCAATCCTTCTTCTGTATTAAACCATTCACTTCCCAACTTCATACATCCCTTCTTCAATCATTTTTCACTTTCCTGTCCCTCTGGCTGCCACATTTCAATCTTATCTACATTTGTAAGTGGCCCTTCCTGTGTCTGTCTAGTATTATACAAAATCTTTTCACTTTGCTTAACCACCTCCGTTGCTGCTGCATCAGCCATTGCATTACCTAGTGCCTCAAAGGTTGGCCTTTCAGTGTGGGCCGGGGTCCACACAACTGCAGTTTTTCTACCTTCTTGTTCCCTTCTTGCCAAAATTTCAAACAGCAATTTCCAATATGTGTAATGTTGTAAATTTTTACCTGCACTGGTTATCATCCCCCTACGCTGCCATTTTAATATATGATACTGTAGTGAACTTGCAACGTAACCACTATCAGTATATATAGTGACATTTTGAGTCATATCAGTTTGTTGTAAGGCTGTAATAACAGCCAAAAGTTCAGCATGCTGTGCAGTATGGTCAGGAGGGGTTTTATATTGTACTTGCATTATCTTTCTTAGATTCTCATCTACCTGCACGCAGGCAAAGCCTGCAACAGTCCTTTCACAAGCTCCATCTGTAAACCATATTAACCCATCAGACAAGGGTTCAAAAGTAAGACAGTGAAATGTAGGGATTTCTATAGTATCGATCTCACCCTCTTGATCGACAGGAAAAAACAGATCTATCTTATTTCTCTGTTCTTTAGTTAATGGTATTATTCTTATATCTTGTCCTAAAAGTACTGCTTGATATTTTCCAAATCTAGTGGCTGTCAATGCTGTTTGGCTAGGGCTCAACAGCGTTTTAATCGTGTGGTTGGTATGTATTACAATAGGAACAAAAGGCATTTGTGCTCTCCATTTGCCTACTGCTGCCACAATAGCTGTCAATAACTTTGGTATTTCTTTCATTCCCTTTTCCACATGATTAAAAGAGCCTGACAAAAAAGCTACTGGTGTATTTACTTCATTATTTTGATTAATCATAGCTGCCCAACTGTTTCCCATGTCTTTTACCCACAAATGCACAGGTGATTGGATATCTATTACTGCTAAGGGTCCTGGGGATAACAGATCCCTCACAATCTTAGCCAGCACTATTTTATCCTGCTCTTCCAACACAATTAGTGTATTCTTTGGTGTGGCTGCGGGCAGTTTCAAATGTTTATAAAGTCTCATTACTTTTTGTGTATAATTTGGTATCCATTGTCTGCAGTAATTTAACATTCCCAAAACAGCACGTAACTGGGTAACTGTTTGCGGTACCGGAGTCTCATTTAAAATAGATATAACTTCCGGTATAATGACCTTATGTGCTGCTGAAACATTTTGTCCTAAAAAGGTGACAGTAGACTGAGCTATAACACATTTTTCCTTGTTACATTTATATCCTAACTCTCCTAATAACAAAAATAATTTTCTAGTCCATTCTAGGCATTCTGCTTCAGTCTCAGCAGACAGTAGAATATCATCTACATAGACAAACAATGACACCGTGTCAGGCAATTGACTCCTGAAATCCTTTAAATCCATCATTAGTTGTTTTGAGAATACCGATGGACTATCAGTAAAGCCTTGCGGCATCCTAGTCCACCGATATGCCTCATTCTGTACATCCTCAAGTGATGTAGGTCCTCCCTTGTCACGGGGGAAGGGGAGATGTTTAACTTCCAACAGGTTTTTAATAACTCCCCACATTTGATTTTATCCATTCTCACAAGCTCTGCAGCTACATGTTTTCCCTTAAATATTGGCCTTGGTGTCAATTTGAACAGGATTACCTTTAGCCGTCCCTCAGCCTCAAATTATGTTGACAAATCATATTGTTCAGATGTTATTAAAGATTTTAAATCACCTCTTTCACCTATTAGCCCTACACACAGAACTAGCTAGGACTGTGACTAATTCAAACCAGCTGATCTCTTAACACTGCAGGAATCTCACTTAAAAAAGGGTCAAACAAAGTTAAATTGCAAAGACATTCCACATAGAGAACTAGAACTTATTAATTAAACAGAATAACACATATTTTAAAATAAACAGAGATCACCTTATAAGACAAAATCAAACTTATTTAAATCTAATCTAAAACAATCTTTTAAAAGGAACAAAACAAGTTTCAGTTCTTCCTGACCTTTCTAACCTAAGCCAGACACCCGAGAAATCAAAACCAGATGACATTCCTCAACCTTCAGGCTGAACCAAAGGCTGCTTTTCCTGTTCTTGCTGTATTTTTTCTACATTTGCATGAAATAAATCAGACGCAACTGAAAATAAATTCCAAATAATAAGATGCTTCTCTAAGCTTTTCTTCTTTTTCTTATTTTCTTGTATGTATGTCAGGAGAGATAATAATTTTGGACGATCAAACGATCCATACTGAGACCAGTTTGCATCATATTTGACCCATTTCTCATGTATTTTTTCAATCTGTTTTTTTTCTAACGGGAATAATTCTATGACATGCTGCAAAGGAGTGCATTTTTTTGAACTATCTAAATCTAAATACAAAGTAAATACAGGAGTTTCTTTCTTCTCTGCCCCTTTCCCTTCCATTTTATTCTGACTATTAAAATTTCTCCTATAAAGCCACAACCTACAAAAATATACTAATGCACTTAAACAAAGAAAATATACAAAAAAGAAAACTACAAAACTAAACAAATATACCACTGATAAGTCCACAATGTAAGCTTACTCATGCGTCTTCTTATTTCTTTTTAGCAAGCCCAAGAGTCGCCGCCCGTATGTCCACGTCAGTAGGTTGATCACTCCCAAATCAGTAGTACACAGAAATCAGGCTTAAACAACGCTTGCTCTCTCCTGTAAAAAACTTCGTTAACAACAAACACTTAATTTGTCATTCGTCTCGCCTTCTCTTTTCCGTGTGCGGCATAAATCTTCTGTCCTGCCGCGGTCGCCACTTTTGTAGAAAAGGCCAGACGAATTTCCTATTTAATATAAAAAGTTTATTCACTTTTTTAGTTTACAAACTGAATACCATCAATTGGGTATTTAGGAAGCATTTCTTTTATAAGCAATATAAACAAGCTATGTACAAGAGAAATCAGAATGCTTAAGGCAAATCAAAATGCTTATTACTTCTTTGTTCCACCCTCCTTATATACTGTTTTATGAATAATCTTCTTCTGATATCACGTGCAGACTGTGCCATACCATAAATCCTTAATTTAAAGCAGAACATATGCTGCATCTGTGTTCCCTTATCGCTCCCCCTTCTTGCCAGACTTTCTGGAGCCGTGCCTTTGGCTGATGTGGGCCACATTCTTTTCTCATGTCCCAGGAGATTTTAGTGTTGAAACAGCTAGTTGTAATTATGGAGCCTTCCACTCCTCATCTTTCATACTTTTGTTCAACATCCCTTACACATGCAAGTTCATGTCTATGTATGTAAGTTTAGATTTATACTTGTCAAATAGATATTTTATAATTACATATGATTTTGTAAGTACCGTAATAATCTGAAGGGATGAAACATTGGCAGCTCTATCATTAGAATTAGCTTGTACTGTTATTTAGAGGAACTAAAGAGCAATAAGGCTAATTCAAGGCTTGCTAATTGGCACATATTTAGGTAATTATCTTGTTTGAAACATGGCAACCAGGATTGAACGCAATACTCAAGGTGAGGTCACACCATGGAGCAATACAGAGGCATTATAATATTCTTGGTTTTATTTTCCATCTCTTTCCTAACAATTCCTAGCATCCCGTTTGCTTTTTTGGCCTCTGCCGCATAGCATACTGGTAGTCTTTCAGAATTTTCTATCATATACATTATTTTTTTTCAAAGATACATGCAATTGATATAACCATGGTGGCTGTATGCACATGAATATTATAGCAAACTTTAATTGTTGATGTTCACTTATTACCTGTCTTATATGCAGATGTCTTGTGGAATAGTGGTTTCCAAATCTGGCCTGGGGGAATATCAGCCAATAAGGTTTTTCAGAATATCCACTATGAATATGCATAGATAAGATTTGCATGCACTGTCTATGGTTCTAAAGTCTTGTACAAATTCATTCTGGATATCCCAAAAATCTAACTATGTAGAAATCCCCTAATTCAGGTTTGAAAACAGCTGTTATAGAATAAGGCTTCAAAGGTATAACAAACAAACTGACTGTAAAGTGAAGTTCTTTACCCTGAGGTGGACACAGACTTAGTATCGTGTTTTCCCGAAAATAAGACACTGTCTTATATTAATTTTTGCCCCCCAAAATGTGCTAGGTCTTATTTTCAGGGGCTGTCTTATTTTTCGGGGAAACATCGGGGTTGGATCGGGGTAGGCCCGCCAGCCCTCCATCGCTCCCGGAACTAACCTTAAATGCCTCCTTTCACCTTCCTTCCGTGTCCCACCCTCACCTGACGTAACGTCCGCGAGGGCGGGGCACGGAAGTAAGGAGAGGTCTGCCCTGCTGCTGCTTGCTGCAAAGGTGAAAGGAGGCGTTTAAGGTTAGTTCCGGGAGTGACGGAGGGTGGGTGGAGGGGGAGCCCGGTGACCTTGGGTGGGGGTGCGGCCCGGGGGCGGCCTTGTCCGGCTCTCGGCGGCCCTGCTTTCAAACAAAAATTTGCTAGGTCTTACTTTTGGGGGAGGCCTTATATCTACCAATTCAGGAAAACCTCTACTAGGTCTTATTTTCGGGGGATGTCTTACTTTCGGGGAAACAGGGTATATTGGCAAGTAATTTGAATTCAGAAGCCGATGCTGTACCATTTTTACATTCTTTATTTTTGTTTACTTACTTTTGCGTGAACACATAGTTATTTTGATGAACCACTGTCTCTGATTCATCACTTTTTGTTGCTGATGTAAACTTAGCATTTGTTTTGCTAGTTTAGGTCACAAAAGGCTTTAATATTAACTCAACTTTCAAAATGTAAGGTCCACAGTAGCCCTGCTATGAAAGTACTGTAGAAAAGATGACCAGCAGTCTGAATAGTATGGTTGCACCATTTTTGTGCATGTTGACTATAAATTATCTACCATGGGGAATTGCCACTGCATCTAAAGTGTCCGTTTAGGGCTCATTTAGTCAACTGCATCTCTTCCAAATCATAATCGGTTTGCTGCAAATCCATCACTTACAGAACAAAGCATGCCATAAAGTTTAATGGGTTGACAAAGCAACAGAGCCTTTGTTTTTCTTTTGCCATTACTTGGTCAATATGGCATCTAGATGAATTCTCTAATATTTTTCCTATGTGTATAACTTTTTTAAATCTCATCATAGTTTCTGTTTCATTTGCTGTCATTTTTGTGTTTTGTTTGCAACTTTATAAATGATCACATGCAACACATGATATCGCAAGATAGTATGCATTAATGCGTGTTACCAAGTGAAGTTTTGTTTATGAAAACTCATTTATCAGCAATACAGTGTGCAGACGTTACTCAAAAATAGATATGTATTTATGGATAATCAGAGATAAATAGCATATAGTATATCACTTGTTTTCTATTCACAGTATTCTGGCATTTCAAATATGATTTTATGCTGTATTGGACATTTACCCCCAGAGTCTAAAAAAGGTGCCTAAGGGGTCCTTTTACTAAGGTGCACTGAAAAATGGCCTGCGGTTGTGTAGGCGCAGGTTTTGGACACACGCAGATCCATTTTTAGCGCACCTGTAAAAATGTCTTTTTTAATTTTGACCAAAAATAGGCATGCGGCAAAATGAAAATTGACACACATCTATTTTGGGTCTGAGACCTTACCACCACTCATTGACTTAGTGGTAAGGTCTCACACGTTAACCAGGTGGTATTGGTCTACGCACATCAAATGCTTTTTATTGCCCGGTAGCGCTGTGCGCCAGAAAATAAAAATTATTTTCTGGTGCACATAGGGGACGCACATCAAAATTACCACATAGATCTCTCTTGAAGGAGTAGCCTATGGGTTAGAACTACATGCTGAAAACAAGTGCAGAAATCCAGAGGTTTCTGGCTCAAGTGCAACCTTTTATACTTTTTTTTAATTGTGAGCCCTCCGGTGGCAGGAAAATATCTATTGTGATTTCCCTTACTCCATTCAGTGAAGAACTGCTCAGTTGGAGCACCTTTCTGTAACCTGTAAGCAGTGGCATACCCAGGAATTTTTAACAGGGGGAGCATCTCTCCTCCACGTATCCCTTAAAATCACCTCCACTCCAGTCTACATATGGGCAGCGGCAGCGAGTGGAGGTAATTTTAAGGCACAGGCAGGGGGTGGGGTGGGGCTTTGTGGGGCTGGGATAGGAAGTGAGAGAAGATAGACACTGTGCAGAGGGTTGGAGGGAGAATGCACATCAATTGTCTGACAAGGGATGCATATGCAACACACAAACCTTAAATGGATATGCCGCTGCCTGGAAGTGCCAAGTACCAGATCTAAATGTGGAAGTCCATCTTTTGGAATATGGAATCCCTTCCCCTTCTGCAATTGGAGCTGGATATCCATCTTTTGGCTTTTCCCTGGTCCTGCCCAAAACACACCCAGACCAGTCCCCCTTGCCATATGGACGTACAGTAGTTTTAGACTCCAAAACATGAATACAGCTTCTAAATTCATTTCTATAGTCAGTGCCCTTTCTAGGATGAATGAAGCAAACCCACTGATATCTTATCACATGTTTTTCCCCAGCATTCTGATTGATAGCTTATTTACTTTAACTTAGATAATATGAATTTTATCTTTTGATAATAGACATATCAATCTAATGAATGTACCTGAATCTGGAATAAAAAGTCAAATAATAAGGATTTGGAAATATTGAACCCTTTTAACTAAAGTGCATTAGATGAAAGGCCGTATTCTCTCCTTTGGCTCTAGCTTTTTACACAGCGAGCGTACCAGTAAACATCTGGTTAGTAGAGAAATAACAGTAATAGACCTCAGCCAGCATTGGTGGCTATTCTAGCACAAGGTTAGAAGCCATAATTATCAGCTTTTACTTCTCTGTAATGTTGTTATACAGAGAGGCTAAGTACTTAGATGGCACAGAGCGATTGTATCTCTCCAAAGCTATCAGCAGCGCATCTGCTCTGGTCCCATGCCAAAACTCTTCCCTTTTGTTCTTCACTAAGTCTGGTACCATCATTCTTCTCATTATCCTCAGATGACTGTTTTGGCCCAATCAGATCACGCATGCCTCCTGTTCAGCAGATGAAATGCAGGCCTGGAGAAAAATGATGTCCATAATTGATTCAGTCACACTCCTTGCAAAGTGCAGGCACCAACCAAGGAGGCCCACAAGCCTTATCTTATACTTATGTCAGTGTAAATGTGTCTTGTTACCAACGTCACACCCAAAGACGTGTCTGTGAGCTGGCAGGCAGTGTAAAAATGCAGGAAACCATGACAGTATTGTCCTAAAAATATTGTTCCTGGTCTAGTCAGAGTTCATTTCATAGGCACAAAAGGTGATACACCAGGAACCCCCTACAGCACTACAGGATGCAATGATGACGATACCCACTGCAAGGGTAGAATCACCATAGTCTTAAACTATTTCCACTTGTAAATCATCTGTATGACAGTGGATGGATGGAGCAGAAAATAACTAGAAATGGTCTTAAAACCCTGTCCAGGCAGATGAACATCAACTACTCATTTTCATATATGGTATTAAAATTCTTTTCATTATGAAACCTGTTCATGAAAGGTAGACCTCAAGTGTTGTAGAGATGAAACAGTTCTGTGTAGAAGAATAGGCAAAAAATTCTCACAGGTGATATGAAAGACTTATCAGCAGTCAGTTGCAGGAAACATTAGTTGAAAGTATGCTCAAGGGAGTGCCACCAATTATTGAATGAAGAGTTCACATACTTTTTCAGACAAGATTACTTAGGAGTTTGTTTTAAAACATCTACACATATAGTGGAAGTTCCAAGATGGCTGCTGACTGAGACAGATGTGTTTTAGAGCTCCTCCAGATTTTACTGTTACTCTCTAATTACCTTGTAATGCTGAAGAGAAGGGGCAGAGCTGCTGCTACTGCAGCCCAGCAGCAAAGACCTTTGATATCTTCTGGCTTGATTGAATCTTATCTGCAACGAGCTCAGGTTTCAACAGCAGCGTCGGTGAGCAGTTCACTGGAACAGCCCGGAATAGGAGACCAGGAGCTGAACCTTGAACTGGAAGTTTCTTTGAGCCCCGACGCAAGGGCCCCTCCTCCCCAGCCTGTGAGAAGTAGTTCTCCGGTGGCGTCGTCCTTTACCCTGAATACCGAAGTGTTACAGGGTGGAACTGGACGGGAGGCAGTGTTAGCCTTAACGGAGAACGTGGGAGATTTGTCAGCTTCTTCCCTGTTATCTCACACTGCCGGAAAAACACAGGAGGAGTTGCGAGGGACATTGGAAGGTGAGAAACATGTTTCACAGGAAGAGAGTGAGAGCATTGCATTTGCTAAACTTTTTCAGAAACCAGATGAAGTGACATTAGACAATCTATGGCAGTTGATTGCAGAAATGGGGAAGTTTTTGTGCCCCCAGATGAGGAAAATAAGAAATGAAGTTGTGATATTAGATGGGAAGGTAACAGAAATTGAGAATGAGGTGAACATAGTTAAAGCAGATTTGGCTAAACAGGAAAAGGATGTTTTAGAGTTGAAATCATAGCAAACAACAATGCTTAAAGACTTGGTTAATTTAAGGAGAAAATCAGAAATGCTGGAAAATACTTCAAAATCTAATAATCTGTGTTTTATAAATTTTCCGCGACAACCACTTATCTCCCCTCGGGAGATGCTAAAAAATTACCTCAGAGAAATTCTAGAGATAGAAGATAAAGATATGCCACCCTTTTCACAGGTTTTTTTATATACCTGTGAAGGGTTTGGATCCTTTACAAAGGAATAATATTCAGAATACGCAACCATTGGATGTTTCTGCCCTTCTTGAAATGTCGGATTCAGAACAGATAACATGAACTACTATGTTACCTTCGGACAAGATCTGGATTTTAAAGAAGTTTTTTCAGAATAAAGAAAAAAACCTTTCGTGGTTTGCAAACTCGTGTTTTTCCAGATCTAGCGAGGGAAACGCAAATGCGACGACAAAAGCTTTTACAGATGAGACAAGAGACACTTCAACTTGGCGCAACTTTTTACTTTAAATATGCTTGCAAATGTTTAATCTCCTATCAAGCCGTGAAATATGTTTATTTTGATCCTGACCAATTGTTATCTTTTTTAACATCTAAGAGAGCTCCTAGTTAAGTAAAGTTGAATAGAAACTCGTCTGTATCTCAAAATTTGATTTATAAAGTTTATTACCTGTTTTCTCCTATTTAGGAATCTTGGACTCTTGTTGTGGACTTTAAATGAAGCTATAATATTTGATTTGTGTTATGAATAATATCTTTATATTTAATTGTAATAGTGGATTTTTCTTTACAAGTTTATACTTGTTTACTATGTATAAAAACGATAAATAAAATATTAAAAAAAAAACATCTACATATGTATATAAAAATTTCAGAAACTGCTATCTGTAGCTGACCAGAATACCAAAATTCATAGATGGGAAGGTTATAGGCATGGTTTGATGCGTTTAAAAATTATGCATGTATTTCCTATTTACAAAGGGAACACATTTATTTATTTATTTTGAAATTTATACCCCCACATTATCCTGAACATACTCAAATTCAATGTGTCTTACAATAAATAAAACAGGCAAGGTTTACAATATCATAAACAAAATATCAAGTAAGAGCAAAGTAGCACAAATAAGATACAAATAAGAACTAAAAAATAAACCATTGATGGCCAGTTATAATCTAAGTAGCAGTACAGAGAGGGTCCAAAGTACAAAATAAAGTCCAAAATACAACAAAGGTACCAGGAGCCCTCAGAAATGGCACACAGTTCATTATTTATAAATGTCAATTTTTCAATGTTGACCCGACACGGGCCGTGTTTCGGCGCACAGCACCTACGTCAGGAGTCTGTATTAAACATGCATGAAAATATTAATCAGAACTGTAATATTAAAATAGAAACATGAGTTATAATAAAAAAACATAAATATAAATTGTCTAAAATAAAAACTATTCTATTGTAGAGCTCTGTAAAAAAAAAATATATATATATATATATATATAATCCGTATAAAAATGATCAATTTTAGGTTAAACAGAGATCAGTTGTATTAACATAATAAAATAATAAATTTATTAAAATTGTTGATTCAGCATATGTCGCTGTATGATGCGTGGATAACAGCACAAAATGATATTTCATATCTATGCCGAGAGTTAGAAGTGCAGATATATAAACCTTACAAAGAATGGTCATTTTAGCATAACAAAGATGAACTATAGTAACAGAACTTAGCTTCTACCTCAGCGCGTGTTATTTTGGGGGATAGAGAAATGTCAACACTGTTGCAGTAAAACGGTAATTACATGGAATGTTGCTACTATTGGAGATTCTAGCTGGAATGTTGCTACTATTTGAGATTCTACATGGAATGTTAATGTTGCTATTCCACTAGCAACATTCCATGTAGAAGCCTGCCCTTGCAGCCGCGCAGGCTTCTGTTTCTGTGCAGGACGTCAGACGCACAGAAACAGAAGCCTGCGCGGCTGCAAGGGCAGGCTTCTAGATGGCATATTGCTAGTGGAGGAGTGGCCTAGTGGTTAGGGTGGTGGACTTTGGTCCTGAGGAACTGAGTTCAATTCCCACTTCAGGCACAGGCAGCTCCTTGTGACTCTGGGCAAGTCACTTAACCCTCCATTGCCCCATGTAAGCCACATTGAGCCTGCCATGAGTGGGAAAGTGCAGGGTACAAATACAAAAAAAATAATAATAAATATTGAATAAAAAATGATGTCCAAAAATAACAGCTCAAGTTCTAAGTAGTCAGGCTATATCCATAAATAACATGAGCTTTTAAAAAAAAAAAAAAAGGTAATACCGTCAGCGTTCATTTTGACAGTGCTCCTAAGTGATACCTGGCTTAACAGAAGATAGGGGGCGGGGTGGTTATATGATATTCATTTCTATAGCTCACACAGTCAATGCCAAGAGGGTATGCTACATTGGTGGTAGGCAATACATTAGTTAAGCAAAAAAACATAAAAATAGAGATGATATGTGTATAACCACTCATTTTTGTTTTCCATTCCTTTCCTAATAATACCTAACATTCTATTTGCTTTCTTAGCCGCAGCAGCACACTGAGCAGAAGGTTTCAACGTATCATTAACGATGATGTGACAATATCCAGTTAAATGTGGGGCAATTCGAAAAATTAGTCACTAACATTTGCATACATTTTACATGAGTAAGGGGTCCTTTTACTAAGGCGCACCGAAAAATGGGCTGCACTAGTATAGACGTGTGTTTTGGGAGCGCGCAGATCCATTTTTCAGCCCGCCTGTAAAAAAGACATTTTAAAAATTTTTGCTGAAAATGATGGACGTGCGGGTAAAATAAAAATTGGCACTCGTCCATTTTGGGGCTGAGACCTTACCGCTAGCCATCGACTTAGCGGTAAGGTCTCATGCGCTAACCGTGCACTCTCATGCGCTAACCGTGCACTAATTGTCTACAAGTGTAGAATGATGATTACCACCTGGTTTCTGCCGCACGCCAGAAAATAAAAATTATTTTCCGGTGTGCATAGCGGATGTGCATCAAAAATGAAATTACCGCAAGGGCCACACGGTAGTGGGTGGTAACTCCAAATTGGCATGCATTGGGTGCGCATAGTTGGCTATCAGGCTTATTTTTGAAAGTGATCGCCGGGCATCTTCCGACATAAATCGGGAGATGGCCAGCGATCTCTCAAAAACGGCTAAATCCTTATAATCGAAGGGTGCTTTTTTTACACCTTCGCTGCTTTCCCGTCGCCGAGCCGGTGAAAGTTCAAGAGGGCGTGTCGGTGGTGTAGCAAAGGTGGGACATGGGCGGGCATGGGCGTGGATACCAGATGGCTGGCTTTTGCGGATAATGGAAAAAAAAAGCGGCATTAATCAGTATTTTGCCAGGTTTACTTAGTCCTTTTATTTTCACGACCAAGCCTCAAAAAGGTGCCCCAACTCACCAGATGACCACTGGAGGGAATGGGGGATGACCTCCCCATACTCCCCCAGTGGTCACCAGCCCCCCCCCCCATGCTAAAAAAATAAAAATAAAAACCTTTTTTGCCAGCCTGTATGCCAGCCTCAAATGTCATACCCAGCTCCCTGACAGCAGTATGCAGGTCCCTGGAACAGTTTTTGTTGGTTGCAGTGGACTTCAGGCAGGCGGACCCAGGCCCATCCCCCCTACCTGTTACACTTGTGGTGGTAAGTGGTGAGCCCTCCAACCCCCCCAACCCACTGTACCCACATGTAGGTGCCTCCCTTCACCCATAAGGGCTATGGTAATGGTGTAGAGTTGTGGGGAGTGGGTTTGGGGGGGGGGATTTGGGAGGGGGGGCTCAGCACCCAAGGTAAGGGAGCTATGGACCTGGGAGTTATTTGTGTATTTTAAAAACATTTTTAGAAGTGCCCCCTAGGGTGCCCGGTTGGTGTTCTGGCATGTCAGGGGGACCAGTGCATTACAAATGCTGGCTCCTCCCACGACCAAATGCCTTGGATTTCGCTGGGTTTGAGATCGCCGGCATTTTTTTCCATTATTGCTGAAAAACAAAACCGGCCATCTCAAACCCGGCGAACACTGGCATTTGGCCGGGCCAAACCGTATTATCGAAAGAAAAGATGGTCAGCCATCTTTTTCGATAATACAGTTACGGCCAGCTGTTGCGCCGCCACCAAAATAGATCACCGGCTATCTATTTTGCCGCCACCATTCAATTATGCCCCTTCACGTGGCATAGTAAAAGGGCCCCTAAATGTTTAGAATACTAGCCTGTATGTGTGTATGTGCGCATTTATATGCCAACCTGCTGCCTAAGCACTATTCTGCAAATACCCGCTTAAAGGGGAAAGTTATCAAGCTGTGTTAGGGCAATAACCTGCATTATTTGCCCCTTAACTTGACTTAAAGGGCACTAATGCAGGTTGTCTTGTCAAACTACAGCCCATAGTAAATCAAGGTGTGGTAAAAGCTTACTTTTTACTATGGCCGTACTGAATATTCATATTCAATTCGATCTAGCTCTGAATAGTGCCTCTAATACATTATTCGTATTTGTCCGAATAGTGCTTTAAATTCTAATATGAATAATCCAAGGCTCTACCATGAATAATCCAAGGTTCTACCATGCGAAATCCTACTGATTTTCAATCTTTGTTTTTGTTTGTTTACTTACTTTTGCGTGAACACATATTTATTTTCATGAACCACTGTCTCTGACTCCACTTTTTGTTGCTGATGTTTTGCTAGCTCAGGACACAAAGGCGTTAATATTAACTCAACTTTCAAAATGTAAGGTCCACAGTAGCCCTGCTATGGCAGTACTTTAGAAAAGATGGATAGTGGTCTGAAGAACATGGTTGCACCATTTCTGTGCATGGTGACTATAAATTATCCACCATGGGGAATTGCCACTGCATCTAAAATGTCAGTTTAGGGCTCATTTGGTCAAATGCATTTCTTCCAAAGCACAGGCAGATCCTAACCTCCATAATCTGTTTGCTGCAAATCCATCACTTACAGAACAAAGCATGCCATAAAGTTTCGTATTGCTTCTTTTATTATTTGTTGTGCTAAAGCTGAATGCTCATTATTCGTATTTGGTATAGCTCTACTTTTTACCACACCTTGATAGATCCCCCCCCCCCCCCCACTCAAACTTACACCAAACATATTTGCGAGGGACAGTATATTCATGAGAGGTACACCGCAAGCTGCAGTATAGCTGGTAAACTAATTTACCACCTGGAAACATCGGGCTGCCAAGCTGTGGCCTGATGCTTCTGGGATGCATCTTAAAGGAGCCATCAGTGCTGTCAGGCACCCAATGAGCATCTGACTTCCCAATCAGCACCCCACCCTCTGATCAGCACCTCCCAGTCAAGACCCTCAACTTCTGATCAACATTCCTTCCTCCTGCTCAAGACCCCAGACCCCAATCAAAAGGCCCACTCCCCAAAAGAACCCCTACTCTGACCCTCCTGGTGCAAATTATTGGTTGTCCAGTAGGTCTTAGGGCAGGAGCAATCCCTAGTCGCTCCTGCCTTTATCAGCGCCTTCCTCCAAAATGGTACTAACAGCCCCTACTGATTGTCTTGTATTATTATTTTGTCATGGGAGTCAGCAATGTTGATGAGTTGTAAGGTAAATCAAGTTGCAGTAAAAGCTCAGCTTTTATCACATTTTGATAACTACCCCCCCCCCCCCCTTCCAACTTACATAGCACTTATTTGCAAGGGGGAACATGCACAGGGGAAGAGCATGGGAGGGACATGGGCAGTGCTCCCACTTATGCGTATAACTTACAGAAAATTAAGTTATGCAAATATCTACCATAGTTAGGAGCTTATACATCAGCTCTAAAGTTGGCAGTAGTGTGAGCGCCTGTTGATACCTGGTTATGCTATTGTTCTAGAAAAGAAAGTAAGTGCCTACTTTTCTTTATAGAATACAGTAGGCTCCTACCATGAACCCTCTGCACACCTAATTCTAGACACTCTGTTGTAGAAGTACCCCCTAAGGACCACATTCTACAAATGGAGCTCAAACATGGGCACTGGAAAAGATCAATACTAAACATGATTCTATAAAGGGCATGTGCCCTTTTTAGAATTGTGCTTTACTCCTATTTCTGTGCCCTAAATTGGGCACCAGATTTAAGCTTGCTGAAACATAGTGTAAATGCTGATGCTCAAGTTGGACACACTGGCCCATTATTCTGTAACAATGCATGCAACTTTGCAAAATGTCCCAACACACCCATGGCCATGCCCCATTTTGAGTTGCACGCTATGGGATTTGAGTGCTAAGCATTGTAGAATAGCATATGGCCAGATGCACTTGCAAATCCTAATTGGTGTCAATTAACAGCATTAATTGGTTAGCAGCCAATTATTGCTCGTTAACAGCTCATTAGCCAATTAGGTTTTGCATGCATCTCGGGATCTTGCCCAAATTTAGGCACCCCAAATCTGGGTGCCTTTTATAGAATCCAGAAGTACATGTTCATAGCTAGGACATGTCTGCTGTAGCTCCATTTCTGCCCTGCCTCATCTCAACAGAACATCTTCCTGCCCATTTGTGAAATGGGCATGAGAGGGAGAAAGGTTCAGGAGTTTTCCTTGCCTCCCACTTCCTCTAGCTTTGAAGCAGATGATGCTCAACAGATTTGTGGTCCTGGTTGGACCCGTGATGACTTTTTCTCTTTCTTCCAATGCCGGTGCAAATAAGCGAGTGACCCCCCCCCCCCCCCCCCCCATAACCAGGAGGTAGAACTGCTTTGGATGGTCCTACATCTGGTTCCCAGGTGTTGTGCAGGGAGGATACTTGTCTTCAACAATGGAGGGTTTGGATTCTGACTCAGAGGCATTGTTACAGGCTGCCACATAGATATTACCTACTCAAATCATGAGTACTCTTTCTCAGGTCAAGAACCAGCTACTCCTGCTTGTCCATCTTAGTTTTTTTCTAAATCAGCCTTTGTGACATTGGAGTCACTGTGGGACCTTGCATTTGACATGCATTCCTTTTTACAATCAGTGACTCTGAAAAATTCTGAAAATGTAAAAGATTTTGTTTTAAGCTGTCTTGCTCCAGACACAGACTTCTGCCCAGCAGTCCTCTAAATTAGATTCATTAGAAGCAAAAATTCAGTCCTTGGAAATGTTGGGGTCAGCCTCAGTTAAAGATAAGAATTTTTAAAGACGTATGGAGTACTTGGAAAATCAAATTCAGAGACATAACTTGAGACTGCTCAACTTCCCTAGGTCTCCATTATTTGTGCCAGTGGATATGGTTAAGAAATACCTTGTGGAGATCCTTGTGATGGCGAATGACTCATTACTCCCTATCACGCGACCCCAATATATTCTGAGTTTGTTAAGATCTGTTAGTGAAACCCCTCGGGGCCAAGTAGGGCGTGACATCCTTCCTTGAGTCCTCTCTAGAAGTTATTACTCAGAGAACAACTTTGGTGGTCTCTTTTGCCTTGGAACCAGACCGCAATGCAGGTTTGAAACTTTCCTATAGACACTTAGATACACTGTTTTTGGATTAAAAAATATGAGATTTTCCTGACCTTTCAAGAAAGACACTGATGAGATGCAAAGCCTTATTGGCCCTTTGGTCTGGGGTATAAGCTTTGGGTGCTAACTTTGTGCTTAAATTTCCTTGTTTATGCTTTATGATGTTTCAAGATAAACCATTTCAATTTTTTTGTCCCAAAGCAGCTAGAAGAATTTCTTGTGGCCAAAGAGGAAATAAATGTTATTGTATAGTCCTGAACACACGTTATAGGGGCAGGCAGGGGAAGGTGTCAGGTAAACGGCATGCATATAGATTTTTTTCCCCTTTTTCTCTTCATATCTCTTGGATCTATGCTATCTTTTGTGGGGAAGGTTACATTTATTTTACTGTAAATGATAAGTTTATTTTTTCTTTACTTGTAATATTTCTGTTTCTTGTTTATCTCAGAATGTTGAGATATGTTTTTGTTAAGTTCAATTAACATGAAATAAAAAACAAAACAAAACAGGGGAGTTAGGGCATCCCAATAGAGAGGTTGCACCAAAGACAAAAGAAAGCCAGGAGCCTTTAAGGGGAGAAGAGATTGCAAATTATTCCTGTCAGTTTCTAAACAGCTTGTAGATACAAAAAAAAAATAAACAACAACAACAATTTGAAATGTCTGTATACAAGTGCTAGAAATATAAGGATGGGAGAGTTAGAGCATATAGCACTAAATGTAAACATAATAGGCATCTCAGGGACCTGATGAAAGGAGGACAACCAACTGTCCCTCTGACACTCAGCCGGCAGCAGACAGTGGATTTTTGTCAGCCACCAGACTAAAACCGGAAATTCAATGCCAGGCCCTGTCCAGGCTTCGACATTGAATATCTGTTTGTTTATTTTTAAGTCAGCTAGCACTTGACTGGTTAAATTAATATTCAGAAAACCAGCCATGGGTTAGCGGATAAAGATAGGACAGCTATTTATGCGGTCTTATTTATCCGCTAAACCTGGCCAATTACATTTGAACATTAGGATTTAAACGGGCTTTACCCCCAGAATGCCCCCGGCATAGCCTGCTTGAAGTTCGGCACTAACTGGTTATTTTCAGTGGCAATTACCAGTTAAGTGGCACTGAAAATGACTGTATAGCTGCGAACAAGTGAGTTAACTGGTTGGCAGCCATTGCCAGCTGGTTAACTTGCTTTGAATATTGGCCGGTGTGTTACTAGGGTATAATTTATATCACAGTGATAGGGTAGATCAAATTAAGGGTGGAGTGGCCCTATATGTTAAAGAGAGAATTGACTAACAAAATAAAAATTCAACATTAAACAGCAACATGGAATACTTATGGCTAGTAATTCTATGTGTGAAGGAAAGAGAATACTGGTAGAGCTATATTACCGTCCACTAGACCAGAGCGAACAGAGCAGGGGCATAGCCAGACTTCAGTGGGAGGGGGGGGTCCAGAGCCCAAGGTGAGGGGGCACACTTCTCCACCACCACCACCGCCAACTCCAGGCTCCACTCATCCTGCCTCGCCTCACCCTATGCTTGGAACAACCTCCCCGAGTCCTTACGCCAAGCCCCCTCCCTGCCCATCTTCAAGTCTTTGCTTAAAGCCCACCTCTTCAATGCTGCATTCGGCACCTAACTCTTACCTTTCAGGAATTCCAGACTGCCCAATTTGACTGCCCCTATTGGTCTGGCTGCTGACGCGTCCTTTAGATTGTAAGCTCTTTGAGCAGGGATTGTCCTTCTATGTTAAATTGTACAGCACTGCGTAACCCTAGTAGCGCTTTAGAAATGTTAAGTAGTAGTAGTATTTTAGCCCCCCCCCCTGCGCCGCCAACTCCCCCACCATTGCCAACTTTGACCCCCCCCCCCGCCGACGACCCTCTCGACCCCCATCCCACTGCCAACCCTCCCCCGCCATCGCCGTCGCCTACCTTTACTGGTGGTGGACCCCAACCCCCGCCAGCCGAGGTCCTTTTTTCCTTCATTCATTTTCTGAGTCTGACGTCCTGCACTTACAATGTGCAGGATGTCAGACTCAGAAACAGAACGAAGGAAGAAGAGGACCTCGGCTGGCGGGGGTTAGGGTCCCCTGCCAGCAAAAGTAGGCGATGGCGGGTTGGCGGCGGGAGGGGGGTCGAGAGGGTCGTTGGCAGGGTGGTCCACGGCCAAATCTACAGTGGCCCAGGCCCCCGTGGCACCACATAGCTACGGCCCTGGAACAGACAGGTGATGAAAAGTTAAGAGAAATTAGGGAGGCTAGCAAATTTAGCAACAGTATAATAATGGATGATTTCAGTTACCAAACTAAAAATGGGATTTCAGACAGAACATCAAAAACACATACCCCCGATATTCAAAGCTATTTAACTGGCCAGACATGGCTGCTGACCAGTTAAATAGCATATTGGCACCTAACTGCTATTATTCAGTGACAGATAACCAGTTATTTCTGCAGAATATTGTTGGTTAGTGTTTAGCGTGTAACCGGCTGTATCACACAACTTATCTGGTTAGGAGCCAATATTCAGCACCTAACCAGATAAGGTTACTGGTCAAACAGGACCGCATAAATAGCTCTCCTATCTTTAACTGCTAACTGCAGTTAGCGCTGAACGTCAGCATAGCCTGTTAATTTTTTTAATTATGAAAAAGAAACCTGGATATTCAATGCCTCTCACTGGAAATGGCCCAGTATTGAATATCCGGGTTTAACACTGGCATTGGATAGCAAAAGTACTACCTGCCGCTGCCTGAATATTGGGCACTTAGTGAATTTTAAGGTGGGAGTAAACAAACAGATGAAACTTCCTTTTTAAATGCCAAGAGAAAATGTGGGTATGAATTCTCTCTGTGTTCTATCACCACAAAGCTAACCAGGCTGGGTGAACTTAGCCAACTTCAGTCATTCTTCGGGATCCCACAATCTCTTTATAAAATAGAAAAATATAAAGTGGAGAAAAAGACCAACATATGGACAAAAAACTCCACTTGAAATACACTCAGCTTCAGTGTAAATAAAAATGATCTTTAGTCTACAATAAGGATCTCAAGGTGGTGGCCAAAGCCAGAAGGACACCAGGCTGCACAGAGACAATATTTATGAGTGATGGCGTAATCCCCCGATGCAGTTACGTGAAAAAGGAGCCCTTTGAGAGTTTTTCAGGATGTACCTGAGATAAGTCTGTTATTTTTGAGACAAAGAGTTTTGATAATTTCTGACTTCTTTATTGACTGTTTGTATGTTGGGTACACATACATTAGTATCATTCCAAGGTACTTCTCCAAGTCTGAGCATATCAGCCTCTTGCCCCCTATCACATACAGCTCTTTTGAATTACTGCACTTCATTGCATTAAATTTTAAGTACCCTAAATTAGCCCATTTTTCTAATTTTTATAATTATTTCTCATGCTGTCTACTCCCTCCAGGGTGTCCACTAGGGATGGACATTCATTTAAAATGATATGCATGAAATGAGATTGAAGGGGGGGCAGACTCAAGAAAAATGTCAGGAAGTATTTCTTCACGGAGAGAGTGGTGGATGCTTGGAATGCCCTCCCCTGGGAGATGGTGGAGATGAAAACGGTAACGGAATTCAAACATGCGTGGGATAAACATAAAGGAATCCTGTTCAGAAGGAATGGATCCTCAGGAGCTTAACCAAGATTGGATAGCAGAGCCGGTAGTGGGAGGCGGGGCTGCAGGTTGGGAGGCAGAGATAGTGCTGGGCAGACTTATACGGTCTGTGCCAGAGCCGGTGGTGGGAGGCAGGACTGGAGGTTGGGAGGCAGGGATAGTGCTGGGCAGAGTTATATGGTCTGTGCTAGAGCCGGTGGTGGGAGGCAGGGATAGTGCTGGGCAGACTTATACGGTCTGTGCCAGAGCCGGTGGTGGGAGGCGGGACTGGAGGTTGGGAGGCAGGGATAGTGCTGGGCAGACTTATACGGTCTGTGCCAGAGCCGGTGGTGGGAGGCGAGACTGGAGGTTGGGAGGCAGGGATAGTGCTGGGCAGACTTATACGGTCTGTGCCAGAGCCGGTGGTGGGAGGCGGGACTGGAGGTTGGGAGGCAGGGATAGTGCTGGGCAGACTTATACGGTCTGTGCCAGAGCCGGTGGTTGGGAGGCGGGGATAATGCTTGGCAGACTTATACGGTCTGTGCCCTGAAGAGCACAGGTACAAATCAAAGTAGGGTATACACAAAAAGTAGCACACATGAGTTGTCTTGTTGGGCAGACTGGATGGACCGTGCAGGTCTTTTTTCTGCTGTCATCTACTATGTTACTATGTCATCGACATACCCCATGTTGATGTATGTCAACATCAAACAAAAATGAGCAGGAAAAAACCCACAAAAATTAATGTATTATCATTTGCCAATAATAGTGCATACTCTTTCAAGAGTGTTCACTATTTGCAGATCACTGCTCATGCACATATAGGGCTCTTTTACAAAGCCATGCTAGCAATTCCCATGCAGCAAATGCAAAGAAGCCCATAGGAATTGAATTGATTTTGTTTCATTTGCCATGCCAGAATCGCTAGCATGGCTTTGTAAAAATAGTCTGCCCTGTTTATAAAGTATGCATTCAATGACTTTGCTCCCTTGATGATAAAATGGCCACAGAAAAATGAATAAAACAAACATTCCCAGAAATGACACAGGGAACAATCTGAAATGAAAACTTTCTGGTCGCCCATTCCTAAAGTCTACTCTGTTATAAATCTTCATGTTATCTACAAAACCACAAATCTTTCCTTCTAACCTTTCACCAATGTTGCTCACAAATATATTGAAACAAAGAACATAAGAGTAGCCATACTGGGTCAAACCAACGGTCCATCTAGCCCAGTATCCTGTTTTCCAAACAGAGGCCAAGCCAGGTCACAAGTACCTGGCAGAAACCCAAATTGTGGCAACACTCCATACTACAAATCCCAGGGCAAGCAGTAGCTTCCCATGTCTGTCTCAATAGCAGACTGTAGACTTTTCCTCCAGGAATTTGTACAAACCTTTTTTTAAACCCAGATACGTTAACCGCTATTACCACCTCCTCTGGCAAAGAGTTCCAGAGCTTAGCTATTCGTTGAGTGAAAAAATATTTCCTCCTATTTGTTTTTTAAGTATTTCCATGTAACTTCCTCAAGTGACCCCAGTACCGATTCCTGAGGCACTCCACTACTCACCTTTCTTACCTTCTCTGTCACCTGTCATTCAACCAATTTCTAATCCATTTCACCACTTTCAGGCTTATTTTCGAAAGAGAAGGATGCCCATCTTTCAACACAAATTGAAAGATGGGCGTCCTTCTCACAGGGTTGCCCAAATTGGCATAATCAAAAGCTGATTTTGGGCGTCCCCAACTGCGTAGTGAAGGCGGGAGTTGGACGTGTCTAACACATGGGCATCCTCGACCCACAATGGAAAAAAAAGGGCATTCATGATGAGCATTTGGACGACTTTACCTGGTCCAGTTTTTCTTACGACCAAGGCACAAAAAGGTGCCCGAACTGACCAGATAACCACCGGAGAGAATCGGGGATGACCTCACCTTACTCCCCCAGTGGTCACTAACCCCCTCCCACCCTCAAAAAAGAACTTTAAAAATATTTTG
Organism: Microcaecilia unicolor; assembly: GCF_901765095.1. Classification (NCBI taxonomy): domain Eukaryota; kingdom Metazoa; phylum Chordata; class Amphibia; order Gymnophiona; family Siphonopidae; genus Microcaecilia; species Microcaecilia unicolor. The sequence goes on along the minus strand of NC_044031.1, from coordinate 59,505,323 downwards.
TGCCAGCCTTAAATGTCATACTCAGGTCCATCGCAGCAGTCTGCAGGTCCCTGGAGCCGTTTTAGTGGGTGCAGTGCACTTCAGGCAGGCAGACCCAGGCCCATCCACCCCTACCTGTTACAATTGTGGTGGTAAATGTGAACCCTCCAAAATCCACCAGAAACCCACTGTGCCCCCTTCACCCGTAAGGGCTATGGTAGTGGTGTACAGTTGTGGGTAGTGGGGTTGGGGGGGGGGGTTGGGGGGCTCAGCACAGAAGGTAAGGGAGCTATGTACCTGGGAACTTTTTCTGAAGTCCACTGCAGTGCCCCCTAGGATGCCCGCTTGGTGGCCTTGGTATGTCAGAGGGACCAGTGCACTACGAATGCTGGCTCCTCCCATGACCAAAGGGCTTGCATTTGGTAGTTTCTGAGATGGGCATCCTTAGTTTTCATTATCGCCGAAAATCAGAAACGACCAAGTCTAAGAAAGACCATCTCTATGGACGACCTAAATGTGAAGATTTGGGCGTCCCCAACCGTATTATCAAAATGAAAGATGGACGCCCATCTTGTTTCAATAATACAGGTTACCCCGCCCCTTCGCCGGGACGTCCTGCGAGGACGTCCTCAGGAAAACTTGGGTGCCCCTTTTGATTATGCCCCTCCTTGAGTTCTATCTTCAGCCCTCACAGTTTATTCATGAGTTCCTATAAGGAACTATATCAAAGGCTTTGCTGAAATCCAAGTAGACTGCATGTTCATGAGCCAGTTCTATGGTTACCCAGTTTCTTGTCCCATGGTGTTTGCTGATCGGTTGGCTGTTCTTTTGTTCTCTCTGTGGATTAACTTGCATACATAAAGGAATTCAAGCCTATCAGCTTCTTCTCAGAGAAAGTTGATTGTGACCCCTGAGGCAGGTGCTTTGGCGCTGAAACACGGACCGTGTCGGGTCCTTGATATTGATATGAATATTCTGAATAAACTGGTTTTTGAGATTATCTCCCTATTGGTTTGCGCATTTGTTAGCCTCTACTTTTGCTGTTTTGCTTTGACTTTCCGTGGAGGCTCCTCCTGTCTTCTTGGATTTACCCAGTTAAGAACACAGATTAATTTGTCATGATTTTTCTTTGGTAAAACCATGTTGCATCAGATCTTGCAACCCACTGGTTTCTAGAAAATTGACCATCCTTTCCTTCAGCAGTGCGTCCATTGCTTTTCTAACCACCAAAATTAGGCTTACTGCCTTGTAGTTTCCAACTTTTTCTCTGTCTCAATTTTTGTGAAGTGGGACCACATCCACTCTTCTCCAATCCCTTGGAACCTCTCCCATTTCCAAGAATTTATTAAACAAATTGTTAAGGTGACCTGCCAGAACCTTTCTGAGCTCCCTCAATATCATAGGATGTATCTCATCCAATCCTATGGCTCTGTACACTTTCAGTTTTTTAAGTTGTTCATAAACACTTTCTTCCATGAACAGTGGAGTATCTACCCCATTTCCATGTATTCATTTGTCAGCCAACTGTGGTCCTTCTCCAGGTTTTTCTTCTGTGAACACAGGACGTTAATATTTGTTGAGCATTTGGGGGTAATTCTATAACAGGGAGCCCAGAGCTACCATGGTAGGAGCCTAGTCCATAAAAGAAAGTAGGTGCTTACTTTCCTTAATAGAGTACTAGTTTCACCAGGTTTATAACTCCTTAACATGTGGACATACGCACTTCACCAGCCATACCTGTGCTACAGATACTCACATATCTCTATTCTAACAGTTATGTGCATATGTTTGAGACCCACCCACATTTTATATTCTTTAGGTTCAAGTTCACAGCCATCAAGGTGTCAACATGCAGGATCAGTAGAGAAAAGCTATTGGGCCAATTTTTCAATAGTATGCTCCATCACTTGTACAAACAACATTCATTAGAGCTGGTTTCAGGGGAGGGTGCTGATTAGAGAGTAACACGTGGATGTGGACCCATGATAATTTTTATTTTTATTACATTTGTACCCCACGCTTTCCCACTCATGGCAGGCTCAATGCGGCTTACATGGGGCAATGGAGGGCTAAGTGACTTGCCCAGAGTCAGAAGGAGCTGCCTGTTCCTCAGTTCCTCAGGACCAAAGTCCACCACCCTAACCACTAGGCCACTCCTCCACTAATCTGTGATAAACCACGATAAATCCACTTTAAAAGTTTTTGTTTACCAAGGTTTACTGCGGGTGCAGGAGCAAAACATTTTACCACCCCATGGGAGTGGTAAAAAGTCTTGCTTCCGTAGTAAAAAATAAAAACTGCGATTACTGCGGGTCCAGCGTTTCCTCCCTCCCTCCTTCCTTTGTTATTCCCTCCCTTACCTTCCTCCCCATCATGATGCAAGGAGATTTCCCATTGGCCTACTCCAGGGTCTTTCCTCCTCTGCTGATTCCCACCTTATGATGCAACTTCCTGTTTCATGAAACAGGAAGTTACAGCAGAAGAGCTGGGTTTGAGGAGCTTCATGGTCAGGCCACTATGCTCTGGGGCTCTGCCGCTCTTCCTCAGCTGGCTCTGCTTGCAGCTGCAGGAAGTGGCAGCAGAGGATGCCTGAACTATGTCCGGATGGGAACAGCAACCTGCCACCACCACTGCACAAGGAAGAGGAATTGGGAAGACGGTGTGACGGAGAGGGGTCGCCACTGCCGCTGGACAAATAGGTAATTGGGAACAGGAGACAATGAGAGGGACAGGGACTGCCGCTGCCATGCAATAAGGTAACCAGCCAGCCATATTTAGGGTAGTGAAGTGGGGGGGGGGGGGGGGGGGGAGAGAAAGAGGCTGTGATAGAAATGCAGGCCAGATGCAAATGTAGAGTGCTGAGTTTCAGGAGGGTGTTCCAAAAATATCTCCAAACATAAACAGCAGCAACATCCATCATCCTTACATGAAACATTCCTTTGAAAAGTCTTCCCTCCCTCTGGACACTGAGAATGCAATCTTGTGAGGGAGGAGGGGAGACAGGTTTATGTTTTTTTTAATCCTTGTACTCTATTGGTTGTGATTTATAAAATGACAGTTGTACAAAATATTGTTTCTTTTTATACTTGTTTGAGGCTTCTGCAGATGGGATCAATCAGAGCTTGTAGGTTCGGGGACAGAGTTAGCGGGGCTGGGGCAGGAATGGGGACATTGCTCGCAGGGACAGGGCATCATTCTCTAGTGCTGATTCTAGGCTGGGAGCACCATCCAGCACAACAAATAACAACAGCAGGAAAATCACAGCAAAGAGCTAATCCATCTCTTTCACATGCTGAAATCCTTTTATCCCAGAAACTGTACCTAGGACTGGTTAATTGTAGAATTCTTTGTGAAAGGCGAATAAAACAGAAGAAATTTTAGGATGCATTAAAGTCTTCCTTTCAAAGCATAAGCCCCAAGTCCTTTTCTATAACCTTTGTGCTAATTTAGGGGCATAGGTAGACCTCGCAGTGGGAGGGTGCCAGAGCCCAAGGTGGGGGGGCACATTTAGTCCCCCCACTGCCTCACCGCTCCCCCCGCCACACCCCACAGTAGCAAATACCTTTGCTGGTGGGGGTCTCCAACCCCGGCCAGCCAAAGCCTTTTTCAGCGCCGGTCTCTGGCGCAGCCGCGTTCGCTGCCCTGCTCTTTCTTCCTGCTGACGTCCTGTTCACACTCCTTTAAGTGAAACTGAGCATGCTGAGTTTCACTTAAAGGAACGTGCAGGACTTCAGGAGGAAGACAGAGCACAGGGCAGGGAATGTGGCGTGTCAGAGACCGGCGCTGAAGAAGGCTTCAGCTGGCGGGGGTTGGGGACCCCTACCAGCAAAACCAGGGGCCTGGATGAAATTGGGGGTGCCCAGGCCCCCGTGGCCCCACCTAGCTACGTCACTGTGCTAATGGAACAGAAAATATATATTTCCCATGAAATTCTTGTGGGTAAACCTGTCTATGGAAACACTAAACACTTCTTTTTGCACCTCAAACAAGCTCTCTTCCCCTAAAGCAGAGGTTTTCAACCCAGTCCTCAGGCCACACCCAGGGAATCCTACATGTAACTCCTAATTACTGCCAAGTGCTTTTTAGCTCCAATATTTGATTAGTAGCACCTGACTGACTAATTAGTTTACACATGGATCTGGAATCCACACCCACTTTGGGTGATCTATACAGAATCTGGGGCTTCATTCCATTGCACCCTGTTGCTTTGCCCTTCTAGTGTAGATTGGAGTCTTCATGCCTCTGTCAGTGCTTTTTGCCCCTCCTTGTGTGCCATTTTTCTTGTCTTGTAGTGCTTTTGTCTCTCTGGCAGATGTCTGCTAGCAAGTTTAAGCAAATTTTTATTGAGAACAGAAAAACTCACTGTTCGAGGGCAAAACTGATGGATAAAGAAGAATTTGCAAGTGTTATTGAATCCAAATGTTGTAATTTCCAAAACAATGAAAGTTAACCAAATAGTTGAAGCTCTTCACTTAACATGTTAGTTCTATTAAAATGGATTAGCTCATATTGGCAGTGAGTATCCCTTTGGGATTTTCCCCGAGTTATAAAATAGAAAACAGAATGTAGGATACTGGAAATAAAGAATACTAGGTCAGATTCAATATCAGTTGGAATGGAAAATGCAATATAAGGTTAAATAAACAGGACATTAATCTTTGTGTGAAGGGAAGCCTGAAGGATGTGTGAATGGCCAGAAGGAGATGGTAATAAAGAGTGCACACCACAGAACATTCAAGGCGTGTTTAGTCTTCACTAACCTCACAATATAGTATCCAGACCATCAGTTTTGGTGGGGCACTGAAATTTGCCCCTGTCCTTGCTGCTTTCCATGCCCCCCCTCCCCATGACACCAAATACCTGAGGCTGCTGGCAGGGATCCCCAAGCTCTGCTAGCTAAAGAGATCCTCCACTGGTGGCCTGGCAGTTGGCAACCGTATCTATGACTGCCACTGTTGCCATGCTGCCCCCCCCCCCCACGCATGTTCTGTTTTGCTCCACTTTCTTGCCCCCTTAATTCTGACCCCCCAAAAAACCAATAGGCCCACTCTGTTCCTCCCAGTCCACAAAAAAGCAACAGCTCCCTTCTTCCCAACCACCAAAAGAACAATAGCCACCTTCCCTGATCCCTCAAACAACAATAGGGCTTCTCCTTCCAACCTCTTTAAAGAATAATAGGCCCCTTTCTAACCCCCCCCCCCCCCACCTCCTGTTGTCTGCTCCAACCTAGGCCTACCTTAACCTTTCCTGGTGGTCCAGTAGTAGGGTTACCATATGGCTCCTGAAAAAGGAGGACACATTGATCCAGTTCGGGCTTTGCTTCCATTGAAAGCAATGGAAGTAAAACCCAGACTGGCTCAATCCAGGGGCGTATCTGCGTGGGGCCACAGGGGCCTGGGCCCCCGCAGATTTCGCCTTGGAACCCCTCCCGCCGCCAGCCCTCCCCCGCTGCCATTTCTTACTTTTGCGTCCGCTTCCTCCTGCGCCTTTAAAAATATTTCTTCAGCTGGCGGGGGACCCCAACCCCCGCCAGCCAACCCGAGATGACAACTTGCAGGTTCTCCCTCTGCCGTGTCCAACATGCTGGAGTTGAAAGCGTAATGGCGGAGGGGTGTCGGTGGCGGCAGGGGGGGGTAAAATGTGCCCCCTTCCTCTGGCTCTGCCCCCCCCCCCTACCGCCGGAGGCCAGATACGCCCCTGGCTCAATCTGTCCTCCTTTTTCTGGAGCCATATGGTAACCCTATCCAGTAGGGTCTTCAGGAAGGAGCAATCTCCAGAAACTCCTGTCTATTCCAGATGTAGCTTCAATATGGCTGCCATAACTTTTAGTGGCAGTTTTGCAGTACTGGAGTAAGGAGGTTTTAATATTTAGGCCTGTTGTTTAGTAGGTCAGGAAAGAGAGGGCTACTGTTCTTTAGGGGATGAGAATGAAGGTTTCATTGTAGTTTGGGGGTCAGAAAGGAGGGGCCTATATTTCTTTGAGGGAGGGAAAAGAATATATTGCTCTTTAGGGGGGTCAGCAAGGAGAGAGCCTATTGCTCTTTAGGGGGTCAGCAAGGAGGAGGCCTATTGCTTTTTTTTTGGGGGGGGGGGTTGAGAGGGAGGAAATGGGCCTATTGCTTTTTGTGAGGGGTGTTGGGGGGGGGGGGGGAAGGGGATATGACATGCTGCTTCAGGCTGCTATCCAGAAGTTATGCGAGTGTCAGCCAATATTCAATGTCAACACCTGCTTAGCTAACTGGGCAAAGTTAGGAATACTATTTTCGTGGTTCAACATGCTTTATCTGTGTGGACACTAACACTGAATATTGCCAGCACCTGCATAGCTGCTGGCTCTTCCACAACTTGGCCCCCGAAACATCCTACTCCTGCCCACTTTGAAAATGGCCAATTAGCACAGATTTTCAGTGACACTGCTTGGTAAAGTGCTGCTGAAGTTTAGCAGCTAGCCCACTCAACCTCTCCTCCCCACTTAAATTGCTTTTAATTTTGGGCCCTTGTTTATTTTCCACAATAGCATGTATAGAATACCTGGTTGTTTTTAATTTATATTTTATTCTGTATTGGTTTTAGTTTGCTTGTGAGTACAGGATTATTTTTGAGTATTGAATTTTAGGTGAAAGTGGTGTGCACTGGTTCATTAAGATTTGATTGTGTTTTACAAGGAGGGGCATAATTGAACGCGAATGCCCATCTCCATGGGCGCCTATCTCCAAGGACGGGTATGCGAAGGGGCGGGACAGACCGTATTTTCAAAAAGATGGGCTTTCATCTTTTGTTTCGATAATACGGTTGGTGCCGGGCAAATGCATCGGATTTGTGCGGATTTGAGCTGGGCGGTATCGGTTTTCAGCGATAATGGAAACCGAAGGCGCCCAGCTCAAAAATGAACAACTCCAAGGCATTTGGTCATGGGAGGGGCCATGATTCGTAGTGCACTGGTCCCCCTCTCATGCCAGGACACCAACCGGGCACCCTAGGGGGCACTTCTAAAAAAGTTAAAAAATAATTCCCAAGTCCATAGCTCCCTTACCTTGGGTGCTGAGCCCCCTAAATCCCCCCCCCCAAAACCCACTCCCCACAACTCTACACCATTACCTTAGCCCTTATGGGTGAAGGGGGCATCTAGATGTGGGTACAGTGAGTTTTGGGGGCGGTTTGGAGGGCTCCCATTTACCAGCACAAGTGTAACAGGTAGGGGGGATGGGCCTGGGTCCACCTGCCTGAAGTCCACTGCACCCACTAACAACTACTCCAGGGACCTGCATACTGCTGTGGTGGAGCTGGGTATGACATTTGAGGCTGGCATACAGGCTGGGAAAAAAAAAAGTTTTTAAAGTTCTTTTTTTTTTGGTGGGAGGGGGTTAGTGACCACTGGGGGAGTCAGGGGAGGTCATCCCTGATTCCCTCCGGTGGTCAGCTGGGCAGTTGGGGCACTTTTTGTGAACTTGTTCGTGAAAAAAAGGGTCCAAAAAAAGCGGCCCAAATTCTCGCTTCTGCCGCCCTTCTTTTTTCCATTATCAGCCGAGCGCACCCATCTTTCCTCGGCCGATAAACACGCCCAGTCCCGCCTTCACCATGCTTCCAACCTGCCCCCGTCAACTTTGTTCGTTCCCGCGACAGACTGCAGTTGGAGGCGCCCAAAATCGGCTTTCGATTATACCGATTTGGGCACCCATGAGAGAAAGGCGCCCATCTCCTGATTTGGGTCGAAATATGGACGTCTTTCTCTTTCGAAAATAAGCTTGATAGAGTTTTAAATTTAGCCCTGTATTGTACTGGTAGCCAATGATGTGATATGGTCGTGTCACTTGCAACCTTCTATAAGTCTTGCTGCTGCATTCAGAATCAACTGGAGCTGGTGCAGGCCCTTTGTATTCAGACCATTGTATGGTGCATTGCAGTAATCCAGTCGTGATGTTACCATGGCATACACAACTGGGATAAGATTTACCTTCTCGATGTAAGGAGAAAGGCAGTGTAGCTGTCACAAATAGTAGGAGCAGCTCTTGAAGATAAAAAGTAGGAATGAGAAATGTGATACAAACATACAATTATCTATCAGGATGAATAGGGTACCAAAAGAATGAATGTTCTCCTGAAAAACAAATGTTGTCTTATGTATTTAAAGAGAGAAAAACAAAAGGAATGAGAAAATATTTTTACTGAGTCATTGATGTTCACCAAGAAGAAACTTCCAATGTAGGTGGTATGAGTCAGAATAGTGACAAAATTTAAGCATGATTAGAACAGACATACAGCAAGGGAAGCAACACAGGCAGCAGGTACAGAGGGTTTTTTTTTTTTTTTTTTTTTACTAAAGATTAGCTCGAGTTATCTGCAGCAGGGCCCATTTTGGGCCCTGCTGCAGATATCTCGAGCTAATCTTTAGTAAAAGACCACCACATTAAGGTAAACTGGATAGCCCAAGTACTTTTTATCTGCTGACATGTTTTGTGTAATTCTGTATTCATATTAAACCTATTTGACGAGCTAACCGTTGCACAAGTTCAGCTAGAGAAATAAAAAAGATTGCAGAGGTCAAAATGTATATTATTTGGAACCAGTGGCATAGCCAGACAGCCGATTTAGGGTGGGCCCAAGGCCAAAGTGGGTGGGCCAAAAATTTCATCTCCACTCCTCCCCCTACCTGTGCCCCCCCCCCTCCAAAGTAAACAAAATACCTGTGCTGGCAGGGATCCTCAAGCCCCGCCAGCTTAAGACTTCCTCCGTGCCGAAGAACCTTACCTCTTGGGTGGCCAGTGGCAGTGTCCGCGAGCCACAGCTGTCAGCCACTGGCTCTATCCTGCACGTGCTCAATTTTTGCACATGTGCAAATCCTGCCTGCCCTTAATTCTTCTCCCCAGGCTTCGCTTTGCTGCATCGCTCCATCGCTCCCTGCATTCTTCTACTTGCCTGTCACGCAGTGCTGCCATTCACACAGGCAGCTGCGCTCCCCTTTGCCGCGTCCATCCGGTCCTCTCTGATGCACTTCCTGTTAGGACTGGATGGACGCGGTAGGGGGGAGCGCAGCTGCCCGTGTGAATGGCAGCGCTGCGTGACAGGCGAGAAGAATGCAGGGAGCAATGGAGCGATGCAGCGAAGCGGAGCCTGGGGAGAAGAATTAAGGACAGGCAGGCAGGCTACGCTGAACGCTGCCTCCCGGACGGCCGTACCCGGCAGAGCTGCGGGAGAAAATGCAGTGCAGCGTCAGCGAGCAAGGATGTGGATGGGCGGGCCTGGAGGGAAAGTGGCTGGGCCTGGGCCCGTCCAGGCCCACCCGTGGCTACTCCCCTATTTGGAACTAGAATTATGAAAACTATCAATTCTTGGTAATAGATTCACTTTTATGAAATAAGGGCTATGAGACACCATAAACTCTAATATTGTGTAGCATTTTATTAGAATGATAAGGTTAAATGCTCCTGCAATCATACATTTTTTCTATACTATACTGAAGCAAAAGTTAAAAGGATGCTTTGTAATGCTAGTATAGATGATGGTGCATTAACATACTCTAGGTTCTACATCAACATTCAAAATAAAGTCATCCATAGTAAAAAAAGCACACTGAAATTCATGGTCACTTTCTAATAATTGCTGTGCATCTCTTTACTTCTATTTGCATTGCTTGGAAATCTTCCTTCAGTATTTGTGTTTTATTGAAAAATGTGCATGAAAAAACTGAACCAAGGTGATCAATATCCATCTCAATCCCATTCCTCACCACATAATAATGTGTTCAGCGTTGCTAATTTGAATATGTAGAAATCAGCTTGGGCTTACTTTATATTTTATAGGCTTTAAATCTGTTTTTCTGTAACTTTAAATGGAATTTTATGATCCAAGTGCAGTACTGGCTTTAACTGTCAGATGTTGGTGTGCTGTGCTTATGAGAGGGAAGCATGCATTGGAATTTTACCCAAAGTCTAAACCCCCCCCCCCCCCCCACACACACACACACCGCATTTACTAAACCATGCTAGCGGCTGCCATGCACTAATGCCGACATAGCCCATTCATTTTGAATGGGCTGTGTCGGCATTGCCGCGTGGCTGCCGCTAGCCGGCTTAGTAAATGGGGGGGGGGGGGGGGGGGAAGAGCTACAACTCAAGGGGTCCTTTTACTAAGCCATGGTAAAAAGTGGCCTGCGGTAGTGTAGGTGCATGTATTGGTCGCACACTGGTCCAGTTTTTACCGCATCTGCAAAAAAAGGACTTTTTCTTAATGGGACGAGAAAAGGGTATGCGGTAAAACTGAAACTGGCATGTGTCCAAAACCTTCCTGAGCCCTTAACTCCACCCATTGATCTAGCGGTAAAGGCTCACATGCTACATGCGTGGTGACTGCTTGGCACACGCCAACTGCCGATTCCCATCGGAAACAATGCGCATGGGAGGAAATAAATCTTCCAGGCATTATGCGCGTTTGTTAAATCTAAAATTATCACCGGGGGGTGCGGTAGCCTGGTGGTAATCTCATTACGGTGCACACTGCACTCGCGTAATGCCTAATGCGCCTTTGTAAAAGGGTCCCCCAAGTTATTACTTCTTCATATGTGACTGCTAAATTTTGCCACTTTTGTCAGTGTTCTGCTAAGTGTGCTTGTGTTGCACTTCAGTCAATTGATGTGTGTGTTTTTATTTTTTATTTTTCATCTGATCAGACCTCCATGCTGTGCTTTGTCTTGTGAAATTCTGTTAATGGTAGAAATCCTACCTACTTCAGTTTTCAATGTAGGCTGAGAAAAAGAATTGCTAATTTTGTCATACATGTGTTTAGCAGCTGCTTTCAGAAATGCTACTGTAAGCCTAAGAGGGCTAACCAGCACTCTTGCAAGATGTCAGAGCTATCCACCATTACGCTGTAAGTGTACGCAATCCCCGTGACATGTCTGTGTTTGTGAAGCATGATACATATAAATGCTTACTTCAGTATGTACTAGATCTGTAAATACTGAGATTCCTGCTAGTGTTTATTGTTTATTGCATGTTGATTTGTTGAATTTGTGTTGTGTGCATCTGCTAAAATGTTACAGCTAAACACAGTAAATTTATGTATCTGGAGCCATGAATTGGTTGATAAATGCAGGCATGATTTTTGTTGTCTGATAACAGGCAGTACAACATAGCTTATAGTACTATGATATCCAGTGGCGTAGCAAGGGGGGGCGGGAGGGGCGGTCCGCCCCGGGTGTCAGCTCGGGGGGGGGGGGGGGGTGCTCCCTGCCAGCTCCCCCTACCTTTAAAAAAATATTGTAATCCAAAGCGAGGCGCAGCGCCTCGCACCTGCACGTAAAAGAAATGTGCAGTGTCTCATCGGGCCTTCTCTCGCTCTGTCTGTCCCGCCCTTGCGGAAATAGGAAGTTGCGTCAGTGGAGGGCAGGACAGACAGAGCGAGGGAAGGCCCGATGAGACGATGCACATTTCTTTTACTTGCAGGCGTGAGGATTCTGATATTTTTTTAAAGGTAGGGAGCTGGTTGGACGGAAGAGGGTGGGCACTGGGTCGGGGGGGTGTTGATGCGCCGAGGGGGGGTATGTCATCGTGCTGCACCCGGGGGGGGGGGGTGCAACCGCGAACCGCCCTGCCCCGGATGGCAGCCCCCCTCGCTACGCCACTGATGATATCATACCTGCCCACTAAGTTTTTCTGTATTGCCAGAAACAGTAGTAACATGAACAACTCTGCTGTAAAGCAGCAAAAGACATACATGAAATGGCCTTTGTCTCATTTCTTGTTGCCCTCCACATTACAATGGGGACAGTAGGGAGCTATTCTCTAAATTTTATTAAAATACAGGTGTTATAAAACAAAAGAGAAATGCATAGATGCTATGTAATAATCTGTCTATCATGAGTCTTATGGTATAAAATGCTTACCTGTTTTAAGTGTGGCCTGCAGAACTACTTGATTTGGAATTTAAATAAAAGGCACCTACTGCACAATGTACCACATTAAGGGGTCCTTTTACTAAGCTGCAGTAAAAGGGGTCCTGCGCTAGCGGCAGCGGCCATTTTTGCCGCTCGCCGAGGCCTTTTTTATGCAGTGGGTAAAAAGGCCAAAAAAAAGAAATGCCCAAGAAAACAAATAGGCAATTCTCAAGATCCAGCACGGAATAGGAAAAAAGATGTGAATCGCCAATGGCAATGTTGACAACAATAATTTATTCACCACATTATTTAAAATAGGCCCGACACGGCCGCGTTTTGCCCTCCTAAAGGGCTACGTCAGGGGCTAGCATATAACAACCCAGTGGTGCAGTAAAACCAATTCCACCTACTGGCCTAAAACAACTCCTCTCCTGAGAAGAAGCAGCAGCAGTAGCATTTCGTGGTGAATCTATTTTAAATAATGTGGTGAATAAATTATTTTTCTCAACATTGCCATTGGCGATTTGCATCTTTTTTTTCTATTCCATGCAAAAAAAGAAATGGCCATGCGGTACGTTTGCACTTACTGCGTGGCCATGTGGGGAACACTTACCGCCACCCATTGAGGGGTATTTCCACAACCTGTGGAAATATTTTTCAACAATTTTTCAAATATTTCCGCTGGCACCAGAAATGCCATGCGTGGGGTAGAACTACTGCGGGCGCCCGCGTTGGGCCAGTCGTAGTTTTGGATTGCCACACAGTAAGCCCACGATGAGCTTACTGCTGCTTTGTAAAAGGGCCCCTCAAGAAATGATGACATTTTCTTGATGTATATGTTAATTCGTGTTCAATGTGTAAGCTCCTCATGCCTGTTTCATGCTGTCTCCTGCCTCTTTTTTAACCTACTCTTTGCCTCTGTTAGCTATGTTAATCTCTTTGAACGCGTGTGTTTCCTTTATTTTGTATCCCTACATATTTTTTCCATCATGTCCACAGTCTGCTTCTTTTTCTCTTCACTACTGCTTATTCATAGCCCCTTCCACAGGAAGTACGGATAAGTGAAATCTCATACGAATGGATTTTAGATTTGGTTTTGAGTGAAGGAGAGGCCTATTGGTTAGAGAAGCAAATTGTAAACCAGGAAAATCAAGCTTCAAATCCCAACTTCCCACATTGGCACACTTTCCCCTGGTTTCTCTATATGGTGCTGAAAGATGTACAACAAACGTTCTGTACGATCCTGAGATGCGTGGGCATCTCAATTGCTTAATGAGCCCATTAATGCCAGTACAGAATGCTAACAATTACTTATTGCTTTAATTGACTTTGATTGGGAGCTGAATGTGCATCTCGCTGAGCTCTATTCTATAAAACTGAACAGACAAAAATCATGGTGCACAACCCAAAAGGAGGTGTGGCAAGGAAGGGGCTTGGGTGGATCAAGGGCGTTCTCCCAAGATGTGCGCAACAATTTGGGGGATCTGCACCTAACTTGCATGCCAGATTTTACTTGATGTAAATCCTCACAGCCAAAGTTCAGCATGGGAATCAGCTCTAAGCACTATTCAATAAATGGTGTGCAACTCAAGAGTGCTGTCTATAGAATAGTTCTCCATGCTGATTTTCTTTGGCGCTGTTTTTGCAACACTGTTTACTGAATCTAGTCTTTTGTGATCTCAGGCAAGTTATTTACCCTCCACTCTTACAGGTACAATTTGGGGTTGGGGAGGGGAGGGAATTATCAACCTGGGCTACCATTATGACAGGTTATTTTAACCCAAGTCATGCTATTTTAGCACAGGATCCCATTTTATGCAACAAGGCCTTGTGCTAATGTAACCCTATCAGGCTTATTTTCGAAAGAGAAGGGCGCCCATCTTTCGACACAAATCGGAAGATGGGAGTCCTTCTCCCCGGGTCACCCAAATCGATATAATTGAAAGCCGATTTTGGGAGTCGTCAACTGCTTTTCGTCGCTGGGATGACCAAAGTTCCCGGGGGCGTGTCAGAAGTATAGTGAAGGCGGGATTGGGGCATGCTTAACACATGGGTGTCCTCGGCCGATAATGGAAAAAAGAAGGGCGTCCCTGACGAACACTTGGGCGACTTTACTTAGTCCTTTTTTTTACGACTAAGCCTCAAAAAGGTGGCTGAACTGACCAGATGACCACCGGAAGGAATCGGGGATGACCTCCCCTTACTCCCCCAGTGGTCACTAACCCCCTCCCACCCTAAAAAAAACTTTAAAAATATTTTTTGCCAGCCTCAAATGTCATACCCAGCTCCATGACAGCAGTATACAGGTCCCTGGAGCAGTTTTAGTGGGTACTGCAGTGCAGTTCAGGTCCATCCCTCCCCTACCTGTTACACTTGTAGTAGTAAATGTGGGCCCTCTAAAACCCACCAGAAACCCACTGTACCCACATCTAGGTGCTCCCCTTCATCCCTAAGGGCTATGGTAGTGGTGTACAGTTGTGGGGAGTGGGTTTTGGGGGGGGTTGGGGGGGTTGGGGGGCTCAGCACACAAGGTAAGGAAGTTATGCACCTGGGAGCTATGCACCTGGGAGCTTTTTATGAGGTCAACTGCAGTGCCCCCTAGGGTGCCTGGTTGGTGTCCTGGCATGTCAGGGGGACCAGTGCACTACAAATACTGGCTCCTCCCATGACCAAATGGCTTGGATTTGGTCGTTTCTGAGATGGACGTCCTTGGTTTCCATTATTGCTGAAAATCGGGTACGACCATCTCTATGGACGACCTAAATGTTGAGATTTGGGTGTCCCCGACCGTATTAGCGAAACGAAAGATGGATGCCCATCTTGTTTCGATAATATGTGTTTCCCTGCCCCTTCGCGGGGACGTCCTGCAAGGACGCCCTCAGGAAAACTTGGGAGCCTCATTCGATTATGCCCCTCCAAGTGTTAAATATATTTTTTAAAAGAAACAAACTTTTAAATTTACTTAACTGTGGAAACAACTTGATTGTGCAGTAGAGCTGTGCTGGGACAAGTGCATGTGGCTGTTGGTTGCCCTGGTTACCAGGGTAAACATTCTGAAAGCTGCTGTTGCTGTACTTTGTAGTTGGGAGGGAAAGTAAAAGAGTGAATATGTGCTGAAAGTTGTGAGTTTCTAAAGCAGGAAATTTGTCAGATTTGTTTACCAGTTTTGATGTAGAATGACTGATACAGATAATGTGAGAAGCCCGCGGCTATTGTGGCTTCAGTGTGTGAGAATGACCAGTGTGTGAAAGGTCTTATAAAAGTTTCATACCAAAAATATCCTATATAATAAAATGCACCTCCAACATTCCAAAGCTGACTGCATGGCTGAGGCATTCCTGCTCTCTTTATCCATCTCCTGAATTGACATCACGTACTTCCGGGTTCATCACAAGCAGAAGTGACCAACCACACGAGGTTTCTCGGCTTCAGAATGTTGGAGGTGCATTCTATTAAATAGGATTGGTCAGTTCCTTGAAGCACAGCCAGAGCTCAGCTTCCTGCACAGTAACTCTCAGACACCAGAGAGAGAGAGAGGGGGGGGGGGGGGGGGGGGGGCTGTCACCAGAGAGAGGGGGGGGGGGCTGACACCAGAGGGGGGGAGGTATCTCTGTCACACACACACTATCTCTCTCACAGTCAATGTCTTTCTCTCTCTCACTCTCACACACTGTCTCTCACACACTCTATGTCTCACACTGTATCACATTCACTCTCTATGTGTCACACAGTCACTCACACACTCTCTTGGTCTCACATGCTCAGTCTCACAGAGAGTCTGTCTCACACACACTCTCTCTCTCGCACACACTGTATCTATGTGAAACACACTCTCTCTCTCTCTCTCACACACTGTGTCTCACATACGCACTTGCACACACTCTCATTCTCACATACACACTCTCACACACACACACACACTCGCACATTCACTCTCTCTCTCTCACACAGTCACTCTCACATACACTCTCTCAAACATACACACTCAGAGGAAAACCTTGCTAGCGCCCGTTTCATTTGTGTCAGAAACGGGCCTTTTTTACTAGTTATGTACCGTATTTTTCGGACTATAAGACGCACTTTTTTCCCCCAAAATTTGGGAGGAAATTGGGGGGTGCGTCTTATAGTCCGAAGGTAGCGTTTTTTGACCTCCGTTCCGTACTTACAGGATTCCATGTTCCCTGGTGGTCTAGTGACGTCGGGGCAGGAAAGAGCCCCCTCTTTCCTGCCCATCGCGCTGCTCTCCGTGCTTCTCAATGCTTTCCGACGGTCTCGGCGATATTCAAAATGGCCATTTTGAATCTCGCCGAGACCGTCGGAAAGCATTGAGAAGCACGGAGAGCAGCGCGATGGGCAGGAAAGAGGGGGCTCTTTCCTGCCCCGACGTCACTAGACCACCAGGGAACACGGAATCCTGTAAGTATGGGATGGAGGTCCAAAACCCGGACAAGACGCACCGGAGCACCTAGGTTTTAGAGGAGGGAAAGAGGAAAATTTTTTTTTTCCTATTTCCCTCCTCTAAAACCTAGGTGCGTCTTATGGTCCGGTGCGTCTTATAGTCCGAAAAATACGGTATATAATTTAGAACATTTAATTTAAAAGCTGCCAAGATAGGGAGACACTGAGGCTGTCTTAGTATATTGAAACTTAATGTCTGTGTTTGCAAAGTGATGGTTTTGAAAAACTTCAAAAGAACCATACACTGCAGTATGGAGCAGGGGCGTAGCCAGACAACAGATTTTGGGTGGGCTTAGGCAAGAAGTGGGTGGGCACCAAGTGTTCTCCCCTTCACCCACCACCAAATCAAAATCTCAGTTGGCGGGAAAACGCTTCTTTCCACCTTAGCAATCTACAGCAGGCACGCGCTGAAAATTGAGCATGCGCAGGTGCTGGTATCCTGGAGAATAGCGTTTTCATTACCATCAGGGGGAAGTCTTCTGCTTGCGCATCTTGGGATCCCCACCTGCTACTGCTAATACGTGTGCTGCTGTTGGGTGGGCCTGAGCCCTAGTTGGGTGGGCCCCGGCCCACCCAGGCCCACCTGTGGCTACGCCACTGGTATGGAGTGAATGTCAGTGGAAGGTGTAATGGGGCTAATGTTGTGGGTTGGGGAGGGTAGTGTTTATTTTAAAATAATAGCTAGTAAATATTTTTTAAAAATACATATTAAGGGAGGACACATTAAAGAAGTGAGCACACACCAGGGAAGGAGTTTTTTTTTTTTTCTTATTGAGTTTTTTAAAGAAAGGATAGTAGGGAGAAAATATTCCGGAACTGAAAAGACATCATGGGAACTGAACTTTGTACCACAGTTGAGTGATTCTTATAACAAAGACTGAGACATGAGGGTCACATAGTGGAAATAAATAGTAAAAGAAAGTGAAAGGAAAAGTCCAACTTATCTGATTCTGGGGTTGTTGTTTCTGAGATGATCTAAAGTTCCTGTAGAACATAATTTATTTGGATTTTTGCTCACACCTTTTTCAGTAGTAGCTCAAGGTGAGTTACATTCAGGTACACTGGATATTTCTGTGTCCCAGGAGGGCTCACAATCTAAGTTTGTACCTGAGGCAATGGAGGGTAAGTGACTTGCCCAAGGTAACAAGGTACAGCAGTGGGATTTGAACTGACCCTCTCTGGATTGCAAGACCAGTGCTCTAACCACTAGGCCACTCCTCCACTCCAATTTGTGCCCTTGGACATTTTAACAGGGTGGATTAGGATTCCTTGTGTTAGTAGAAATCAGCTATTGTTGGGGTTAATTCATGAAGAATCAATTCAAGGAAGAACAGGATTGTTTTCAAATTTTATTTTTTTTCCATTATACTGTTAAAAATAAGATGAATAAATGCTAATCTGATGATGATTAAATGTTTTTGAAATATTCACTAATGTTGCTGCAGATATTTGAGAGCTCTGTAAAAGGAAAGACAGATAAGAACTGTTGTTAATTTGCTTATTGTTAAACTCTTTGGTTGGCATAGAGTTCATTTGGGGAAACACTGGGGTCCTTTTACTAAGGTGCGCTGAAAAATAGCCTGTGGTAGTATAGGTGCGTATTTTGGGCACGCACAGATCCATTTTTCAATGCACCTACAAAAAATGCCTTTTTAAATTTTTTTGCAGAAAATGGACGTATCAAAATAAAAATTGGCCTGCATCCATTTTGGGTCTGAGACTTTACCGCCAGCCATTGACAGCAGTAAGGTCTCACGCGTTAACCAGGCGGTAATGACCTATGCGTGTCAAGTGCCACTTGGCACACATAGCGGACACGTGCCAGAAAATAACAATTATTTTTCAGACACGCCAAAAATTGACCAAATCCTCTTGTTTTCCTTGACTTCTTTGTAACCCCAATTGTATTCTTTACCCTGGTATGGCGATATCATAACAGGTCTCTGTATGCCACATTGAGCCTGCAAATAGGTGGGAAAATGTGGGATACAAGTGCAAAAAATAAATAAATAAAAATGAAATTACTGCAAGAGCCACACAGTAGCTGAGCAGTAACTCCAAATTGGTGCGTGTTGGATGTGCGTAGACACATATACGGCTTAGTAAAAGGGCCCCACTGTGACATATTTTCTAACATCACTGTAATACCTTGCTACGCCACCAGGGGGGTGTACACAAAACTAGCACGACCTGTGGCAAAATATCTCATCTTAACAGTAGCCCACACTGATCATTTCCCCCCTTTAGATTGTTAGACTCTCAAGCAAGGAAATAACTTGTGCATCTGAATGTAACACCTCATCAAATTTAACATGTCATAATGAAATTGTGTGTGTAGAGCTATATTTTTAAGCTGAGTGAAGGTTTTGCACTTGACATGTATTATATATATATTTTTTAATGTGTTGGAGCAGGGCCACCTAGAGACAGAGTCGGGCCCAGGGCAGGGCTGCTGTGGCTGCTGCCGCCCCTGCCCCTCTGCCCCCCCCCCCCCCACTTGGACCACTGCCGCTCCCCCCCCCCAATTGTGTGTTGGACCTGGGTTATTGCATTAACACAATTATCCAGGTCCCAACACAGGAGCAGGAGAGTGACAAATCCTGGTGCTGAGCCCTCGTGGAGGCCGGGTTGGGGGAATCTTGTTCCACTGCCCCCCTCTTGGCATCCCTGTGTTGGATATACATAACTTCCATGATAAAGGTTTAGGGAATAGAGTCTTCTGAGATATTAATGAAGGGAATAAACAGCATGTAATAATCTTGCAACTAATAATGTAAACACAGTTACTTTTCCTCATTATCCACATGCTTTGCAGTTCATGCAAATAAAGTGCACCTGTTTTAACTGTGATACACGCTTTCTGCCCCTTCCCTCCCTACACTTTCCACACCCCTTTCCCTTCATTTCAATACATTTCAATGCTAGGTATTTGTGGCAATTAGTGCACAGATGAAGGACAATTCTTTAACTTGATGCCTACACTTATGCACATCAAGGCGCCAAAATTGTCAGTTACGTGTGTAAGCAAACTAGACACTATTCCATAAGTTTGAACCTAAGTGCTGTAGTGTATAACTGCAATGTGGTTGGAGCATAAGCAGGCTAGGGCCATGTCTCCAAGGTACATGCTTTGCCTGGTGCACTTCGGAGTATCCATTTAGCTTGCCATTGGCCTGGTGTAAATGGTGGTGCCTGAATATAGGCATTCTTTTTTTTTTTTTTTGTATCATATTTTTATTAAAGGTTTTCAAAATACAACAGAAAAGTATACACAAAAGCAAACAACACATAACAAAAAGAATGGAAAAAAAACCCCACCATGGCTTCCAAGTGCAAATATATAAACGTTCCATGACAATACCTAGAGGCCAAAATCAAGTAGTGCTACGAGATGCCTGACAAAATAAGTCTAGGCGAGCCCAGGTCTTCAAGACAGACTGCACTCTGTGATGCTTATGGGCAAGAAGTGCTTCATATTTTTAGTTCACACATACGTAACTCCACCATTCGTTATAATTCAGATGCGCATTGTTTTTTCAATGTGTAACAATTAAATGCAAAGCGACAGCTAACAGAATATTAAACAGTTTCTTATCTGACTCAAGAAGGGAAATAGTAGGGGAAGAGGCACGCAGTATCACAACCTCATAATAGATTGCAGCAGTCTCAGGCAGATGAAAAATAATACACAATTTCGCCCAAATAAGTCCCCAGTATGCTCTAACGTTTTTGCAGAAAAATACCATATGCGCCAAGGATCCATCTGTCTCCTGACAAAACCAACATTTGAAGGTAGTAGTCTTAGTAATCCTTGCTACTCGAGCAGGGGTCCAGTAGGCTCGGTGGAATACAAAATATGAGGACTGGGATATCGCCGCCAACTTAGTTGGGCGCATGGAGTCAATCCAAAAGGTGCACCAGTCAAATTCTGACGCATCAAAATGTAAATCTTGTTCCCAGGACTGCCGCAGCCTAGGCATTCTAATTCGAGTTTATACTAATATTATATGATAGTATATTGGGGGCACTTTTACTAAGCTGTGGTACAAGAGGCCCTGTCCTAGCAGTGGTGGACATTTTTGCTGTGCGCCAGGGCCCATTTTACCACAATTTGTAAAAATCCCTAAAAAAAGAAATGGCTGTGCAGTAAGTTCATGCTTGCCATGTGGCCATTTCAGGGCGAGCACCTACCGCCACCCATTGGGGGGCAGTAAGGGCGCTCACACTAAGCTAGCGGTAACCAGGCAGTTCAATTACCACTGGGTAACCCCCTGTGGAAATATTTTCCAAATATTTCTGCGAGCGCTGAAAATGTCATGTGCTGAGGGTGGAACTGCCACCGGTGCCCGCGTGGGCTGGTGGTAGTTCTGGATTGCCGTGCAGCAAAGGGAACCCTTTAGTAAAAAGGCCCCTTGGCACACAGATGCCGTTATATAATTGGCACTCAGGATTCAGCATCGGCACACCTAAATGGAGGCACCAAGTTAAAGAATTGCCCCTTAACCCCCCTTGGGAGCACACAAGTTATAGAATAAGGCAAGTTGCACATGTAACTTATGAGCCGAAAATTGGTTTTAACAAGCAATAGTAGTTTATATTTGGCCTTAATTGGTGCTAATAGGGCATCAATTAGTAGTTACACATATAACTGCCCTTAATAGTCCATAAGTTGTATATTCAAACTCTAGAATGTGTGCAACTTCAAGGGGGTTGTAGACCTAAGAGGAACATGGGCGGGTTGGGGACATGTCAAGCAGTTAAGCACACAGGACATAGAATGCTAACATTTACAGTAGAATTTATGCCATCCATTAATCTAGCAGTGGAGGAGCAGCCTAGTGGATAGTGCAGAACACTTTGAGCCTGGGGAACTGGGTTTGATTCCCACTACAGCTTCTTGTGACTCTGGGCAAGTCACTTAACCTTCCATTGCCCCAGGTACAAATAAGTACCTGTATATACTACATAAACCTCTTTGAATGTAGTTGCAAAAACCACAGAAAGGTGGGTGTATCAAGTCCTCTTCCCTCCTGCATAAAGTTAGGCACAGACTTATGCTAGTATTCTATAACATCAGTGGAATGCACCACTGCCATTATAGAATTCGCTCTTAGTGAGCATCCCAGTGCCTAACTTTAAGTGATCCAAACAGAAGTTTTTTTCATGCTTTACTAGCTAAACAGACATTAAGCACTTTATTTACCATATTCTCTAATAATCACCCGCCTCCAATAATCACCCACCTCCTTCTTCAGGACCCCCCAAACCTCAGAAAATCTGGTTTTAAAACCATGCCAAGATTCTTCCAATAATCACTCCCCCCCTTGGCATTGCTCTCCTCCATACTCCATCCCCTTTCCCCCTCCCCGAGACACCGGATCTCTCTTCTTACCTCATCTCTAAGTTATGGTGCAGGGCCTTGAGGATCCACAGATGCTCAAAGCCCTGCACCAGCCCACCATCATAACCTGAAGATGAGGTAAGAAGAGAGATTTGGTCACCATGGGAAAGGGGATGGAGAGTGGAGGAAAGTAATACCAGTTACTGCAGGAGGCAGGATGGAGGACAGAAATGGTGGTTATCGGGAGAGGGCATGGTGGAGGAGAGAAATGGTCATCACGGGAAGGAGGAATGGAGGTGAGAAATTAGGGTTACCATTTTTTGTCCTCATAAAAAGAGGACACTTGCCCCGCCCCTTTTGCGCCATTGCCACGCCCCTTTCATGCTATCACCCCGCCACGGTCACCCCCTCTTCCCCCATCACCTTCCCTTCCCCCTGTCACCTCCCCTCCCTTACGCTACTATCCCTGGTGGTCTAGTGGTACCTCTTCGCTCGGGGCAGGAAAGAAAGAGCCCCCACTTTCCTGCCCGGAGCGCTGCTGCTAGCTGCCCTGCTGCATCCTGTGTGAGTCCAGCTCTCGATGTTTCAAAATGGCCACCGAGAGTTGAAGCAGCCTCGCGAGACTTCAACTCTCGGCGGCCATTTTGAATCGCCGAGAGCCGGACTCGCACAGGATGCAGCAGGGCAGCTAGCAGCAGTGCTCCGGGCAGGAAAGAGGGGGCTCTTTCTTTCCTGCCCCGAGCAAAGAGGTACCTCTAGACCACCAGGGATAGTAGCGTAAGGGGAGGGGAAGGGAGTCCCGCGCCCGCCTCCGCTCCCGCCCCCCGCCAGCCAGCCCATTTGTCCAGAAATCCGGACAAACGGGCAGGCTGGCCAAATCCATCCGGACGCCCGGACATGCCCTCAAAAAGAGGACATGTCCGGGTAAATCCGGACGTATGGTAACCCTATGAGAAATGATCCCTCCATTAATTGCCTGCCATAGACTTCAGAAAACCCAGTGATTCTAATAATAGCCCGGTCGATTATTAGAGAGAATATGGTATATTAAACAGTTGAAGGGCAGAATAAGAGAATAAGCAGCATATAGTTCACATGACACACAAAATAATTCTTATATTTAAGGTACAATCACTTACATCAGCCTTATAGCTGGTACAAATGGCCATGCCTAAACACTAGCCAGAGCACACATCAATTTTTGAATGCTATAATTATGAAATAAGTGTGGAATCCATTATAGAATTCTATAATGTATGTACATATTTGCTTTACCCATGCACACACCTATCTGTAAAACACATACCATGATATCATGGCACATACTTTTCCACTAGTCAGTATTCTATAAGATACCACTTACTTACTTACTTACATGGCATGAATGACTAGGATACCTCCATTTACATATGCTCCTGCTGCCCAAAACTGGGCATTGCCTTATAGAATGACCCTTAAAGCATCTTAGCAAATAGGCCCTTTAATTAGTAAATTCAATCCATTTTAAAGAATGGGGCTTGCATTAAATAATGTATTAGTACGTATTAATGCACAGTAATGAATCTAGCCCTAATGTTGTTCCAAGCAATAGAGAGTGAACTTCATGGAGGAAAAGTCCATAGTCTGTTATTGAGACAGATATGGAGGAAGCCACTACTTGCCCTGGGGCTGGTGGCATGGAACGCTGCTATTTGGAATTCTGAAAACAAAAGCACAAGGAACCTTCAGGATTGGGGGCTTCAACTGAAATGTATTGGAGAGACCCGACACGGTCCTTGTTTCAGCAAAACTGCCTGCTTCAGAGGTAGGGTCAGCATCCAGTCACTTGCAGACAAATGTCAAAGAATGAAGTCTCCAAGATTTTCAACATGACAACCTTGGGGGCAGGCAGTTTCCGTGCACTATCCTGAGATTTTATTGCTTGATGGGTAGATGAAGGCAGCAAGGAGTTTGGCTCGATTCTGACGGTAGAAGCACCAGCTAAACTAGATCGCCCGGCTGTGAAAGGCTTTGCAAAGTGCAGCACTCTAGCCCTAGCTTCTCTCACCTGCTGAACTGAATCCAGCTGACCATCTGATGGTTTGTTTTCTTCTCCTGTCTGAGTGTACTTTGGATTTTTCTCTGCTGCGTTTACTATTTGGATTTCTGCCAGGTACTTGTGACCTGGATTGGCCACTGTTGGAAGCAGGATACTGGGCTAGATGGGCCATTGTTCTGACCCAGTATGGCTATTCTTATGTTCTTATGTAGGTAATTTCCTCAAGATCACAAGGACAAAGCAGAATTTAAACCCTGGCATCCGTGGCTTTACTAGGGTGATCCTTCACTCTTTTCTGATTCTGGTATTAGTTTGCTAAATCAGAGAGTGACCACCCAAATTCAGTCACTTCTGTGTTCAATGAACTGTCCCCGGCAATCTGAAGTTCAACATGGATTTTCTCATTTCCCACCACTTCCATTTCCTTAACCCAAATCAATTCATGTCTATCACTTGGTGCTCCTTTTAGAAGTTAGAATTTGCTGATATTATCTGTGCTTCAAGAAATACATTTAAACGGGATGACCTTATGAAATAAAAATGACCATTTGGGTTTTTTGGTAAATTTTAGTTGTTTGCACTTCAAATTTGTATGAAACAAAATCAGTTAAACAATTTATACATTTACACAAGTGGAATATATAAAATAACAGAAATTCTAACCATCATGAAATTAATTGGATTGCTATACATTGATAAACTGCATACTGTTCTAACTGCTGGAGGAAATATTTCCTTATTCATATCAACTTAAGGATATAGCATAACTTAGGATAACCTAGACCACCCCACCCCCCAATATTGAGCCAGCAGTAGTCAGTGTTTTTTAAAATGCTGATCCTTGCCGGCTAAATTATTTTCTGATACTCATTGCTGGGTCATGTCCGGGCACTGGCACTAAATATCGGGGGATAATTTAGGGTGGGCAGGCTGCCAGAACTTATGTGGTCCTGGCCGATATTCAGCTGGCATCACATAAGAGTTATGCGACCCCAGCTGAATATCGGGCAAGCTCGCATAACTTTTTTTTGTTTTTCTTTTAAAAAAAGCTCCCGAGCACCATCTCCCCCTTTCCGCCCATGTCCCCTGTTTCCCTCCGTCCCTTCCCCTATCCCGTATCAAGACCCCACCCCCAACTGTGAAGGTAAATCCCTGAGCTTACCTACATTCCTGATGGTCCAGCAGAGTTGTTGGGGGCAGGAGCACAGCCCCCTCTCTCCTGCCTTTACGGTGCCTGTGTAAAATGACTGCCGCTACCTCTCACAGTAGCTCATGGTACTTCATGCACTACCATGAGCTGCCAAGGTCACGGCAGCCATTTTATAGAGGCATAGCAAGGGGCAGGAGTGAGGGGGCTTTGCTCCTGCCACCAATAACCCTGTTGGACCACCAGAGTTGTAGGTAAGCCTGTGAGCTTATCTCCACGGTTGGAGGCTGGGGATCTTGATGTGGACTGGGGAGGGGGAGGGATAGTAAGTAAACATCTGAGCATCTAAATGTGAGTAAACTAATGATCCACCAGAAAAACACCTGCACATCAAACTTATGAGCAAGCTAAAAACTTTCAATCAACTAACCCACTCAACAAAATAATAGAAATGTAGAAATACTTCAGACCTCCATAGACACCATCCTAAGGATAAAGCCCTACAACATAACCACCAAAGTGGTCACCAAGTAGCCCAAAGAGAACCAATAACACAATGAACACCGTCAAATTACTCTTAATAATATACTCCTTATCTCTGATCCACTATACACTAACCACCCCTCTCACAGAAACCAATATTATACCCACAATACACAACATCAATAGACTGCCCAGATATAACACATCCTACCAAATGAACAATAACCAAAATAATGGAAGACCTCCAATACGAGGACAAAATCAACACAAAGGAAAGAAAAATCATAACAAACCCATACTACAAGAGAAAAGACAATTAACAAAAATCAATACAACCTCGAAAACAGCAGGCCCCTACCAAAAATTTAAAGTGGGATACAGTTAACAGAACAACAATAATAGCAGGCTGGATCATGTCAGACAATCTTGACCTACTAATTACCGAAACCTGGATCCATGATCAAAAGGACCCCATAATCCTTGATCTATGCACCCCAGGCTACAAAATCACTCACTGGACAAGAAAAGAAAAAAGAGGTGGAGGCATAGCACTAATCCACAGATCCCATTTCACCATATAAACCGTTGCAGAGTCCATAACACCCCAACTTGAAATCGCCTCAGTTAGAATCCAACATTCAACACTACTTAACCACTTAAACTGTGTATTGTTTTCTAGACTACCAGGGAACTGGTATGACTGCCAGACACACTTCATGGACTTTATATCAAACACCTGTCTATCTAACTTACTTATAATAGGTGACATAAACCTACACCTAGAAGACCCAAACTCTACCAATGCATGGGAATGCTTGGAATTCCTCCAATTATGGGGCCTTAACTGGTCACAAATGCAAGCAGCCCATGTCAAAGGACACACACTCGACCTTATTACATATAAACTGACTTCCGACCTATATCTAATACCATCAGATAAAAAATGGACTGAAACACCATAGTCGGACCACCACAAATTAAACATATCCCTACAATGGCGAAAAAAAAGGCTCACACCACACACATGAACGCACAATTTACACTACGAGAGGCCAAGCAGACTGTAATATTTTGGCACCAGATATACAACAACAAATGGGCAGCACAAACGGACTCGAAACACTATCTCCTACACTGGGATACCAGATGCAGAAGCATATTAGACAATATAGCACCACTACAAAGAAGAGCCTCATGTAGACACAACTCGACACAACTGAAAAAAACTAAAAACACAAACCAGGAGGCTTGAACGAGCATGGACAAAGATAAAAGAAGCACACACATACAATGCATGGAAACAAATGCAAAGAAAATACAAATGTGCAATAAGACAAATTAAAAAGTGTTACTATAAAACCAAGATAGGGCCACACTACAAAGACACGCATAAATTATACCAACTTGTGAATAAATTACTAGATACCACATTTGTTACCACAACCAACATAGATGCGCCATCCACAGACAAACTTACTAAATAATTCAACGATAAGATTGCAAACCTACGCACTACATTACCACAGTACACCACTGATATTGAAAAATTCATGGACTGCATGGACCCAATCCTTGGAGAATACCCAGCAGACCGAATCTGGATAAACTTCGCCTTCCTCACCAAAGAAATCATAGCACGAGCGAGCAACAGATTCGCCAAATCCCATTGCAAACTGGACACATGCCCCAACTACCTAATAAAATCAGCCCCTCAACACTTCATAGCAGACCTCACATCACACCTAAACTACATGCTGCAACATGGATTCTTTCCTAAGGATAAAGGCAACATACTGCTCACCCCAATACCTAAAGATCCAAAGAAAAAAGCAAATGAAATCACCAACTATTGCCCGGTAGCATCCATCCCCCTGGTAGTCAAACCGTTGGAAAGCATGGTAACCAAGCAACTTCCGACTACTTAAACAAATTCTCAATATTACACAAATCACAATCAGGATTTCGCTCCAACCACAGCACCAAAACAGTAATAATCACTCTCCTAACCAAATTCAAACAAGTGTACTCCTACTACAATTCGACATGTCTAGTGTGTTGGATATGGTAAACCATAAAATACTATTAAACATTCTAAAATTTTTCGGGATTGGGGGAAGGGTACTTAACTGGATCAAGGGATTCCTTACCATAAGACCCTACCAAGTGATATCAAATTTGAATATATCATCACCATGGAAACCAGAATGTGAAGTACCCCAAGGCTCACCACTATCGCCGACCCTCTTTAACCTAATGATGACCCCAATAGCCAAATCCCTATCCAACCAAGGCCTCAACCCCTACATCTACGCAGATGATGTCACGATATACATCCCGTTTAAACACGATCTAACAGAAATCACAAACAAAATCGATCTCAGCCTGCAAATCATGAACTCATGGGCAGATGCATTTCAACTAAAACTCAACGCAGAAAAAACACATTGTCTCATCAAATCATCACAACACAATACATACAAACCCACCATTATAAACACCCCAGATTACACTCTTCCTCTCTCAAACAACCTGAAAATTCTTGGAGTCACCGTTGACTGAAACCTTACGCTAGAGAACCAAGTGAAAAATACAACAAAGAAAATGTTCCACTCAATGTGGAAACTCAAACGAGTAAAACCTTTCTTCCCGAGGGAAATATTTCGCAGCCTGGTACAATCAATGGTGCTAAGTCACCTAGACTACTGCAATGCAATCTATGCTGGATGTAATGAACAAATTACGAAGAAACTTCAAACTACCCAAAACACCGCAGCCAGACTCATATTTGGGAAAACGAGATACGAAAGCGCCAAACCCCTAAGTGAAAAACTGCATTGGCTCCCAATCAAAGAATGAATCTTGTTCAAAATCTGCACCCTGGTTCACAAAATTATTCACGGCGAGGCCCCGATCTACATGACAGACCTCATAGACTTACCAACCAGAAACACAAACAGGTCAGCATGCACATTCCTAAATCTCCACTACCCAAGCTGCATAGGACTAAAATACAAATCAACATATGCATCCAGCTTCTCCTATATAAGTACACAAATATGGAATGCACTACCAAACATCACGAAAACAATGCATGACCTAACAACCTTTCGGAAGTCATTAAAGACCAATCTGTTCAAGAAGGCTTACCACAACAATCCAACCTAAACACCCAAACCCTGCAACACAACAAAACTTGTACCAGGACAGGACACTCAATTCTTCCTCCCCAACTACCTAACATACTCTGTTACTCATGAACTTTAACGCAATTTACCACTCTGTATTTCTGACACTGGAATTGGCTTTCGCCATCATGGTACTATGTATGCAACATTGAGCCTGCAAATAGGTGGGAAAATGTGGGATACAAATGCAACAAATAAATAAAATAAATAGAGGGAAAATGTATGGGGGTGGGATGGGGCTCGGGGACTTTTTTATTTTTTAAGAAAAAAAAGTTATGCAGGTGCTGGCCTGATATTCAGAGCTGGCACCCTCATAGCTAAGCGGCCTTACTAAAAGAAACCACTTAGCTATGCGGTACTGGCACTGAATACTGCCAGCACCCACATAACCTAGGGCTCCTCCCCAGTGCCACCCTGACCTGCACACTTTTTGTTTTGGGCAGCCTCAGGGAATAGTCAGCAGCATTGTTTGGTTAAGTTCCACTGAATATCCTTGGTTAAGTGGCGAGAAGCTATTTAAGTGGGCAGGAGAGGCCTCTGCCTGCTTAAATCGCTTTCAAAATCGGCCTCATTGTATTTTAGAAGTAGGAGGTGATAAGGGCTCCCCCTGGAAATGGACACACGGCAAATGTGTACTTATTGCACAGCCATTTTAATTTTTAAAGAAAATACCTGCTGAGATCAAAGGGGCCTTGGCGTGTGGCAAATCCATGTGTGAATGCCACCACAGGGCCTGTTTTACTGCAACGTGGTAAAAGGACCCCTAAGTGCTGCTGAGTATCGGCAGCTGAAGCAAAACAAAAAGCAGAAGTGGACCTTCAGGAACAGGACAAAGGTGAATCTTTATTGAGTGGACCCGACACGGTCCATGTTTCAGTGAACAAGCGCCTACATCAGGGGTCACAATATTGTTGAATATTGATGCGTATGAAAAACGTGACATCAACATTTAAATGGAGCTAAAATTGTTGGGAGATAAAACCGCTCTTACGTGTAACGAACCCAAAAGCCCTGCTGCAAGGAGTCCATTATATCTCCATTTGTTTCCGTTTTGGCGGTATTTTCGATGTAACGGACTCCTTGCAGCAGGACTTTTGGGGTTCTTTACACATAAAAGTGGTTTTATCTCCCAACGATTTTAGCACCATTTAAACGTTGATGTCACGTTTTTCATACGCATCAATATTCAACAATATTATGAACCCTGACACAGGCGCTTGGTCACAGAAACACGGACCATGTCAGGTCCACTCAATAAAGATTCACCTTTATCCTGTTCCTAAAGATCCACATATGCTTTTTGTTTTGCTTTGGTCTCTGACTGTACTAATAACCTTCTCTTTTCTACCTGAGTATCGGTATACGCTCAGGCATCCTGTGCTAGTATTGGCATCTTCGCACACTTCCAACATGCTAAAAAATACTTTTTGTTTTTTAGCTCTGGGGGCAGAGAGTGGGCTTTCCCAGTGCTAATCAGTTGGCGCAGCTATATTGCCATGTGCCTACTGATTAGCGGATGTGAGCCCTTTCCACCTATTAAATAGATGTCGTTAACAGGTTGTGCTCTAATGGGCACATGCTAAATTGGAAATTAGCACATCACCATTAATTGTGAAAATGAAATTCGGCCATTTTGCATCTGTGATAAAAATGGCCTCTGTATGTGGGGAAGCCTATGTGCTATCATAGCGCAGGCCACCTTTTAGCACAGCTTAGTAAAAGGGCTCCCTTATTTCATAAGAATACCATAGTACACTGTGAAAACTCACATTTCACTATAATAAATGCAACATGTAGAAAATTTAAGACTTTTGCTTTATTGATTTTGAAAATTTCTACACAATGAACTTATTATTTTTTAAAATCATTTATTTATAATTTTTCATTTTACAAGGGTCACTTGCAAACAGTAATACAGAGATGACTGCACATTAATACAATATAAGAAGAAAACAATCCCAACTAGACGAATGGATTATATACAATCTTTCTCTTTCTTAGACCACAAAGTGAAGAAAAATAGGGAGAGTGAAATAAGTCAAGGAGATCAATTAAACAGTAAACAGAAAAAGAAAACATGGTATTAACCTGATTATCCCCAGATATTACTCATCTAATTCATTATTCCACATTGATCATCTGGTTGGCTTCTTCAAGACCAAATACGGTATATAGTCAATTCATTTCATTGAGAACATACTTATTGTCCAGATATGTATTTTTAGTTAGAAATAATACATCTGATTACATTCTCTCTCTTTTAAAAACCAGAAATTATTTAACAATACATATACTTTAGTCTCTAATTCAAATCCCACTGATTAAAGCAATCCCAGTTTTCACAGGCTTCACTCCTTTCGAAGTAATAATTAAGGAAATATTTACAATGAACTTATTGTTAAATGTTTAATGAAGCTGAGTCTGCACAGAAAACATTACTAATACAAAAATTAAATAAATGCAGATCAGTTTTCCTTCTTTTCCTTCCCACAATAATAATATTCATTGGAAAATGTGGCTTTTTGGAGTCAATGTTATCTCCCATTCTGTGATTTTGAAGACTTGCATTGTGTTGTTGTTGTTGTTGTTGTTGTTTTTGTTGTTTTTCTTTTTTTACCTGACACTCTGCACAGGTTCCACTTCTTCATGAGTAAATGCTGATATATTTAATCTCTCCCTGACAATTTTGAGGCAAGGGAAGTCTTGTCTCACCAGTTTGCTTCATGTCTCTGAAAGCATGAATAGACATATGGATAAAGGTGTGCCAGTTGATGTACTCTATCCAGATATTCAGAAAGTTTTTGACAAAGTTCCTCATGACAGACTCCTGAGAAAATTAAAAGTCATGGGATAGGAAACAATGTCCTTCTATGGATTGGGAACTGGTAATTGGACAGAAAACAGAGGGTAGGGCTAAATAACCATTTTTCTCAGTCAAGGAGCATGAATAGTGGTGCTGCAGGGATCTGTACTGGGACCGGTTCTATTTAACATATTTATAAATGATCTGGAAAACAGAATGACAAGTGAGGTGATTAAATTTGCCAATTAACACAATTATTCAAGGTTGTCAGAAACGCATGCAGACTGTGAAAAATTGAAGGAATGCCTTAGGAAATTGGAAGAATGAGCATCCAAATGGCAGATTAAATTTAATGTGGACAAATGCAAAGTGGTGCACACTGTGAAGAATAATCTGAATCATACTTACCTGATGATAGGGTCTACCTTAGGAGTCAGCACCCAAGAAAAAAATCTAGGTGTTATTGTAGACAATATGCTGAAATCTTCTGCTGAGTGTGCGGCAGCAGCCAAAAGAAAAACCAAACAGGATGCTAGGAATTATTAGGGAAGGGATGCAAAATAAGACCGAGAATATTATAATGCCTTTTGTTTTGCTACATGGTTCGACCTCACCTTGTGTATTACATTCAATTTTGGTTACTGTGTCTAAAAAAATATATAGCGGAATTAGAAAATGGTCAAAGAAGAGCAACCAAAATGATAAAGGGAATGGAACTCCTCCCCTATGAGGAAAGGCTAATGAGGTTAGGGCTCTTCGGCTTGAAAAAGAGATGGCTGAGGTGGATATGATTTTATTTTATTTTTGTTACATTTGTACCCCACGCTTTCCCACTCATGGCGGGCTCAATGCGGCTTACATGGGGCAATGGAGGGTTAAGTGACTTGCCCAGAGTCACAAGGAGCTGCCTGTGCCTGAAGTTGGAATCAAACTCAGTTCCTCAGGACCAAAGTCCACCACCCTAATCACTAGGCCACTCCTCCACTAGCAACATGCCATGTAGAAGCCTCCCCTTGCAGACCAGCAATGCGGCCGCGCAGGCTTCTGCTTCTGTGAGTCTGACGTCCTGCACGTCACAGAAACAGAAGCCTGCGCGGCTGCAAGGGCAGGCTTCTACATGGAATGTTGCTAGTGGAATAGCAACATTAACATTCCATGTAGAATCTCAAATAGTAGCAACAGAATCTCCACTAGTAGCAACATTCCAGAATCTCAAATAGCAGCAACATTCTATGTTCCACTGCACTAACCACTAGGCTACTCCTCCACTAGCAACATTCCATGTAGAAGCCTCCCCTTGCAGACCAGCAATGCGGCCGCGCAGGCTTCTGCTTCTGTGAGTCTGACGTCCTGCACGTACGTGCAGGACGTCAGACTCACAGAAACAGAAGCCTGCGCGGCTGCAAGGGCAGGCTTCTACATGGAATGTTGCTAGTGGAATAGCAACATTAACATTCCATGTAGAATCTCCAATAGTAGCAACAGAATCTCCAATAGTAGCAACATTCCGTCTAGAATCTCAAATAGGGAAAGGGAACTGGCACTTGATATGCTGCCTTTCTGTGGGGTTTACATAGTATATACAGGTACTTATTTGTACCTGGGACAATGGAGGGTTAAGTGACTGGCCCAGAGTCACAAGGAGCTGCCTGTGCCTGAAGTGGGAATCGAACTCAGTTCCTCAGTTCCCCAGGACCAAAGTCCACCACCCTAACCACTAGGCCATTCCTCCACTGTAAAGTGCTGAGTGGTGTAGAACAGGTAAAAGTGAATCGATTTTTCACTCTTTCAAAAAGTACAAAGAACAGGGGACACTCAATGAAATTACATGGAAATACCTTTAAAACAAATAGCGGGAAATATTTTCTTTCACTCAAAGAATAGTTAAGCTCTGGTACTCACTGCAGGAGGATGTGGTAACAGTGGTTAGTGTAGCTGGGTTTAAAAATGGTTTGGACAAGTTCTTAGAGAAAAAGTCTATAGTCTGTTACTGAGATGGACATGGAGGAAGCCATTGCTTGCCCTGGGATTGGCAGCATGGAATGTTGCTACTAATTGGGTTTCTACTAGGTACTTGTGACCTGGATTGGCCACTGTTGGAAGCAAGGTACTGGGCTAGATGGACCATTGGTCTACCCAGTTTGGCTGTTCTTATTTGCTTAACTGAAGTTCCCTCAAAAGGCAAGCAATACCGATTTTACTGATTTTGTAATTTTATTTAAAGATTATCATGTATTATTATTTGATTTTTTTTTATTATAGACCCCACTGTTGGTTCTGAGTAGAAGAGCAAATGATGCATCCAACAACTCTCCATGAACTTTTGGGTATGCCCAGTTCATATAAGACTGTGAAGCAAAACCCAAAGGAGCTACTGTACAGTCAATTCATAAATTACTTTCTAAGATCCTAGTGATCAATATTCATTAATAACTCCAGGTGGTGGAATGACAAATTTAAGATAAATGGTAAAATGGTAGCATGGAGAGCTACTACTACTACTACTATTTAGCATTTCTATAGCGCTACAAGGCATACGCAGCGCTGCACAAACATAGAAGAAAGACAGTCCCTGCTCAAAGAGCTTACAATCTAATAGACAAAAAATAAATAAAGTAAGCAAATCAAATCAATTAATGTGAACGGGAAGGAAGAGAGGAGGGTAGGTGGCTCTTTATTCTGCACTCAGTGCATGAACCTGCTCTATATCAGAGTATGAAGGGACCGTTCTGGTTCTAGTTTCACTGAGCGATTCAGCATATCTTATTTGTAAGAAGCGGGACATTCATCCAACTTGTCACCACCAAAGAAGAAAGCCCTAGCTGCTCTCTAAAAATCACTACTCAATTGACCCCTGATGCAGGCGCTGTGCAGAACTGGAAAAGGAAGGGATGCTGGAAGAGGTTCTATTTAAATTAGGATTGCTTCCAAAGGCAGACTCAAATTTCTATAAATACATAAGAGTACTATACTGGGGGACTGAAAAAACATGGGAGCACACACTCCGAGGAAAACCTTGCTAGCGCCCGTTACATTTGTGTCAGAAACAGGGCCTTTTTTCCTAGTAGTCAATAACTAGAAAAATGCAGTCAAGTTAAATCAAATGCCTTGGTAGAATATGGTATGTCCTTATTGTAAATATGAAGGGGCAGCAAATGGAAAAAGAGATTTTCTTAATAATAATGAGAACTGAGGGCTCCTTTTACTAAGCGGTGGTAAGCGGGCTTACCACTGGCTATAATGGAAGTACCACCAGGCTATCGCAGCAGCGGTACATTCCACCTCTACCGTGCCATCATTTTCATTGCTACAAAAATGTATTTATTTTTGTAGCGCCAGACTGTACCTGGTGGTAATCGGGCAGTGCCGCACACTGCCTGGTTACTGCCAGGTTACCATGGGAGCCCCTACTGCCAACCCAATGGGTGGCAGAAGAACTCCTCCCCCCCCCCCCCGAAATGGCCAAGCGGCAAGTGCTTTACTTGCTGCACGACCATTTCCTGCAGGAAAGCGAGAACTTCCCTTTTACCAGCTGCGGTAAAAGGGGGCCTTGGTGCACATGTAAAACACGCGCCGAAGCCAGCACCAGCCCCTTTTGCCTCAGATTGCTAAAAGGGACCCTGATTGAATATTGTCTGTTAACCATAGCCAGTTTTCTTTTTTGGTTCACTGGTAGATATCCTCTAAAAACACATTGAAAAGTATGTATTTCTGAAAATCAATTACTCAATTTTCTTTAGATAATCTAGGTCAGTTTGAAAAGCTTACTCACATTCAAGAGCTGCTAGTTTTCAGTGAACCTAGGGGCAGCCATAACCACAATGAGGACAATGATGAAGACAGCACTCATGTTGAAGTTAATGTAGCTCAAGGTACTCTTCTGATGATGAGATGGCATTATTCTGATTGCTGCCATACCTCTTGCTCTCACAGTGTGAGTGTATTTCATTTCCCTGGCTTGCGGTGCTGAAACTGATTGCTATAATCTATTTTATAAGAAAAAGAAAATAAAAAAATGGATAAATATTTAATAAATGAAGCCCATAGTCTGGTGAAAATAGAATAGGGAAGAAGGGCATTAGAATCTGAATCTACTTCTAGAGAAACACCTTTATCAGGTTCTTCAAGCAAGGTATAATTCTGTCAAGTTTTGTCTACTTCACAGGGTATGAATGTAAAATGTGTGTGTTTGCTGGGTGGGGGGGGGGGGGGGGGGGGGTGGATTTTATCATCACTTGCTTTTAAACATACAATATATAAACACCACAGCCAGGATTGACTTCAAACTCTGGTGACAATATTTAAAGTTAGTCCCAGATATACAGCAATTAACAGTGTTGAATATCAACATATTAGACGTTAGCTGGTATGGTCAATATTCAGCACTGGTACCTGGATAAGGATCTGGGTATGTCAGGACAGATAACATGAGAACATAGTAGATGACGGCAGATAAAGATCTGAATGGTCCACCATGCTGTCTGCCCACAAGATGGTCTGGGTGTGTTTTGTATGGGTCTAGTGTGGGGTGAAATAATGTAAGTACATTCCCCAGTTCAGAAGGGAAATGCACTTCTGCCTTTACTCCTGCTCTTGGAGACATCTAAGTTAGAAAACATTGCTTGTTTTGTATTGCACACCCTGTTTAAAACCCCAATGTCCCACGCCATGAAAACAATATTTGAAAAGGATATTGGACTTTGTAAAAACTTCGGAAAACAAAAATGTATTTTTCTAAAATGTCTTGACATATACATTTATGTTGCTGTATTGAACCCATTGATATTTTATATGTTGATGCTAATAAAATGGATAATCTCATCACATGTAACCAGCACATACATGTCCAGTCCCATATGTATATTTTAGAACAGGGTCTTAGTTGGTACTAGCAGACCTTGACAAATCCCAACCTGGGCATCTCAATTCCAATTTGTACACCATAACTCCTTAAACAACTCATTGTGCCATCACTGGTAAAAATCTCCAACCCTTTTGCCTTGTTTTGCAGGACCTTTTATGGTTCCCTTCAAAATACAGATTTAGAACATCCAGTAGTTGTAACAGACACCTAAGCCCATCCTACATTGCATCATATTGTAATGTCCCCTTACTGGATGCTCCTGGATTCAGAATCCAACCTGGCTCTGAAAAATCAGCACCAAAAAAAAAAAAAGAGTTCTAAGCATTAATCTATAAACAGCACTCCAAGCTGACCGCCATTTATAGAATAATGTTGCGCCTACATTAGGAATACAACAAAAGTGGAAGAATGTAGAACCTATGAAGAGCAGATGCTGAAGAGGCAGAGTAGTGTAGTCAACAGGACACTTCCAGAAGAAAACACGTGGATGATAGAGATGTGTCAACACAAGTTTATTGTATAAAAGGACTTGACATGGCACCGTGTTTCGGCAACAATGCCTGCCTCAGGAGTCTAAAAACATAAATGCTAAAAAAAGTAAAAGAACAAGAACATATCTTTGCAGTGGATATGGCATGAACCATTAATATACAATAAAATATGCTTAAGAGTACACCAAAGGGTACAAGTAAATTATCATATAAAAAACACCTCAATATCCGACCACAGCCTACTATGGCCAGCGTTTCGGTGACCTGCTTCAGGGTCCTGTGCGGAGATAATACACGGACCACAGGACCCTGAAGCAGGTCACCGAAATGCTGGCCATTGTAGGCCGAGGTTGGATATCGAGGTGTAGAAGGACCCGCACAACAGAAAATAGCAGACAAGCTAAGTAACTTGGATTTTGCACTGATAAGAATAATATGGAGCTCAAGATTTAAGAGATCTGTGAGAATTAAAGAGCTTTAAGAGGTTTTTGGCCGATGATGAAGTCCAGCCCCCGAAGTTAAAACTTATGCTGGGGGCTTCTTGAGGCCTTTCCTCTTTATATATATATATATATATATATATATATATATATATATATATATATATATATATATATATATATATATATATAATATCTTTTCCCTAAGATTGAATATTTTGCTAGGACGTACCTATGCTCTATGCTCAGAATCTCCCAATTTTCTAGATATTGAGTAAACTTTATAGGAGATTACCTCTGATATTGTTTATAGTTTGAATCTACCTGTGGCATAAGCTGTGATCTTTCACTGATACAGTTCAGCCTGATTGTTTCAGATGCAAGTACAATGTCCCTTGCACATTGGAGCAATGCTTGAAGTTTTTCTGTGATATAGAACTGTTTTTTTTTTATTTGTTTGATATGAATATATATTTAGGTATTAGAATTTGTCCAAAAAGTGTGTGTATTAGCTGTATTTTATTCTTGCAAACAGAAAGAACAATTGGCCCATTGACATATTTGTAAAGGCTTCTCTTCTGTCCACAGTCTTCAGGTTTTAGGCCCATTCTTTTCAGGTAGCTGACACCTCTCAAGGGCAAGGCCGATGTAGTGTGATCACACTATTTAGCTTGTCATCTCCAAATAGCAAGCTTATTTAATAAGTGAACACTAGGTCAAAGCAAGACTGTTATAAATAGAATTCACTAAATAGCATGTAGTTTGAACATACTACATTATTCAACATTAATGTGCTAATGTCATTTAGAAATGATATTTCTTCAGTTGTCTCTGTGGACATGCATATTATTGCACCCTTCTGCCAACAATTTTTCAAATAGTTTGAAGTACATGGTATGGCCTTCTTATATATCTCACTATACTTAGCATACAGAAGAGGGCACTCACGTGAATGCTAAACTTTATTATATAGTTTGCCAGTGCAGTAAAGTGCATTTTTGCACTTCCCCCAGCACATAAATAATTGGAAGTTGTAATCAAGTCCCCACCCCACCCCCCCACCCACAAAAAAAAGATTGTTTGCAAATCTTCCCTAGAATTGAGCTTCCTGCATCTTCAGAAACTTCCCGGTCAATATTCTTCCAACAGTGGACAGTGGTTTTTTAAGCACTGACAGTCGCTGGCTAAATAAGACCTGGATAGTCAATACCAGGCCATGTTCAAACATTGGCATTGAATATTCGGGTCTGACTGGACATTGGCACTTATAAGTATGGGTCCCAGCTAATATTCAGCTGAGACTTGCATAAGGGGATCTGTCAGTCCCACCCCCCAATTCCTATCCCCCTCTTGGACCCCTAAAAGGATTGGGCTCTTCCTGACCCCTCCAACAAGATTGTACCCTGCTTCTAGATCTTCCCAACAAGATTGTAGTCCCCCCTGGCCTACTTTAGCATCTTTAGTGGTATAGGGGGTAATCTGGGCAGGAGTGAACTCCACTCAATTCCTTGCTGGCTTCTGTTTAAGCTTAGAAGACTACTCCCTAGATTATTCTTCAGTGATTTGCTTCATATAGCTTACTTGCTTATTTGAGATATTTAAGTGTATCTGTCACTTCCTCTCTGTCTTTCCTCTCTTCTTAGGTTTCCAAACTTAAGGTGTAGATATTCAAAGTAATTTAAACCACTAGAACTGGCTCCTAGTGTTTTAAATCATTTGTCCAAGGCTAAGTCGCAATATCCAGCAGCACTTAGATGGATAGTGCCGCTGAATATTGTCTCTTAATGGCCAACCCCCTAACTGGTGAAGTTAGGGAAGGGCCGAGAGCGTATTTTGAATGGTGTGGCCACCTAGACAGTTTGTGGTGATATTCAATCCGCTGACTGGCTAGAAACCCACATAAAGTTAGGACAGAAAAAAAGGTCATCTTAACATTATATGGGGAATGTAACCAGGCACCAGTCTAAATATTGACTGGTGCCCAGTTATCTTCTGTGATTCCAGCTGCTCCCTGTTCTGATCCCCCCCTCCCACCATGCTGAAATGGAAGACATTGCCCCCTGGCCTGATCTCCCCTCTCATCCACCCCCAGAAGACAGAGCAATGTAAGCCCGGCCCCTCCTCATTGCCCCCCCCCCCCCCGCCCCCAGGGCCTATTTTGAGAAATCCCTGCTGGTCCAGTGGTAAATGGGCAGGACTGATACCCACTTTCTCCTGCCCATGTTGGAAGCTGCTTCAAAATGGCTGTTGCATCCTCATCCGGGACCCACATAAGCTCAGACAGCCGGAGTAAGGCCTTGGATATTCAGGGGTCCTTTTACTAAGGAGTGCTGAAAAATGGGCTGTGCTAGTATAGGCCAAAATATAGAACAGGAAAAGTTCTCTACGATGACGAATCACAGAAGGCAAAAGTAGAGACTAATAGACGATTCACCACTGGAGACGTGAGTCCAACAGTCTTTATTATATCAGAGATAACCACCCGACACAGGCCGTGTTTCGACGCTAAAAAGCGTCTGCATCAGGGGTCAGTAAATACACCAAGTAATGAATGCAAAACGAAGAGTCCTACTTGTATATGTGTTGTCAACTCACTGATCACGTAGCACTGTGGTAACGCTGTATCTTCCTGTCTCCCCAGGACTGAGAATCTGACCTCTAGTCTGACGCTCCCAGAATACTCCAGTGGTGAATCGTCTATTAGTCTCTACTTTTGCCTTCTGTGCTAGTATAGGCGCATGTTTTGGGCACAAGCAGATCCATTTTTCAGCACGCCTGTAAAAAAGGCCTGTTTTTTTATTTTTGCCGAAAAGGAAGTGTGGCAAAATAAAAAATTGGCGTGCATCCATTTTGGGTCTGAGACCTTACCACCGTCCATTGATTTAGCGGTATGGTCTCACGTGTTAACCATGTGCTAATTGTCTGCGCACGTAGAATGATGATTACTGCCCAGTTTCTGCCGCATGCCGTAAAAAATAAAATTACCACCCGGGCCATGTGGTAGCCGGGCGGTAACTCTGAATTGGCATGCATTGGGTGCGTGTAGGCGCCTACGTGGCTTAGTAAAAGGGCCCCTCAGTGCCAGTGCTCAGACATGGCCTGACATGAATTTCTGGGGCTAATTCTGACAACCTCGCTGCACCCTATGCCTGGAATAAACTTCCTGAGCCCCTACGTTTTGCCCCATCCTTGACCAT
Organism: Microcaecilia unicolor; assembly: GCF_901765095.1. Taxonomy (NCBI): domain Eukaryota; kingdom Metazoa; phylum Chordata; class Amphibia; order Gymnophiona; family Siphonopidae; genus Microcaecilia; species Microcaecilia unicolor. The sequence continues at coordinate 59,465,025 of NC_044031.1, read as the reverse complement.
CTTTAAATCTAGATTGAAAGCCCACCTCTTTAACATTGCTTTTGACTTGTAACCATTCGCCTCCACCTACCCTCCTCTCCTCTTTCCTCTACACATTAATTGATTTCCTTGCTTTATTTTTTGTCTATTAGATTGTAAGCTCTTTGAGCAGGAACTGTCTTTCTTCTATGTTTGTACAGCGCTGCGTAAGCTCTGTAGCGCTATAAAAATGCTAAATAGTAGTAGTAATAGTAACTAGAAACTGCAACATTTTAAATGTAAAAGTTTATATCATCGTTTATTTAAAGCCACATTGAAATGAAATTTAGCTTTGGCTACTGTGGGATATAAGAATGAATAAATAAAATAAATAAATAAATAAGTAGATCAACTTAGGTCTTTAAGTCTCATCTTTTGATGAAGATAGTTTTAATCTCTGTTTTTGTATGATCCTTAAACTTGTCCTAAGTATTTTTGTTTATTTTTTTTCTAATGAACCTTCCAAGGGAGAGAAAAATCAGACTGTATAGAATCTTCAGTGCAAAAGTCATAAATACTTATAACTCTCATTCTTTGATGTAACTGGTTACAGGAATCCATTGAAAGATCCAGGCATATTAAAGAAACTCCTGATCAATGTCGATTTACGGATCAAATATGGGATTGTGCAACTTTTGTTAGCGGTGGATTCTAGACTTTGCTAAAGACAGTCCAGCTGATATTTAAGAGGGCAGGAGAGGCTTATTAAGTGCCCATATTCAGCCTTGATTGCATAAGATAACTGCTTAAATCGAGCTACATAAATAGCAGTCCTACCTTTAAGCGGCTCACCTTATTTGGTTAAGGACTGAATATTGCACTTAACTGCATAAGCTTTAGTGACAATCTATAATTGGATATGCAGTGCCAGTGCCTGGACATGGCCTGGTACTGAATATCCAGGAATACAGCCAGTGACGAACATATAAGACGCTGACCGCCACTGGCTGAATATCGGCCGAAGTATTTCCAAACACCATACAAGGTATTATTGTATTGTTTTAATATAAGCTAGTGAAATCAGCTAAAATGAAATAGAACCATCAAAGTATTGTCAGGCATCACTACTTGTAATAGTGCAAAAAGACCGGCTTTGGTAAAAATGATCACCCTAATGCATCACAATTAATTTTCCTCCCAAAATAGACAGATGCATTTTGGAGCATTAAAATGTAGAGAATATACTATTACTAAGAGCTTAAAAAACTAGATTCTGATAATGTTGACGATGAACAGGTAATGGCCATCCATGACTCGTGGGGGTATTCTGCACTATTGATCAATGCAAAATTTGCACCGAATTCCCCACTTCCGTAGACTGTGCAGAATTGTGTGTAATCTGCTTTTTGTTTGCCTCCCCCCTTCCATGCACACTCACCGCTCCAGCACAGCAAGAGGAGGAGCTGTACAACCGCACATCAAGCTGCTTCCTCCTCTGCCACCTTGGTCCCTGGCAGTTCCTTTAAGCTACACAGCTGTACAGAGGCCCACAAAGCTCAAAGGAACAGTTGGGTTCAGGATGGCAAAGGAGCAGGAAGCAGCCTGATGTGCAGCTGTACAGTGCCTCCTCTGGTAGATGTGTGTATGTGCAGGGAAGAGGGCTGTAAAAAAGATGGACAGAGTGGGGGGCTGTAAAAAAAAGATGGACGGAGTGGGGGCTGGAAAAGGTGGATGGTTTGTGTGTGCCTGGGGAGGAGATGCTAACCCTTATAATGAGGGAATTCTGCACAAGAAAATTATACATTGGGGGGGGGGGGGGGGGGGGGAAGAATTCCTCCAGGAGTAATCTATGAATGTTAGGCTGAAGTCTGATAAATATGCTGTTTTTATTTTTGTTAAGGTCTGTAATTAACATTGAAAATCATCATGCAATTTGAAGACAAGATATTGCTGTACTAATGTCCTTTTAATTTATTGGAACAGGAGACTGGCTCGATCCACACTGCTGCTAATCCCATTGTTTGGAATTCACTATACGGTGTTTGCCTTTTCTCCTGAGAATGTCAGTAAACGGGAGAGGCTGGTGTTTGAGTTGGGACTGGGATCATTCCAGGTGAATATAGAGTATACAATACTTTCTCATGGTTACCTTCCCTCACATTTGATTCATCTTTCTGTCATTCTACTTAATGGATAAAATGTATACATTTTCTTCTGTCTTTACAGGGTTTTGTTGTCGCAGTGCTGTACTGTTTCCTGAATGGGGAGGTAAGGTCTTATTTTGGTATTACTATTAATTGATTTGCATGTGACCATAAATTGAATTCTGGGAGTCTAGTATAATCCAATTTGTGGTCTATCCCACTTTGCTTGATCAGCATGCATATTTGTGTGAGCTGGCTACAGAATTTTCCTTTTTGTTCTGATCTTGGTCTGTGGTTGATATTGAGCTGAATGATACCTAACTATCTTTAACTGAATGTTAAACATATATCCAGCTAAGTCAGAAATACTGAATTTAACTGGTTAAAAATAACAAGATCCAGATATCCTAGGCCTGCTATTTCTTCAGCTGACTGATTCAGATAATTTTATCAAGATAGACACTATCCAGCTAAAGTTTAAACATACCCCTGATGCCTCATTTTTAAAGGATAACTTTTGGCTGGCCGTTAATGTGGGTCTTTTCTAAGGTGCAGTAAAAGCTGGTCTTTTATTGCTGCTTAGTTTACCATGGGAACATCACGAAGGGCTTCAAGAACTGGGATAGCTAATGGATCTTTATTGGAAAACCCAACATGGGATCCTTTGGACCCTTAATTTGGGTAGCTTTCTATCAAGCGAATCGTGCAAACCCCTAAGGCAGGTGTAGATGCCGAATCATGGATTGTCAGGTCTTCCACTAAAGATCCATTCTCTGTCCCAGTTCTGGGGGCCCTTGGTGCTGTTTCATTTTTGTTGTTCTGCATTGTGTGCGTTAGCTTCCCATTCCATCTTTGTTGCTGTGTTATTTTGTTCCCTAGGAACATTGGATTGCCAACATGGGGCCCAATGCTCACAGGGAAAATGTCTTACAAGGGCCAGTGCAACAACTAAAAAAAAATTAAAAAGCACAGTCTAACAGAACCCCACCTCTCTTATCTTTCCCCCCAGCAAAAAAACATTCTTCCACCCCACACTAGGTTCCCCTGAACCCAGTTCATGCTCCCCCTACATCTGAAGACCCCACGCCCAACCACCCTAGGCTCCAATACAGGCCTACCTAAAGAAATTGGTGGTCAAGGGGTAAGGGGCAGGACCAGTGTTGGGATTAAAATGGTGCCAATGACACCTAGCAGTAGAAGTTTACGTAATAATGAACTATTTTGCATGCATTGCATCTGTTTTGCATATTTTTCCATTGTAAATTAATCTGACATGTATTGCATTAATATAACACATGATATTTGACATGTAATGTGCATTAAGAGACTTGATGACTTCTTAATAAAGACTTAAAACTGCATCTATGTTTTCCTTGGTTTTTGGGGGTACAGCCAGCCCACCCTGTTCCTCCTTATTGCTTGACTATTTTTTACGTAGGGATTGAGTGTTCCTCCACTTTTGTGGTCCCTTCTCATCTTCTAAAATTTAGAATGCCCATGAAACACCCATTTCCCTGCCCATAGCCACTCCCCTTTTTGCCTATGTACGTTAAAAGTTAGTCGCATCACACTGCATTACAGAATACGCGTAGCGAGTTGTGAGTGTAAATTCTAATTATTGCCAATTAGTGCTCGTTATTGCTTGTGAAGTGCTGTTAACAATGCTGATTGGCTTAAGCCAATTAAGTTACGCACATTGTTATAGAATATGCTTGGATTTCAGTGCAGATCTCTAGACATGCTATATAGAATCTGGGAGTAAATACTGAGATGCCCATAAGAATAGAATGGATGTCTCAGTGATTAGCGCTAGCTGATTTTTAGTGTAAGCTAAAAACGCTAGCACACCATAGCAAAAGACCCCCATCGTTATCAATGTGGGCTACTGTTAAGATAACTTGTGCTATTTTAGCACAGGCCAGAGGAGGAGTGGCCTAGTGGTTAGGGTGGTGGACTTTGGTCCTGGGGAACTGAGGAACTGAGTTTGATTCCCATTTCAGGCACAGGCAGCTCCTTGTGACTCTGGGCAAGTCATTTAACCCTCCATTGCCCCATGTAAGCCGCATTGAGCCTGCCATGAGTGGGAAAGCGCAGGGTACAAATGTAACAAAAAAAAAAATTTCTGCAATGAGACCTAGCTACTAATAACCGGAGTTAACAGTAAAATAACACGTCACAATGGCAGCCCACATTGATAACTTTCCCCCTAAATGTTAGAGTCCTCCATTCTCAATATTGATTTAACATCATGACATTGGATTATCAAATGCTTTCCATGTATATAGCAAATGAAAAAAAAATCTATTTTATAAATCAGGTTTTAAAATCTAAGGGAGCAGCATTCAGCCGGTGGTATTCAGCATTTCTTTAAAGACCGGTCATGGCTTGGTATATCAGACTGGTGTATTCAGTGCTGGCCCAATTTGGGTACTGGCAATGAATATCCGGGTGTCTGGCAGCATCTGGAAGTTATCTGGGTATGGCTGATATTCAGTGCTACACCCAAATATATAGTAAAATTAGGCATAAAAAATGAAAATGCAAAGGATATACCAATATACAAGTATAACATATATAAAAAATGCCAATCATGTAGAAAACATATAGATGTAACTAGACATAAAACAGTATAATAAGATGTATGTCATATATGATTATTATTCAAAAATACATATATATATATAGTTGTAGAACTAAAATAATGAATAAAAGATAAGTAATATACAAAATATAAATTGGTTTATCCTTTGCATATGTAGATTCCTTTAGTTTTTATATCTTTTATCCATTGCTTTAGTTGTACATTTCATGCTTTATATGATTTGTTGCACATATCTATTGTAATATGTTTAGTGGTATTTATATGCATTCTATATATTTGGTGTTTTATTTTATTTTATTACGCCTAATTTTATTATATGTTTATATATGTTTTAAAATATTCTTTAGACTCCTGAGGCAGGCGCTTAGGCATCGAAACACAGCAGCTTTGTCGAGTCGCTTGACTCATTCCAAAATTTACGCATGCCAGGATTTATGCCATGTTTTCGTTGGTATAAATGGATGCACATAGTTTTAGGCGCAGGGATATCAACTAAGCATATTCTTTATACCACGCCTAAATCTAGGCGCCGCTTATAGAATACGCTTATTGGAAAAGTTTTTTAGACGCCATATATATATAATCTCCCCTTAGTGCCAGCTGATTTTAGTGCAAGCTAAAAATGCCAGCACAGCTTAGTAAAAGACCCCTATGCCACTTATTCTATCACTCTGTTTGATAACGTTTGAGAAGGGGAGCTGTGTATATGTGACTGTACTGTCTCTTAGTAGAAGAGCTTAGCAAAGTAATCATGGTCAGATATTATAATCATAAACACTTCCTTCCATCTCACTCATAGGTGGCTTTTATTGGGTTGCAATCCCCACTAACAGTAATACAAACCAAATAATTTAAGATAAATTGACAATGCCACTCAAGAAAGGAGGCAAATTTACTGAGTTTGCATTTTCATAGTGTATGCCAGGTACAGGGCCACCGAGAGACTGAGAGGGCCCGGGGCAGGCTCTCCACCCCCCCCCCCCCCACATCTCCACAAACCTTGGTTGGCTGAAGTCCCCAAGATCCGCCAGCAGAAGCCTTTCTTCAGCACTGTGGTTCACTCTGCCACATTGCCTGCCCTACCCCTGCTGCTAATTTTCCCCTCACGTTGCACATGCTCAATTTCATCAAAACCGAGCATGCGCGACGTGATATGAAAAGCAGTCGCAGGGCAGGCAATGTAGCAGAGCGAAGAACAGTGCTGGACTAGAGGAAGGCTTTTTCTGCTGGCGGGGCCTGGGGACCTCCACCAGCTAACCAGAGGCCCTGAAGCCCTTTGTCTGCTCCTCCATCCTCCAAGGCCTCTAAGAGGGGCCCAGTGCTGGAGTTTTCTCTCTCTCCTGCTCCTGTCAGGATGCGATCACCCAGGTGCCATCAAGAGCAGGAGAGAGAGAGAGACCCCAGCGCCGGGCACCTTGGAGGCTGTGCCAGGGCAAATCTTGCCCCCCCCCCCTCAGTGTCCTGGTCAGGTATCATCATCCAATGAACTCAAAAGCTCAGGGGTCCTTTTACAAAGCCATGGGAGGGTTAATGTGTGGGTAGCATACACCAAATCAGCACTACTGCTGGGATAGTGCCCGCACCCAGTGGTAATTCCGTGTTTAGTGCACGCCAAATCCCGTGGTAGAGAATATTTTTCTATTTTCTACCATGGGGGCATTCCCGGCAGTAATCGGCAGTACGGCCCCATTGTTGCACGATGCATGGTTACCATACTGGTAATGCATAAGCCCTTACCGCTAAGTCAATGGCTGGCGGTAAGGGCTCAGGCCGTAAACAGGTGCATGCTAGTTTTAATTTTTGTGCATGCTCATTTCCCAGCCCATTAAAAATGGCCTTTTTCCCAGCCATGGTGAAAAGAGGCCCAACACACGCCCAACAGATGTGCCCACACTACTGCAAGCCACTTTTTACCGCGGCTTTATAAAAGGACCATTCACAGAATAGGTTTAGGATCACAATTACAGACCATGATTAATTTGCTAATCTATCCATAATACAATGCAATAGAAGGAAAGATTAACATGCCCATTTACAAATTTGTTTGTGGTAACTACCAACCAATATTGGTTGAGAATTGAAGAATTTTAAAATGTATATATGTTGCTTTTGACATCTAAAGAAACTTCTACCAATAAATATAAAAAAAGAAAACTAAAAAATGGAGCAAGTGACTGCTCGACTGGTTAAATTAAAAGTGTTAACCTAATAATTCAACCAAGAAAAAAAATTGTCCTTCCTCTGAACACTCAGTTATTTTTTCCTGGTCGATTGCATTGAGAAAAGTCAGATTATCTGATAATTATATTGATTGTCAGCATGTGCCCTAACAGCAAAGTACATAAAAAAATGACCTTTTAAAGTTTCTCCCTAAAGGTGCAATCAGAAATAAAGAGAAAATGGCGGAGTTGGAAAGTCAACCGATATTTTGCTGTGGATTTCAAACATCGTCATCCCTCTCTGGCGAGCAGCGGAGTGAACGGGGGGACACAACTGTCCATTCTGAGCAAGAGCAGCTCTCAGATTCGGATGTCAAGCATAAATGCGGAGAACCTAGCGACATGAGCATCTAAACTGAAATGCCGTGTTCAGAATCCTGTTTTCTGTTACTTTAATTTGTTTCATTTTTAACATTGGGAAGCTGCAGGATACGAGGGTGACAGGATGCAGAAATGTTTCTGCCAATGTCCTAAGTGAAGCAGATAAAAGACAAGTTGATGAGGGAATGTTATTTGTAAATATTCTTCCACCTGTGAGATTCAAAACAGAGCTAGCATACTTCAGTCCACCATATTGCATTTCATGTCTGCAGAGTTGGCGTGATTGCTGTTTAGTTCTGAAAACTGATTTCCTGATCTAAATCTGTGAAGAATGCACGTTCAGTTTACAAAGTCTACATGCCATGTCACCTTCCATTTGTATTTGTGTCCGAATTACAAGTATGTGGTCAAGCTTTGGAAAACCAACACGGGTTAGTGTTCACCAGTTTAACAAATTTTGAGAATGAGTTTAAGACTTGGCCACTTGAAGGTGGAAGCACTGGGTCCTGTGTCAAAGGAGCAGTGTAAAATATGGCACGGGGTTGCGTTTCTTAAATTACTGTAGTGATTTTGAGAAGGAAAAACTTGCAGGATCTGCAAATCTCTGTTTTAAAGGAAAGTTCAGTTCTCCCGAGAATGTTGCTACAGTTTAATAGGTGATTTACTTTGAAGTAGTAAGGTAGGAATGCACATTTATTAGCACACATTCATTTCCTTAGTGTGCCTTAAAAATATTCATGCAAGTGAAATTGAAGAGGTGAGTTCCAAAAGCTGTTAAGTACATTTTTCTCTAAAATGAGTTTATACCAGAAATGGGCTACCTTCATTGATAGCCATAGGATGTGTAAAATGAGCACTTAAAAACCTTTATTCATAAGGTAATGATATTCAGTGAGAAAGATTTCTTATGCTGCCTAGAATTCTTGAAATAAAACATCCAGAAAACAGTTTTTCACGTTTAACAGGTCTTGGAACTAAGCTCTTTAATCGATTTAATATGTGTTGACCAGCTATTTCACATGCCTAAAATCAATTTGCATGCATTAGAATGTTCTAACACATCTAAAACAATTTTATTAACACAAATGTTTGAAACAAAAAAGGCCAAAAATATGAAAATAAGCTAAACTGATTTCCCTGTGAACATCCCTACTGAAATGTGATTATTTTTCTTAACCATTTATTAGCATCTCTAACTGAAAAGAAGATAAAGACCAAGCTATTTTTATGAAGTGAAAGAGGTTGAAGTTTCTATCTTTTTGAGTTAAATTTACTTTTTAAAGAGGATAACCACAGTTATTATAATGTACACTGTATCAGTTGACTAACAAATTCTAGATGAAGAATATCACTTCTCAAATTGTAAAAAAAACCCCAAAAGACGAAGAAGAAGTTTTTCCCACAAAGAGTTTATTCTCCAAGGACAAGTAGGCCAGCTGTATCCTCACAGTTGGATGATGTCATCCAACAGAGCCTGGCATGGACGCTGACCAGTGAGATTAATGTAGAATTTTCTAGCAGCATTCCAACATGCATACGCTGGTGCCTTCACATCTGGCATGCAAGCATGGGCCACTCAATCTTTGTTTTTCCACAGAGCAGGAAGGACATGTCATCGTGTTTTTCTCTCTGAATCTCAGTGCCTTCCCGTGCGGATATTTTAATCCCTTTTTTATTTTCCTTCTTTTTTATTTTATTCTGTTACCCTTTGATTTTTGTAGTGTTTTGGCTTTTCAAGATTCCTTTCTTTTTACGAATTGCTAGACCTGTTTAGGCCAGAGCACCAACCTCAATTTGAATTCCACTCGTTTTACAGTTCACAATTGAGGAGTTTAATTTGGCCGCAATTTTTTTTTCTCAGTGTCCAAGAAAAGCCTCAATGGCTTCAAAAGGTGCGCCCAGTGTAATCAGGTAATTTCTGTGATGGACCTGCACTCGGTGCATCGGGTGCCTTGGGTCTGACCATGATCTTAACTATTATTCTGTCTGTTTGCAAATTCAGTTGAGGACACAGAGGACATGAAAGGTCCAGTTTGAGAGACTTTTTGGCTCCTCAAAGGTCAATCCATCAACATCCGCACTGGAAGCATGACCTTGATGGCTGCTAAGACTGACTACCAATGGGAGTACACCAGCATCGAGGAGGTCTCCACCTCTCTTGATATCAGGAACTGAAAGTAGGCAATGGGATCACTCAGCATTGCACCAAAAACTGAGTTAGACATCATCCTCGTCAGCACCAAAGGACCATGATGCTGAGCATCAGGGGAAGCTCAAGAAGCATAAGCATCGGTCCTCATCAATGCACAGAGCTGGGAGCTCTGAGGTATCGGCATTGCCAGTACCCAAGAAGCACCAGCACTCGGAGGAGTGCTCTCCCTCTTTGGTAGAGGTGCTGGTGCGCACTTCTCTGAGCAGACAGGTTCCTGCTTCTGGTTCAACACCCAACACCTTCAAAGGCTGCCTCTCTCCTGGCTCTCCCACCTTTGTTGATGCTTTCCATCTATGAGCAGTTGCAAGCTATGCTCTGGCTGCTCAGGGAGGAGCTGGCACAGATGCTACAGTTGCAATCCTCTGAGGTATTGAGGGCACTTGCACCAACTGTGGATGAGCCCCAGATTCTTCCTGAGGCTCTATCCATACCTCTGGAGAGATATTCAGCACCAATGCTTCGAACTGTGTCAACATTGACACATGCAGTACTGCTCTTGACGTCATTGATCACGAAGGAGCAAAAGGGGCACTCAGGGAGGACAAGGCCATTGTGGAAAAACTGAATGAATTCTTTGCTTCTGTCTTTACGGAAGAAGATGTAAGAGATCAGCCTGTACAAAATGGTTTTCAAGGGTGATGATGTGGAGGAACTGAAAGAAATGTCAGTGAACCTGGAAGATGTATTGAGCCAAATTGACAAATTAAAGTTATAAATCACCTGGACCAGATGGCATACACTCAAGGGTACTCAAAGAACTCAAGCATTGATGATATGCTGTTAGTAATATGTAACTTGTCATTAAAATTGTCTGTATTACCTGAAAATTGGATGGTAGCCAATGTTATGCCAATTTTTAAAAAGGGTTCTAGGGGTGATCCAGGAAATTTACAGACCGGTAAGCCTGACAACAGTGCCAGGTAAAATAGTGGAAACTATTATAAAGAATAAAATTACAGAATATATAGACAAAAATGGTTTAATAGGACAGAGTCAGCATGGGTTCAGCCAAGGGAAGTTTTGCCTCAGCAATTTTCTTCATTTCTTTGAAGGAGTGAGTAAACATGTATTGTATCTAGATTTTCAGAAAGCTTTTGATAAAGTTCCTCATGAGAAACTCCTGAGAAATTAGAGTCATGGGATAGGAGGCAAGGTTCTGGTGTGGATTAGGAATTGGTTATTGGACAGAAAAGAGAGGGTAGGATTAAATTGTCATTTCTCTCAATGGAGGAGGGTGAACAGTGGAGTGCCACAGGGATCAGTATAGGGACTGGAGCTATTTAACATATTTATAAATGATATGGAAATTGGAATGACGAGCGAGGTGATTAAATTTGCAGATGACAAGAAACTATTCAAGGATGTTAAAACATGTGCAGACTGTGAAATATTGCAGGAAGATCTTAGGTAATTGGAAGACTGGGCATCCAAATGGCAGATGAAATTTAATGTGGACAAATGCAAGGTGATACACATTGGAAATAATAATCTGAATCTTAGTTACCTGGTGCTAGGCTCAACCTTGGGGGTCAGCAGTCAAGAAAAAGATATAGATGTCATTGTAGATAATACACTGAAATCTTCTGCTCAGTGTGCGGTGGCTGCAAAAAATCAAACAGGATGCTAGGAATTATTAGGAAAAGGTTGGTGAATAAGTTCTAGAAACAGTGGTTCAGGAGATCGGAAGATCTGTGGAGATTGGAATATTTCCCGATCCTCAAAATGCAGCCCCTTCTGCATCCCAACCTCCAATCCCTGGCCCTCATGGCTTGGATGTTGAAAGCATAGAATTTGAATCCTTAAATTTGCCGGAGGGTGTCTCCTGCATCTTGCTGGCACCCAGGAAAGACTCCACTAAGAGCTGTTACTCATTTAAGTAAAGGATGTTCTTCAACTGGTTTGAGGATAAGACCTTAGATCCCCTCACTTCCCCTACACAAAAACTACTTGAATACCTACCTCTTGCACCTCTCTGAATCTGGTTTGAAAAATCAACTGTGTAAGGATTCATCTAAGTGCAATTAGTGCTTATCATCACCATTTAGGAGGTAAGGTCATCTCTGTACAGCCTCTAGTTGTTCACTCCATGAGAGGTTTGCTATTGAGAAAATCCCCTGTCAAACCTCCAACTGTGTCATAGGAGATTGTTGTCCTCACCCAGCTGATGAAAGCTCGTTTGAGCCACTTGATTCCTGTCATCTGAATTATTTGACCTGGAAAATTCTGTTTTTGGTGGTGGTCACCTCAAATCACAGAGTCAGTGAGCTTCAGGCCTTTGTAGCTGATCCACCTCACACTAAGTTTCACCACAATAGAGCAGTTCTCCACACACATGAAAAGTTCTTTCGTAAGGTAGTATTGGAGGTCCATCTTAATCAGTCAATCGTTCTACCAACCTTTTCCCCAAAACCACATGCCCATCCTGAAGTGTACTGCTTACATTAGAGTGCAAGCAAGCTTTAGCCTTCTATCTGGAGTGGACTAAAGCCCATAGACAGTCCACCCAGCTTTTTGTTTCTTTTCACCCAAACAGGATGGGGTAGCCATCGGCAAAGACATAATGTCTAATTTGGCTAGCAGATTGCATCTCCTACACTTATGCCCAGGCTGGGCTGACTGTAGAGGGACATGTCAAGGCTCATAATGTCAGTGCACAGCTTGAGATCAGCCTCCATGGAGGAGGTTTGAAAAGCTGCAACGTGCTCAGTCATCTATCCTCACATTCACATCTCATTATTGCCTTGAGCAGGATACATGGTGTGACAGCTGGTTCAGACTGGCAGTCCTAAAGAATTTGTTCGGTGTTTAGAATCCAACTCCACCCTCCCAGGCCCAGTTTTCTTTGGTTACAGGCTGCACCTTCACAACTAGTATGTAAATAATTTCAGGTTAATTGACTTTGAGGCTCATTTTCAAAGCACTTAGCCTCCCAAAGTTCCATAGAAACCTATGGAACTTAGCCTCCCAAAGTGCTTTGAAAATATGCCTCTGTGAGCCCTCGACATTTTGAGTCCCTATTATCCTAACATTGTTGTTTTCAGTGTTGTTTTCAGCTAGGGATTCCCAGCTGTGAGAATGCAACTGACCTGCTTGTCCCTGGAGAAAGCAAGGTTACTCACTTGTTGCAGGTGTTATCCGATAACAGCAGGCCAAATATTCTCACATACTCTCCCAGCTCCCATTGGGGTTGTATTCTTTTGCTATTTTACATGACTGAGGGACCAACGCTCAAGTGTCGGGCGGAAAGGCACCAGCACATGCATAACGGACGCTTCTAGAAAATTCTACATTAAACTCGCTAGTATTTGTATTTGCTATCAACCAACTGGGCAAATGCCTTGACGGTACTATGTAAGCCACATTGAGCCTGCAAATAAGTGGGAAAATGTGGGATACAAATGCAACAAATAAATAAAATAAATAGTCAGTATCTGCGCCAGGCTCCATCAGATGATATCACTCAGCTGTGAGAATGCTTGGCCTGCTGTCCTCAGAAAACACCTGTTACAGGTAATTTCGCTTTTTCTTCACATCAACTGAAATTAGATCATGCAATACATGCTTGGCAATCTGTTTAGTATGCAGCATGTCAGTACTAGTAGCTCTGAAACGGTGTTGTAACAGAGATTATATAACAAAATTATTAGTCCAGATATGAAAGTTGGATCCTATCAATTATTGTACCATAGCAGGGATGTGCATTGGTTAGTGCGCATGCAGTTTGCCAATGTACCGTTAAAAAAAACCTTGTGCAGGCAAAATCAAATTAACATTCATTGATTTGTCTAGTAATGCATGGATTAAAAAGATCTAGCATATATGTAAAACAATTAACTATTAGCACAAAGTTTGAAAATTAAAAAAAAAATCCATAATGAGTAAAAAAGGCCAAAAAATGGCATTAAAACTAACCAAATTTTGTTTCCATGCATGTCTTTACACCGCAGTATAGAATACTGTTAACAAATTCTTTTTGAATAAGTATTTCTCAGATGTCATAAATGCCTTTTCAACTATGCCTTTCAGTCAGAGCTGTGACTGACACTTATCTACTTTTTGCCAATTTCATTAATGATGTCAATTAATACTGATGTGACTTTATGCAGTGCATAAAGACTTGGAAGGCTTTTAGAGTTCTTGGTCGCTTTGAATATTGTTATCCTATATCTGGATATATGAAAACATACATCATCTAGATTACTTGAAACATCTTACTTTAGGTGAATATAGGAACACAATGATGTCTAGAACAAGAACACTCTAGGTGCCACAGCAATATGAAGGCTGTTCACTCATTATGGATATATTGAATGTAGGCTTGATATGTTGGATAAAGTATGTGGACAATATACACACATACCTCTTTTGGTAGCCAACATGTACATACTTCATAAGGAAAAGAACCAAAAGGCAAAGCCTGTTTAAATATGTGTAAATACTAAATAGTAACAATAGCTATAAAAGCTACCAGTGTTTTTTTTCTTACTGTGAAAACCATTTTGGGGTTCGAAACCACATATCATTGCCACATGTGCATCGTGCCATGTACTTTTGAGCCATTTGGTAACTTGCTAATATTTCCAAGTTGATTTCATTTTATTGTTTGTTTTTTATGTGTAGGAAACTTACTGTATTACAGATCTTGTGATTACTTTGTGCATATGTTGTTTTGTTGTTAGCTAATAATCAATATGTTGATAACAACTGCTGGTAAGAGATTTCTGTAAAATTGTTTGACAAAGTCAGTGCTATTGAGGAATGTTTGGTCCAGGAAGGAGCAGTGTATGAACTGTAAAAGGGATTCCCACCTTTCTGTACAGTTACTACAGTTTTCATAGTAGACATGCAGAACCTAGAAATCATAATTCATATAACACTGTAGATTCACCTGGGTCTTAATATGCAGGCTATAAAGAGCTCACCGTCTTGAAATCTGAGTGCTACAAGATGAAGTTACTTGTAATCACCTAATGAACTGATAGCATACCTGAAGAAAGACCTCCAAGTGCAATCTAACCCCCTCCCCCCTTTTACAAAGCCGTGGTAGCGGCTATTGGCGTGGGAATGCTGACACAGCCCATTCAAAGTGAATAGACTGTGTCGGCATTACTGTACAGCTGTGTAAAAGGGGGGAGGGGTAAATGTATTACAATTATTATCCTACTGTGCTAGCCTTGAGCACAAAATGAGCAAACATGTCATCTCACTCCACTACAACTGGAAGAAAGAAAATTTTTTTTTACACTTTAGGGCGTCAAGTCCAGATTCAACATGGCATAACTACAGTTTTAAAAATATATTTGTTTTTATGACCACTTACTAATATTTGCATTAGCACATGGTACTGATAAAAAGTTTGCATGAAAGCCCTTACCGCTTCCTATTTAGGAAGCCATAAGGGCTCTTGCATTAACTTTACGTTAACCAGTTAGGGCCTTATTCTATAAAGGTTATGCTCTAAAATTTATGCTCATAATTTATGAGCATAATTTACGCTCCTAAATTAAGAGCATAATCTATTTTGAAGAGCAGAGTATGCTCATAATTTATGAGTATAAATTTAGCAGCATAACCTTTATAGAATAAGGTCCTTAGTGCTTGCCAATGTGAATGTGCTACTGGATAGTAGTTTCCCACCCTTCTCTGCCCACGAAAAGCCACTTCCCCCAAACAAATTACAAAAAAAAAAAAAATAGCATGCGATTAGCATGTGCTGAAAGGCATTTTATAGTAAGTTTTTTTTCCAACATTAAGCATGCATTAGCACTTAATGTGATTTACTAAAAGAGCCCGTTAGTGGACATATTTTCAGAATGGATTACATGATTTATTTTCCCCTTCAAGAAAATAATACGTTTATGTAAGATGGTTTCTAGCGACAGATCCAATTAAAAAAGGAAAATAAAATCAGACTCTCCTGCCTCTGCCGAGATCCAAAGATTTTGTAAGATCCAGAAGGGCAATTTAGTGAACCAAATAATCTGTTAATTTTATGCTTAGGGAGAGAGCTTCAGAGAGGAGCAGCCGAACTGGTCTCAGTCTCAAATATTAATCCGGCCTTCCTGCAAGACCAAAAATATCTTTTCTGCAAAATCAGCAGTCATAAAAATGAAAATGAGGTCAAGGTTTCATTGTGCAGTCAGTCAGTGGGAAGGAAAAGGGGGAAAAGTCAGATATACGATCATAGTCAAAGTAGGATTGGTAAGTAGTTCAGACAGCAGACACTTTCGGCCCGATATTCAGCATTGACTGTCAACATTTGTTGTAAGTCAATTAGTGTGCCATAAAAAGTTTAATGTGCACTAATTTTTCTTGCACCAAAGTAAAATGTTCAAAAATTAGTAATGGTCCAGAAGAATGGAAAAAGTTTGCCTTGTGCTCATCCCCACTAAATCTCTAGGGCCCCTGTTTACAAAGGCACACTAGCGTTTTTAACACACCCTAACCATGAAGATGCCCATATGAATATTATGAGCATCTACACGGTTAGCACATGTTAAAAGTTCTAGCATGCATTTGTAAACAGGACCCCTAATGATGCTGATGACAGATACAGTGTGGATGCTTATGAAAAACAAGAAACAAACTGCAGAGCTGCAGAATGAGCAATGATATCAACTCATTTTTTTTCACTAAAGGTTGACATTTTCAGTATGGGGTTTAGATGACATCGCTATCAGCTTCTAAACATTTTATAGGTATAGGTTTAGAGGCTTGGAGATTGCCACTGAATGATAATCTCACTACGTTAACATTTGTACGTGCAGTAACAAACCCAACATTGTCCCCAACTAGCATTGCTCTAATATGAAAATAGCCATTCAATAACAAAGGGGTCCTTTTACTAAGCCGAGGTAAAAAGTGGCTTGCGATAGTGTAGGTGCAGGTTTTGGGCGCACGCTGAAATATTTTTCAGCGCATGTACCAAACATGCCTTTTCAAAATTTCCCCCCCAAATGGACGTGTGGCAAAATCAAAATCGCCGCACATCCATTTTGGGTGTCTGACCTTACTGCCAGCCATAGACCTAGTGGTAAGGAATCTGCATGGTAACGACCTATGTGTGTCAGATGCCACGTGGCGCGCATCCGGCACGTGTGGCAGAAAATAAAAAAAATTTCACACGTGCGTACCGGACGCGCGTCAAAAATGAAATTACCGCAAGGGGCACACGGTAGTCAGGCGGTAAGTTCATTTTGGTACGCATTGGGCGTGCGTAGAGCCTTACGCAGCTTAGTAAAAGGGGTCCGAAAATGATCATTATATTTTAATTCAGAGGTTAATTCAATTTATGAACATTTCTAAGCAGGCTCACATACTGCAGGAAGACGACAAATAAAATCTTCCTGCTGGTTATTAGTCAGCTCATGACCATCCTGGTAGGGCAAGAATACTGTCTCATCAGTCCTACAAAAGGTAACTGCACACTATTTAACGTGCACTGATCAAGCAGTGCTGGCAGATTCAGTGGCCATCATAAGTCTTTACTGTCTAAAAATATAGAACCATTTACAAATTCTCCTTCAATTGCTAACACAGTAGATTGTATGCATTATTTGTGATAGCACTCATTGGGGCCCCTTTTACTAAGCTGTGCCAAAAGATTGCTTGTGCTATGACCAGTGGCGTAGGAAGGGGGGGACGGGAGGGGCGGTCCGGCCATGGGTGCACACGCTCGGGGGGGGGGGGGGGGGGGGGGGGGTGCCGGCCCCGCTGCTTCCCTGCTCCCTCTGCCCCAGAACAGGTTACTTCCTGTTCCGGGGCACAGAGAGCAGGGAACCAGCGGGGCCGACGCAGCTCCGAGTGACGTGCACTCGGGGCGGATCGGCCCTCCCGCAGGTAAGAATGCGGTTCAGGGGGGGGGTTCGCTCTGGAGGGGGGGTGCACCGCAGAGGGGGGATCGTGCCGTGCTGCACCCGGGGGGGGGGGTGCGCAGCGGTGACCCGCCCCGGGTGCCATTAGCCCTCGCTACGGCACTGGCTATGACTAGCATGTGGATTTCCTCATGCGCTGAGAACACGTTTAGTGCAGCTGTAAAATGGCAGAGGTTTCACCTCTTCAACTAATGGTCACACGCTAATTTCTTAATTAGTGTGTGAGCTCTTACCGACACCTATTTAGATGGAAAGGGCTCACGTGCTAACCATTCGCTAATCAGTAGGTATACATCTATGTAGCTTCACTAAGGAGTCTTTTTGCTAAGAGGCAATAAAAGGGGGCCTGTGCTAGTGCCAGTGCATGTTTTTGACACATGCTGAGGGCCCCTTTCACCACAGCGGGTAAATGACCAAGTGGTAAGTGAACCACTTGGGGGGGGGGGGGGGGGGGACACTTACCTCCACCCATTGATATGGGAGTAAATGCTCCCATATTAACTCGGCAGTAACCAGACAGCGATTATCGCCGGGTAAGCACTGGCGCTACAAAAATAGAAAATATTTTTGTAGCGCCAGAAATGGTGCACGCTGGGGATGATTGCTACCACGGGGCTCTTGTCTATTGCCAAGCACCAATCTTTTAGTAAAATGCTTCCTAACTGATTAATGCTGGGCACGCCTACTCTCCACCTCCCAAACATGCCCCAACGCTAAAAAAATAAAAAAGCATTTTTTTAGCACCTGAGAAGTTTGTGCAGGTGCCAACACTACTGTGGCACACCTGAGAACTCCTTATGGCAGTGCATTTTCCTGCATGGTAAGCACCACTTAGTAAAAGGATCCGTTAGTTTTTTTTTATTTTAGCATCCAAAAAAATGTCTGGTTTGCAAACTGTAAAATAGTATGTGCAATTTCAAATGTGGAGAATTTTAATCAAAGTAGTAGTTAATGAACAGACATGATGCAAAACCATGCACAGCAGCTCATTGCTATTAGCATGTAACAAAAATGCATGCAAAATTACTGTCACGTGAAGCCTTTTAAGCAAAAACTAAAATATTTACTATACCTCAAAATTCTTCCGCAAAACCCTTTGAGTTTTTGTTCTTTTGGGTTTATTTGATGAAATCCTATTAGAATAATAGCATAGAAGGACATTATAAATACAGTAGTTCGTTCATATAATTTGTTGCACAAAATTAGATTGCCTCTTCATCTGCTAAAGATATGAACTTTAAAATAACCCTGAAAATACAGGTACATCAACTTTTTTTCTTTAATTGTGATAAAACAGGATAGCAGTTATGTAACTGCACACAGAGACAGAATATACATGCATTTGTAATAATATGGAAGAATTTATTTAATCAAAACGTTATTTGATACTGCTCTCATTTAATCAACATCGTGAGGACCAACATTTCTGAACTTCACTAGGCCTTGTGGGTTCTAAGATTCATTGAGCATTCTGGGTGTAGAGCAATTATTCTCAACCCATTCTTCAGGACACAACCTACCCTCCTGTTTACTAGCTACACTAGTGGCTGCCTTTGCTAATGCCAACACAGCCCATTCACTTTGAATGGGCTGTGTCAGCATTGCCATGCAGCAGCTGCTAAAGCGGCTTAATAAACAGTGGAGCGAGTTAGGTTTTCAGGATATCCACGACGGATATGCATCAGATAGATGTACAAATCAAAATTTATCCATGCATATTTATTGTGGATATCCTGAAAACCTGACTGGCTGAATATGTCATGAGGAATGGATTGAGAACCCCTGGTATAGAGTAGAGATTTACAGAGATTTTTTTTTATCTACAGAGATCTGCTTTAAGTTTATTGGACTTAGGGTTATGTTTATTACAGAGCATTAGGAGCTACAGTTAACATGGTGTTTCGACCTGGTTTTATAGCCTGCTTTACTGACACAGACTACTCAGTAATTACTGTGGATTCTTTTGGATTCATATTAGGTAAATGAGACTTTTTATTAGAGATTGATTCACCTCAAAATGGAGAGTGTATAAGTCATTATTGCCTGAAATACACAATGATTAAGATATATACACAATGATTAAGCTATATACCTAATAAAGAAACAATACCTATTTATAGTTAAAAAGAAACAATCATTACATCACTGGTCCTTAATCTCTACATCCAGGCTCTTTACATCAGCTGAGAGAAGCCCCTTTTTCAGCGAAGCCGGAGTTTGACCAGGATTCTGGTTCTATGCGATGCGTCCACCCATAGATGAGCCTCTGACTTCACTGTTCAAAGCTCCCCTTTTTATTAGGTTTTTTCAGAGCCATGGAAAATTACAAAGATGTGCAAGAGTATGTAGTCACTTGCTCTTGGTTTCAAGTAAACAAGCCACTGGCCAGATGGCTTATCTCTTGACCCTTAAACATGCTCCACTTCCCTTTTGCACCAAATAAATCAGAGACATGACTTCATCTTGTTTTGCAAGAAAAAATTATTTTCAGTCAGAAAACAGGAACTTTAAAGTAGACTGTCGGTTTAGAGCAGAGCTGAAAAACAATCTATAAAGTCTTTAAAATATTCCATTACACATGGATTTTAGTGCGTGTTAACTACAAAACTAAAGATGTTCTTTTGAGGGAATGTTTTATGCAGGTTATGCACTAATGTAGTCATTAATGCACAATATCTGCAATGTTGTATCGCAGGAGCAGTTAGCGACTCCTATGTAGGAGGCACTAATAGCCTGATACTCATAACTGCCATGGTAAGCCAACAGCGAAGAAATACACCACTGGAACAGCACAGAAAATTAGCTGGCCAATGTTCAAAGGAAATGCCTTCTCCCAGGAAAATACCACCAAACACCATAATGTGCTCATGCTGTAACCGTGTTAACGCACGTGAAAGGCTGAAACACCCTTTAGTAAACATGCCCTTTAGTAAAGTATGTACCTGCTGACCAGGGCCGTGCCTAGGGTCTCTGGCGCCCCCCTGCAGACTATCAGTTGGCGTTCCCCCCCCCCCCCCCCCCCGTGTGGCATCTCTTTTCTCTCAACGTGGTACGGTACGGTTTATTTTTTTAATTTTGAAATAGAATTTGACTGCCAGCGCGCAGCCAGCGCGGCACCCTTGAAGGCAGGCGCCCAGTACTAAAGCCATGAGTCACAACAAATACAATAAACTCAAACAAAATCTAGTTGCACAAAATAATAGTAAAATTAATAGCACATAAACGAACTAGTCCTATCTGTCAAAAATGTCAACTGTATGAGTGCAGTGGTTGCTTGAGCATCACCACTATAGTACAAACTTGTTCAAGTGTGTCCAGGAAAGAGTGCTGTCAGCAGAGAGTACAAACTTGTTCACTACGTCCAGGGAGATGTACTGTCAAAAGAGAGTTTGGCAAGTTGGTTTGTGCTTTGTGCCCCCCCCCCCCCCCCCCCCCCGCAGACTCACAACTGCAGCAGCCGGAGTTGCGTGGACGCTACAGGCCTTCCTCAGGGCGGACCTTTCCCTTCCCCGATACCCACCTTGTCACACACGGAGCCCACATTGGCTGTGACAAGCAGCAGCTCCACCCCACGGCCCCCCATCCGCTCCCGGTCTTCCTCGACTCGGTCAGAGTGAGAACTTGCCACACCACAAGCAACACCTGCCCCGGTACTAGTTCAGGAAACAGCAGCAAGGAAGCTAAGGCCGTGCCTTCCCGCCCACTAAGCAAAGCTGAAGAGATAAATTGCGCCCCTCCCCCGCCGTTCGCTGAGCAACTGAAGAGATAGATTCCCCGCTTCACTTACCCGGGTGTAGCGCTCGCAGGCAGACATTTCTAGGCGCTGATGGGGAGGGAGGGAGGAGAGCTGAGCCTGAGCGCTGCACGCGGGAAGGCAGCAGCACATGCTCATAGGTGCCGACGCGCCAATGCGGTACGGTACGGTTTATTTTTTCAATTTTGATATGGAAGTTGACCAGCAGCACCGCGGCCGGTGCGGCGCCCTTGAAGGCAGGCGCCCCCCTGCGGTGCTTACCCCGCTTACTGGGTTGGCACAGCCCTGCTGCTGACAGGTCAAAAAGTGATCATATTTTGATCTTGCAAGATAAATCTGCCAACTGAAGGTAATCTTCTATGTGAGCAACTGCAATAAATGACACCATGAAGGAATGGGGGGGTGGGAAGACTTCAGATGACTGTGGTATCCATAGAATGTTTTTGTAGTCAATTATCCTAACATAATATTTAGTGGAGAGGAGTGGCCTGGTGGTTAGGGTGGTGGACTTTGGTCCTGAGGAACTGAGTTCAATTCCTGGCACAGGCAGCTCCTTATGACTCTGGGCAAGTCACTTAACCCTCCATTGCCTGCCGCATTGAGCCTGCCATGAGTGGGAAAAAGTGCGGGGTACAAATGTAACATAAAATAAACCACAGTTCACAGTTTTCTATCATCTGCCAGAACCCCCCCCCTCCAATGGATCAAATTTATGAAAAAAAAAATGTTTGTGGAAAAAATAGTACTTACTGTATCAACAAAAAATATTGTGACATATTCAATTTTCTACTCTATCAGCGAGCAAAATTTATAAAACTGAAAACTGAACATAGTTTTAGGGCGGTCTGAGGCAGTTAGATGGTCCCAAGTAATCCCAACAGGGACCTGTTTCACCACTCGGCTTCCTCAGGGGAAATAAATGCTGCCACAGCTTCCTTTGATGTACTGCCCGTACAACAACTTAATGCTGGTGGCGGTGAAACAGGTTACGTTATGATAATTGACTATCAAAACATTCTATGGATACCAGGTCTTTTCGTCCACCTTTTCCAAAGATATAGTAGAATTGGAAAAGGTGCAGCGAAGGGCAACTAAAATGGTAGCGGGGATGGGACGACTTCCCTATGAAGAAAGACTAAGGAGGCTAGGGCTATTCAGCTTGGAGAAGAGACGGCTGAGGGGAGACATGATAGAGGTATATAAAATTATGAGTGGAGTGGAATGGGTGGATGTGAAGCGTCTGTTCACGCTTTCCAAAAATACTAGGACTAGGGGGCATGCGATTAAACTACAGTGTAGTAAATTTAAAACAAATTGGAGAACATTTTTCTTCACCCAACGTGTAATTAAACTCTGGAATTCATTGCCGGAAAATGTGGTGAAGGTGGTTAGCTTAGCAGAGTTTAAAAAGGGGTTGGACGGTTTCCTAAAGGACAAGTCCATAAACCGCTACTAAACGGACTTGGAAAAATCCAAAATCCCAGGAATAACATGTATAGAATGTTTGTACGTTTGGGAAGCTTGCCAGGTGCCCTTGGCCTGGATTGGCCGCTGTCGTGGACAAGATGCTGGGCTCGATGGACCCTTGGTCTTTTCCCAGTATGGCATTACTTATGTACTTATTCCTTCGTGGTGTCAAATTGTAGTGAGTTGGCTTCTATCTCTACACTTTGGATTGAGCTTCAACTTTACAACAAATAGCAATCAGCATTCCCATTCAAATAACTGTAAAACAGCTCCAATAAAACACTGAGAAATCTCACGTCGAATGATTTCTGCTGTTTTGCAGGATGTTATTCTAACAAAAGCAAAGGCCTTTTTAATTATAAAATGATGATGTGGTGGTTGCATGCCACTTGAGCATACTGTGTCTGTTTTAGGGTCTCTTTTACCAAACTGCACTAACGGTTCCTGGCACGGTAGTACCAACAAAGCCCATTCACTTTCCATGGGCTTTGTCAGCGCTGCCACATGGGAATCGCTAGCATAGTTTGGTAAAAGAGGCCTTTAGTTAAGTTGCTTAAGATGTTAACTGACTTAGGGGTCCTTTTACTAAAGGGTTGGTGCACGGCAATGGTCTGGCCATGTGTCAATCCGTAACTATTGCAGGAGTCCGGCACACACCATTTCCGGCACTACAGGAATTTGTTTGATTTTTGTAGCACCAATAGCCTGGTTACTGCCAGGTTAGCGCGGGAGCCCCTACCGCCATCTCAATGATGTGGTGGAAAGCTTCCCAATGAAATGGCCGTGCGATAAGTGGTTCACTTATCGCACAGCCATTTCTTTTCATCCAAAATAGACAGCCTTTAATTCTCTGAGGTAAAAGGGGGCCTCAGCATGCATCAAAAATATGCACTGATGCTAGCACAAGCCCCCTTACCACAACTTAGTTAAAGGGCCCCTTATTGCATTAAGGATGCACATTCATTTGAAAAGACAACCCAACATCAATATTGTGCACTATTGCTTAATAGTGCAGTCTATCGCTCAATAATGCACTTTATGGTCCTTTTACTAAGGTGTACTAATGGATTTAGCACATGCTAAATGTTAAGATGGTCATAGGAATATAATGGACATCTTAGCATTTAGTGCATGCTAAATCCCTTAGAGTGCCTTAGTAAAAGGAATCCTTTATTTAGGGGTCCTTTTACCAAACTGCAGACTAGCAGCGGGAACTGTTTTTCCTGCATGCCAAGGCCCTTTTTACCACAGTGGGTAAAAAGCCCCCACAAAAACATGGCCAGTCTGTAAAAGAATTCTTACCAAGTGGCCATGCGGCGGGGAACCCTTACCACCACCCCCTTAATAAGCATGCTATTGAACAATAGTTTACACTATTGAGATATAGGGCACACAATTAACCCATAGGGTGCACTGCCACCCATTGAGATGGTGATAAGGGATCCTGCAGTAACCCAGTGGTAACTGGGCAGCATGTGGTGATGCCCAATTACCGTTGCGTTACCTCTGCACAAACCATTTTTTCCCTGGAAATGGTGCATGTTTGGGGTGGAACTACCGCTGGCATCATGTTGGCCCAGTGGCAGTCCCAATGTAGTGTTCGGTAAGCCCATATTGGGCTTACCAACACTTTTGGGCTCATTTTCAAAAGAGAAGAACGTCCATCTTTTGACATAAATCGGAAGATGGACATCCTTCTCCCAGGGACGTCCAAATTTATATAATTGAAACCCGATGTAGGACATCCCCAACTGCACTCCGTTGCAAGGACGGCCAAAGCTCAAGGGGGTGTCTCGGAGGCATAGTGACGGCGGGACTTGGGCGTGCCTAACACTTAAACATCCTTGACCCATAATCGAAAAAAACAAGGACGTCCCTGATGAACACTTGCAACGTTTTCACCAGGACCTGTTCTTCTTAGGACTAAGGCAGAAAAAGGTGCCTGAAATGACCAGATGACTACCAGAGGGAATCGGGGATGACCTCCCTTTACTCCCCCAGTGGTCACCAACTCCCTTTCACCCTCACAAAACATCTTTAAAAATATGTCGTGCCAGCCTCTATGTCAGCGTCAGATGTCATACTCAGGTCCATGACAGCAGTATGCAGGTCCCTGGAGTAGTTTTAGTGGGAGCAGTGCACTTCAGACAGGTGGACCCAGCCCCATCCCCTCCTCTACCTGTTACGTTTGTGAAGGAAACAGCGAGCCCTCCAAAACCCACCACAAACCCACTCTACCCACATCTAGGTGCCCCCTTCACCTGTAAGGGCTATGGTAGTGGTGTACAGTTGTGGGTAATGGGTTTGGAGGGGTTGTGGGGGACTCAGCACACAAGGTAAGGGAGCTATGTTCCTGGGAGCAATTTATGAAGTCCACTGTAGTGCCCCCTAGGGTGCCCGGTTGGTGTCCTGGCATGTCAGGGGGACCACTGCACTACAAATGCTGACTCCTCCCATGACCAAATGGCTTGCATTTGGTCGTTTTTGACTTGGATGTCTTTGGTTTTGAAAATCGCCGAAAATCAGAAACGTCTATGTCTAGGGACGTCCAAATCTAGGGACGGCAAAATTTAAGGATTTGGACGTCCCTGACAGTATTTTTGAAATGAAAGATGGACGTCCAACTTGTTTTGAAAATATGGGTTTCCCCGCCCCTGGATTTGGACGTTTTGCAAGGACGTCCAAATCGCAACTAGGACATCCCTTTCGAAAATGCCCCTCCACGTACAAGACCCCCTTAATAATCATGTTATTGAACAATAGTTTACACTATTATATAGGGCACACAATTAACCTATAGGGTGCACTGTTTGAGTGATAGTGCCCACTATTGTGCAACACAGCCCACTATTGATGATATTGCCCTGAAACAACAACAACAAACCTGAGCAAAAACAAAAAATTCCATAAGCAGCTAGGGAAACTGAGGTAAATGAAAATTGCTGACCAGACCATCCCTAGCTATTACATACACTGGACATATTTTGGTAGAAATTTGTTTTAATAATTTAGCAAAGAGGTTGAAGATGGATCAGGCGTCTATTCTATTCTAATCATCTGCATCAAGAATAGTAGTTCAATTTATCTAGGGATCTAAAAGGTAGGAATATGCCAAACATACCTTGTCAAACAAACATTCTGGAAAAAAAGGAAGAAGGGATTATTACAATTACAAACTAAAATCTACTGGAAACAGTTCAGTTTCTTCTGTGTATTAAAATGATACAGTGATATGTAAGGTATGTTAATTAGTGGAACTCTAATGTTAAGCTTTATATGTTTTTGTGCTAGAAAGATAATTGTTGTACAGTGTTGTGTATAGAAATTCATCAGCAAATTTTGTTTGGATTTTTTTTGCCCATGTTCTGTTACAAACCTTGTGACTTTTTTTTTTGTAAATACTACATTTTAAGGGCTAGAGTTTCTATGCTGTGCTACTACTAATGTGTGTTATTTCACTACTGTGTGCATGATTTTACTGCAGGTGCCATTACATTTAAAGGGAACTAGTTAGTATTAGGGTTGTGCAGCCCTAAAAATTTTCATTTTGTGTTTTTCTTTGTGGGCCCACATCCAATTTGCGTGTGCAATTTAATTGAATAACAATACTTGGCTTTTTAACAAGCAATTATTGGCACTAGCTAGATTTCATTGGAATGCACACACCTAAATTTAGGCATGGGATACACAGTAAAATGTTACACATGAGTAAAAAAAAATGGGCGGAGAAATGGGAGGGTCATGAGTGGGATAGGGGTGTTCCTAGCATTTATGCAGATAGCTATAGAATAAGAGGTGGGGGGGGGGGGGGGGGGACATGTACCCAAATTAGGCATGTACATTTACGCCACATTTCAGTTGATGCAATTGGCCACACCTAAAGTTAAGCGTGATTCCCGGGCTTAAGTGCTATTTTATAAACCGTGCCTAATATTAAGTGGTTTATAGAATAGTGCTTTTTTTTTTGCACCGTATCTAGAATTTAGGCCTATATGTGAAGACTGGGAAATGTATATACACTTTTGGAAGAGTGTGCAGTCTCTCCCGGTACTAAATGCATGCATGCACTATTTGCATATATGCACATTATCAGGAAACGTGTGCAGTCTTCTGAAAGAGTATATGCTATTTCCCAGTAGTGCACACTCTTCACAAATATCTTACAAATCAGGAAAAAGTAATTAAAAAATTCTTGCCGTTTTCATACAAAAACTGACAAAATGATACAGGAAATGTTCCAAATGAAAGCACACCCCTGGCTACTAATAGCATGCGATAATAATAAAACAACACTGTAGTGCACATTAGTAACTCTAGCCCTTAACTGGGGAATACAAAGACCACTAGAGAATTCAATGCCTGATATAGACATTCCAATGTATATCAGTGACAGAAGTGATGTTAATTTTAGGTCACACCTCTTCTAATAATGATGCATCATAATTTTTTTTAATGGCCCAGCCCATATTATTGGGTTTCTTCAGTCAGTCCTGCACTACCTCATAGCCAGTCTGGTCTTCAGGAGATCCATGAATATGTAGTGGGACCAATGCATGCAAATTTCTCATACATATTCATTGTGGATAAACTGTAAACTAGATTAGCTAGAGGCTACTCAAGGACAGCCATAGTATATTTATGAGCCTGACCTTCTACATTTTTCCTGTGCTTCTCTTTTTCTGATACTGCAGACTTCTACTTGCAATATCTAAAAAAGAAGATATGTGCCCAGTTAATATACATAAGAAATATTTTGATTTTTACTAGCATCACGGCATAAGCATAGAGGTTCTCATATTGAACTTTCTTTGCTATATTCATTACAAAGATACTAATTCTTGCTATTGTGGAAGCACAGATGTCCACATCTGTCTAATGAATTACTCTTTTTCTGTTCTCCAATGGATTTTAAAATGTATAGTGCTATAGAGTGCATATGCAATGTATTTGTTTTTCTATGTGAGTTTGTGTTAGATATAATTGTACTCCAGACCTGATCTCCTGGTGTCTTTATTTTGTGAAATTTTATACAAATGATGTGCCTGATGTAGAAATAAAGAGGAAAGAATTCTGGATGATATGTTACTCCACCTGGATGTGTGGAAATAAGGGGCAATTTAAATCTAAAGGTGATATTTTTTATTGGACTAACTTGGGGGGCCTTTTTACTAAAACACAGCAAAATCTGGACTTAGCAAATGCTAATGTGGGATTTTTCCATGCAATAAGCCCAGATTTACCGTGACAGTATAATACGAATTTTTTTTAATTTTTTAAATGTTGTTTTACATTTTTTTGCAGGTCTCATGCTAATACTCCAATTAGCACAAGGTATTTGCAATAAAATGATGTGGGAACACTTACCACCTCCTATTTAGGAGACGCTGAGTGCTCCCATGTCAAATCCATGTTATTCACACCCATTCACTGCCCTCGACATGCCCACCCCCCCAAAAAAAATAAATAGATATGATTAGTGTGTGCTAAGAGGCAAACTACCACAAATGCTTTAACGGGCTGCAGTAGCTTGTTATGTATTAAGGATTTGATTCTATGGGCCCTGTTTACTAAGGTGCACTAGCATTTTTAGCATGTGCTAAAAATTAGTGAGTGCTAACGGTTGAGACACCCATAGGAATATATGGGTGTCTTTAGCATTAGCGTGTGCTAATTTTTAATGCATGCTAAAAATACTAGCCTGCCTAAAGCACGGCTTAGTAAACAGGGCCCTATATATGGCACCAAAAAAAAATCAGCACTGAAAAAAAGCACTATTCGCTAAGCCATGCTTAAAGTTAGGCAGAGTTTATAGAATGGTGCTTTTGCCTGGGAATCACGCCTAAAGTTATTCTATAACAATGCACGTTAATTTTAAGAATGCCCCCATTCCACCCATGACCTTCCCATTTCCACATCCCCCTTTTTTAATCGTGCCAAAATATATGCACGTAAATTCCAATTACATCTAATTAGTGCCAATAATTGTTTGTCAAAAAGCCAATTATTAGCAGTAACTATCTAGTTATTCAATTAAATTGTGCATTCAAATTGGGCACACACCCACAATTTGAGGCGACTTTTATAGAATTTGGGGGTAAGTGCACATTAGCACTTATCACAAGTGCCCTTTATATCTATGACAAACTTTCAAGAGTTATACTTTTTTTTCTCTCTCAAAATTTTCTCACAGATATATTGTTATTCCAGAAAAATCTATCGTCTACGGCTTGTTGGTCGACCCTAATAAAGAGGGTCATTTAATAGCATACTGTCTAACCTGTGTTACAAGAATGCATATAAGTTACACCATTTCTAAAAGGGTGATATTTGGGCACATGACAGAGCACATTTTCTATAATTTCAGGGACTAAATAGAATTTTTTTCTTGACTGAGAATCTGCCTTCTGCACAAATATTGTTTTTACTAATTCATCTCATATTATTACTTTCACTACTTCTCCTAGGGTCATTTTACTAAGTTGTGGCAAAAGGGGGCCTGTGCTGGCATCAGCACATGTTTTTGATGCGCACCAAGGCCCCCTTTTACTGCAGCAGGTAAAAGGTTCCGGGTTTTTTTTTTTAAAGACATGGCCATGTGGCAAGTGAAGCACTTGTCGCACAGCCATTTTGGGGAGGGGGGGGGAGCACAATAAAAATATTTTTGTACCATCATAAATGGCGTGTGCCTGGGTGGGAACTGCTGTGGTAGCCCGGTGGTTCTTCCGGTTTAGTGAGTGGTAAGCCCGCGTTGGGCTTATCATCGCTTAGTAAAAGACCCCTCCATAATTTGTCTATATCAGAAGTTTTCAAACCAATCCTCAAGGCACATCCAGCCAGTCAGGGTTTTTAGGATACCTCCATTGAATTCAATGGGGATATCCTGAAAACCACGACTGACTGGATGTACCCTGAGGACTAGGTTGAAAATCCCTGGTCTATATTTTCTTGTTGGCACATGTTCATCTGAAAAATTAGTACAGCAAACCCTTCTTTTGTAGAGTCTTTTGTAGAAATGCTACCACACATCCCTAAGAGAGTTGAATAAATCATTATCTATGGAAGGGAAATCATGACCTTTTAACAGCTTTTCCATCTTCTGCCATAAACAGTCTAGCAATGCAAGCAGTTCTATGGTATAAGACAATCTTACATACAACACCATCATGACCCAACGGAATACTACCATGAAAAAAACATCTTGGGGCATATTTACTGAGGTGCATTAGTTGTTCAATGTAAGAAATTCCAGGCTAACAATGTAGTTCTGTGGTAACAGTTAATACAACATGTTAATCGGCAACACATGCTAACTGTAGCATTCAACAACTAACACAGAAATGGGCAGATAAGGTATAGGGAATGGTAGGGAACTGTGCTTCTTGCCATTGCCTTTCTATCTGTCTGGCCCAACTAAGATCATCAGATATAATCACTCACAAGTCCCATTCTTCTTTCATATGCAGAAGTACTTCAACCCCCTATACTGTATTGCTCTCTTGGGTTTTAGCAGCCAAATGCAAAATAACTGCATTGTTTATCATTAAATCTTAACTGGCAAATTCTAGACTATTCTTCAAGCTTTGCTAGATCTCTTTTCATGTTTTCCACATCATCAAGGGTGTCTATCCAGAATCAAATGTTACTAGATAGCAATATCGCTTACAAAAATATTAAAAACAACTGAACCAAGAATCAATCCTTGCAGCACATCACTGGTAACATCCTTTTCCTCAAAGTGAAGTCCATTTATCACTACCCTTTGTTGCCTTCAACTCAAACAGTTTCTGACCCAGTCATTTTAAGGCCCATACATACTGATGGTGCTCAGTTTATTTATAAGTCAACTATGCAGAACTGTATCCAAGGCTTTGCTACAATCTAAGTACATCACATCTAGCACTCTTCCTCAACCTGTCTGGTCACCCAGTCAAAGAAATTAATCAGATTTGTCTAACAAGACCTATCTCTAGTAAAACCATGCTGCCTTGGGTCCTGCACATTAAATGACACATTCCTTAATATTATATAAAAATCCTTCTCTAATGCCACAAACAATTTTCCTTCTTATTTTCAACCATAAGAACCATGCTGTTTTTAGTGGAGAAAAAGGACCAAATAAAAATACTATCACTGGTCCTAAAAAAAACTCCACAGAATATTATCAAACTCTCATTGATTAAATGTCCAAATACAAAAATTGTTAATATATCATAAAAGTCAAAGTGGTCCTTTTACCAAGTAGATAAAGGTGGGATCAGTTCCTAGAAGTAGATAAAGGAAGGATCAGTCCCTAGAACAGCTTCTAATCACAAAGGGGTGCTAACAAGACTGGAATCTCTCACAGAGCCCCCGGGGCAGAGAGGTAGGGTTGGCCCTAGCTCAGAACTAAGAGGAAATAGGGAACTCTCACAAAGAATCAGTCACAGGATACTGTAAACTATAGGAATAGCAGCCCTAATACACAGTTCTATCTATACACAGACAATGCAATTGAATATAAATAATACTCATACTAAATATACATAACAATGCACCCTACTATCATGAATATGGGACAAAACACTCCCCACCTGGTATCGATATATACCACTGTTTAACTTCTCACACCTAAAAAAACATTATAAGCAGGCAAAAGTCCATTTAAATCTGGATCCTAAACTTGGCAACATCTTACTTGTCTCTAGTTCACTGTTGTTCTAGTGAATTTCTTCTTGCAGTATCACAGGAGTTGAAATTAGGGACAGAAAATAGAAACAACAAACAACACAAAAGAGAGTGAAAAGTCTCTGGAGTGTACAGTAGTCCATGGAGTCCTCATCTATTTGTGATGTGACTCACTGGCTCAATGACGGATCTGCTGAGGAAGTTCCTTGTCTTCCAGGAAAGTCTTGCATCAAAGTTCCCAGGAGGTGCCAAGTTGTCATTGATGATCTGTAGTTCTGCATTTTTCATGGCACTTTGATGGTAGGTGTCTGGCCTGGAACTGGAATAGGAGACGCAGTCAGAAGCCCCACTTGGATTGGAATCGGAGGCTCGGTCAGAAGCGTCCCTCGGACTGGACTCGGAGGCTTGAATGGAAGCGCCACTTGAACTGGAATTGGATACTCGGTAGCCAGCACCACTTGGACTGGACTCGGAGGCTTGGCTGGATGCGCTGCTTGGGCTGGACTCGAAAGCTTGGCTGGACGTGCCACTGGGACTGGACTGGACTCCAGATGAGCCCAGAGCATGGAATTCCCAAGACGTCTCCTCTCAGCGACAGCTTCAGGAGTATCCCACAAAGCTGGATTCATGACAAGGTTGCAGCGATACTCAAAGAGCGTGAGAAATGGGTCAATGTCCAAAACTGGGTTTTCAACGATCCCGAGCAGCCGGACATGTTTTCTCTCAGCTGCTGCTTCAGGGGTCTTCTTCAAAACAGGGTGAGACAAAAGTTTACCACGATACCGATGTAGAGTCATGGAAGGATCAAGAACAACGATGGAGCTGGACCCCAGCTGGGTGGGTGATCTTGCCAGGCTCATGGCCTTCGCAATCTGTTAGATTCTCAGGTTCAGAGCCCGCGGGGACGGGCTCTGAAGCAAACGTGAGCCCTTGGGCTGCTGATGAGGAGCGACAGCAGCAGTCAAAACCCACCAACCAACACTGGGCCAGCACACCGGCACAGGCAAGGACTGCAGGCACCGCCCAGTGAGCCAGAACACATGGACTGGAACCCCCTGGACTGGAGAACACCGGACTGGTCCGCATTGGACTGGAACACACCGGACTGGAACACCCTGGACCGGAACACACTGGACTGGAGTACACCGGACTGGTCCGTACAGCTTCACCTGCACTTAGCCACTGTCCCCCAGGAGTTGAGCCCCTGGGTTCGAGCGGCCGGCAGGACTTACCAGATACAGGATAACACAGGGACCAGGATACTAGAACAAGCTTGAAACAGAAGTGCTCCTAGGTACTGACCTAACAGAAGTGTTCCTACGCACTAAACTAACAGGGGTGCTCCTAAGCACTACACTAACAGAAGTGCTTCTAACAGTAAACCAACAGAAGTGCTCCTAAGCACTAAACAAACAGGGAGGCTCCTAAGCACTACACTAACTAAGGTGCCACTAAGCACCAAGCTACAGCAGTGCTCCACAGCACTAAACTAACCAAGGGGAAGCAGGGAAGCCCCAAGGAAAAAGCAGGGAATCTAAACACATAAACTAACAAAGGTGCTACTAAGCACCAAGCTACAGTAGTACTCCACGGCACTAACCTAACACAGGTGCTCCTAAGCACCAAGCTACCAGGAGTGCTCCTAAGCACTCCACTAACAGAAGTGCTTCTAACAGCACCAAAAGGGAAAGCAGGGGAGCCATAAGGAAAAAGCAGGGAAGCTAAACACATAAGTCAAAAGTGCACACTGCACCAACACTGACCTGGACCTATAGCAAACGTTGCAAAGGACCTGAAGGGAAGAACACCACTTCCTTATCAAGGCCCTGCCTGATGATGTCACAACTATCAGACACAGGCAGCCAGCATACTGAAACACAGAGAGGATTAACCCACACAGCTGCAGTATAGTGAAGCAATTAGAGTAATGCCGCTAGAAGCAGCCAGCACAGAGAGACAGAGCTAGCTCAGAAAGGACAGACAGAAGAAACAGAAGCCAGCACAGAAGCTGACCCCCAGAAATAAGGTAAGTCTGGGAGGGGTCACAGCTGCAATCGTGACAATGCCAAAGCTGAAGATTTGTCACTGCTATGCTGGAGATTTCAGGCCAATAAGTGAGTATTTTTTCAGAGGCCCCAGCAATGTCTTACACCATATATGGCAGATATACATTCCAAAAACTAACATATTCTAATAAATAAATAGAAAATATAGTTATTTGTTCTACCTTTGTTGTCTGTCATTTTCTTTTTCTATTTGTGTTGTCCGAGTCACTGGTTTCTGCTTTTTAAAATTTTAATTCTCTTACCATGGTCTCCTTGTCCATTTTGACATTTCTTTCTCCATGTTCACCATCCATCTTCCCTCTGCGTTCCTATATGCCCTGTCCAGTATCTCCCCTGTCTCTTTGCTCCATCATTCCACCATGTTCAGCATCTCCACTCTCTCTGTTCCTATTCTTGTCCTGTCCAGCATTGCTCTTCTGTGTCTTTGTCCCCTTCACATGGCCCTCACCCTCCTCTGTGTCTCTTTGCCCCCCCCCCCACATCAAACATGTCCCTTATCCCTCCTCATATTCAGCTTCTCCTCTTGCTTTTCCCTAATTCTCCCACACTATCTTCTTCCCCTCCCTTGGGCCACATGTCTCTTTCTTTCTTCTTTTCCTACCCCTGGGGTCAGCATCTCTCTCTCTCTCTCTCTCTCTCTCTCTCTCTCTCTCACTCTCTCTCTCTCTCACTCTCTCTTCCTTCCCTCTTGTACCCCCTCCCCCAACCTCAGGGCCAGCATGTGTCCCTCTCTCTTAGGTTCAACAGCTCTCTGTCTCTCTTCTCTTCTTCCTGCCCCACCGCTCCAAGAATCCAGCAGGTATATCTCTTTCTCCTACACCTTCTCTCATCTATCTCCTCCATCCCTGACCCTCATTTTGAAGATCTTCTCTTTCCCTCCTCACTATTCCCTCTTTTCTACCCTCCATTATAACCTAGTAGAAGGAAAAAATAAATGAGTACCATGCTGCTGCAATGTTGAGGCAGGAAGAAGAGAAAAGCAGCTGGTGTGATGCTGGGGGTGAAAATGGAGCATGGTCATGGGACCGAGAAGTGTTTGCATGCACAGGAGCACTCGGGGCTGGACTGGTGGGAAAGTGTGGGTTTTGGGGGCAGAACTGGGCTCCAGTGATAGAGCTGGGGAGCTGCGAGCATTCTCTCACTCCCTTTACTCTGCCACCCCCTACCCTGGTCCAGTCATCTCTTACCCCATCCGAGCCTCAGCCCTCCAAACCTGCCTTAGATTGCTGACGATGGTGACAGCGTTTCACTAAGGCTGTCTTCGGCTGACCCACAGGGCCTTTTCTCTTCCAGTTCCCGCCCTTCTTTTTGGCGGGCAGGATCTTGCAGAAGAAACACTCCGCAGATTGACCAGAGACAGCCTAAGTGAAACCCTGTCGCCATCAGCAATCTAAGGAAGGTTTGGAGGGTGGACATTTGGATGATGGAGTGAAAGATGACCAGACCGGTGTGGAGGTGCGGGGGCAGAGTGGAAGGAGTGAGAGATGCCGGATTGCGAGAGAGAGGAATACAAATGATTAGCCCACAAGGGTGAGGGTAGGAAGGCAATTCAGGAGCAGCTTTGCAGGCTCCTCACCCTCTTCAGCAGCAGCTTTGCAGATTTGCGGGCTCTTGCAGCAGCACAACTCCATCCTCCGATGTGCCCAATGATGCTAGTGCCTATCTCTGTGGCCTGGCCCTGGACGTGCTGGCTTCGCCTACCAGCACCACGTGACTTGGTAATTCAACGTGGTGCCAATAGGCAGGACCCAGCACATCTGGGCCAAAGGGGCAGGTGCCAGCATCATTGGGAGCAATCAGAGGCACGTTGGGAGACAGAAGGCACACACAGAGAACTGCAGCTGCTGCATCTGTCAAGCAGAGGCTCACCTAAAAGCCTCAACTGCAACAAATGCTATACCTAGAGGTAAGTGGTGTGTAAAAATCAGGTACCTCTTTGGCCACCAGTGTAGGGGGGGGGGGCTTGAGAGAGGGATGAGGGAGCCTGGGTCCCTGAGGCTCCCCATAGCTATGCCACTGCTGTGTACCAGGGTATGGATTTTCAAATATGCTACTGTTTACTGGGTAGAATCTTCTGCAATAATGTTGCTGAGCTGGCTCTCCCTGCCATCCTGCCTTGTGGCTTCTTCAAGTGCTTTAACTTGGGTCTCAATGACAGCTGCTTCTTTCTTTTGCTGGGGCGTTTTCAAAGCAATGTCTAACTCTGCCTTCTTACATTCAGCAGTGGCTTTCACCTCTTCTTTTTATAATTCTGCATCTAATTCTGCCTTCCTGCATGCTGTGGCTGCTGCTGATTTCTTTCCTTCTAGTTTGTTTCTAAAGTTCTATGGCTGCATCTTGTTTACTATATAGAACATTTGATTTGGCAGCCTCTGGTTACATTTCAGTTTAAGAGCAATAGAGTTCATAGTGGACCTGCTGGAATGGCATGTCCTGTATGATTTTAAAGACTTGGAATTTCTATGTTCTAGGGCTGTGCTTAGAACTGACAGAGTAATGGGACTGTTTTTCCTCTACTGGATCTGTGTGAGTTTCTGTGCCTTTAATTACCTCTGCCACCATGGTCTTGTGTATGAGGTCTGTGGCTTACTGTGTCTCTGTGCCAAACTAGCTAGTGTATTTATTTTTCTATTTAGAAATTGGCAGTATTCTTCTATTTTTATTGATATTGCTTTATAGATTGCAATTGCTCAGCATGGAGTTCTCCAGCTTTGCTGCCTTTTGAAACCTTACTCATCTCCTGTCCTACTTTGAGCCAGAGTTTTTCCAATACAAGGAAGTACTCATGTACTTCTGCCTCATAATTCTCTTTAGCTTTATATGTAAGTACATGTGTCTATTTGGATGTTTCAGGACCCTTTTCACTTCCCATACTGTATTTTGATATGTTCTGTTCAGTTTGCTCAGTTACTGCTCTTCACGGCTCAATAAAATCTACCATTGCTTGCACTTGTAAAATCCCTCCCCCCTTTTTTTAGAACATCCTTTCAGAGTGTCCTGTTCCGATGGTTGGTGAGCCCTGAGGTTCCATGAGGCCTGGCAAGACCTCCGAGGACCGCCGCGCACCCCGAATCTTCACCCGCGGCGACCGCCGTTCACCGAGGGTTGAGCCCCCAGCTGCAGGCGGCCAGCAGGACTGCTGGAACCGCGGGGTGACGGTCGGCTTGGCTGGTAGTCAGCAACTCAGTCTCTAAAGGGCAGCTAGCAAGGACAGCTAGCGCCGAAAAGGAACACAGTCTCTGAAAGGGGCTAGCAAGGTCGGCTAGCTGAAGAGGACACAGTCTCTGAAGATGGCTAGCAAGGACGGCTAGCTGGAAGGACACAGTCTCTGAAGGTGGCTAGCAAGGACGGCTAGCTGAAGAGGAAACAGTCTCTGAAGGTGGCTAGCAAGGACGGCTAGCTAGAAGGACACAGTTTCTGAAGGTGGCTAGCAAGGACGGCTAGCTGAAGAGGATACAGTCTCTGAAGGTGGCTAGCAAGGACGGCTAGCTAGAAGGACACAGTCTCTGAAGGTGGCTAGCAAGGTCGGCTAGCTAGAAGGACACAGTCTCTGAGGGTGGCTAGCAAGGACGGCTAGCTGGAAGGACACAGTCTCTGAAGGTGGCTAGCACGGACGGCTAGCTGAAGAGGATACAGTCTCTGAAGGTGGCTAGCAAGGACGGCTAGCTGAAGAGGATACAGTCTCTGAAGATGGCTAGCAAGGACGGCTAGCTGGAAGGACACAGTCTCTGAGGGTGGCTAGCAAGGACGGCTAGCTGGAAGGACACAGTCTCTGAAGGTGGCTAGCAAGGACGGCTAGCTGAAGAGGATACAGTCTCTGAAGGTGATTAGCCTTCCGATCCACTGTGGGGGCTTCTGACGAACGAAACGGAAGCACCCGTCTCTTTCCGTTTCGTGGTTTAAATACCCCGCCCGTCCATCCCCTTGAAGCAGCTGGAGCCAATCCCCCCGGCCTAGGCAGGCAAGGGAGGCCTGGATTGGCCAGCGTGCCCGGCGGGCGGGGTCTCCTTGTCCATGCGCCAATCCGGCGTGAGTAGGCGGGGCTGGCTCGCTGGTCTGCTCCAGCGAGGGAGACGACGACGCCGGCGCCGCCATCTTGGCCGGCGTATCCCCTTCTCCGAGGCCGGCGCTCGCTCCAGCGGATCGCCGGCCTCGGAGCGGCCCGCGGCAGCGCCGGCCCTGTCGGCGGCTTGTCTTCGCCGCCCCGGATCCCGCGGCCTCCGTTGGTCTTCGCCCCCCGCTGGGGGCCCCAAGGTAAGGGCCCGGAACGGGACAGTATCCTCCCCGGGCCCGGGCCCGGGCTTGGACGGATACCGGGCGTGGAAGGCTTTGACCAATTGTGGAGCATGTACATTCGCAGCGGGCTCCCAGGAGTTATCTTCGGGGCCAAAATTCTTCCAGGACAATAAGTAATATAGCTTTCCTCGCTGTCTTTTTGCATCCAGGACTTCGTCCACTTCAAACTCTGGATCGGGATCTGCTTCTAGATTTTTGGTCTCCTGCCGTTGAGGATGTCATCGAGACCCTCGGAAACTCTTCAATAAGGAAACATGGAAAGCGTTATGCACCCGCAGGGTACTAGGTAGCCGCAACCGATATGTCACAGCTCCAAGTCGGGATTGGATTGCAAAGGGTCCAATGTACCGAGGTCCCAATCTACGGGAGGGCACCCGAAGCCGGAGGTATTTCGTGCTTAACCATACCTTCTGCCCTGGTTGCAAGACGGGAGTGGTTTTTCGATGCCGATCTGCGAAGATCTTGTATTTGGTGGCTGCCTTCTGCAGTTGTTCTCGGGCCGTTTCCCAGACTCTTTGCAGATCTGCCAGAGTTTCATTAACCATGGGGGTTGGAGATCCAGACGGGAACGGTGCTGGAAGTCGAGGATGTCGTCCATACACCAAGAAGAATGGAGAGTCTCCCGAGGCCGAGTGGACACTGTGGTTATATGCAAACTCGGCCCAAGGGAGTAGGGAGACCCAGTTATCTTGGCGTTTGTTGACAAATGCTCGTAGGAACCCTTTTAACGTTTGGTTCGTCCTTTCGACCATACCATTGGTTTGGGGATGGTATGCGGATGAGAAATGGGTTTTCACCCCCAATGCAGTACACAAGGCCCTCCAGAAACGCGAGGTGAATTGGGGGCCTCGGTCACTAATAATCCGAAGAGGCAGCCCATGAAGTCGAAAAATGTATTGAATGAAGAGTTGAGCTAATGCGACCGCCGAAGGAAGTCCCGGCAAGGGAACGAAATGGGTCATTCGGGAAAAACGGTCAATTACCACCCAAATCACCGTATTTCCCCGGGAACTGGGGAGGTCGGTGATAAAATCCATGGAAAGCTCCGTCCAGGGCCCTGTCGGTACGGACAGTGGTTGTAGCTTCCCCATGGGGGTCCCGATCACCGGTTTGGTCCGGGCGCACACAGGACAGGTGGTGACAAATTGAAGAATGTCCCGCCTCATCTGAGGCCATTGATACTGTCGGGTAATGAGATGCAGAGTCTTTTGATACCCAAAATGTCCCGCCCATCTGGACGAATGCCCCCATTGCATAACTTTCGCTCGCTCAGCGGCCGGCACTAGTTCTCTCGTAGGAGCCATCTCCCCCACGGCCGCGCTGAGGCATGCCGGATCCAACATGGAATGGGTCTCCTTAGTCTCCTCTGGAATCTCAAATGCTCTGGAGAGGGAATCCGCAGGGGTATTCTGAGCAGCCGCCCGAAAAACCAGTTGAAAATGAAATCTGGCGAAAAACAATGACCACCGGGCTTGTCGGGGATTGAGCCGTTGAGCCTCTTGTAGATACAGTAGATTCTTGTGGTCAGTGATCACCGTGAATCGATGTTCCGCTCCCTCCAGCAGATGTCTCCATTCCTGCAGGGCTAATTTCAATGCTAGGAGCTCTCTGTCCCCTACTGTATAATTACATTCCGCCGGGGAGAATCTACGAGAGAAGAAAGAGCAAGGCTGGCGTCGGCCCTTAGAATTCACTTGCGAGAGGACCGCCCCGGCTCCCAACGCGGACGCATCCACTTCCACAATAAAGGGCTTGTCTGGATCCGGGGCTAACAAAATGGACGCTGAGTCAAATGCCTCCTTTACCTGGCGAAAAGCCACCTGCGCCTCGGGCGGCCAGTCCCGGACCTTCGCGTTTTTTCTAGTGAGCGCTGTCAATGGCGCCGTCAGTTGTGAATACTGGGGAATAAACTGGCGATAGTAGTTCGCGAATCCCAAAAAACGTTGCAGTGCTTTCAATCCCAGCGGTTGTGGCCATTCTCGAATTGCCCGGAGTTTGTCCGGTTCCATCTGTAGCCCCCCGGGTAACAGGATGTGTCCCAAAAATGGTAACGACCTCTGGTGAAAAGCGCACTTGCTGAGCTTAGCAAACAGGCGGTACTGTCGTAACCGCTGCAGCACTGCGCGAACATGACCCACATGTTCCACGGGGTTTTGGGAAAACACGAAGATGTCGTCCAGATAAACAATTACCGTGGAGTTCAGCAAATCCTCGAGCACAAAATTAATAAGTCGCTGAAACACCGCAGGGGCATTACATAGGCCAAATGGCATCACCCGATACTCGAAATGTCCCTCGTGGGTGTTAAAAGCTGTTTTCCATTCGTACCCTCGCCGGATCCGCACTAAGTTGTAGGCCCCCTGTAAGTCCAACTTGGTAAACATCTGGACTCCTTGCAGCCTGTCAAAGAGTTCGGGAATGAGCGGGAGAGGAAAGCGATCCTTTACCGTGATGGCATTTAACCCCCGATAATCGATACAGGGCCTCAAGGAGCCATCCTTCTTAGTAACAAAAAAGAATCCTGCCCCGGCCGGAGACGTAGAAGGCCGGATGAAACCTCTTCGCAAATTCTCCCGGATGTACTCCTGCATCGCCTTGGACTCCCCTCGGGACAGGGCATACAGTCGGCCCCGCGGTGGCATGGTATCTGCCATCAAGTTAATGGCACAGTCAAACGACCGATGAGGCAGTAGAACTTCCGCCTCCACTGGACAAAACACATCTGCAAAGTCCCTATAGTCCATGGGCAGGGAGCCCAGCTCTATCCGCGCCCCCCCCCCCCCCGGGCGTACTAGTAAATGCGGGGCAGCTGCCGGTCCGGCCCTTACAACAGTTCTCCCGGCAGGAACTGCCCCAAGCTTGGATACTTCCCTTGGTCCAGTCAATAACAGGGCTATGACTCCGTAGCCAGGGCAATCCTAGAACCACTGGATGAATGGTCCGGGATAGTACCAGGAATTGAACTTCTTCCCGGTGATCCTCCCCCACCTGCAATTCCAAAAAGGAGGTGATCTCCGTGACCGGCTGTGGTAATGTAGTTCCCTGGATGGAGGTGATTTGCAGCGCCGGCCGCCGCGGGAGCGTGGGCCAGCCCATCTGTTGTAGCAGTTCGTACCCGATGAAGTTGCCCCCCGACCCAGAGTCCACAAGGGCCCGGGTCTGGATAGCGGTCTCGTGCCACCGCAGAATTACTGGAAGTGTGATCAAGGAATCCGGTAGGGGAGCGGAATGCCCCAAGACCCTTCCCCTCAAGGTGCCTTGGGGGAGACGTTTCCCGCCCGGGCAGGACAGGCTCGAATAAAATGTCCGGCCTCACCACAATAGAGGCACAGTCTGTCCCACAAGCGTTTTTTCCTGTCGGAAGGGGCCAGTCGTTGACGGCCCATCACCATCGGCTCCTCCCCATTGTCCTTGGAGTCCCGGTTCCCACGGCGAGGAGACGGCCCCTTAGTAGTCCGGGACGTTCCCCATGCCCACTTCTGCCGTTCCGCCCGGGCTCTCGCCCGCTCCTGGAACCGGGTATCTACGCGGATACAGAGCGAAATCAGGGCGTCCAGTTGGCCTGGGACCTCTCGCCCTGCCAATTCGTCCTTGATTCGTTCTTGTAACCCTTCCGTAAAGATGGCCATTAAGGACTCCGGGTTCCAACGGAGCTCCGTGGCTAAAGTCCGGAAACGAATGGCATAATCGGCCACCGTTCCCTCACCCTGATGAATTCGCAGCAGTTCCGAGGCCACGGAAGATGGTCTCCCAGGAAGGTCGAACACCATACGGAACCGGCACTGAAATTCACTATAGTCATCCAAGATGGGGTCCTGTTGCTCGTTAAGTGGGGCCACCCATGCCAGGGCCTTCCCTTCACATAAGCCCATGATATATCCCACTTTACTTTGGTCCGAAGCAAATGTCTCTGGTTGCATCCGGAAGGCCAAGTTGCACTGATTGAGGAACCCCCGGCAACCTCCGGGGGCCCCATTATATCGCGCCGGCTCAGGGAACCGAGGTCCCGTGCGGAACCCTCCCGAACGGGGAGCCGCTGCGGTCCGGTTCTGTACCTGAAGCGTAGAAAGTTGCGAGCATACGTTCTGGAGCGCCCCCGACAGGGCGTTCAGCTGCTCCTGCTGCTGCTGAAGTACCTTGGCCAGGTCCCGTAGATCGGGCTGCGTAGGCGAGCTCATGGCTTCCGTTTCCTGTCCTGTTCCGATGGTTGGTGAGCCCTGAGGTTCCCTGAGGCCTGGCAAGACCTCCGAGGACCGCTGCGCACCCCGAATCTTCACCCGCGGCGACCGCCGTTCACCGAGGGTTGAGCCCCCAGCTGCAGGCGGCCAGCAGGACTGCTGGAACCGCGGGGTGACGGTCGGCTTGGCTGGTAGTCAGCAACTCAGTCTCTAAAGGGCAGCTAGCAAGGACAGCTAGCGCCGAAAAGGAACACAGTCTCTGAAGGGGGCTAGCAAGGTCGGCTAGCTGAAGAGGACACAGTCTCTGAAGATGGCTAGCAAGGACGGCTAGCTGGAAGGACACAGTCTCTGAAGGTGGCTAGCAAGGACGGCTAGCTGAAGAGGATACAGTCTCTGAAGGTGGCTAGCAAGGACGGCTAGCTAGAAGGACACAGTCTCTGAAGGTGGCTAGCAAGGACGGCTAGCTGAAGAGGATACAGTCTCTGAAGGTGGCTAGCAAGGATGGCTAGCTAGAAGGACACAGTCTCTGAAGGTGGCTAGCAAGGTCGGCTAGCTGAAGAGGACACAGTCTCTGAAGATGGCTAGCAAGGACGGCTAGCTGAAGAGGATACAGTCTCTGAAGATGGCTGGCAAGGACGGCTAGCTGGAAGGACACAGTCTCTGAAGGT
The DNA here is from genome assembly GCF_901765095.1 of Microcaecilia unicolor. Lineage (NCBI taxonomy): Eukaryota > Metazoa > Chordata > Amphibia > Gymnophiona > Siphonopidae > Microcaecilia > Microcaecilia unicolor. Next base: position 59,422,602 of record NC_044031.1, on the reverse strand, counting down.
GGCTAGCACGGACGGCTAGCTGAAGAGGATACAGTCTCTGAAGGTGGCTAGCAAGGACGGCTAGCTGGAAGGACACAGTCTCTGAAGGTGGCTAGCAAGGACGGCTAGCTGAAGAGGATACAGTCTCTGAAGATGGCTAGCAAGGACGGCTAGCTGGAAGGACACAGTCTCTGAGGGTGGCTAGCAAGGACGGCTAGCTGGAAGGACACAGTCTCTGAAGGTGGCTAGCAAGGACGGCTAGCTGAAGAGGATACAGTCTCTGAAGGTGATTAGCCTTCCGATCCACTGTGGGGGCTTCTGACGAACGAAACGGAAGCACCCGTCTCTTTCCGTTTCGTGGCTTAAATCCCCCGCCCGTCCATCCCCTTGAAGCAGCTGGAGCCAATCCCCCCGGCCTAGGCAGGCAAGGGAGGCCTGGATTGGCCAGCGTGCCCGGCGGGCGGGGTCTCCTTGTCCATGCGCCAATCCGGCGCGAGTAGGCGGGGCTGGCTCGCTGGTCTGCTCCAGCGAGGGAGACGACGACACCGGCGCTGCCATCTTGGCCGGCGTATCCCCTTCTCCGAGGCCGGCGCTCGCTCCAGCGGATCGCCGGCCTCGGAGCGGCCCGCGACAGCGCCGGCCCCGGCGGCGGCTTGTCTTCGCCGCCCCGGATCCCGCGGCCTCCGTTGGTCTTCGCCCCCCGCTGGGGGCCCCCAGGTAAGGGCCCGGAACGGGACACAGAGTATATCTTGTCCCTGTGCCAAAAAAAATTGCCTTGTAGTAACAGCAAGTATGAGTGGGGGGTGGAGGAGGGTTGTGCTCAAATTGATAATTTTGCTTGCCAGACCAAAGATGGGGCAGGTTGTACAGCTCCTTGCTCTGTGTACAGCACCTGTCTTAATTAATTGTTTGTGCAGCTCTGAGCTAAAGCACCCTCTTGAAAGGAAACTGAAATCAGCCTGTCTGCAACATTTATAATTTACTTAGAACATCACAAAAATTTTCAAGACAATGCAATTCACCCTGACAAACTTTTTCAGCTTTGTACTAAGGCTGAGACTTGATCCAGAGTTAATTTCATATGCATCCACAACTGATACATTCACTCTATACAAAGAGCTGTATTAGTGGCTATGACTTTCCTTGAAGGAGCTGAGAAACACTGCACAATTCTCTGCATCTAGCCATCTCAGAGGCAAAGAGCTGGCTAGAACTTCAGCCCAGCTGAAAAGAGAAGCTGTAATACTCAAAGGAGAAAGTGTGGGAAACAATTGGTGAAGAATTTTGATGGAATCGCAGTAGATAAAGGATAGATCAGCCCCTAGAACAGCTGCTAATCACAAAGAGGGGCATAATCAAACGGGGACGACCATCTCTAAGGGCGCACATCTCCGAGGACGTCCCCGTGAAGGGGCGGGGCATCCCGTATTATCGAAACAAGATGGGCGTCCATTTTTCATTTTGATAATATAGTCAGGGATGCCCAAATCTCAACATTTAGGTCGACCTAAGAGATGGTCGACCTAAATGTTGAGATAGTCGACCTTAGAGATGGGCGACCTTGGTTTTCGCCGATAATGGAAACCAAGGATGCCCATCTCAAAAATGACCAAACCCAAGGCATTTGGTCATGAGAGGAGTCAGCATTCATAGTGCACTGGTCCCTCTCACATGCCAGGACACCAACCGCAGCTGCCAGTGGGAACGCTGTCTGGCTGCTGCTGCTTCCCCTGTTGAGCAGCAGCGGCCGCTTCAAAAAGAAAATAAGCGATAAATGTTTTTAAACCCAGCCGAAATCATTCGCAAATGCCCGAGTCTTACAACACAGTCTCTGCTGCAGCCGCTCCTCCTCTCACCTGTCACATCACTGCCCTCCTCCGGGGTCTTACTCCAGGGGCAGTGATGTGGAGGCGAGAGGAGGAGCGGCTGCAGAGACTGCGTTGTAAGACTCGGGCATTTGTGAATGATTTGGGCTGGGTTTAAAAACATTTATCGCTTCTTTTCTTTTTGTAGCAGCTGCTGCTGCTCAACAGAAGAAGCAGCAGCAGCCGGACAGCGTTACTACTGTCATCTGCAGGTGACGTTGGGGTCTGATGCTCCGGGGGGGTGTTGATGTGCTTGGGGGAGGAGGGGTTGTTTAATGTGTGGGGAGGGTTGGGTGATGTGCCGAGGAGGGGGGGGGGTTCTGTGTTGCCGCGCTTGTAGTTTTTTGATGCGCCGCTCCCTGCCACTTGCTATGAAGTGGCAGGGAGCAGCGCACTGACAGCTGATTCCCAGGCAGGGGGAGGAGTAGGGAAACATGCGTGTTTCCCTACTCCTCCCCCTGCTTGGGAATCAGCTGTTAGTGACATCATTCTGGCTACAGAGCCTAGCTCAGCAACTCCAGGAGCCATGGACACAGGCAGTCCCACATTAGAACGTTGGTGGTGAGAATTATTATATAGGAGATATATATTATCAGAAGGTGCATGGGTTAATGAAGCTGTTTTCAACAACAACGGAATAATGTCAGCTGGTATCCACGTAGATGTGTATGGAAAAATTGGCAACTTCTTAAAAAGCTAAGATTAGTGAAATGGAGAAGCTACGTAGAGTGTGTTGAATGCTTGAATATATCCAAGGAGATTTAACTGCCTAGCTGAGTCATTGATAATATAGTGATATGAGAGAGAACATGAAAGATTCAAGATTATGAATAATCAGCCCTCATTTTACGATAAGTGATCCTTTTGATAAAATAGAAATTTAATCATATTAAGTAAAATAAGAAATATAGAAAATGTAATAAAAGCAGGATGGGGGGGGGGGGGGGGTTCTGCCTAATGATGGTTTCAGTAGTAGATGCATATCCAACGAAAAGGGCAGCACTGCTATACTGAAGTCTTTCCTCCTCTTTAGAGTAATCATTGTTTTTGCTACAATTTTGAAACCGAGAGTACGCTGTAAAGAAACAGACTAATGGATTTTGGTGGATACTAAAAGTAAGTAGCAATTTCTATATTATTTGATGAGATAATAGTAGCCAATGAGCAGCTTTTAGGAAAGGGGGTCACTTGATCATATTTTCTTGCTTCCATGTTGAGGAATTCTAAACAAGAATTCAAAAAGAAGATTGCCATAGAGGCAAAAACTTATAATAAAATCTTTTAGAAGCAGAAAGCTTGTGAGAGTAAATGGAGCACTCTGGAAAGACAAGGCCATAGCAGAGAGATCAAAATGAATTTTTTTGTTTCAGTCTTTACTGAGGAGGATGTAAGGGAAAAATCAGTGCTAAAAACATTATTTAAAGGTGACAATATAAAGGAATTGAAACAAATCTCAGTGAACCTGGAAAATATAATACACCAGATCAATAAGCCAAATAGCAGCAAATCACTTGGACCATATTGTATCCTGACACCACTAAGGGGATACCCTAGTGCTTGTTCCCTAGTTTTGCCGAAGAAAAGCCATACAGGAGCAGAGAGCACATAAGCACCACCACGCTGGGAAAAGACCGAAGGTCCATCAAGCCCAGCACTCTGTCTCTGACAGCGGCCAATCCAGGCCCCAAGAACCTGGCAAAAACTCAAAATTTAAAAACGATCAATGGACTTTTCCTTCAGGAATCTATCCAGACCCCCTTTAAATTCAGCAAGGCCAGCTGCCGTCACTACCTTCTCCGGCAATGAGTTCCAGAGTCTAACTACGCGCTGAGTAAAGAAAACTTTCTCTGATTCGTTTTAAACCTACCACATTCTAATTTTATCTTGTGTCCCCTGGTTCTATTATTGTTAGAAAGTGTAAACAAACGCTTCACATCTATCCGCTCTACTCCACTCATTATTTTGTAGACCTGTATCATATCGCCCCTCAGCCGCCTTTTCTCCAGCCTAAAGAGTCCTAGCCGTCTTAACCTCTCCTCATAGGGTAGTCGTCCCATCCCTTTTATTATTTTTGTCACCCTTCTCTGCACCTTCTCCAATTCATTTATATCTTTTTTGAGATGAGGCGACCAGAACTGAACACTGAACCAGGTGCGGTATAACGGCATTATAGTATCCTCATCTTTGTTTTTCATCCCTTTTCTAATAATACTCAACATTCTGTTTGCCTTCTTAGCCGCCGCAGCACATTGAGCTGAAGATTTCAACGTCCTATCCACAATGACTCCCAGATACCTTTCTTGGTCTGTAACTCCTGAAGCGGAACCTTGCATAACATAGCTGTAATTCGGGTTTCTCCTTCCCACATGCATCACTTTGCACTTGTCAACGTTGAACTTCATCTGCCATTTGGATGCCCAACCCCCAGTCTCAAGAGGTCTTCTTGTAATCTTTCACATTCCTCCTGCGACGAGACAACCCTGGATAATTTTGTGTCATCTGCAAATTTAATTACCTCACTAGTTACTCCCATCTCAAGGTCATTTATAAATATGTTAAAAAGCAGCGACAAACTGACTTCCAGCCCAGGAGAGAAAGTTCAAAGATTCTTTATTTAAAGGCACCAGTGAAAAGACCCAACACAGGTCCATGTTTCTATGGACACAGCTGCCTGCCTCAGAGGTCACAAGCAACACTGTGTACAGAAAATAAAATAGAATATCAAACCATATATAAAATATATATAAAACATAAATACAGTGAATATAAATTAAACATAGTGGACTGTATAAAACAATGTACCAAACTTATTAAAAATATAAAATTAAAAGAATTAACTTATGTTATAAAAACATGGATCATGAAAACATGTATTATAAAAACATGAGATGGTTGATAAGATTGTAAGTTCCTTCGAGCAGGGACTGTATCTTACATGTTCAAGTGTACAGCGCTGCTTACGTTTAGTAGCACTATAGAAATGACAAGCAGTAGTAGTAACTAAGAGATGGACATGCAAAGCAAAAACATTATGTTACACAAAAAGTGTGTGAATAAATATGTTAAGGAATATGCAAATTATACACCTGCCCTTATGTGGGGGATATGGTCAAAACAAACATGCACTTATCTAAGGGATATCAAAATGCACTCCTACCTTAATGTCTATGTAACAGAATTTGAACCTACTGCAATAGATGAATGTAGATTCCAGGATAAGACTGCACTTCATATACTGTGAGACAAATGTGGGGATATAGTTCACATTGTTGGCTGATGTGAAACATGAAAGAAACCAACATGCACCGCTAAAAACCACTATCATGATTAACTATACAAACACCACAAAAAAGAACTGATCATGAATAAATATAAAATAAAAAACCATCTAAAACCTGTGTTAAAAAACAGTTACAATCGCAAACTGGTTATGATAACTGGTTATTAGAAACCAGTTAATATTAACTGGTAAATTTAAAATAAAAGTCATATATGAAAAAAGGTGCAGTGTGTCAGGCAGGCCATAAATGGCCATAAATGGTGCCAAAAAACAGCTGCCAGAAATGTTGTGACGTTCAAGAGTAAAAACACTTAGAAGTGCTTCTGTAAAATTCCTTAACATGGCAAAAAAACTCTTAAAAAATAACAATACAATGATAGACTATGGTGTGCTTAACTGTGTGCAGTCTCTCAAAACAGCTCTCAGCACACAGTCGCAATGAAGGGCTAACAGAAAACAACCTGATGACATCACACATTTAAATGAGCCCAAAATGAATGATGTATGAGTCCATGAATAAAAATGAGATCCTGAAGGACTGGGCTAGCGAGATGGCTGTGGTGTTCCTGTGATAACCAGTTAAAAACATACCCGGTTAAAGTAGACTGGAAAAAATAGCCAATTATGATGAAAACTAGTTAAAAGAAAATGTATGAAACAAGTTAAAAGGTTATATATAAAAGAGCACTTGTACATGTACGAGGGAAAAGTCTCAACTACTATGGAAATAAATCTTGTTTGTTTAATTGGACATAGAAAAAGTCATCACAGACTGAAAAACCCTCAAAAATAATATTAAAAATTTTTTTTTCAATATTTTCAATGTGAATGTTATTCCCTAAATCCATTTTTACAATCGAAATGGGACCGTAGGAATCAGCGCATTATTTGGAGGACAACATGGCAAGATAAGTGCAATCGAGTGATTTGCACTTTTTTTTTAAACACTGATTGTTTTAAAGTGAAAGCAACAAAAAAACTGTAAAAATGGATTTAGGGAATAACATTCACATTGAAAATATTGAAAAACGTTTTTTAAAAATATTATTTTTGAGGGTTTTTCAGTCTGTGATGCCCAAAATCGGCTTTCAATTATACCGATTTGGGCGACCCTGAGAGAAGGATGCCCATCTCCCGATTTGTGTCGAAAGATGGGTGCCCTTCTCTTTCGAAAATAAGCCTGAAAATCACCATGGGATGAGTGCGCCCTGCAGTAAGGCATTTTCTTGCTGCGGTATGCACGGGTTAGTGCTTACCGCATCTTTCTTAAAGGACCCCTTTGTGTTCTACCTATGGCAACAACACAAGGCAAGTCTGACAACAGTGATGTGACAGCATACGTATAAGAAATGGCAACGTTATACCTCCCCTCACCACACAGTATTATTACCTACGTATTTCTATAGCACCATCAGATGTATGCACACTGTATACAAACATGTAAGAGATTGTCCCTGCTTGATAGAGTTTAGAATCTATTCAAGACAGATATACAGGACAAATTAAGGGATTCAGGAATTTCATTTATTATGGAAATGATTAAAAACAACCTGGGTATTTAACAAGTGAATAAGGGGTTGAGATTTAAAATCAACCTCAAATAGATGGGCTTTTAACCTAAATTTGAATATGGCCAGAGACGGAGCATGACATATCGACTCAGGAAATCTATTCCAGGCATATGGAACTGCAAGATGGAAGGAACAAAGTCTGAAAGTGGCGATGGAGAAGGGTTCAGCTAAGAGTGACTTTCATGATGAATGGCGTTCCCCAGGGAGGAATGTAGTGAAAGATAAGGAAGAAACTGCAGAACAAATGCAGTTATAAGTCAGTAAAAGGAGTAAGAACAGCATATGGAAATTGATAGGGGGCTAATTAACGGGTCCTTTTACTAAGGCATGCTAAAAACTAGCCCGCACTAACCTTAAGCATGTGGTTTTCCCACGTGCTGCAGCCACCTTTAGAGTGTCAGTAAAATGGTCCATTAGTGCGTGGCCATTACCACAGGAGCAGTGGCGTAGCCACAGGTGGGCCTGGGTGGGCCGGGGCCCACCCACTTAGGGCTCAGGCCCACCCAACAGTAGCACATGTTTAGCAGCAGCTAGTGGGGATCCCAATCTTTGTCAGCTGAAGACTTTCCCCTAATAGTAACAAAATTCTACTCTCCACAATACCAGCACCTGCGCATGCTCAGTTTTCAATGCATGCCTGCTGCAGACTGCCAAGGTAGAAAGAAGCATTTTCCTGCCAGCTGAGATATTTTTTTGGTGGTGGTGGTGGTGGTGGTGGTGGGGCGAGAACATTTGGTGCCCACCCACTTCTTATCTAGGCCCACCCAAAATCTGTTGTCTGGCTACGCCCCTGCACAGGAGCCCTCAACGCCACCTATTTAGGAGGTGGTAAAGGCTCCCGTGCTAATCCTGCACTAATTGGGTAGCATGCTGTAATATGTCCATGCTACCCGATTAGCATAGGCATGTCTACTTTCTGCCCATGGGCGTGCCTGCTGCACTAAAAAATAAATATTTTTCAGTGCAGGATTAGAATGTGCTAAGCGGAACACTACCATGGTATGCCTCAGTGTGTCTCATGATAGTGCTTTTTTAACTCTCAGTAGGCCCATGTTAGGCCAACTGCACCTTAGTAAATGGGGCCCCTTATTGACTTGAGGAGAGGGGTTCTTTGAGCTTTTACATTTCTCACATGTAAACTAAATTCAAAACTTCACTCCTATTGTACACTCTGTAGGTTCGTGCAGAATTGGGGACTTCAACAAATTGTTTATATATACATATAAAGTGGCCTCAATAGCCCAGGGAACCTTTAATTAGGACTCCACTGAATTGGCCAACATCATAGGCACCTACTACTTTCCGAAAAAACTCACAGATGCCAAAAAACTCCCTATCTAGGGGAGAAAAAGGCACTGTGAACAAAAAACGGAAAATAGAGTATTTTAATCTATTGTTGTAATGTCCATCTTAATGCACAACACTACAGAGAGTATTGAATGGAAGAACAAAACTTATATAATTACTCTGTAAACCTTTAGAATTAAGTGAAGTATCACCAGTTTACTAAAACTGAAACAGTTATGCAATAAACTTATCAGTTCATACTTAACAAACAAAGAGTCACTTATCTTAAACCTTAAATTTATGTCTCTTATATGGACAAAATGACCTGCTTCCACGTTGTCAATAAACTAGTTCAATATTTTCAATCACGCACTCTTCCGGTTATAGAGTAGAAATTTTTCAAGGTGGGTAATGCTAAAGAAGCATTACTTCCATGTTTAACAAATTTTCCCGACAGCAAGGGACCCACTGTTTCGCAATCTTCATCAGGAGAATGTCGAAAAACAAAAAAATTGTTCTCGTTCAATCCATCGCGAACACCAGTTCAGAAAATGGCGAATGTTAATAAAGGACGCCAACAATTTAGCTCCACCCTCTAGGAGGTATTTGCTATTGTATCCAATCATCAATTAGATCACACTAGGTGGTATTCTCTATTGTCTACCCATTATCTACCCATGAAATATTTGCTAGACAGAAATGTATGATATCATATTCCAGACGAGCCAATTTATCTGAGATGTTATGTCATCCCGATGTAAGAACAGGTATTCATCAGAATAGAGCAGTAATGCTGGGTCATAATAAATGTGGGGCATGTGTCATGTGTGCAGTGATGGAAGAAACTAACAAATTTTGGGATCAGGTAAAACAAGATTGGTTTTATTTGAAAGGAGAGACTTCCTGTACATCAAAAGCAGTGATTTATATGATCACATGCCCATGTGGATTGCGGTATATAGGACAGACGAAACGAATGTTCAAAGTGAGACTTTCAGAACATAAACATGCTATACAGTCCAGAAAAGTTCATATGCCTTTGGCTAAACATTGTATAGATAATAATCATGAATTTAGTCATTTGCGATGTATAGTAATAGAGCAACTTATAAATAACCACAGAAGAGGTAACATTTCACGCATTTTACACCAAAAAGAACAAAAATGGATTTACCATCTACAAACCATCCACCCGAAAGGGCTAAATGGACCAATGGAATGGGAAGCATTTTTTTGGTAGAAGAATGCGTCTTTTGGATATAATGGGAAGTTACAGAGGATCACATATTCGTAAGATATTGATTTCATTATGAATCTACGTTTTATGAATATATGTTGAATACTCCTTTTGGAACATGTTTGTAGATTTTCGAAGATTTTTTATGTATTCTTTGGACACTTTCTCTTTAAGTTCTCTGAGAATAATGGCACGTCAGTTATAATTGAGTCGTCCGTCTTGCTGATTGGATACAATAGAGAATACCACCTAGTGTGATCTAATTGATGATTGGATACAATAGCAAATACCTCCTAGAGGGTGGAGCTAAATTGTTGGCGTCCTTTATTAACATTCGCCATTTTCTGAACTGGTGTTCGCGATGGATTGAACGAGAACAATTTTTTTGTTTTTCGACATTCTCCTGATGAAGATTGCGAAACAGTGGGTCCCTTGCTGTCGGGAAAATTTGTTAAACATGGAAGTAATGCTTCTTTAGCATTACCCACCTTGAAAAATTTCTACTCTATAACCGGAAGAGTGCGTGATTGAAAATATTGAACTAGTTTATTGACAACGTGGAAGCAGGTCATTTTGTCCATATAAGAGACATAAATTTAAGGTTTAAGATAAGTGACTCTTTGTTTGTTAAGTATGAACTGATAAGTTTATTGCATAACTGTTTCAGTTTTAGTAAACTGGTGATACTTCACTTAATTCTAAAGGTTTACAGAGTAATTATATAAGTTTTGTTCTTCCATTCAATACTTTCTGTAGTGTTGTGCATTAAGATGGACATTACAACAATAGATTAAAATACTCTATTTTCCGTTTTTTGTTCACAGTGCCTTTTTCTCCCCTAGATAGGGAGTTTTTTGGCATCTGTGAGTTTTTTCGGAAAGTAGTAGGTGCCTATGTTGTTGGCCAATTCAGTGGAGTCCTAATTAAAGGTTCCCTGGGCTATTGAGGCCACTTTATATGTATATATAAACAATTTGTTGAAGTCCCCAATTCTGCACGAACCTACAGAGTGTACAATAGGAGTGAAGTTTTGAATTTTGTTATACATTATTGCACTCCAGACAATTTAAGATTTATCACATGTAAACTGCAAGGTTAGGTAAACACCAGCTAGGAGGCAATCCTACCTATTCTCTTCTCTTCTCTTCTCTTCTCTTCTCTTCTCTTCTCTTCTCTTCTCTTAACTTATATATTTCTATTCCCATGCATCTCCCCTACCTCGAACCCCAATCTGTCCAGAGCTCACATTATTGGGTGGATACCCAAAGCTTTTACCTGCAAGCAGGGACTGATATCTTTACCTGTGTAGAGCAAAACACCTAGCAGTGCCCTTATAAAACCAGGGTCCAGGATGCAGTTATTTCAAGACAAATTCACAGTCCAATGCACGTCAATTTGGAACTACCACGTGGCCTGGGTGGTATTTCCAACTTTTACATGCATATCAAAATATTTTTTATTTTCTGGTGTGCGGCAGTAATCGGCAGTGTACGCACACTGTTGATTAGCACCTGGTCAATGCGTGAGACCTTACCGATAAGTCAGTGGGTGGCAGTAAGATCTCGAGCCCAAAATGGGCGCACGCCAATTTTTATTTTGCCGCATCTCCATTTTCGGCCAAAAAAAGGCCTTTTTGCAGGCGCGCTGAAAAATGTATCTGTGTGCACCCAATACATGTGCCTACACCAGTGCAGGCCGTTTTTTGGCGTGTCTTATTAAAGGACCCCTATGAGACATGATCGGGTCTACGAGAGGATTCAAGCAACCTGCAGTAGAACTTGTAAATGTGAATCAATTGTTTACTCTTTTAAAAGGTACAAACACTAAGGAACACACCATGAAGTTAACATAGTATTGCTTTAAAAATGAATAGGACAATATGGGGCCGATATTCAGAATGTGGGAGTTAGCCGGACTGACTCCCGTGATCGGTACTGACCCAGGATATTCAATGCTGGGCCACTTCCAGTGACCAGCACAGAATATCCAGTTTATTTTTGGCCAGTTTAAACATAACCGACCAAGTCAATATTCAGTGCTGTCCAGTAAGTTTAAACCAGCCAAAGATGTTCCAGCTATTTTGGCAGCCTAATTTGGATGCCAAACTTAGGGGCCCTTTTACTAAAGCACGGCAAGCTTACCGCAGGCTTGCCATGTAGAAATTTGGAAATATCGCTGAGCTACCATGGGAGCCCAGCGGTAGTTCCGGCCCCCACTACACACCATTTCCTGCTGGAAATATATATTTTGGGGGGTCATGTGGCAGAGGCATGCCTGGTGGTAACAATGCTTAATCAAAACCACTATTCCTTCCAAGGACCACTGAGACAGATACATTAGATTATCTCCCCATGCACTATGAAGCAGATACAATAGAAGCCATGTAAAGACCTGAAAGTGTTTATTAGTATGATCCACCTGAAATTGCTAGTACCCGCATACCTATACTTCATGGGATTTTGTAGATGAACTCATGGATTTGTCCCATTCATAAAACCTCTCTCACTACAGGTTTGAGTAAGTCTCAAGAGAGATGACATCAGGATTAAGCCCAAGGGATTGGGTAATATAAAGGGAATTCCATATGCCCAAAAATATAGCATCTAAGAATGAAGTTTCCTGTCTTGCACCATACCTTCCAGCAATTTTTAAGACCAAAACTCCCCCTCTAATTTGATAGCTTGCCACCTTCTGGAATAGATTGTGACAAACTAGTTTTGTGTCACCCCTCCTCAGAGGTGACAAGTGGGGAATGTATAATTATAGTACAGCAAGAGGCCCTCACTGGATGCCCACCGGAAAGGTGGAAGGCCAGATTTTAGGACTCAGGCTGTAAAAATACCAGCTAGGTTTAAAAATCTATGACTGGCTGAGCAAGGACTTGCTTTTCCTGCAAGTTAATATGTGTTCTAGCTTAAGACCTATCCACTGGAATAGTGGTGGGCCAAGCTACATAACTTTAAACAGCTGAAGAGCACTGATTAGGCCTGATATCCAGCTGATGGCCTTATAGCAGAGAGCTTGGACTCTTGGTGAGTCCTAATGAAACCTGGTGCAACTTCCAAATAGAGTGTAACACACATAATGAAGAAATTAAAGACAGTAATGATAAGAAGATTGGTTCATAACACGGAGTCTGTCTTTATAAGATGGCACTCAGATCACAAGATGATATGAACCTGATATATCCAATTTTAGATATCTTCATAAAAAAAGTTGTTTTGTTCTTGTTTGGATGTTTGGATACCCGTATCTAAGGAAATGTTTACAAAAAGGGAAATGTCTCAATCTCTCAAAATAGCTAGAACAGGAAAGGAGATGGTACAGATGGTACAGATGAACATCTGGCCGGAAAGCAAAGTATGATTCATAGATTGAGCAAGATTAGGAAAAAGTCCCTCTCAATAGACTTGTATGGGGACCAGATGGTATATAAGGACTGGTCACCCAAGCATATTTCGGAGGTTCTCCCCAACGCATCTAGGACGCAGAGCTCCGGTCAGTTGAATCCAGAAATTGTCTGATGAATGTATCTGATTAAAGTCTGATTTGGTAAGAATAAAAAGACTATTTCTTTAACTACACTGTTTCTGTCCTTGCTTCAATTTATTCTCTATCTTCTATCTACTTTGCAAACTAAAACACACATACACAAGTAAGATTTCTCACTGAACATAAATAGCCAAAGATTTATTTAGATCCAAAGAGACAGAAAGCTGTGGTCATGGGAATAGGATGTGAACTGAGCCTTCTGATGCCTCCCCAGCACCAATACCCATGGGAAGGGGTGTCATTGGAATTCTGTACACCTCCGTGTGGAAGGATCCCACGGGGGTCTGTAGATGGGTAGGCTAAACAGAGCCCAGCGGTAGTTCCGGCCCCCACTACACACCATTTCCTGCTGGAAATATATATTTTGGGGGGTCATGTGGCAGAGGCATGCCTGGTGGTAATCAGGCAGCGGTTACCACCGGGCTCTATCAGGAAATGGCCTCATGGCAAGTGCTGAACTTTTTGAAAAGGAAAAAAACTTTTACTAGGCGGCAGTAAAAGGAGCCTCGGCACATGGCAAACCCACATGCTGACACCACCGCAGGGTGCCTTTTATTGCTGCTTGGTAAAAAGGCACCCTTAGCCAGCGATGCACTGAATATCGGTGGATAGCCATTTATATCACGCAATTTAACCAGCTATCCGCTAAGCAATATTCAGCTGGAGATAACCAGCTATTTCCTGCTGAATATCGGCAGATAGCCGGATAAGTACCATTTAACCTTGAAGCCGTTCCTGGCCTGTTAAATGGTTTTAAATATCAGGGGATATACTTTTTCACTCAACAAATAGTTATGCTCTGGAATTCATTGTCAGAGAATGTGGTAATGACAGAATATCTGGGTTTAAAAAAGGTTTGAACAAGTTTCTGGAAGAAATGTTCGTAATCTGTACTAAGATAGACATCAGGAAAGCCACCGTTTATCCCTGGGATCGTTAGCATGGAATCTTGCTACATTTTGGGATTCTGCCAGATAACTGTGACCTGGATCAACCACTGTTGGAAGCAGGATACTGGGTTAGATGGACCATTGGCTTGATCCAGTATGGCTATTTTTTGTTCTTACGTTCAATGTATTGTAACCTCAGAAAAATGTTGTTAACCAAATAGCAGGTGTAAATGTTATATGTATAGTTTTCCTGAGGTGATTTCCAAAAAGAAACACATAATTTTACTTTGAAAGTACAATGCATTCAGGAGCATGAAGAATGCACACATAGCTTGCCCTTTGTTAATTATTAATTTTACTTCTTATGTTTTATTACAAGGTTAAGGATATATTTTTTTACTATTTTTTTTGCTTACTGCTTTGACAGCAGTTTTAAATGAAAGACAGCATACAAGTTGAGTTATACTGTATATGTAACATTTTTAAAAATGTATTTATATTATTTTCCGTGAAAATTGTGCTTCTGGGAAAAACAGACATACATGTCCATAATTAATGTACATACATACCAGTTTTCATGGATGCAGTTTTCAAATGGCCTCAGAATTGCAAAATGTATGCATAATTTGCACTAACTTCAAAATGAAAGTGCAAACATCACAGATTAAAAAGTATTCATGGACATTTCATATTTAAGGAAGAAGTATATGGTATTTGTAACTGGTTTACATATATATGTATGTAATTCCACTAGATGGTGCTGTTATACTTACAGTTTAATACAGGTTATAATTTTTATCTTTTCCACTTTTGGTCAGGTCAAGACAAGTAAGACTGTTATATCATCACCAAGTAGGAAATGATGAGAAATGTGTTTTCTATTTGTGTTTAAATTGCCAAATGACAATTGTCTCATTCTTTGATATCAATTTGATTGTAAAAATAATTAATTGAATAATTTCTCTCTCTTCTCTAAGCTACTCTTTTGAGAGAAATTAAACCCTGTGAAGAGAAAAAAACAGAACAGTTCAAAATAATGGGGGAACAAAGTCCTAATTTTCTTTATGATGTGAGAAAATTACACTGGTGACCCAAATGGGATATTTCTGACCCAGATAATTTCAGCCATAAGTACATAAGTACATAAGTAGTGCCATACTGGGAAAGACCAAAGGTCCATCTAGCCCAGCATCCTGTCACCGACAGTGGCCAATCCAGGTCAAGGGCACCTGGCACGCTCCCCAAACGTAAAAACATTCCAGACAAGTTATACCTAAAAATGAGGAATTTTTCCAGTCCATTTAATAGCGGTCTATGGACTTGTCCTTTAGGAATCTATCTAACCCCTTTTTAAACTCCGTCAAGCTAACCGCCCGTACCACGTTCTCCGGCAATGAATTCCAGAGTCTAATTACACGTTGGGTGAAGAAAAATTTTCTCCGATTAGTTTTAAATTTACCACACTGTAGCTTCAACTCATGCCCTCTAGTCCTAGTATTTTTGGATAGCGTGAACAGCCGCTTCACATCCACCCGATCCATTCCACTCATTATTTTATACACTTCTATCATATCTCCCCTCAGCCGTCTCTTCTCCAAGCTGAAAAGCCCTAGCCTTCTCAGCCTCTCTTCATAGGAAAGTCGTCCCATCCCCACTATCATTTTCGTCGCCCTTCGCTGTACCTTTTCCAATTCTACTATATCTTTTTTGAGATACGGAGACCAGTACTGAACACAATACTCCCGGTGCGGTCGCACCATGGAGCGATACAACGGCATTATAACATCTGCACACCTGGACTCCATACCCTTCCTAATAACACCCAACATTCTATTCGCTTTCCTAGCCGCAGCAGCACACTGAGCAGAAGATTTCAGCGTATCATCGACGACGACACCCAGATCCCTTTCTTGATCCGTAACTCCTAACGCGGAACCTTGCAAGACGTAGCTATAATTCGGGTTCCTCTTACCCACATGCATCACTTTGCACTTGTCAACATTGAACTTCATCTGCCACTTGCACGCCCATTCTCCCATCTGGCAGCACTTCATTTTCTTTAGAAACAAATATATTTGCACAAAACAGATAAAATGCAATTATTGTATCCAAAGACATAAGCCTTTGGATTTTAATTTATATGTATTTCTAAAGGAAGCATACAGGTAAATGGCTTAAAATAAGGGGTGGTGGAAATTTTGAGTGTGTATGTCAGTGGCATAGCTTCAGAAGAATCCGCAGCCAAGCAGAGAACTCGAACGCCCCACGGGAAAACACAAGTATAAGTGAGAGTGGGATGTTTGACCACGGAAATACAAATCCTGGAGACAAGAATCTTAAAAAGCTTGTTTATTGATGAAAAGACTCGACACAACTGTTGTGTTTCAGCCGTCAGGCCTGCATCAGGAGTCTATAAAACATACATATGCAAATAAAGAAAAATTAAGTAAAAAAACATAAAGCATATATGATAAAAAACCACAGTAAGCAATAACATATGGTAAAAAACAAATAAAATGAAAAGATAAAATGTGGGAATAACATCCTTTGCTAAACATCAAAAAATGTGTTCACATACTGTATACAATGTTCTCATAAGGTGCTAATATTGCAAGAACAATGCGTATAATAGAATACATATAAATAATGAATAGTATAGGGACTAAACATACAGAGCATATGAATGAAATAGTAAATTGGAAGGATATGCTATAATGTGTATAGCTACGAGCAGTAAGCTTATAATGAAAACTGAAAAGATTTTTACATAAATACATATTCGCATGTACAATATTCCCATAGAATGCTAATGTTGCATGAAACATCTGTACAGTGAAATCTATATAAACACATGAATAAATAAATGAAATAGGGACTAGGCATACAGGACATGTGAATAAAGTTGTGTATTAAAAGGATGTCCTATAATATATATAATGTGCTGACACATGAATAATATTTATTTATTCATGCGTTTATATAGATTTTATTGTACAGATGTTTCATGCAGCATTAGCATTCTATGAGAACATTGCACATGAGAATATATATGTAAATATATTTATGTTTTCCAAAAATGTGTGGGTGATTAGATAGATAGTTATGCTCTTTACAATGGTATCCTTTAAAAATTGACCAACACCTTCTTTATTCTCTCACTCTAAACTGCTCCTTGATGTTAAGATCAGCCTGCACTGAAAAAAAAAACAGAATTAAACCAAACTTTAACATGCTTACAGGCTTATTTTCGAAAGAGAAGGGCGCCCATCTTCCGACACAACTCGGGAGATGGGCGTCCTTCTCTCAGGATCGCCCAAATCGGCATAATCGAAAGCCGATTTTGGGTGTCCTCAACTGCTTTCCGTTGCAGGGACGAACAAAGTTCACGGGGGCGTGTCGGCACCGTAGCGAAGGCGGGACTTGGGCGTGATTAAGAAATGGGTGTCTTCGGCCAATAATGGAAAAAAGAAGGGCGTCCCTGACAAGCACTTGGCCGACTTTACTTGGTCCATTTTTTTCTTGCGACCAAGCCTCAAAAAGGTGCCCAAACTGACCAGATGACCACCGGAGGGAATCAGGGATGACCTCTCCTTATTCCCCCAGTGGTCACTAACCCCCTCCCACCCTAACAAAAAAACTTAAAAAACATTTTTGCCAGCCTCTATGCCAGCCTCAAATGTCATACCCAGGTCCATGACAGCAGTATGCAGGTCCCTGGAGCAGTTTTAGTGGGTGCAGTGCACTTCAACCAGGCAGACCCAGACCCATCCCCCCTACCTGTTACACTTGTGGTGGTAAACGTGAGCCCTCCAAAACCCAATGTACCCACATGTAGGTGCCCCCCTTCACCTCTTAGGGCTATGGTAGTGGTGTATAGTTGTGGGGAGTGGGTTTTGGGGGGTTGCGGGGCTCAGCACCCAAGGTAAGGGAGCTATGCACCTGGGAGCAATTTATGAAGTCCACTGCAGTGCCCCATAGGGTGCCCGGTTGGTGTCCTGGCATGTCAGGGGGACCAGTGCACTACAAATGCTGGCTCCTCCCATGACCAAATGGCTTGCATTTGGTCGTTTCTGAGATGGATGCCCTTGGTTTCCATTATTGCTGAAAATCAGAAACAACCAAGTCTAGGGACGACCATCTCTAAGGACAACCAAATTTCAGGATTTGGGCATCCCTGACCATATTATCAAAATGAAAGATGGATGATTCAAAAATACGGGTTTCCCTGCCCCTGGATGGGGACATTTTGCGAGGATGTCCTCATCAAAACTTGGACGTCCCTTTCGAAAATGCCCCTCTATGTGACCCCCCGATGGAAGGTTTTTCTGAAACTTGGCCAGATTGGGTACTGTTTCCAATAAAGTTGAGATATGGATAAACTCTTGTTGTGTTTGCTTTTCCTTGTATCACTGCTGCTGTTTGGTCTTCTGTTCTGCTTCTGCCTGTCTCCTGTTTGTTTCTGCAGGCTGTTAACCCTGGCTATTTAATGATAGGCCTGTCCAGCTTCAGACATTGAATATCCAGGTATGTGCAGCAACCTGAATGTTAACTGGGCACTAGTCGATATCAAGACTGGTGCCCAATTAAATTGCGTTAAGTTTCAGCTGTCCTAACTTATCACCTCACTTAACCGGTTAGTGGGCTGAATATAACCGCTAACCGCTTAAGATCTGGCTCCACCCATGGCTCACCCCTAACCTAGCCAATTAATGTTTTGACAGTCAGGGTAGATATTCAGAAACACTAATCAGTAAGTGTCACTGAATACTCAGGCATGACCAGGTCAGCACGGTTTAATTGGGCAGGAGCCTCTTCTGCCCGAACCTTTTTAGATTTCTAACCCAGAAACTTTACCAGTGAAAGAAAGTAATACCGGAAAAATACAGCAGCCTGGGAGCATAACTAGAGGGTTTGAATGTCACAGCCTGGAAAAGAGGGGAATGTGTTTGCAGTACCTATATCAAAATGAGTTAAAATCAGCATTAACATGCAATTTTAGCAGACAAATTAATACCACCATTAAAGCAGTATTCAATAAATTCTTGGGGACCTATTACTGAAATGCAAAACAATTTCAATTTAGCAATTACCATGGGCTAAGTCAAAATTAATGTACAATAACTGCAAAGGCCCCAAATTAATTATTGGTGTCATTTCCAGCATTTTGCCATTTGGTTGATGGAAGGTATTACTTGCACTAGGTTAACGGTGGTATATTCACTGTAAGGAGCAGTAATCACCCAGTGTCTAACCTTTTTCCACCAATTTGTTACCCTATTTTGCGTTAGCTGTTGACATAGAAATTACCATGCATTGACTGCTAAAATTAACATTAACAGCGTTCATTAAATGTCATTTTAATAGTTAGAAAATCTTAGTAAATAGATCCATTATGTGGAAAAGTAGCACTTAGAGTCAACTGGTACCATTTTGACTGGCTGGGCAGGTCTAAGTAAGGATCATTCTAGCCCCTTTAGACAATAGGGATTTGATGATAGGCAAGGGAGGTGGATCAGGGAATTTGAAGGCGGTATTTTTTGGGTGAGGCTGTAAATCTGGGGGCAGAAGTTCAGAAAGACATTCAGAATTTCATTTTTAAGCATTGCCAAATCTCTGTGTGCTAACCGCACACAAAAAAATATTTTTAAGGGGTGTGTCAGGGGTGTAGAGTGGGCATTCCCGTTCTAAAGAGTTAGCTTAGCTACATTAGAATATGCAAACTTTTTATCGTAATATCTATATTTAAGAAAGAATGAAATAAATATAGAGGAACTCAGAAAAGGAAGGAAGTGTAGAGCTTATGAGTTGACACAGATAAGCAGACCAGACTGGCCATATGGAATCCATCTTGAGCTCCAACCAACAACAAAAAAAAAAGCATGCATGAGCTAAATTTAGAATTTCAAACCATTTGGTCTTACATAGCCTTTATTTTCTGTTTGTGTGTTTCTATATTTCTAAAAAGCCTGATACCAAAATGTATTGTCTCTCTATGCTGGGCATTATTATTTATTCTTTTTTAAACAGTATTTGTGCACTGTAGATTTGGATTTATCTACTACTACTTAGCATTTCTATAGCGCTACTAGGGTTACGCAGCGCTGTACAATGATTTTGTCTACCCTTTTGCCTATCAACAATTCACATTTGCCCCTTCTCTATCCAGTGTTATTTTTCATTGGGTCTGTGTCCTGCTGCCTTTCACAACTCGGGCATTCGGCACACACTCAGACGTATCAACCCCCGCCCCCTTCAATACCACACTACAAGCCGTATCTTCGATAGAATTGGATTTATTTTGGCCGCAGCCAGGAACATCAAAATGGTGTGGGACTCTAGCCTAGTGCACGTAATGCCGTGAGATAGGCAGCTAACCCGAGATGGCCGGCCATCCTGGAAAAACTAAATGGGGGTCGGCAGGAGAAAGCTAAAATGCCTTGCACAAAGTTTTAAATGTCTACATACCATAAAATTTGTTCTCAATTTGCTGGAATATCGTGCTCTGCTGTAAGAGCTTCTTTGGCTGTACTCTGCACAAGCTCTGCCCAGGGCAGACACAAAACATGTGCCTGTAAAAATTTCAGAAGCTGCTGCCCAGGGTTGCTCTTCTCCTGCTTCCAAATTCAAAAGGACTTCCTGTGCAGTTCAAATTCCTCTCTCCTCCTCCCTTGCTCCTCCCCTTTTTTCCTGCCCCCTCCCCTTGCTACCCCTTGTTTCCCTCCCACTACTACCTCTGCTCTCTAGCTGGGCCCTCCCTGTACCCTCCCCCACACTTCTGTCTTTGCTGGCCTTCAGCCCAGTTGTGGTCGGCCCCCCTTTAATGGGTGTGCCTGGTTCTTTCTACAGTGTACCACTTTAAGGAAGTCTGGTCCTGCTTGATGATTTCTTTGTTGCCTTACCTGCTTCTGTTGCCTTTTTCTTTAGATTTCAACGTGTTGTATTACTTTGCAAGGTAACTATTGCATAAGGTCCGTGAACTCTAATTTCTTGAGGGGAAAAATACAGAATCTGTCAATTTCCTTTGGTTTCACATGACCTGTCTTTATCAGAGGTTTAAAACTATTGCAGTCAACCCATGTCAAAATATTACCTTGTCAACTTTTAGTACCTACATCTATTTCAAGAGATTTTGCTGGTTTCACGGAATGAATTCCCATATCCAGGTATTTGACTATAAATGCTAACATTCACTCAAATGTCAACAAATTACCTCCCTAGGTCGAGATTTATTTTCTGACTACAAATTATTCTGTCTTGATTAACAACTACTGCAGTAATCGCAAATCCAAAAAGATTGCAGCTTATTTTTCTGTAGACACATTTAGTTCTCATATTTAGAGACAACTAAGCCCACTCTAATGTTCCTTCCCATGATCAGAAATGACTGTTTTTGCTGCTTCATCTCCTGAGAGTTCAGCATTCAAAAATGTCAGTCTCTCTTTGCAAAGCCATAAATTTGGAGAGATGGATTCTATGCTGCTTATAGTAATATAATTATAGTTTATTGTTGCACCTCAGTATTGTATCAGACTTCCCAAAGCTATTTTACACAAATACTTTAGCATGAGCCTTCAAATTAGAAACACTTTGACTGCAGTAACTTTCATTGCAACCTGATATTTCCAGAGGTATTTTTTTTCATATGATATTCTGACAGAACAATAATGAACATATGTAAATTCAAAAGAAAGACATTATACTGTTTTTGTCAGAAGTCAATGTATATTATAAAATATCAAAGAAGGGCAGTCTTGGTATTTAATAGTTTGTAGAAATGACTAGTATAACAGAATCATTTTTTCTGTTGATAACCTTATAATTTCAACACATTCTTTTCAGCTCAGTATAATAAGTAACAAGTGCCTTTAATCACAAAAGAGAAACATTTTTTAAAATGCTGTGGCTTTCAGAGTCCATTTTTGGAAAGTCACGAGTAGTGGTCAGATGAGTTCTGGAACATTTCCAAAAGTGTTCTGGAAACACACCGAGCTAGTTGGGGTTTTCATGTCTGGCACAATGAATGTGTCAATACAGTGGCATAGCAAGGGGGGGGGGGGGCGGGAGGGGCGGTCCGCCTCGGGTGTCAGCTCGGGGGGAGTGCTCCCTGCCAGCTCCCCCCCCCTTGGCGAATCGACACCCTCCCCACATTTAAAAACAATATCGGGAGTCGCGCCTGCCCTGCACTTACAAGAAATGTGGACCGTCGCTCTGTCTGTCCCGCCCTCCGCTGACGCAACTTCCTATTTCCGCAAGGGCGGGACAGACAGAGCGAGGGAAGAGCCGACGGTCCACATTTCTTGTATGTGCAGGGCAGGCGCGACTCCCGGTATTCTTTTAAAGGTAGGGTGCGGGAGCTGGTCGCTAGGGGGGGGGGGGTGTCATCGTGCTGCACCCGGGGGGGGGGGGTGCAATGTCGAACCGCCCCGCCCAGGGTGGCAGCCCCCCCTGCTACGCCACTGTGTCAATGTATGCAAATCTCTCGTACATATTTGCTGGCGAACCCTGAAAACCCAGGGGCCCTTTTTTCAAATCAGTGGTAGGGTTGCCGCACATGTAGCACACACCAAGTCAACAGTACCGCTGGTTTGCATGCCCACCCAGTGGAAATTTTGAAGTTAGCACACACTGTTTCCTGTGGTAGAAAATATTTTTCTATTTTCTACCACAGCGGTTATCGGCGGTGTGACCACACTAGCGTGTGCTGCATGAGCACCACCCTTGTATCGTGTGAGAGCCCTTTCTGCTAGGTCAATGGGTGGTGGTAAAGGCTCAGGCAGTAAATAGCTGTACACAGTGGCGTTCCTAGGGGGGCTGACACCCGGGGCGGAGCGCCGATGCGCCCCGCTCCCCGGGTGCAGCGACCCCCCCCCCCGGCGAAAGAACCCCACTGGGTGCACGCCGCTGGGGGGGGGGGGGTGCCGCGCGCCTGTTCGCTTCGTTCGTTTCCATGCTCCTTCTGCCCCGGAACAGGAAGTAACCTGTTCCGGGGCAGAGGGAGCACAGAACGAACATAGCAGACAGGCGCGCGGCACCCCCCCCCCCCCCCAGCGGCATGCACCCGGGACGGACCGCACCCACCGCCCCCCCCCCCCTTGGTACGCCACTGGCTGTACACTACTTTTAATTTTAGCGCATGGTCATTTTCTGCCCCCATTTACAAAAAGATAATACTGGACAAAATTTCAGCGAGAAAGGAGTAAAGTATGACACTAATAATAAGCTGAAATGAGCTTAACTAACCCACCAGCTCATTTTCACAAGTGATCGCCAGCCATCTTCCGACACAAATCGGGAGATAGCCGGCGATCTCCTGAACCCGGCCAAATCGGTATAATCGAAAGTTGATTTTTTACACCCTCGTGTCAGCTGTGTACCGAAGGCGGGACATGGGTGTGTTTAAGAGATGGCCGGCTTCGGGTAATAATGGAAAAAATAAAAACGGCGATGACGAGCATTTCGCCGGTTTCACTTGGTCCCTTTTTATTCACGACCAAGTCTCAAAAAGGCACCCCAACTGACCAGATGACCACTGCAGGGAATCGGGAATGACCTCCAATTATTCCCCCAGTGGATACCAACCTCCTCCCACCCTAAAATAAACTTTAAAACAATTTTTTGCCAGCCTCAAATGTCATACCCAGCTCCATGACAGCAGTATGCAAGTCCCTGGAGCAGGTTTTAGTGGGTGCCGTGCACTTCAGGCAGGTGGACCTAGGCCCATCTCCCCCCTACCTGTTACACTTGTGGTGGTAAATGGGAGCCCTCCAAAACCCACCACAAACCCACTGTACCCACATGTAGGTGCCCCCCCTGCACTCCTTAGGGCTATGGTAGTGGTGTAGAGTTGTGGGGAGTGGGTTGGGGGGGATTTGGGGGCTCAGCACCCAAGGGAAGGGAGCTATGCACCTGGGAGCTATTTTTATTTTATTTTTAAAAGTGCCCCCTAGGGTGCCCGGTTGGTG
Source organism: Microcaecilia unicolor (assembly GCF_901765095.1). Taxonomy (NCBI): domain Eukaryota; kingdom Metazoa; phylum Chordata; class Amphibia; order Gymnophiona; family Siphonopidae; genus Microcaecilia; species Microcaecilia unicolor. Next base: position 59,398,979 of record NC_044031.1, on the reverse strand, counting down.
TCCTGGCATGTGAGGGGGGCCAGTGCACAACAAATGCTGGCTCCTCCCACGACCAAATGCCTTGGATTTGGCTGGGTTTGAGATCACTGGCATTAGTTTCCATTATCTGCGAAAACCGATGCCGGCCATCTCAAACCCGGCCAGCTCTGGCATTTGGCCGGGGCCAACCATATTAACGAAGGAAAAGATGGCCGGCCATCTTTTTCGAAAATACAGTTGGCTCCACCCGCTTGCGGAGCAGGCCCCGGAGATGGCCGGCGCCTTTCGATTATGCCCCTCCCAATCACTCAGCAGTGTGTGGTAAAAAAATGGCCCAGCGCATACCAAAGACACACACCCACACTACCGCAGGCCACTTTTACCGCAGCTTAGTAAGAGGACATCCAATTAGCTTGGTGCAACTTGAGGACAAAATTGGGACACACTGGATTATGGGACTGTTTGTCAAAAGAGTGTCAGGTTCTCAGGTTCAGAGCCCGCAGCGGGGCCGGGCTCTGGAGCAAACGTAAGCCCTTGGGCTGCTGACGAGGAGCGACAGCAGCAGGCAAAACCCACCAACCAATGCTGGGCAAGCACACCGGCACCGGCAGGGACTGCAGGCACCGCCCAGCGAGCCGGAACACATGGACTGGAATCCCCCGGACTGGAGGACACAGGACTGGAACACTGGACTGGAGCACACCGGACTGGTCCACACAGCTTCACCTGCACTTAGCTACTAAGCCCCCCAGGAGTTGAGCTCCTGGGTTCGAGTAGCCAGCAGGACTTACTGGATACCGGATGACACAGGGACCAGGACTGGAAACAGAAGTGCTCCTAAACCTAAACTGATCTACGTGCTCCCAAGCCCTAAACCAGCAGGAGTGTTCCTAACAGTAAACTGACAAAAGGACTTCCTAAGCCCTATACTAAACAGGAGCTCCTAAGCCCTGCTCAAGAAAGGGACTTCCTAAGCCCTAAACTAACAGAGCAGGGAACTAAACACAAAGCTAACACAGGTGCTACTAAGCACCAAGCTACAAGCAGAGCTCTACACTAATAAGCTAAACACAAAACTACCAAGCTACCTAAGCACTGCTCTAGCAAGCTAGATACAACTAACAAGATGCTTCCTAAGCACTACTCTGGCAAGCAACCAGAAGAGCTCCTAGCACTAAAAGGGAAGACAGGGGAGCCACAAGGAAAAAGCAGGGAAGCTAACACATAAGCCAAAAGTGCTTCTAAAGCACCAAACACCAACAGCAAAGACTACAATGCTCCCAATAGCACAAACACAGAAGTATTTCTAACAGCAAACTCTGCAGTGTTCCTAACAACACCAAACCCTGAAGTACTTCTATCAGCAACAGAGCTTCCAAAGCCCTACACACAGCAATGCTTCCAAAACCAAGAGGAAAAAGCAGGAAAGCTAAACACACAGTCACCAGTGCACACTGCACTAACACTAACCTGGCCCTTAGCAAAAGCAAGCAGGGAAACTAGACACAAAGTCAGAAGTGCACACTGCACCACCCTACCTAAAGCAAACACCACTGTTGCAAAGGCCCTGAAGGAAACAACACCACTTCCTTATCAAGGCCCTCCCTGATGATGTCACACTCCCTAGCCCCAGGCAACAGCACACTGACCCAGAGAGGCCCAAGCCACACCAATGCAACACCGTGAAGCACTTGAAGCCAGTACACCCAAAGAGAGGTAGAGATAACTCAGTCCACCCACACAGCTGTAGTAAAGAGAAACAATTAACCCCATGCTGCTGGAAGCTGCCAGCACAGAGAGACAGAGCCAGCTCAGACAGGCCAGACAAAAGAAACAGAAGACAGCGAAGAAACTGACCCCCAGGAAAGAGGTAAGTTTGAGAGGGGTTCTGACCCCAATCATAACAAAGAGCAGCAACCTATGAGAAAAGGAAGAGCACAATCAAAACACAGTGGAGTTCAGCTACTGTGTTTTATGATGAAAGTGCCCGAAGGAATAAGAAGCTGGCCTAGAAGCAGGGGAGTAGGGCTTAGTTAGCAGTAAGAATAGGAAAAATAATCTATGTCAAACTGGAATGAAATGGTTTTAGCCTGGTTTAAGAGTAATAAATTCTGTGGATTTCTACAAGATTTGTGGGGAAATTTTCTCCTATTATTTTTCCATTAGAGCTATGAGGATATCTGAAGATCCTAAGAAATAATAAATCTGTGAATATACAAAAATTGATTTTTTCATTATCTAGTCTGAATCTTAAAAATATGTTTAACGATCCTTTAGATTAATCTTCAAGATCTACAAGTGTAAAGGAGATTTTGCACCCTTCATGAAGGTCTGCACTCAGAGTGAAGAATATATGGATAGTGCTAGGTGTAAATAGGCCTTAAACCATTTTGCCATAGTATCCCACTCTGAGTGAATTTAGTGGTACAGCCCAGGAACCGGTTAGTTTGTCCACAGGTCAGTATGTGAAAGAAAAGTTCTGAGATGGCAATAAGAAACTCAAGTCTGCTTTTCTGTAACTCTGGAAGGGAACAGGGAAGTAGAATTTTAGTCTTTAGTGCTAGAGAGGAATTAAAAATAAGAGGTGTTCCAAAATCTGTGCACGTTGTTATAAAATATAGGCCAGTGCGTGTAAATCTATGTGCATGGATTTATACCAGCTTTTGATTGGCATAAATGGACGTGCATAGATTTAGTCGTATGAACTACACATAAGTGTATTTAAAGACCATGAGTAAATGTACATGTGGTATTTAGAATATGCTTAGGCGTGATTGCCTACTGTCCATTAATTTTAGGTGCCATGTATATTGAATCGAGCCCTATATGTTAAAGAGGGAATTGAGTCAAACATAAGTATTGCCATACTGGGAAAGACCAAAGGTCCATCAAGCCCAGCATCCTGCTTCCAACAGTGGCCAATCCAGGTCACAAATACCTGGCAAGATCCCAAAAATGTACAAAACATTTTATACTGCTTATCCCAAAAATAGTGGATTTTCCCCAAGTCCATTTAACAGCGGTCTATGGACTTTTCCTTTAGGAAGCCAGCCAAACCTTTTTTAAACTCTGCTAAGCTAACCACCTTTACCACATTCTCTGTCAACGAATTCCAGAGTTTAATTACATGTTGAGTGAAGAAAATATTTCTCCGATTCATTTTAAATTTACTACATTGTAGCTTCATCGCATGCCCCCTAGTCCTAGTATTTTTGGAAAGTGTGAATATTCCACATGAAACAGCAGTGTGGAATCCTTATGGATAGAAATTCCATGTGTGAAGGGAAGGAGTATACTGGTAGGGCTATACTACCATCTACCAGGACAGAACAAACAAACAGATGAAAAAATGTTAACAGAAATTAGAAAAACTGTCAAATTGGGCAATATTATAAAAATGGGTGATTTCAACTATCCTAATATTGACTGGATAAATGTTACACCTGGGAGTGCTAGGGAGGTAAAATTTCTACATGTAATAAATGACTGCTTTTTGGACCAACTGGTCCAGGAGCCAACAAGAAGGGGAGCTATTTGGATCTAATCCTTAGTGGAATGGGGGGGGGGGGGGGCATAGTATGATAGGTAATAGTGTTGGATCTGTGAGAAACAGTGATCATAACATGATCAAATTTGAGCTGATATCTGCAGTGAAGTTACTAAGGAAATCTACCTTAGCAGCTTTTAATTTTCGAAAGGATGACTATAAGAAAATGAGGAAAATAGTTAAAAAGAAGCTGAAAGGGTATGCCACAAAGGTTAACACTTTAAATCAGACATGGACATTGGTATAAACTTTTATCTTTTTTGCTAAAACCTCTTTTCTGCATCTCCCACTCACAAAGCTCTGGTATTTGTATTTTCTCTTCTGATTTGCATTTAGGGTAACAATGCCAAATGTATGATTCATTCTTCCGAGAAATGAAGAAGAATTCTGGTTATGAAAGCTATAGTGTCTGCTGATTAAAGGAACAAATATTGGACTTTTCACAAAAAAATTCAAGCTAAAATCTGAACTACTCTAGCTGTGAGTGGCTCAGAATTGATACAATGATTGTAATCAATACTGCTTAAAATGACAAAAAGCTAAACATTAATTTAAGAACAAAAATTCTATAATTAATCAAGGTTCTTTAAAAATAATGGCTTATAACTTCAGTAAAGAGCAAGTGTTAGAATAAATTAGCTTGCATGGTTGTTGGGTTTACTGCTATATTTTCTCATTGGTTTCTTTATTTCAAGTTTGTATTTATTTTTCTTTCAAATCATTTTATCTAACATTATCTGACACCTGGGTATTTTCCCCAGAGGATCCTCTTAATGCTTCTACTATGTATCGTCCTTGTTAGCCTGCTTCCGTCAGCTCCGTACAGGTCATTTTCACCATTCCCAGGCCCCATGGGTATCCAGAAATCTTATCCTTTGTTGTCTCTCTAATGTATATGACCTAAGAACTCAATGGTCCTTTTAGAAAGGCACACTAGCGTTTTTAGCGTGCACTAAAAATAAGCATATATTCCTAAAAACGCTAGTGCACCTTTGTAAAAGACCCCCTCAATTTCTTGTCACATCTCTCAGGTTTTCCCCTGATTCTGAAACACTGTAGAACTTTGTGGCCCAATATAATCTGGCACCCATGGAGGGGCATTTTTGAACGGCGCCAGCCATCTCTAAGGGCGCCCATCTCCGAGGACAGCACCTCGAAGGGGCGGGGTCGACTGTATTTTCAAAATGAGATGGGCGTCCATCTTTCGTTTCGATAATACGGTCCGGGCCAGCCAAATCTCAACATTTAGGTTGAACACATGTTGAGATCGCCGCACTTAGAGATGGCCGGCCTCGGTTTTTAGCCGTAATGGAAACTAAGGACGCCCATCTCAAATACGACCAAATCCAAGCCATTTGGTCATGGGAGGGGCCAAGATTCGTAGTGCACTGGTCCCCCCTGACATGCCAGGACACCAACCGGGCACCCTAGGGGGCACTGCAGTGGACTTCACAAATTGCTCCTAGGTACATAGCTCCCTTACCTTCGGTGTTGAGCCCCCCCAAAACACTCCCAAAACCCACTCCCCACAACTATCCACCACTACCTTAGCTCTAAGGGGTGAAGGGGGTCACCTACATGTGGGTACAGTGGGTTTATGGTGGGTTTTGAAGGGCTCACAATTTCCACCACAAATGTAACAGGTGGGGGAGGGATGGACCTGGGTCCACCTGCCTGATGTTCAGTGCACCCACTAAAAACTGCTCCAGGGACCTGCATGCTGCGATGGACCAGAGTATGACATTTGAGGCTGGCATAGAGGCTGGAAAAAAAAAGTTTTTAAAGTTTCTTTTTTGAGGGTAGGAGGGGGTTAGTGACCTCTGGGGGAGTCAGGGGAGGTCATCCCCGATTCCCTCCGGTGGTCATCTAGGCAGTTCGGGCACTTTTTTGGGACTTGGACCTAAAAACAAAAGGGACCAAATAAAGAGGACCAAATTCTCGCCAGGGACGCCCTTCTTTGTTCCATTATCGGCCGAGGACGCCCATCTCTCCTCGGCCGATAACCATGTCCAAGTCCCGCCTTCGCTACGCCTCCGACACACCCCCATGAACTTTGTTCGTTCCCACGACAGACTGCAGTTGGGGGCGCCCAAAATCGGCTTTCGATTATACCGATGTGGGTGCCCGCGGGAGAAGGGCGCCCATCTCCCGTTTTATGTCGAAAGATGGGCGCCCTTCTCTTTCGAAAATAAGCTGGATGGTCTCTCTGACTGGGAAGGTACATTCTTAAATGCAGTTTTCCTATTTATCTTATTAATGTTGATGTGAATTAGAGTAGGAATGTCAGATAGGTGGGGATCACCCTCCCTCCCCAAAACTGGCAAGAATTAACTGAGGATGGAAGATCTTCCTCTAGCCTCAGTGCTCCCATGCATTCAGAGGTGACTGAGGAAGGTATGTCAATAAAATATTTTCAAATTTTTGGATAACAAGATTGTCTATTTTCTTTCTTTTCTTCATATAATATTTCATTCTTGAGCTTTTAGTTTCTTTTCTGTTTTTTTTTAATCCTTTACATAAAAAGAGAAATATACTACATATACCTACTCCAGAGTAGGAAGATTCATTCCAGAGTTTCAATTCAGTAGGGCTGTGTAGCAATGTATCTCTATGGGATAGCCAGCTGTCTCAGGGGGGAATAGCAGCACCAGCAACAACAACTAATGCAAAGAACGGAGTGTGGTGGGCACCTCTAAAGTGATATTAGATGACTTTGAGGAATAAACTAGAAAGTCTAATGCATGCCTGTATTATGTATAGATACAATTGGACTTGGATTAATATTCAAAGAATCTAAAAAACTGACAAATAATAATCATTTAGTGTAAATTTAACTCACCTAAAATAATTAAATCTTTAAAAATAACTATAGAACAGTGCAAAATGACCTCATATTACTTAAGTTGGATCAAAGACCAACTGTATATAAATTAAAAACACCCCTATAGTACATCAGCAAGCTGAGTCAACAAACTGACACTCCATTAGTTCTAACACTTGAATTATGAAATTATTAGTTTGTAAGAAAAAAGTTATAAATTAAAGCCAACCACCCCATTCCTATCAGATCTAGCACAGTTGATGTGCTCCCTGGGTCAGTTCTGTGGAAGAGGGGGGAGGGACATTTTTTATATGACATCTAAATCTTTGCTTTGAAAATGGCCATTTCCTAGATGTTTTGTGCTCAGAACAGGTTTTTGTTTGTGTGTCCATTATCGAAAGAAAAACATCCAAGAGAAAAACACCTGGGAGCAATTTCTGAAGTCCACTGCAGTGCCCCCTAGGGTGCCCGGTTAGTGTCCTGGCATGTCAGGGGGACCAGTGCACTAGGAATGCTGGCTCCTCCCATGACCAAATACCTTGGATTTGGTTGTTTTTGAGATGGGCGTCCTCGGTTTCCAATATGGCTGAAAACCGGGGACGACCATCTCTAAGGTCAACCATCTCAACATTTAGGTCGACCATCCCTAAGGTTGACCTCAATGTTGAGATTTGGGCATCTCCAACCGTATTATCAAAACGAAAGATGGACGCCCATCTTGTTTTGATAATACGGGTTTCCACGCACCTTCGCCGGACGTCCTTAGAGATGGTCATCCTTGTTCGATTATGCCCCTCCACATCTACATTATTTGGTTAGCACACACTAATTTATGTATTATTTATTTATTTATTGCACTTGTATTCCACATTTTCCCACCTATTTGCAGGCTCAATGTGGCTTACAAAACCTGTCATGGCATCGCTATTTCAGGGTACAGAAATACATTTGGTAATACAAAGATAACAGTAATAGTAAGGCTAATATTCTATCTACTCAAGCAATAATAGAAAGAGACGATCAAAGTGTTGGGGAAGTATTGATGTGTTGTGGTTAGTTATGGGTTTTCGTGGTAGGCTTTGGTGAAGAGATACATTTTTAGCAATTTGCGAAAGTTTGTTATTTCGTTAATTGTTTTCAAGTGGTTTGGAAGAGTATTCCACATCTGCGTGCTCATATAGGAAAAGCTGGATGCATGTGTTACTTTGTATTTCAATCCCTTGCAGCTGGGGAAATGTAGATTGAGGAAAGTACGGGCGGATCTTTTGGCATTTCTAGGTGGGAGGTCCACGAGGTCCAGCATGTAAGACGGGGCGTCTCCATGAATGATTTTATGAACAATCATGCAGATTTTGAAGGTGATCCATTCTTTAAGTGGGAGCCAGTGTAGTTTCTCACGTAGGGGATTTGCGCTTTCATATTTTGTCCTTCCAAATATGAGTCTGGCTGCTGTATTTTGGGCGGTTTGAAGTTTCTTAATAGTCTGTTCTTTGCAACCAGCATAAAGGGCATTGCAGTAGTCCAGGTGACTTAGTACCACTGATTGTACTAGGGTTCGAAAAATGGCTCTTGGGAAATAAGGTTTTACTCTTTTGAGTTTCCACATGGAGTGGAACATTTTCTTGGTTATAATCTTCATGTGGTTTTCAAGTGTGAAATTTCTATTGATGGTCACTCCAAGAATTTTCAGAGTGTTAGAGACGGGGAGGGAGAGGTTTGGGGTGGTTATGGTGGGGAATTTATTTGTGTTATGTTGTGAGATAAGTATAAGGCATTGTGTTTTCTCTGCATTGAGTTTCAACTGAAATGCATCTGCCCAAGAGTGCATAATCTGGAAGCTTTGGTTAATCTCGTTGGAGATTTCTTTTAGATCGTGTTTAAACGGGATGTTTATCGTGACGTCATCTGCATATATGTATGGGTTGAGGTTTAGATTGTCCAGGAGCTTGGCTAGAGGTATCATTATTAGGTTAAATAGGGTTGGCAAGAGGGGGGATCCTTGGGGAACTCCCCATTCAGGTGTCCATGGGGCTGATGTCGCTGCTGTAGTTGTTACTTGGTATGATCTTGTTGTCAAGAATCCTCTGAACCAATTGAGTACATTACCTCCCACTACGAAGTATTCTAGGATGTGCAGTAGTATTCCATGGTTGACCATATCGAAGGCACTGGACATGTCAAATTGCAGAAGAAGTATGTTGCTGCCAGTTGCAATTGTTTGTTTAAATTTATTCATTAAAGTTACTAGTACTGTAGCTCGCTCTAAATCCTGATTGAGATTTATGCAGAATTGAGTGATTGTTAAGGTAGTTTGTGAGCTGTTTCGTTACTGCACCTTCCATAAGTTTGGTTATCAATGGGATCGATGCTACAGGGCGATAATTGGTTAAGTTGCTTCTGGATTTCTTTACGTCTTTAGGTAAAGGTGTGAGTAGGATGTTTCCTTTGTCTTTTGGGAAGAGACCATTTTGTAGCATGTAATTTATGTATTTCGTGAGGTCTGTTTTGAATTGTTGAGGGGCGGATCTTATAAGATAGCTAGGGCAAATGTCTAGTTTGCATTGTGATTTGGCTTAGTTTTTTAGCAGCTGGGAGATGTTGTCAATCGATAGTACGTCGAAGTTAGTCCAGAATCGGTCTGCTGGGTATTCTCCGGGTGTTGGGTCTAGGCATTCAAGGAGTTTTGCGTAATCAGTTGTGTTGATGGGTATTGTGAGTCGTAGCTTTATAATTTTTTCTTTGAAGTAATGTGCTAGGTTGTCTGCTGATGTAGTCTATTGGAATTACTCTTCCACAACCATTCCCCACCCTTGGCATGCCAACTCTGAAAAAATATTTTTGAAAAATTAATAATGCATGTTTAGCACATGGGAAAAAGCAAACTATCATAAGACACTTTACCACATTTTTCAATGAGTTTTCCCATGCGCTAAGTGCATGTTAGGTCTTAGTGACCTTTAGTAAAAGGGCCTCAAAGTTGTTGCATTCACTTAGTTTAATTTTAACGTTTACAAAATAAATAGAATAAATATTTTATAATTTTCTTGCATCATTATTTTTCACAGTGAGCTATTTAAGAATTCTTTTTGTTTAGCTGTGAACTCTATTGTTTAGTATGTCACAAACATTAGCAATATCTGTCAATATGTCACAGAAGAAAGGTTGAGAACCACTGCCCTAGGAGCTGTGGATTCAACCCCTGTAGCATCCCCCTGCCCCAACCAGCCTTCGAAGCAGGGATGTGGCCTTAGATCTGAACCAAAATCCCTCTACATGGAATGTCCAGCATTGCCACTGTACCATCAGGCCAACCCCCAGAGTGATTCTAGCAGTAAAGTATTTTAAGATCTTGCTTGCATGCAAGATGCTCTTCTAATTTAATATTATTATAATTGTTCAATGATATCATATTGCTGATATTTTAAAATAATATTATCAGGTATATGGTAATACACATTTTATTTCACTATTATACCTCCACTTGCATGCAACAGAAGTATTCCAGTTTAGGATTTTGCAGTTTTTATTTTAAAATGCTGAAAAAAGGCATCACATTTATTCTATTCATTTCTTTCTCTTAGGACACCTTGGTGGTGATTATTTCCCACATATCTTGCTTCAAACCTTTTTGTTAAATTACTTTCCTTGTTCAAAGGCATTACATCCATTAGTTGGTCTGCATTGCTTTGCTTTTTAATTCCATGACAAGATTATCAGTACCAATAATTTTGTAACTCAAAGCAGGTGTTTAGAATGAAATTTTGTATCAAAAGATAAAATACATATATCATTCCATAGCAAAATGGAGGTTGTTTGCAGTAATCTCTTCCTATTACACAGTCATTTCATTTCCTTTGTGTTACCCCTTTAAAAAGGGGCCAGATTCAACAAAGAATTTTCCTTTAGTCACAGAATGAAATAAAGCCTTTGATTGGATTAATCAGAACACTTTAAGGATGCAGAAGCAGATAATAAAGCCCCTGTTTTAAACAACAGAAGATTCATGAATTTGCTATTCATCTTGGTTACAAATCACACTAGTTATTAAAGCAATAACACTGGTGTTCACCAGCGTCATTCGCCACTTCACAGACAAACCCAATGACACACATGAGGCAATTATATTTCTCAAATTGGTCAAGACACTAGCACAGCTTTATTTACTAAACTTCAACTTTACAAATGTAACCTTTTTCAAACATATTATCATACACCTTTTTCATCACACATGTAGTTAGAAGGTAACGTGCTAGCTTCACCATTTAACCTCCTTCCGTCATACCTTCCCTCTTACCCACCCCACGACCCACTACAGGGTCGTGCCCTATCCCATGGCGGTGACGCACACAAGACCAACATTGCTAGGCCTAACTTAGGCCCTAAGGTTTGAAATTCTGCCCAACTTTACAGACATAAACTTAATACCCCGCAACCAAACTGCAACCTCACAACCTCACTGATTCCAAAACTTGAAAGAAAATTTTCACCAGGGTGGGTGAATTTCACCCACACAGATACCCTCCCTCTTCTCTCCTCACACAACTTCTCTCCTTCCCACCAAGTGTCCCTCATTGGTATAAATGACAACCCCCTACTGTAAATAAAAATCAGCATACAGAAAAGAGGGGTGACGGGATAAATAAGTCAGGTGGGAGGGAAGGAATGAGGGGGGGAGGGAAAAAAGGATGAAGGAAATGGGACAGAGGGAAAAGGAAGAAAAGAAAGGGAAGGGAGGATAAGGAAAGGGGAAAAAAGGGGAGAGGGAAAGGAAGAAAAGGAGAAACAAAATGGGGAAGAAGAGACCGAGAGAGGAAGGAGAGAAAAGGGGGAAAGGGAAGGGAAGATGGGGAGGGGAAGGAGAAGGAGAAGAGGGGTGTGAGGGAAGGAAAGGGGAAGGAGAAGAGGGAGGAAGAGAGGAAAGGGGAATTTAGCTATTCAGTGATGATCCTTTAAATCCCGAATCCACAGCTATGGATATCAGGGCAACAGGATTAACTCATTTCTAAGAATCATTAATAAAAAGTCAACCAAGCTACCATAGTATCTTAAAATTCCTGTAAAAGATATGAAGGGCATGGATTCAAAATATAAGAGCACAGGATAAATCTAGAGACCACTTGCATAACTTTCAAATTGTTGACCTCCTAAAATTCCAACCATACTGACCCTGTCTTGACACGTCCACTCTTATTCATTTCTGAGCCAAGAGAACTCCTTAACATTTCATTCTCAGGCTCCCTTAATGCTCACAGCAGTGTAGTCTGGATGTTATCAATTTTATCTTTAAATATACCGCATTCTCTTATGTTGTAGGAGAACTACGTTTGCCTCAGGGACTTTGGTAACAAAAAGCTCATCGAGTACTGTTATTATTGTAAAATAAAATAGAGGGATCAATGAACAGTGTGGTTTAAGTGAGCAGGCAAGCCTCCTACCTGTTTAATTCACTCCAAAGAGGTGAACCTTCAGTTGTACATAACAATGCAGTGTCACTGCATATAGGCTCCGATTGCCATGACACTGCCGGGAATGAGCTGGCAGTTATGTCGGCACTGGCCATATTCAGTGCCAGTGTCTGCATAGCTAAAGTGGGCTGATAAGCCCACACAAAAGACAGACCTAGCTTTACCACTTAGTTATGCAGGTGCCGGCACTGAATATTGGCTGGCACCTGCATAACTTCTGGGTCACCACCTGAAACCTGGATATGGCTCAGCATTGACTATATTGGCTGACTTTTGTCCATGGCTCTCAGTTGCTTAAAAACTGCTGAACACCACAGACTTGATATCAACCTGCAATTTCCTTAGCCATCACCATAGCCTACTTATAAGCCCTAAATCTAATTTTCCAACTCAGCTGAACCTCTATTAGTCACAAAGATTTCCAAACCCTTGCCAACTTTTTCAAGTTATTATAGTATTAGGGAATGCTTTCTGTATGACATCCTGCCCCATTGTAATGGCATCTGATTAGGAGCTTCTGACAAAAGCTAAATGCTCAACAAAAGGCAGACATGCCTGCTTATAATCGAAATAGAAAAAAGCCTATATTGTGACCCAAATCGGGAGATAGACGTTTATCTCACAAAAACGAATAAAGCGGTATAATCGAAAGCCGAATTTGGACGTTTTCAACTGCACTCCATCGCGGATGCGGACAAAGTTGATGGGGGCGTGTCGAAGGCGTGGTGAAGCCGGAACTGGGGCGTGGTTATCGGCCGATCAGAGATGGGCGCCTTTCGCCAATAATGGAAAAAAAAATATGAGTTTGTAGCGAGAATTTAGGGCACTTTTCCTGGACCCTGTTTTTCCACGAATAAGGCCCCAAAAAGTGCCCTAAATGACCAGATGACCACTGGAGGGAATCGGGGATGACCTCCCCTGACTCCCCCAGTGGTCACAAATCCCCTCCAACCACAAAATATGCCGTTTCACAACTTTTTATTTTCACCCTCAAATGTCATACCCACCTCCCTGGCAGCAGTATGCAGGTCACTGGAGCAGTTATTAGGGGGTGCAGTGGACTTCAGGCAGGTGGACCCAGGCCCATCCCCCCACCTGTTACACTTGTGCTGGTAAATGGGAGCCCTCCAAACCGCCCCCCAAACCCACTGTACCCACATGTAGGTGCCCCCTTCACCCCTTAGGGCTATAGTAATGGTGTAGACTTATGGGCAGTGGGTTTTGAGGGGGATTTGGGGGGCTCAACACACATGGGAAGGGTGCTATGCACCTGGGAGCTCTTTTACCTTTTTTTTTGTTTTTGTAGAAGTGCCCCCTAAGGTGCCCGGTTGGTGTCCTGGCATGTGAGGGGGACCAGTGCACTATGAATCCTGGCCCCTCCCACAAATAAATGTCTTGGAGTTATTCGTTTTTGAGCTGGGCGCTTTCATTTTCCGTTATCGCTGAAAAACAAAAACGCCCACCTCACAAATTGTCGAATAAAACATGGACGTCTATTTTTTTGCGAAAATACAGTTCGGTCCGCCCCTTCACGGACCCGTTCTCGGAGATAAACGCCCATGGAGATAGACGTTTCCGTTCGATTATGCCCCTTATGGTGTTCACACAAAAATGTCCTAATGGGGGAAAAGGTCTCATTTTGTCACTGGGATATGCTGCCATATAGCAACAGCAAATCATGAATAAATCCCACTCGTGACTGTGTCCCAGTCTTGACTCGTATCCCAGTGACAAATGAGACCCTTTCCCCCGTTAGTACATTTTTGTGTAAACACCATCCAGCTTATTTTCGAAAGAGAAAAACGCCTATAGTGCGACCTAAATCGGGAGTTAGACGTTTGTCTCGCAAAGGCGCCCAAATCGGTATAATCGAAAGCCGATTTTGGGCGTTTCCAACTGCACTCCATCGCGGAAATGAATAAAGTTGACGGGGGCGTGTCAGAGGCGTGGTGGAGGCGGAACTGGGGTGTGGTTATCAGCCGAGGAGAGCTGGGCGTCTTTAGCTGATAATCGGAAAAAAAAGGCGTTTTGACCGCGATTTTGGGTCACTTTTTTTTTACCCTTTTTTTTCACGAACAAGTCCCAAAAAGTGCTCCAACTGCCCAGATGACCACCTCCCTGGACTCCCCCAGTGGTCACTAACCCCCTCCCACCAAACAAACTCCACTTTACAAATTTTTTTTCCAGCCTGTATGCCAGCCTCAAATGCCGTACCCACCTCCATGATAGCAGAATGTGTTCGATCCTGTCACAGCCTTTCCCTGGGTCAGATGTGGCTCTCGGGTATAGTACAGGGTCACATCAGCATTGCATTGTGGTGGGTGTAGGGTATTGGGCTCCGTGATTTCATTAGCTTGTGTTACAGTCTCACGCTGTTGGTAGTTGGTAGGCTCTTCTCCCATGGTGCTTTTCCCCCTGCCTACTGGGTCAGAGTGTGCCCTGTTGTGTTTCCTGTTGTAGTCCATGCGGTAGTGGCCATTTTTGTAAGCCAGTTTTAGTTCCCTTTCCTGTGTTAGCCACGTTAGACAACTTAGTTCTTCCCTTGAATGTGGCTGAAAGAGGGCATTGTACAGCATTCTGCCAGCTCTGACCTACTGCTCATCTCAGTACCAGGGAGACATGTTGCCAGTGGGGCACAACCTCTGATTTGCAGTTAACTGTGAGTAAACGCGGTTATTCCAATAAAGGACGTTTTCGGAGAGATTAGTCTTCAGGTGTCAACTGGTGTGCCAATGTTATATAGCAGCAACCAGTCCTAGAGGCCTGCGTGTATGCAGGTCCCTGGAGCACTTTTAGTGGGTACCGCAGTGCACTTCAGGCAGGTGGCCCCAGGCCCATCCCCCCCCCACCACCTGTAACACTTGTGCTGGTAAATGGGAGGCCTCCAAAACCCACTGTACCCACATGTAGGCCTTCACCCCTAAGAGCTATGGTAGTGTTGTACATTTGTGGGTAGTGTGTTTTGGGGGAGGGGGGTTGGGAGCTCAGCACCGCTGGTAAGGGAGCTATGCATGTGGGAGCTTTTTCTGAAGTCCACTGCACTGACCTAGGGTGCACAGTTGGTGTCCTGGCATATCAGGGGGGCCAGTGTACTACCAATCGTGGCCCCTTCCACGACCAAATGGCTCGGATTAGGACGTTTTTGAGCTGGGCGTTTTTAGTTTCCATTATCGCTAAAAAAAACAAACGCCCAGCTCAAAAACGTCCATTTTTTTGAAAATACGGTTCGGCCCGCCCCTTCACGGACCCATTCTCGGAGATAAACGCCCATGGAGATAGGCGTTTCTGTTCGATTATGCCCCTCCATGTCTACTTTTTGTTGTTTATTAGGTTTCAGATAGTAGACTACTGAGTGTCATTATATATTTTCTAACGCTAAATGCTCGGCATTCTGATCATAAGTAGTTATAGGCACCTTATACATCAAAGTGGTCAAATCAATTTTAGCTCTGGTCAAACATTTATTCTGCTCACATCAGATACAATGAGTACAGAAGTAGCCTAGTGGTTAGAGCAGCAGCCTGAATAGAAGCAAGGCAGCATTCAAATCTCTC
The DNA here is from genome assembly GCF_901765095.1 of Microcaecilia unicolor. Taxonomy (NCBI): domain Eukaryota; kingdom Metazoa; phylum Chordata; class Amphibia; order Gymnophiona; family Siphonopidae; genus Microcaecilia; species Microcaecilia unicolor. The sequence continues at coordinate 59,383,613 of NC_044031.1, read as the reverse complement.
TGAAATGCCTTATGACCTAGGAAAAGTCACTTAACCATCCAGTGCCTCAGGAACAAAGTTTGATTATAAGCTCTCTGTGGACAGGAAAATTATCTTGCGCTACTACTGAAAAGGTGTGAATGAAATATAACTAAAATCACCTCATCTCCACCCTGAAGTTTAATGAAAAATGATGAGATCCAATCAATTGAGATCAGTGGCATACTGTGTACTGCCAGTACTTATGGCCAATATTTATATTTGTGCTTTCCCATACTGCACCCCAATTGAGTCCTCAAATCTACTTGAATGCCACCTGCTGGTTATATGGGGAAAGACTTCTCAGGCTCACTCGCTTCAAGTTTTTTTACATCCTTAGCAAGATAAAGTCTCCAAAACTGAGCACTCCAAGTGGGGCCTTACCAATGACTTGTACAGGGGCATCAATATCTCCTTTTTTCTGCTGGGTATACCCTTCTCTATGCAGCCTAGCATCCTTCTGGCCATGGCCACCGCCTTTTTGTACTATTTTGTCACCTTGAGATCCTCGGACACCATCACCCCAAGGTCCCTTTCCAGAGTTCAGCTTACCAATCTCTCCCCTCCTAAATGGTATATCTCTTTTGTATTTCTGGACCTCTAGTGCATCAATCTGCACTTCTTGCCATTAAATTTTAACTCCATCAAATTTGCATGGGTTATTCTATTTGGTTCTTAATTATTATATCCTATATAATAAAATACACCTCCAACATTCTGAAGCTGACTGCATGGCTGAGACATTCCTGCTCTCTGTATCCATCTCCTGAATTGATATCACGTACTTCCAGGTTCGTCACAAGCAGAAGTGACCAACCACACGAGGTTTCTCGGCTTCAGAATGTTGGAGGTGCATTCTATTAAATAGAATTGGTCAGTTCCTCAGTGGCGTTCCTGGCCTGGATGGCACCCAGGGCGGAGCGCCGATGCGCCCCCCCCCCGGGTGCAGTGTGCCCCCCCGCTAGATAACACCTCCTCCCTTCCGGCGAAATGACCCCCCCCCCCGGGTGCACGCTGCTGGGGGGGGTGCCGCGGCGCGCACCTGCTCCTCCGAGTTCGCTAAACTTGTTTGTTCGCTGCAGCTCCCTCTGTCCCGGAACAGGAAGTAACCTGTTCCGGGGCAGAGGGAGCTGCAGTGAACGAACAAAATTTAGCGAACTCGGAGGAGCAGGCGCACGCCGCGGCACCCCCAGCGGCATGCACCGGGGGCGGACCGCCCCCATCGCCCCCCCTTGGTACGCCACTGCAGTTCTTTGAAGCACAGCCAGAGCTCAGCGTCCTGCACAGTAACGCTCCGACACCAGAGGGGGGGGGGGCTGACACCAGAGAGAGGGATGGAGGGGGGCCTGACACCAGAGGGGGGGTATCTCTGTCACACACACTCTCTCTCTCACACACAGTCAATGTTTTTCTCTCTCTCACTCTCACACACATACTCTATGTCTCACACTGTATCACATTCACTCTCTATGTGTCACACAGTCACTCACACACTCTCTTGGTCTCATACACTCAGTCTCACAGAGAGTCTGTGTCTCACACACACTCTCTCTCTCTCGCACACACTGTATCTGTGTGAAACACACTCTCTCTTTCTCTCTCTCACACCATGTCTCACATACGCACTTGCACACACTCTCATTCTCACACACACACTCTCTCACAGACACACTCGCACCCAGACTCACTCTTTCTCTCTCTCACACACACACTCGCACATTCACTCTCTCTCACACACAGTCACTCTCACATACACTCTCTCAAACATACACACTCCAAGGAAAATCTTGCTAGCGCCTGTTTCATTTGTGTCAGAAATGGGCCTTTTTTACTAGTAAATTAATAAGCAAACAAACTCTTCCAGGAAACCAAAAACAATTTTTAATCTTTTTTTTACTTGCTATACTACCAAATAACCTTTCTATAAATATAGTGTTAAGTGCTTTGTTTTAGTGTATTACATCGACTACAGTTAGCAATATGTAATGACACCAATCCACCATTTCAGACTCTATGCAAATAGGCAACAGATTAAGAAGTATCTGAAAATGTTTTGTTTTATGAAGGCCTTCATAAAGGGATGATTTCAGATTGGTTTTCATATAGTTAGACGAAAGGCAGGAGCTGTTTTATTGAGAATGTTGAAGGGGTAAATGCTATGATGTTTTGTTTATTTTATGTATGCCCACTTTGGTGTATGGTGGGATATAAATATGGAAAATAATAAATACTGCAGTTTTTTTTTAGCTCAATCTCTTTTTCAAAGAAAAGCATAACAATAAACCAAGAAACCGTTCCATCTGTAACATTTTATAGAGTATCACTGAGAAACAATTGTACTGGTTTCCAGATTAACATGAAACTATTGTAAGTCTGAGTCTTTTCTGCAGCTTGCAGTTCATATTTCTGGTATAGACAGACCATAACAGCCTTAGAATTGCCAGAAGCTGCTGAAAACCAATAGCAAGCAATGGGGACCTTTTACCAAGCAGCAGTAAAAAGTGGCCCCCAGTAGTGTTCACACATGCAATTGCTAAGTGCTAAGGCCACTTTTTAACGCAGACAGAAAAAGGCATTTTTTTTGTTTTGGAGTTGTTAATGGCAGTGTGCTAATATCAAAATTAGCATTTGGTTATTTACTGCCTGAGCCCTTACCACCACCTATTTAGAAGGCAGTAAGGGCTCACTTGTTAATCTGGGCACCTAGGTGCATCCAGCGGTAGTGCTGTTTTGCTGCACTCTACCTACTCAGTAGCCCTACCACCACTTGGTAAAAGGGTCCCGATGTATCAATAAGCTTTAATTAGCAGAACACATTGGAGAACATAGTAACATAGTAGATGACGGCACAAAAAGACCTGCACGGTCCATCCAGTCTGCCCAACAAGACAAAGATATGTGTATACCTTAACTTGATTTGTACCTGCCTTATTCAGGGCACAGACCGTATAAGTCTGCCCTCCACTATCCTCGCCTCCCAACCACCCACCCCTCTTCCCCCCACCTGCTCCGCCACCCAATTTCGGCTAAGCTTCTGAGGATCCATTCCTTCTGCACAGGATTCCTTTATGTATATTCCACGCATGCTTGAATTCCGTTACCGTTTTCATCTCCACCACCTCCCGCGAGGCAGGATGAAGGGACTAAAGTAAAATAATAGCATCAGATATATCAAAGAAGCATCACACAATTTTCTGACTTATGTTCCAAATTTTATCCCAAAAAGAGGGAGCAAGTAAACATTCAACAATCATAGGTAAAAGGGTGCCAATGGACTGTGAGCAGTGCCAAAAACCATTAGTATTACTCAGTCTAGCAAGCCAGATTCTCCAAGGTGTCCAGACCACTCTATCCATAAGAAAAACAGAGACTGTGAAAAATCAGCAGTCAATAAAGGGCAGCTCCAAAATAAGAGACCAATTCAGGTGTAAAGTACTGCCTGAAAGCCATCCTGCCAAATGTTTTGCAATGCTGAAGGCATACCAAACTGTTCATCACGTAAAATACTATTAAAAAAAACATGGACACTGTTTTCCTTCAGTAAGGGTTACGTCACACCAATCTCTAATAGTAGCTCAATCAAACAAGTGAGCAATTACGATAGAACTGGAATTAATACAGTGAAGCAACTGTAACCATTGAAAACCACAACCTTTTAAAGTAGGATACTGTTGACTAAAATCTGTGAACGATCTGAACTGAGCATTCCATAATAATTGGCCAATGGACCAGGCGAGTGCCTGTTGCCAGGTCTTCCAAGAAATTACCTTCCCACCTATTTTTAACTAAGGATTATGCCAGAACATCACAGATTTTTCCACCCACAATGATGTCTGAGCAATACTGGAGAAATGGAAACAGAAATAATTTCCTTTTGTACTGAACAAAATAAAAAAAAAAAAGACAGATGCACATTTCCTACAGCTGGCATATTTCATTTAATAAATTAAAAACACTTTTTTATATGTTTGTTTGTGCATTTCATCTTTTTTTTTGAATCACTTTGGTCCCACTGTCTCTTCTCTGCTTTGCTCTGACTATTTTCTTCTAACCCTTTTTAAGGTCTGCTGTAATTTGCCATTTCTCCTCTCTTTCAATCATTAATTCTTCTCTTTCATTTCTCTCTGCCATTGATCCTTCTCTTTCATCTTATTCACTCAAATTGCACCCTCCTTCAGTGTTCAATCTCTATCGTTTTCATTCCTCTATTAACTTTCCCTCACCTTTTATTTCTTTCCCAGCCCATTTTTTCACTTTTATCCTATTCTTACTCCCATTCCCCTATCTCAGACTCCCAATCCTTCCCCAGCCTCTTGTTCCCTTCTATTTTAGACCTACTCCCTCTATTCCTCCCATTTCCACTTTCCGTCCTCAATATCTTTCCAGTCCTTATCTACTTTTCACAGTCTCACACTCCTCTCACAAGCTCCAGCCCTGTTGTCAATCTATCCAGTCCCATTTTTATGTGTCTTATCCACACCAAGTCTCTGATATTTCCTTCTTAGCTTTATTTGCATCATTCTTTCACTTATCTTCTTGCAAACCCACCATGATCTGTCCAACATTTTAACACCTTGTCCAGCATCCCCCCCCACACACACACAGTGTAGCATCTCTTCACTCTTAATCTCTCTCTCTCTCTGTCCCTTTCATCCACCCAGTCCATCATCTCCCTTCTTTCCATTCCTAGATCCAGGATGTTCCCCTTCCCTTTTCCCCAAACAGCCTACTATTGCATCTCTCCCTGAGGATAGATGGCACAAGCCCTATTTTTTCCCCTCTCTATCTTGAGCTGAACATCCTCCCCAAGTCACTGCAGCATATGGTGCTCCAGTCTCAAGACAAAAGTTGTGCATTGGAAGTAAAGAGGGAAGCAGCTCTGCTCAGATTAGAAAAAAAAAAAAGTTTTGTACTGTCCTTCCTCTCATCACTGATCTTGTGTCATTCGTCCTCCTGTCACTGCCGTCCCCTCAGAATTACCATCTTCTGCAAGCACACAGCTTGCACTATTTATTGCATCAGCCCTGTCTCGATTTTCTTACTGGATGCGCATCTTCCAGCTTCTCCTCCAACACCCCCCTCAGACTAGTGCTCCGGGGCCAAGACCTCTTCCTGTTCCTCTTCACTTTGTCACTAAAGGAAATACATTACCCTTTGAAACTATAAGCTGTAAAGGCTAGGAAATTAAATCAGACCTGGACATTGTTTAAAATAACATCTTGGAAGCCCAGACCACATTCATTCCACACATTTACAAAGGTATAAAGAAGAGAAAATGACAGCCAGCATGGTTAAAAGGTGAAGTCAAAGAGGCTATCACAAGAGCCAAAAGAATGGCCTTCAAAAAATAGAAAAAGGTCTCAAATGAAGAAAATAAGAAGCAAAACAAGCACTGGCAAGTTAGAAGCAAAGTAATGATAAAGAAGGCTAAACGAGAATATGAAGAGAAACTTGAAACAGTAACAACTGTTTCAGGTATATCAGAAGCAGAAAGCCTGTGAGGGAACCTGGGAGAACGTTAGATCATGAAGAAGAAAAAGGGATGGGAAGACAAGGCCATAGCGGAAAGATTGAATGAATTCTTTGGGTCAGTCTTTGTGGAAGAAGATGTACGAGATCTACCTGTACCAGAAATGGTTTTCAAGGGTAACGATGCAGAAGAATTGAAAGAAATCTCAGTGAACCTGGAAGACGTACTGAGCCATGAGTAGTAGTAAATCACCTGGACCAGATAGCATACATCCAAGGGTACTGAAAGAACATAAAACATGAAATTACTGATGTGCTATTAATAATCTGTAACTTGTCATTAAAATCATCCATAGTACCTGAAGATTGGAAGGTGGTAATGTAACGCTGATTTTTTTAAGAGGGTACCATGCGTGGTCTGGGAAATTACAGACTGGTAAGCCTAACATCAGTGCTGGGTAAAATTGTGGAAACTATTATAAATAATAAAATGATGGAACACATAGATAAACATGGTTTAATGGGACAGAGTCAGCATGAGTTCAACCAGGGGAAGTTTTGTCTCACCAATTTGCGTAATTACCTTGAAGGCGTGAATAAACATGTTGATAAAGGTGAGCCGGTTGTATCTAGATTTTCAGAAAGCTTTTGACAAAGTTCCTCATGAGAGATTTCTGAGAAAGTTAAAAGGTCATGGGATAGCAGGCAAAGTTCTTTTGTGGATTAGGAATTGGTAATTAGATAGAAAACAGAGGGTAATAATAAATGGCCATTTTTCTCAATGGAGGAGGATGAATAGTGGAGTGCCACAGGGATCTCTACTGGGATTGGTTCTACTTAACATACTTATAACTGATCTGGAAATTGAAACGACAAGTGAGGTAATTTAATTTGCAGATGACGCAAAGCTATTTAAGGTTGTTAAAACAAATGTGGATTATGAAAACTTACAGGAAGACCTTAGGAAATAGGAAGACTGGGCATTCAAATGGCAGATGAAATTTAGTGTACACAAATACAAAGTGACGCTCATTGGGAAGAACAATCCAAATCATAGTTACTTGATGCTAGGGTCCACCTTGAATACACTGAAATCTTCTGCCCAGTGTACAGTGGCAGCCAAAAAAGTCAAAAAAGATGCTAGTTATTATTGGGAATGGGATGATAAATAAGATTGAGAATATTATAATGCCTCTATATTGCTCCATGATGCAGCCTCATCTAGAGTATTGCATTCAGTTCTGGTCAATGTATTAAAAAAAAAAAAGATACAGCAGAATTAGAAAATGTTCAAAGTAGAGTGACCAAAATGATAAAGGGTATGGAACTCCTCTCATACAAGGAAAGCTAAAGAGGTTAGGGCTCTTCAGCTTGGAAAAAGAGACTGCTGAGGGGGGATATGATTGAAGTCTACAAAATCCTGAGTGGTGGAGAATAGAGAATGGCACAGGGACAACGTTTGTCTCTGTCCCATCTATGCGAGCTTTGTCCCTGTCCTGTCCCCATCCCCGTGAGCTCTGTCAGATCCCATCCGCACAAGCCTCAAACAGTTCTGATTTTATATATAAAAAGAAACATTATTCTGCACAACTATTTTATAAATCACAGACAATACTGAACAAGGAGCAACAAAATCCCTGTCTCCCCTCACAAATATCCCCTCCACTATCAGGAAGACTGAACAAGCTAAATCAGAATGCTACATAGAATATTCATGCTAACAGAATACCTCAGTCACACACACACACACACACACACACACACACACACAGAACACAAGTGCCAAATACATAATAGCTGACCAAAAATTGTAAACATATATTCACCTAAAACCACAAGAAGCCACACCACAGAAACAGAAAGATATGCATTTCTTCCTATACCATGCAAAATATAAAGATCACACATGCCAGAGATGGTGTTAGGGGAGTGCAACTAGAATAACTGTCCCCTGGCCACAGAGAGAGCCCTATGCCTGCTGGAAGCTCAAGAAAGCATGGCCTGATTGTGGCCTTTGGGGGTCCCACCTTACCCCCTCTCCAGATCCCCTTCTCTTTGTTCAGGACATTAGCATAAATCTGCTAGGGATCTCCCATTTTAAATAATTGCATCCACAAAAAGAATACTACACAGGGGAATAGAAGATGAGAGGAAGAGAAAAACAAAGTGAAGGGAGGAAAAACAGAAGGCCATTCAGCAATGCACAAGAGAGAAAGAGGTAGAGAAAAGCCCTGAAGTACTTTCAATTTGTTAAGTGTCAAGTGTTCCTATGGCAATGTCTCTGCTCCCAATATTCAGCTCCTGGATTTAACAGGAGAGCCCGTCCCTTATATCAGCCAACTTACCCTTGCCACAAGAATATTTTCTTGAAGCAGTGTAATTGCCAATGTTCGTTATTAATTTAGATAGTGTATTCATCAGGTAACATCCCACATAAAATGATTTTATTTTTCCATATACGTCAAAACAAAGTTTGAGGTCTTCTCCCCCCCCCCCCCCCCCCCCCGAAAGCTAAGTAACTGCCCATCTTTTCTGTAGAGAGCCTAGAAACATGAGCGAGGCAGCCAAGTATAAATTAAATGACTGCAGGGACAGAAGGTCAGAAAACCTTCTATGTTGCCCAATAACAATTGCACAGAACTTTAGCTCCTTCAAAACGGCCCCAAAAATAAAACAGAAGTAAACAACCTACGACTCTACTGTAGTCGAGTTAAGCTCGTTAAGGCATCCTTAAAAGAACCCGAATTATAGCTACGTCATGCAAGGTTCCACGTTAGGAGTTACGGACCAAGAAAGGGATCTGGGTGTCGTCGTCGATAATACACTGAAACCTTCTGCTCAGTGTGCTGCTGCGGCTAGGAAAGCGAATAGAATGTTGGGTATTATTAGGAAAGGTATGGAAAACAGGTGTGAGGATGTTATAATGCCGTTGTATCGCTCCATGGTGCGACCACACCTTGAGTATTGTGTTCAATTCTGGTCGCCGCATCTCAAGAAAGATATAGTAGAATTGGAAAAGGTGCAGCGAAGGGCGACTAAAATGATAGCGGGGATGGGACGACTTCCCTATGAAGAAAGACTAAGGAGGCTAGGGCTATTCAGCTTGGAGAAGAGACGGCTGAGGGGAGACATGATAGAGGTATATAAAATAATGAGTGGAGTGGAACAGGTGGATGTCAAGCGTCTGTTCACGCTTTCCAAAAATACTAGGACTAGGGGGCATGCGATTAAACTACAGAGTAGTAAATTTAAAACAAATCTGAGAAAATTTTTCTTCACCCAACGTGTAATTAAACTCTGGAATTTATTGCCGGAAAATGTGGTGAAGGCGGTTAGCTTAGCAGAGTTTAAAAAGGGGTTGGATGGTTTCCTAAAGGACAAGTCCATAAACCGCTACTAAACGGACTTGGAAAAATCCAAAATCCCAGGAATAACATGTATAGAATGTTTGTACATTTGGGAAGCTTGCCAGGTGCCCTTGGCCTGGATTGGCCGCTGTCGTGGACAAGATGCTGGGCTCGATGGACCCTTGGTCTTTTCCCAGTATGGCATTACTTATGTACTTATGTACTTATCCTCTCAGCTCTGTCTCCCTGGAATATAATTACTAATACTATGCAACTGGGTAAAAGAGCAACTGTGAATCACTGCAGCATTTCTGTTAGTGATTTGGTACCTTAGCTTTTTGTTGGTTGGTTGCTTGTGTGTATGTGATATTTTATTTGCCTGGTCCCGGAGCATAGTATTTGTTCAACAAGATGTCCTGCCTTTCCTCTGTGTTTAATAGGGGATGCAGGAGACAGTGGCGTAGCAAGGGGGGCTGCCACCTGGGGCGGTTCGCCGTTGCTCCCCCCCCCCGGGTGCAGGACGATAACATCCCCCCCAACCCAGTGCCTACCCTGAACTCCGTCTAAGCTCCCGCACCCTACCTTTAAAAATGCTCAGAAACCGAGGCGAGGTGCAGCGCCTCGCACCTGCAAGTAAAAGAAGTATGGATGGATCGTCTCATCGTCGATTGGGCCTTCCCTCGCTCTGTCTGTCCTGCCCTTGCGGAAATAGGAAGTTGCGTCAGCGGAGGGCGGGACAGACAGAGCGAGGGAAGGCCCAATCGACGATGAGACGATCCATCCATACTTCTTTTACTTGCAGGCGTGAGGCGCTGCGCCTCGCCTCGGTTTCTGAGCATTTTTAAAGGTAGGGTGCGGGAGCTTAGACGGAGTTCAGGGTAGGCACTAGGTCTGGGGGGGTGTCGTGGTGCACCCGGGGGGGGGGGGGAAGCTGGCAAGAAGCACCCCCCTTGAGCTCACACCCGGGGCGGACCGCCCCTCCCGCCCCCCCTTGCTACGCCAGTGGCAGGAGATTTGATTGTATTAGCAGCAGCTCTACCTTTTGCAGCAGCACTGTCTGAGCCAACATCAATCTCCACAGAACTGCTCCAGGGCCTTCTCTGTGCTGGAATCCTCTACCTTCTGATGCAACTTCCTGTTTTTGTTAAATTGAAAGTTGCATTGAAAGGCAGGACCTGGAAGAGAGAAGGTCCTAGGATAAGCCTGTAGGGATCAGTGTCAGCTCAAGCAGTGCTGCATCAGGTAGAGCTACTGTGGGAGAAAGGAGGGGAAGAGGGCAGGCATGGAGATGCCAGTCCCGTGGGAACAGTAACCACAAGTTTTTGTTTTTTTACTGTAGGAGCAAATTTTTTTACCATTCCCATGGGGGTAGTAAATTGTGTTGTTTCTGCACCAGCAGTAAATGGGCCAATTCTTTTTTTTTTTTTTTTTACCCACAGATTTACCGCTGATTACTGTGGTTTACCGCAGCTCCCCATCCCCATGTCATTCTCTAGTGTAGAATGAGTAGAAGTGAATCGATTTTTTACTCTTTCAAAAAGTACAAAGAATAGGGGACACTCAGTGAAGCTCCATGGAAATATGCTCTTGAACTCATTGCCAGAGAATGTGGTAACAATGGTTAGTGTATCTGGATTTTAAGAAAGGTTTAGACAAGTTCTTGGAGGAAAAGTCCATAGTCTGTTATTGAGACAGACATGGGGAAACCTCTACTTGCCCTGGGATTGGTAGCATGGAATGTTGCTTCTATTTGGGTTTCTGTCAGGTACTTGTGACCTGGATTGGCCACTGTTGGAAACGGGATACTAGGAAAGATGGACCTTTGGTCTGACCCGGTATAGCTATTCTTATGTTCTTATCTAGTGCCTCCCACTCATAACAAAAGTAAATCTAATTGTGTGACCTTCAATGAACTGGTAAATGATTCATCTAAAAAAAAAAAATACACACACACACTAGTATAACCAAGGAAGATAACAAAAAAAATGTTAAAACTTTCACTTAAATCATTAAAATATACATAAAAATCAGCCAATATTATTGATACCATCAGAACAGCGCAGAAAATTAACTCGCCGATGCTTAAAGGAAGTGGTATGCAAATCATATGCATACTGTTAAAGTGAAAGCAAGGAGGGAGAACATGCTTGGCACATGCACAGAAGAACTTTGTGATAAGCCCAGCTCCTGTGCGTATTCACTAGGCAAACCCGAATGTGGAGCACACATTAGCATCTGTTTTCTGTGTCTTTAAATATGTGCTTTTCAAATTGTTTTACCTTCATAGTAACGTGGTAAATGACGGCAGATAAAGACCTGTATGGTCCATCCAGTCTGCCCAACAAGATAAACTCATTTTACATGGTATGTGATACTTTATATGTATACCCGAGTTTGATTTGTCCCTGCCTTTCTCAGGGCACAGACCGTAGAAGTCTGCCTAACATAGGGTTACCATTTTTTGTCCTCATAAAAAGAGGACACTTGCCCCGCCCCTTTCACGTCCCCCTGCCCCGCCCCTTTCACGCCCCCTGTCCCGCCCCTTTCACACACTCGCCCCGCCCCTGACGCATATTCCCCTCCCCCTGTCACCCCCCTCCTCCCCCCATCACCTTCCCTCCCCCGTCATCTCCAAGAAGTATCACTTCTTTACTGGGTAACTTGGCAGCTTTGCAGTAACGGTGTTATTTTAGCAACAAAAAGGTGTCTTTTAATTTTCGTTTCTATGTTTTATTGCTGTTGATTACTGACGTTACCGACACCCCTCAGACAGTTCACCCTAACCCCGGAGCTCTCACACTGCCTGCCTCTCTGAAGCGTTTTAGAATGCACTGCTGCAGCCTAAAAGCGTCCAAAGTCCGGGAGTCGGACCCGCTAGCATCGCGACGACTACACAAACTTTATAGCAGCCGGCCAATCACACAACAGCTCCCGCCTTCCTCTCCTCTGATTGGACGCAATGTTCAAGGCCACCAATAGGAGCAGCTTCTCCAAGGTCCTGGGGGAATCATTGTAGGCTGTAGCTAAGTGGGCTGTTGGAGCGCGAGGCCTGCGCAGGCTCCTACTTGACGTTAGCGGCGTTCTCTACGACAGCGGTGGGGAGGACGGACTGGGGAGCGCTATTGCCGGTCTGTGCAGGCTGTGCACGCCCTCCCGCACGCACGTTTGTCCAGAAATCCGGACAAACGTGCGTGCGGCCAAAACCCGCCGGACGCCCCGGACATGCCCTCAAAAAGAGGACATGTCCGGGGAAATCCGGACGAATGGTAACCCTAGCCTAACACTGTTCTTGTACTAAGTTTTGGAGCTAACGTCGAAGCCCCTTAAAATTTAGACTCCAGCCCACCCCTATCTATTCAGTCACAATCAGGGCATAGACCGTAGAAGTCTGCCCAGCTCCCATTTTGTTTCCCAATTATCGGCGTTGCCACCCAACTTGCGCTAAGATTCTGCGGAACTATTCCTTCTAAACAGGATTCCTTTGTGTTTATCCTACGCATGTTTGAATTCCATTACATAGTAACATAGTAGATGACGGCAGAAAAAGACCTGCACGGTCCATCCAGTCTGCTGAGGAGGAAGGAGGTGTTTTAGAGAGCTCTGAAGACTTCCAGTGGAAAGGGAGTGAGACCTGGCTCTCTCCCCAAAGATGAGGAGGGTCCCTGGGGAGAAGGCCTCAGGAAAGTCCCAGGCTATGGGGCCTCCTGGGGCCCGGGATCAGAAGGCCGAAAGGAGTGGCTCTCTCCCTGGTTTGACTACCGGGAGAAGGGAAAGGAGTCCAGTGGACCGAAGGGAGAAGCAGCCCAGTGGAGGCCACCAGAGCATTTCCCCCTCCATGGCCCAGCTTGCGGAAGGTAAGCGAGAAGACAGTGGAGGGGGGAGGAAGATAGTACAGGCCCCAGAAGGGCGCTTCCAAGGAAGGGAGAAGGAAGAGGCGATGGAAGTTTGCCAGAAGCCTTTGCTGGAAGCAGGTGAGAGTGAGAGTGAGGAGAGTGGATCGTCAGATGAGGAGTTCCTTGAAGTGAGCTATGACCCTGATGATCCAGCAAGTAGTGTGGTAAATATTGTAAGACAAATTAAGCTGGTGGAAAAAGAAGTAGTGGAGCTAGGAAAACGTCTGAAATGGCAAGAACTATGTGTAAATTTGCCCCAGCGGAGCACAGACAAATATATGTTAAAGTCTGGAGTTGGCAGTAGTGGAGAAGGGAACAGATAAGAAGGATTTATCCATGGAGCGGAGTGCACGGGAAGAGTACTTATCTTTGATACTAGAAGACTTCAACCACAGTTCTTCTATAGCTCCAAGCCAACGGTGGCCAGCGTTTCGAAAAAACTGCTTCAGGGCTTAGGTAGCGTCAGTCTTTAGAAGAACGCTCTGACGGTAGTCTCCTGTGCTCTGCAGAGCGTTCTTCTAAAGACTGACGCTACCTAAGCCCTGAAGCAGTTTTTTCGAAACGCTAGCCACCGTTGGCTTGGAGCGATAGAAGAACTGTGGTTGAAGTCTTCTAGTATCAAAGATAAGTGCACTTTTTGTATTTTTGGAGGGTTTTTTTTTAGAGCCAGTGATGAACAGAGGATCAGATTTACATCCGTTTTAGCTCCAATAGATGGTTATATTGTCTAGGAGCTCTGTGAGGCTCTTTTTTCCTCCTTATTATATTCTAACAGTATACTGCTTCTTTACATCATTCTATTTTATGGAAAATGTAGTATATTATTACGTGTCATTAAAAGTATAACTTAGAACTAAAAAGACATGTAGATTATGAGGGTTGGTAATAGAAGATAATTTTTGGACATTTATGTAGTTATATATACAGTATGTGATATTTATTCTGTGTCCTTTTTAGAGGTTTGTTTTCTTATTCTTTGCATTAGACCTCAAGATAAAATATATATTGACAGACTGTACCTTCTCTGTTTGGTATCAGGAATTGATCATTGTGTTGAATCAAAATTAAAGGATGCAAATGAATTGCACAAACACTGAAAGAGAAAGGAAATGGCTTTTTACATCTATTCTGGAAAAGCTTCATTATTGTTCCATCAGAGAAAGATGTCATGGTCTTTTATGTGATTGCTCTGTTTTCCTTTATTTGCATGGTAGTGAAATCTGTAGAATCAAATATAGTGCTTCAATTACCGGTTTTCATATAGTACTTTTATTTCATGAAGTGCTTTCAAACAAAATAATGCTTTTCATTACACTGAAAGCATTATTAAGGGTAGGCGCTTTGAACATGGGCTACTGTTAAGATGTGTTATTTTACTGTTAACCCCAGTTATTAGTAACTAGACCTCAATGCATCAAATAAGACCTGGGCAAAAATAACACAAGTAAGAGGGGACGTATCAACGTAGGCTACCATTTAGATATGCTATTTTACCACTAGCTGGCGTTCTTTTAACACAGATCCCATTTTGTGCGATGAGACCTAGTTACTAATAACTGGGGTTAACAGTAAAATCATCCATCTTAATGGTAGCCCACATTGATAACTGCCCCCTCCCCCAGGTCTCATTGAATATAATGGGAATTGTGCTAAAAGAGAACAAGTTAGGATGCTGAAGTTATCAACAAGGGCTACCATTAAGACATATTTTTTAGGGGCTTTCTCATCAATATGGGTTATGGTTAAGAAGTGTTATTTTACCGCTAACTTTGCTATTTTAATGCGTGGACTAGTGGTTAGGGTGGTGGACTTTGGTCCTGGGGAACGGAGGAACTGAGTTTGATTCCCACTTCAGGCACAGGCAGCTCGTTGTGACTCTGGGCAAGTCACTTAACCCTTCATTGCCCCATGTAAGCCACATTGAGCCTGCCATGAGTGGGAAAGCGTGGGGTACAAATGTAACAAAAATAATAAAATAATATACAGAAAGCTGGAAAGGACATTTTTCATTACTGGTTTCAACTAAATCCTATGAACAAGACAACTATACAAAATGTACCTTGGTAATACGATATGAGAGGGGTCTGGGGGCTGGATTAAGAATCAAGATCAGCATGAGGAGGCCTGATATAGGTGACAAGAAGAGGTGATGGATAGCAGCACTGTTAAAGATTTTGAGCATGTTTGAGACAGATATGGAAAGCAATATGTAAAGGACTAGCTGTCCCCACTAGCATTGCTCAGTGATAGGTTAGTACTGGAGTGGAGGAGTAGCCTAAATGACTGGATGACCACTAGAAGGAAACAGGGATGCCCTCCTTACTCCCCCAATGGTCCCTGACCCCCCTCCCCACCAAAAAAAAGTGGATAGAAAAATTACTCACAAGCCTCTATGGCAGCCTCAGATGTTATAGCCAGTTCTGTCAGAGCAACATATAGGTCCCTGGGGTTGTGGAGTGGTTGGTGTAGTGCATTCTAGACAGCTGGACAAAGGCCCACATCTCCATCTACCTGTTACACTTGTGGTGAAAAGTGTCAACTCCCCAAAACTCACCCAAACCCTTTTGTACCCACATAGAGGTGCCCTCTTCACCCATAAGGGCTATTGTAGTGGTGTATATTTGAGAGCAGTGGGTTTTGGATGAGTTTAGGAGAGCTCAGAAAACAAGATAAGGGGTTAATGGTGAGATGTGTACCTGGGAGCATTTATAAGAATTCCACCACAGTGGCCCCTAGGGTGTCCTATTACTCTCCTGGGGGACTAGTCTTCTAAAAATGTTGGCCCCCTCTTACATCTCAATGGTTTGATTTTGTGTGTGTGTTTTTTAATGGCCTAAACAGATAAATGCACAAAGCCTTGTTCAAAATGGTATTAAAAAAAAGACATTATTTATAAGTACATAAGTACATAAGTAATGCCATACTGGGAAAAGACCAAGGGTCTATCGAGCCCAGCATCCTGTCCACAACAGCGGCCAATCCAGGCCAAGGGCACCTGGCAAGCTTCCCAAACGTACAAACATTCTATACATGTTATTCCTGGAATTTTGGAGTTTTCCAAGTCCGTTTAGTAGCGGTTTATGGACTTGTCCTTTAGGAAACCATCCAACCCCTTTTTAAACTCTGCTAAGCTAACCGCCTTCACCACTTTCTCCGGCAACGAATTCCAGAGTTTAATTACACGTTGGGTGAAGAAAAATTTTCTCCGATTTGTTTTAAATTTACTACACTGTAGTTTCATCGCATGCCCCCTAGTCCTAGTATTTTTGGAAAGCATGAACAGACGCTTCACATCTACCTGTTCCACTCCACTCATTATTTTATATACCTCTATCATGTCTCCCCTCAGCCGTCTCTTCTCCAAGCTGTATAGCCCTAGCCTCCTTAGTCTTTCTTCATAGGGAAGTCGTCTCATCCCCGCTATCATTTTAGTCGCCCTTCGCTGCACCTTTTCCAATTCTACTATATCTTTCTTGAGATGCGGCGACCAGAATTGAACACAATACTCAAGGTGCGGTCGCACCATGGAGCGATACAACGGCATTATAACATCCTCACACCTGTTTTCCATACCTTTCCTAATAATACCCAACATTCTATTCGCTTTCTTAGCCGCAGCAGCACACTGAGCAGAAGGTTTCAGTGTGTTATCGACGATGACACCCAGATCCCTTTCTTGGTCCGTAACTCCTAACGTGGAACCTTGCATGACGTAGCTATAATTCGGGTTCTTTTTTCCCACATGCATCACCTTGCACTTGCTCACATTAAACGTCATCTGCCATTTAGCCGCCCAGTCTCCCAGTCTCGTAAGGTCCTCTTGTAATTTTTCACAATCCTGTCGTGATTTAACGACTTTGAATAACTTTGTGTCATCAGCAAATTTAATTACTTCGCTAGTTACTCCCATCTCTAAATCATTTATAAATATATTAAAAAGCAGCGGTCCTAGCACGGACCCCTGAGGAACCCCACTAACTACCCTTCTCCATTGTGAATACTGCCCATTTAACCCCACTCTCTGTTTCCTATCCTTCAACCAGTTTTTAATCCACAATAGGACATTTCCTCCTATCCCATGACCCTCCAATTTTCTCTGTAGCCTTTCATGAGGTACCTTGTCAAACGCCTTTTGAAAATCCAGATACACAATATCAACTGACTCCCCTTTGTCCACATGTTTGTTCACTCCTTCAAAGAATTGAAGTAAATTGGTCAGGCAAGATTTCCCCACACAAAAGCCATGCGGCATGAACAGATGCTGGCTAGCGGGGGAGAAATGATGATGATGTTAATGCGTTAAAAATTTTAATGTCAGTTAAACATTTAACACATTTAACGCATTAATCACGTTATTAACGTGTTAAATATTCAGCACTACTCTTTATAAATGGTCGTTCAGCAATTGGGGCTAGATTCTATATATGGCTTGAATTTTTGGAAAATCAATTGAAGAAACATAATTCGAGGTTATTCAATTTTACACAGTCCCCTTTAATTACTGCTGTTGATATGGTTTGCAAATATTTCCTTGAAGTACTGAAAATTCCAACTGAGGTGTTATCAGGGCCGGTTTTAGGCAGAGGCGACAGGAGCGGTCGCACAGGGCCTCGCGCTCCCAGGGGCCCCGTGCTTCCGATCCCAATAAATAACACCAGAAAATATAAATATATAAACCATACCCTGTTCTTTTGATGCTCCCTGATCACTACATTATATTGTATTTGTATATTTACCGGATTGGCGATTGCCTCTACGGTTTGATGTAAGCTACATTGAGCCTGCAAATAGGTGGGAAAATATGGGGTACAAATGTGATAAATAAATAAATAAAATACTTTGGAGAACAAAAAGTATTGCCCCATGCAGGAAAAACAGGCAATCAGTAGGTAGGACTGGAAGTGGCATCTTCCAGCTTTAAATTGACCCCCACTTTCTTTTTCCATTGGGTAAACAAAATGCATTCACCATAAATCTTAAATAAAAAAAAAAAACATTAGGGAAAAAATCCTTGTCATTTTGGGGCGGGGTTTGGCCAAGGGGCGGGGCTAGGCAAGGGGTCAGGGGGGCCCCACAGAACTGATCTGCACAGGGCCCCGCTATTACTAAGACCGGCCCTGGGTGTTATCCCCCCGAGCAAGGTGAGGAGATATCTGCTATGGACCTGATTGGCTTCCTTGAATCATCTTTGAAGGTAGTTACGGAGAGGTCAACTATGATAGTGGAGGAGTGGCCTAGTGGTTAGGGTGGTGGACTTTGGTCCTGGGGAACTGAGGAACTGAGTTCAATTCCCACTTCAGGCACAGGCAGCTCCTTGTGACTCTGGGCAAGTCACTTAACCCTCCATTGCCCCATGTAAGCCGCATTGAGCCTGCCATAAGTGGGAAAGAGTAGGGTACAAATGTAACAAAAATAAAATAGATACTATTGGAGATTCTACATGGAATGTTAATGTTGCTATTCCACTAGCAACATTCCCTGTAGAAGCCTGCGCAGCTGCAAGGGCAGGCTTCTAGATGGCATATTGCTAGTGGAGGAGTAGCCTAGTGGTTAGGGTGGTGGACTTTGGTCCTGAGTAACTGAGTTCAATTCCCACTTCAGGCACAGACAACTCCTTGTGACTCTGGGCAAGTCACTTAACCCTCCATTGCCCCATGTAAGCCACATTGAGCCTGCCATGAGTGGGAAAGAGTGGGGTACAAATGTAATAAAAAAATAATTACCTTTGTGTTAGAGTCTGACCAAAAATGAATATTACATATTTACTTTGGTCATTTGAATTAAAGTTTTTTTGGATCACAAATTAATATATTTTCTGATTTATCAAGAGCTACACAGAAGTACCTGCATATAATCTGTACAGCACTGTGTACATCTAGGAGTGCTATAGAAATGATTAGTAGTAGTAGTTGTAGTAAGAGATGTCAGGAGTTCCTGGCTTTAAGACATAAAGCTGTTGCTTTTTGATCAAAATATGTTAAAATTTCATTGTGTTTGTATAGTTATTTTTGATGGCAAATCTTTTTTTTTATTTCTTGACCCTAAACAACTCGAATTTCTTAAATTAAGTTCACTTCCTAAGGAATCAATACTAGTGAGCTGAGCACTGTTTAGGTTGGCTGATATGTTGTTGCTGTAGTCTAGCTCATTGATTATTTTGTAATTATCTACTATAATAAAAGCAGGGCTTTTTTTGAGGGGATACTTGGGGGTACTGAGTACCGGCACCTTTTCCGTTCTCTGCTAAAATTGACCCATGGACTCAGGTTTTAATGAAAGAGCTGAGGCTCTACACACCAATTCTGCCTTGTCATAGATTCTGTGACTGGTTGCAGGGGGCCTGGCTATTGTGGGGTGGCCCCTTTAGTGATCACCCCACCCCTGAAGGGTGGCCTGGCATTTGAGTACTGGCACCTTTTTTGCTAGAAAAAACGCACTGAATAAAAGGCACCTCCAACGTTCTGAAGCTGACTCCGTGGCTTCACTCAAGGATTCGTGGGTTCGTAACGGTGTAGACCGCTCTCTGCCCATGTCTCTCTGCCCCGCCCTCGCGTCTAAATGTGATGACATTGAGAGTGGGTAAAACGTTCAAGGAAGCCACGGAGTCAGCTTCAGAACGTTGGAGGTGCTTGAAGGTATGAGGAACACCGCTGGGTGGCTGCAGGGGGGCAGGAGAGAGAGCAGAATCGCTGGGTGGCTGCAGGGGAGGCAGGGGAGAGAGCAGAATCGCTGGGTGGCTGAAGGGGGGCAGGGGCACAGAAGAATCGCTGGGTGGCTGCAGGGGGGCAGGGAAGAGAGCAGATTCACTGGGTGGCTTCAGGGGGGCAGGGGAGACAGCAAAATCACTGGGTGGCTGAAGGGGGGCAGGGGAGAGAGCAGAATCACTGGGTGGCTGCAGGGGGGGCAGGGAGTCAGAGCAGACTGGGTGGCTGCAGGGGGGCAGGCATGGGCATAGACTGGGGGACAAGGGGGGCAATGCCCCCCCAAACGACGATGACTCAGCACCCCCCGCCCGAAAGGAAATGACATCAGAGGAAGGCGGGACGCAGAGAGGTCAGGAAGCGAAGGACGGAGACGGAGTCGAGCCTGGCTGCTTGCTGCTGCCTTTACGCCCGCCCATTCGCCGCTGCAACTTTGGGAGTGGAGTGAGCCAGCCTATCTAGTCCACTGTAAGTAAGCCATTTGGTTAATCTCGATTCCCGCACAGCCATGCAGCATACATTCGCTTAGCTGTTGCCTCCAACTATGGGCAACATTTTTAATTAGCTGCATTTCCGGTAATATTCTGATTTCTCAGCACTGGTGTGCAAGCTGTTTTCAAACAAAGAATGGAAGAAGCCAGGTATCAGTTTTCAGAACTGCACATAGCTGCATTGTCTATAGTACTGAAAACAGGTTGGAAGAAAGATGATTTTGGTGTTCATGCTATTATGAAGCTATTTTGCTTATTAATTTCGTGCTAGGTACAATATGAGGAAAACCCGTTAGTACGGTACTTCTGGCCCTAATTTTATATATATGGCAGCAAAACTCCTTTTGCTATAGACTGAATAAAAGTCGAAACATGATCACTTTAGATTGCCAGTCTAATGTACCACATGAGCACAGATACCTCTGCTGAGCTTCGGAAAGCCCCATTATTTTTCACAGAAAAAGATTTTGAATAGCTTTTTTCACAAATATGCCTAAGACTATCAAGCAAAGGATGTCCCAGATAATTAAAGAACTGTATGCAACCACGGCCTTCCCACAGTCACTGGGCTCAGTGGAAGGGAACTATTCTGACAATCAGACAAGCAGCTCTGATGCTAGACTAAGTACATTTTTGCAGAAATGAATATGCGAGTAAAAAAAGGGGATACAGAAAGGACTGATGGGCAAGTTTGAGATGAAGGGTATTGGAGGGTAGGGAGTCAGATGATTGAGTTAGAGGATCAACATGATAAAGGGGATGGGATAACTTCCCTATGGGGATCTGTGTGTAGCATCCAGAAAAAAAAAACACACACACACTCCAGATAGGCATGTAGTATATATATACTAAGTCCTGGATCAAGCACCCTTCTGGATCTGATTTGGCGCCCTTCTTTTCATGGTGCCTCTTCCTAGGAAGAGGGAGTGCTGGATAAGGAGGAAAGAAGGAAGGAAGGAAGGAAGGGAGAAAGAGCTGGCTTGATATCTCATACATATTCATTATGGTTATTCCCCCCAAAAGCCAACTCTTTTTCCCTTCCTTCCTTCTTCCATATTAGCATATTCATTTGTGTGTGTGTGTGTGTGTGTGTGTATATATATATATATATATATATATATATATATATATATATATATATATATATATATATATATACAAATCAATATGCTAATATGCCCCGCCCCATCCTTTGCCCCCCCCCCCCAAATGAAACAGTCAAACTATACCCATGGGGGCAGGGGGAGAGAGCAGAATTGCTGGGTGGCTGGAAGGGGGGCAGGGGAGAGAGCAGAATCGCTGGAAGGATGGAGGGGGGCAGGGGAGAGAGCAGAATCGCTGCATGGCTCGAGGGGGGGGCAGGGGATACAGGAGAATTGCAGGGTGGCTGGACGGGTGGCAGGGGACACAGGACAATCGCTGGGTGACTGCAGGGGGGGCAGGGGCAGAGGAGAGAGCAGAATCGCTTGGTGGCTGAAGGGGGGCAGGGGAGAGAGCAGAATCGCTGGGAGGCTGGAGGGCGGGCCAGGGGAATAGCTGGGTGGCTGGAGGGGGGCAGGGAAGATGAGAATCACTGGGTGGCTGGAGGGGGGGCAGGTGAGAGAGGAGAATCACTGGGTGGCTGGAGGGGGACAGGGGAGAGAAGACAATCACACACACTCTCTTTCTCTCACACACACACACAGTTTCACTCTCAGTCACACACACACACTCGCACGATGCTGCCAACCACACAGAGGAGGGGGAGAGGCAGGGAGTCCTGAGACCATGGGGGGGGGGGGAGGTCCTCAGACCTGAGAGGGGGAGGGGTCCTAAGACCACAGAGGGAGGGGGGAGGTATCTCTGTCACATACACACTCTCTCTGTCACACACACTCACAGTCAGTGTCTTTCTCTCTCTCACAGTCTCTCACACTATGTCTCACACTGTATCACATTCACTCTCTATGTGTCACACAGTCAGTCTCACACACACACTTGGTCTCACACACTCGCTCTCATACACTCTCTCGGACTCACAGCGAGTCTGTGTATTGCACACATACTCTCTCACGCTCTGTCTCACACACACTTTCTGTCTCTCACACACAGTGTATCTGTGTGAAACACACTCTCACAGTCATTGTGTCTTACATATGCACTCGCACACACTCTCTGTCTCACACACACACTCGCACCCTGACTCACTCTCTCTCTGTCACACACACACTCGCACATTCACTCACTCTCTCTCTCACACAGTCACTTTCACACACACACACTCTCTCTCAAACATACACACTCCCAGGAAAACCTTCCTAGCGCCCGTTTCATTTGTGTCAGAAACGGGCCTTATTTACTAGTTTCCTATATTAATCTTGAACGACTCCTCCTTACTTGAGGCAGTCTAAGTTTTTTCTTATTTGTGGTTTCGTAATTGTTTTTCCTGTGGAATGGCTGTTTATATTCCTTTATTCGCTTTGTATTGTGAATCAATTTTCAAAGCATAAATAAAAAGTAAAAAGTAAAAATGAAAGCATTTGTGTGACAAGAAAGCAAGCTTTTATTTCACCTAGGTGTAGGCATGGTCAGGGGCAGAGTCTGGAAAGAGTCACACATTTATTCCTGCTCCTGAGCAAGTATTACTGTCTACAGCTTCAATCTAGGGGTGATTTCTGCTGATTTACCCCTAGGACTTTATGAAAACACATAGGTGCCTGACAAAACTAGCTACTAGAATTACCTTTAAAAAAATTTAGATGTTATAAATACAATTGAACATTAGGCCCATTCCCTTGCAAAGCATCTTGCGTGACAGGGCAGACTTAATCATTACTCTGGGTCTAGCAGATGATTGAAGGTTTGCCAGTCTAGTTATAATTTACAGCAGTTAGAATCAACGAAGAACTAACACAGCTCAAAAAGGATGTGGGTGGAAAAACAAACAGCATTTGTTCCTAGAAATACACATATCTGTGTAGGAGTACTATTTGTTCATAATCATTACGTCTAATAAATGTAATCGGGTATTAAATCTTACCAAACACCCTCACACAGCACAGATTAGTAACAGATACATATTTTGGGTTCAATGTATACAACTATCTACCATTGGCTTACTTCTTGCAATTTCAAAATGAAATCAATATAAATGATATGCAAGATAATCTCTGTTATGCTAAATGCAAAATTTAAAAGGGAGGAAAAAGGGCTTCAGGGATGTCCGCCACGTCTCAGACAACATATTATTCTTTCCATTCTATATACAGATTCTATATACTGCTGGATTAGAAAATCTGTATATAGAATGGAAAGAGTACTTTGGGTTTTTTTTTGCTAAGGTTATCTGCAGCAAGGCCCATTTTATTCCTACGGGCCCTGCTGCAGATAACTGGAGCTAATCTTTAGTAAAAGACCCCCTATGGTTGCAGCATTTACACCCGCTCCTGAAGAAGCTTCTGTGAAAAGGTGTCACACTGTAGATTGAGGCAGCGTTTAAACCAAGATAAGTACTGGATATACAAAAAAATAAAATAAAATATTGATTTATTGAACCACACAGTCATATGGAATAAATATTTTTAAAAAATGAAATTGTTAAGCAGAAAATAAAGGAGGTTTTTGGGGGGTTAATGAGGAGATTGTCAAGTCATTACTCTAAAGTTGTCTGAGATGTGACGGATATCAATGAAGCCCTTTTTTCTCCTTTAAATTTTAAATTTTGCATTTAGCATAACAGAGATTATCTTGCACATGGAGGGACATTTTCGAAAGAAACGGCTAAATCAGAATTTGGACGTCTTACAAAGACGTCCAAATTCCAAACAAAAAAGAAGGTCATTTTCAAAAAAGATGGACGTCTATCTTTTGTGTTCGAAAACACTATGGACGGCCTGTGATTTGGACGTCCGTTTTTTTGTTCCATTTTCAAACAAAAGACGTCCAAATGCAAGACGTCCTGGCAACATGGGTTCAATTCCCACTGCTGTACCTTGTGACTTTGGGTAAGTCAAATGCACAAGGGTATTTTTGGATATGACATCTAAGTCTGAATTTGGATGTTGTTTTGTAAAATGTTCAAAATCAGAACAGAAAAAGTCATTTTCTACAAAAAAAAAAAAAAAGGTCTATCGTTTCCTCTTGAAAATGCTATTTGGAAAAATGTTTTGTGAGTTAGATGTTTTATTTTTTGGTCCATTTTCAAACAAATACATCCAAATGCAAAACGTACAAAATCCACAAGAAATTCCACAATAAAGTGAAACCATTCACATGTTCTAAGTGTGATAAAAGCTTTGGTTGTAATGTAAATCTCAAAGTGCATCAGAAAATCCACACGGGAGTGAAACCATTTGCATGTATAGAGTCCGGTAAAAGCTTTGGTCAGAAGGTAAAACTCACAATGCACCAGAGAATACACACAGGAGTGAAACCATTTACATGTCCTGAGTGTGGTAAACACTTTGGCTGGAAAGAAAGCCTCACATGGCATCAGAGAATCCACACAGGGATGAAACCATTTACACGCACTGAGGAGGTAAAAGCTTCAGTTGCATTGGGACAGTTAATTAGGGCTATGAAGTATGGAAAAATAGCACTCTTGTATTTAGATATATGTAATGAGACCACCTTTTCATCTATAGATCTGAATTCAAAGCCCAAATCTAATGATAAACAATAGATACAAGGCTCAGATGTTATAAAAAAAATAGAAAGCTTGGCATCAGGTAGACTAGTGGAAAAGTGACATCCCAGGAAAGCAATAGGGCATCCTTGGGGGAACTGCAGTGGACTTTATAAAATGCTCCCAGGTACACATCTCACCATTGCTCCCTTACCTTGTCTACTGAGCCCCCCCAAACCCACCCAAAACCCATTACCCCCAACTGTACACCACTACCACAGCCCTTACAGGTGAAGGGAGCACCAATATGTGGGTACAGTGGGTTTCTGGTGGGTTTTGGAGGGCTCACAGTTTCCTCCACAAGTGTAACAAGTAGGGAGAGGTAGAAGCCTGAGTCCACCTGTCTGCAGTGCACTGCATCCACCACTAAACTACTCCAGGGATCTACATGCTATTCTAATTGACCTGAGTATAACATCTGAGGCTGGCATACAGACTGGCAGCTAATATTTGTAATCACATTTTTTGGGGGTGGGAGGGGGTTAGTGACCACTGGGGGAGTAAGGGGAGGTGATCCCCAGTCATTTGGGGCACCTCTTGTGCGGAGTAGCCTAGTGGTTAGTGCAACAAACTTTGATCCTGGGGAAGTGGGTTCAATTCCCACTATAGCTGTTTTTATAAAACAGATCTAGCTCAAAACTCTAAGTTTTAGTCTTGGACGTCTTTGTTTTGTTCCATTATTGCTGAAAGATGTCCATGTCTTAGGAATGCCCTAGTCCCACCTTGAACACGCCCCCTTGAGATTTTGACGTCCTTCTGGCGGACTTCAGGGAAAGACGTTCAAAAAGAGGTTTTGATAATACTGATTTGGACGTTTCTGTGAGATAAATGTCCAAATGCTGACTTATGTCACTTTTTGAACGTCTATCTCTTTTGAAAATGAGCCTGATAGTCATTTATTGTAAGTTCAGTTTATAGAAATAATCATTGATATAGATGACAGTAGTCATTACATTACATTATATACAATGCTTGTATGCAGCACATACCAAAATTAGATCAGCGAGGCTCACAATCAATAAAGAATGGGGCATAATCCCAGAATATACAATACTAGTAAAATAAACATTGACAACAATCATGATAAAACAAACTTCTGAAATAGCCATGTTTTAAGCAATTTTCTGAATGACATATAATTTGTCTGGTGCCATAAATATTTTGGAAGCATATTCCACTGTTTAGTTTCTTGACAGGATAATATTAATAAATTACAAAAAATCAGGAAGATCAAATCCAACCAACCAAGTTAAACCTTAAACTCACTATAGTAAACTTGGGTTCAGAATAATTTATCTTTATATATATATATATATATATATATATATATATGCACTTTAAAAAATGCTAAAGTGTTTTAAATTGTTTTAAATGTGCTCAGACCATACCGTTTATACCCATTACTGTATATCCCCAAGAGGAATATGTGATGGTGTCACAATGGAACCATCATTGCACATGTGATGTTCCACCTCCTAATATTTGTGTATGTACATACAGCTGCACCCAAGTAGATCTTACTCACCGATGTATGCGTATATCTATAATACATATGTATAAGTCATGAACTACTCACATTAAATATTGTTAGACTTGAGCTCAAACCTATCACATATCATTCATCCATTCCAATCTTGCCATCAAAATAACTGCAGTTATTTTGATGGCAAGATTGGAATGGATGAATGATATGTGATTTTAATGAAGCACAAGCACGAGCACAATATACCCCAAGGGAAGTGAAATAATTATGTGAATATTGGTGTATATCGCATTGTGGGTTGGTTTATGTAAGATATGTGGGGGAAGAGAGATCAGGGTGTCATGAATTAACATATTCCTCCTTTAGGTTTAAACAAACGTTGAACTGTATGTTTTATTATCCATGTATCAGAAGGTAATATAGAATGTACCATAATTTATGGGCGGAGGTTTGAGCTCAAGTCTAACAATATTTAATGTGAGTAGTTCATGACTTATACATATGTATTATAGATATACGCATACATCGGTGAGTAAGATCTACTTGGGTGCAGCTGTATGTACATACACAAATATTAGGAGGTGGAACATCACATGTGCAATGATGGTTCCATTGTGACACCACCACATATTCCTCTTGGGGATATAATGGGTGTAAACGGTATGGTCTGAGCACATTTAAAACAATTTAAAACACTTTAGCATTTTTTTAAAGTGTGTATATATATATATATATATATATATATATATATATATATATATATATATATATATATATATATATATATATATATATATATAAAAGATAAATTATTCTGAACCCAAGTTTACTATAGGATAATATTAATGCAAGTTCAGAATCAGACCTATAAACAACATTTCACAGTGATGGAAATTGAAATGTTAAAAATGCCTAGAATCAGAGGCATAGTTCTTATTCCGCATGACGACCAAAGACAACATGGGCTCTGTTTACTAAGGCGTGTTAGTGTTTTTAACGTGCGCCTACAATTAGCGCGCACGTTAACCATTTAGGCACCTATAGGGATATGGTTAACGCGCATACATGTTTAACGCGCATTAAACACGCTAACGCTCCTATATCTCTGCTTAGTAAACAGGGCCCCATATATTGTGGAGTCATGCCATAAAGAATTTAAAAGGCAAGACGGCACAGTTTAAAAATAGAACGAGTCTCCACTGGTAAACAGTTTTTTAGACCTATGATGGAGATTGTAACCACTGTTGATACAGTCTAACATTATTTGTTATCTGTGTAGTCTCTGAGGTCTTTTCCCTCTATATTTAAATGTTAAAGTTCTAGCAATTTCAAGGTGTCTTTTTCACTTGATTAGACCCATTGTATTTGTGACATTTAAGTTTTGGTGTAATTGCATCTCTTTTGATTATAAGCCGATATTCAGCCCACAGCGCTAAGCGGCTTGTAAACTGTGCTCTGCCATGGGCTGCTGAACCAACCCCAGATATTCAATGCCGGGGCATACTTGGCTCCCAATATTGACTATCTGGGTATGTGCACCAACATTCAGACCAGTGCCAGTTAAGTAAGTTGGCACATAAAGAAATTATTTTACAAAGGCGCACTAGTGTTTTCAGTGTACGCTAATGATTAGTGAGTGCTAAATGCTAGAGACGCAAATAGGAATACATGAAATTGCTGATCTGCAGTTAGTGATCTGTAACCTGTCGTTAAAGCTTTCCATTGTGCCTGAAAATTGGGGGGTGGCCAATGTAACGCAGATTTTTTTTAAGGGTTCCAGGGGTGATCCGGGAGATTACAGACTGGTAAGCCTGCATCGGTACCGGGCAAAATAGTGGAAACTATTATAAAGAATAACACTACAGAACACGTAGACAAACATAATTTAATGGGACAGAGACAGTATGGGTTCAGCCAAGGGAAGTTTCGCCTCACCAATTTACTTCATTTCTTTGAAGGCGTGAATAAACATGTGGATAAAGGTGAGTCGGCTGATGTTGTGTATCTAGATTTTCAGAAAGCTTTTGATAAAGTTCCTCATGAGAGACTCCTGAGAAAATTAGAGTCATGGGATAGGAGGCAAGGTTCTGTTGGGGATAAGGAATTAGTTATTGGACAGAAAACAGAGGGTAGGGTTAAATGGCATTTTTTCTCAATAGAGGAAGGTGAACAGTGGAGTGCCACAGGGGCCTGTATTGGGAACGGTGTTATTTAACATATTTATAAATGATCTCAAATTCAGAACGATAAACGAGGTGATTAAATTTGTAGAAGACACAAAACTATTCAGAATTGTCAAAACACAAGCGGACTGGGAAAAACTGCAGGAAGACCTTAGGAAATTGCAAGACTGGGCATCCAAATGACAGATGAAATTTAATGCTAACAAATTCAAAGTTATGCACATTGGAAAGAGTAATCCAAATCATTTTTAGCTGATACTAGGGTCTGGGTAAATCCTCAGCCCAGAAATGGGGAAGAGGAAGGGGAAAGCCTTTATGCTCACCTCCACGAGTCGGATAGATACCTCCCCCCCCCCCCCCCCCCGCCATGTGACAGACGACTCTGGATGAGCTTGGGCTACAAACGCCGGGAGTTCAAGAAAACATTACAAGAGGACCAACAGACGAACAGGACCATAGTGTAGAGGGAGTGACGCTTAGCCCTTGCTCGATTACAGCACCCCCGAGACCGGGAAGAGAGTTGGAGGCAGCAGGATTACAGCAAACGGAAACACCCGGAAGTGGTGGAATTTCGGTAGCTGATAGTGGAGGACCCAAAGCCGTATCGACCCCTGTGTTAGCAGCTCAACAGGGAAGACAGACGTGTTATTTTTTTCAGCCTGTAACATCACAGAGCAATCCAGTCGGCGGTAATGGCAAAACATCAAGGCCGGCTGAAATCACATTAGAAGTTTTATGGAATGCAATCCAGGGAATGAGTAACACCCTTCAACAAATTTCAGGCTCCCTTCGGGGAGATATGATGGAAATTAATCAAACTCAGAATCAACTGACCGGTAAGATAGAGGAACAAACCACCAAAGTAAACGTTCTGGAAAATGAGGTAAATTCTTCAAAAACTCTATTATGATGATAATAAAAGATAACTACCAAGCACGCAAGATTTAATATCTAGAGAATCAGATTAGAAGAAATAATCTACGAATATTAAACTTTCCTAAATCACCTCTTATTCCAGCATTAGAAATGCTTAAGAAATACTTTAGAGAAGTCTTGGGTATTTCATCTGACGGTTTTCCGCCAGTGATAAAGGCCCAATATATTACAGGAATAAGAAAAATGACTAATATTCCACAACCCGATTGAAATTTATCAGAATTTCTGGAAAACTCCATGGAAGTTATCTCTGCAAGAACAACAATGTTGGTGTTGTTTGCCTTGGAACCTGACCGGAATAATATCTTTAGACTGTATTTCCGTCATATTAATGCTCTTTTCCTAGGATCCAAAGTACAGATATTTATGGACTTATCAAAGGACACTCAAAAAAAGAAGAAAAGAGTTTTTGGCATTAAAATCAAGAACCCTTAGATTAGGAGGAACTTTCCTCCTTAAATTTCCTTGTAGATGTATCGTCTCTTTGAGCTCCTCTAATTATGTTTTTTTTGAACCTGGGAAACTATTGGAAGTTATTAATGGTAAATAATATTAATGGTGTGTAGCCCCGCTCAGTGCATCCCAGGAAGCACTGGGCAGGGCTGGGCACCGCCATTTTGCGGCATTGAAGAAAGAGGAGGGAGGCAGGCTGCGTCCCTCCTCCAACCAAGGTAGGGGGGCAGGCAGAGAGGGAGGGTGGGCGTTGATTCGGATGGCAGGGCGGGCCCTTGCCAATGCTGGGGATTGGGTTGGGGGCAGCGGTCCAGCGGACCGCCAGCCCCCTGTTACTGGAGGGGCAGCGGTGGCCATGGTCACTGGACCACCGGACCACCAGGCAGGGACCATTTTTGGGGGGGTTGGGGGGGCTGGAGACCCACCAGATCTCCAGCTCTCCCTGAATCTGGGGGGGGGGGATCGTCGGGAGGGACTGGAGGTCCGCCAGACCTCCAGTCCCCTGTCGCAGGGGGTGGTGGTTTGCATCGTTGGGGGGATGGGGGCCTGCCAGCATGCAAATGCATGCTGGACAGGGCTCACCATTCCTCCCCAATGATCTGCAAACCCTAACGCCAGCTCGGAGCTGGCGTAGGGTTTGCCGTGGCCAGCAGCCCAATATTTGGTGCGCTGGTCGCTGATCATTGGAGATGAATGAGTTAAACGCTGATTAGCATGCATTAGCATGCTACTTGCGCTAAGAGCCCTCGAGTGCGTTGTTTCACGTGCTCGAGGGCTCTGATCATGGGGCGGCAGCAAACGCCAGCGCTAGTATGGCGTTAACAGCCTCTAGCGCCGGCGTTTGCTTTTGATCACGAGGGTATTAGTGTCTGCTAAATACAAGTCTGCGAGTGCTTCCACATTACCTTTTTTTTTATTGACTATGAGCTAATACTAGCGTTAGTGAACAGCCAGAAAAAGATATAATTGAAAAGGCCAAATTTACAGCCATGCTAGAAATGGGCTTAGTGTGCGGGAAAGTCCTGCATTAGGATGCGCTAAGTCCATTTACTAGCACAGCTTAGTAAAATAACCTCTTCATGAACAAAACCAAAAGCACATCCCTACAACGGATTTGCAAAAAAATATTTTGACAACTAATGCATGTGATTTTTTTAATAGACCAGGGAAATGTATCCATTATTCTGGCAAAATCTGCAATTTAATATCAGAGACAGGACCCGCCTTTACATAGAAGTGTGATTTATATGCTGCATTTTTCTGGATTTCTTTCTGTTTTGAAGATCTTTGCTTCCGGAATGCACACCTCATCTTTCAAACTCCATTACTCCTGACAGCATTAATAGTGCTCGCTCTACACTGTAATTTTCTGATCTACTAAATATATGTTTTCGATTCTAGCCACAGAAAAATTATTTTAGCTTGTCAAAAACATTTTCGAGCAGACAGGTCAAACGAGCTCATAACATACATGCCTCATCAGCCTTGCAATGTAGCTATTTAAGATTTATGCATTTGCTGTGGTTTCTTTCAAACCCCTCCCACCCCCACCCCCACCCCTTTCATCTGCGGCAGGTATCTCATGGAATTGAATCAAACTGTGAAACCGCTTACAGTCACATTTCACTTTGAAAAAATTGTAACGATCACTCAAAATACTTTTGACCTCTGAAGGGCAAATATTGGATAAAACCAGAATATAAATTGTGACAAGGTAGTACAGCATCTTACATATAAGGGAAGTGCCTCTAGGTCGCTGTCTGAGACAGGAACTCAACTGCTTGAAGATGTTCAATCTTTTCTTCGACAATGTGTTTAGAGAAAACAGATATATATAAGTAAATAAATCTACCACTCCTGCCCATCATAAATGAACACATAACTATGGAGTGTTAAAGTTTTGTTTTGATACTATCTTCTTGAAAAGGGAAACATCCAGTAACTGAGCCGTTCCTTGGATATTTCTCTTAGCCGCAGATATCTGTGGATCTTTAGCAGCACTATTCGGATGGTATCCTTGAATGTCCTTAGAGTTTGCCTTGGCTCTATAGTGGTGGAATGGTGTGGGTGGAGCATAGGTAGTCCTGGCAGATATCTTGTTAGCAGCTGTGTTCAGATCGCTAACTGGTCAACTGCAGAGAAGGGCGATGAAAGTGATAAAGGGGATGGGATGACTTCCCTATGAGGAAAGGCTAAAGTGGCTAGGGCTCTTCAGCTTGGAGAAAAGATGGCTGAGGGGAGGTATGATAGAGGTATTTAAAATAACAAGTGGAGTGGAACAGGTAGACGTGAATCGCTTGTTTATTTTTTCCAAAAATACTAGGACTAGGGGGCACACAATGAAGCTACAAAGTAGTAAATTTAAAATTAATTGGAAAAAATATTTCTTCATTCAACTTGTAATTATAGTCTGTAATTCATTGCCAGAGAATGTAGTAAAAGCGGTTATCTTAGTGGGGTTTAAAAAAGGTTTAGATAGCTTCCTAAAAGAAAAGTCCATAAGCCATTATTAAAATGGACTTGGGGAAAATCCACTGCTTATTTCTAGGATGAGCAGCGTAAAATGTATTGTACTGTTTGGGGATCTTGCCAGGTATTTGTATCCTGGATTGGCCACTTTTCTTGTAACGTTACATTTTTTTGACCATAGTTTTCACCCTCCCACCCTGTCCGACTGTCAAAGTAATGCTTGGATGTTTCACTTATATATACTATCTGCTACCACATTTGCTTATTTCCGATCTGACGAAGAAGGGCAACCTTCGAAAGCTAATCAAGAAATGTATTAAGTTATGTCCAATAAAAAAGGTATCATCTTATTTTCTTTTCCATGTTTTATTTTGTTTGATTTCTATTGATAACACTCGTTATAAGTAAGCTGTACTTTCATACTTAGTAATGAAGTGCAAATTTGAAAAGCAGGTTGTTGTTTTTTTTAAAGTATTTTCCATATCTCTGCTTTTCAAACATTGAGCCTGCCATGAGTGGGAAAGCGCGGGGTACAAATTAAAAAAAAAAAAAAACAATATCAGATGTGGTTTGCATCTGATTGGGCCCAAACTTCCAGTCCCAAAAACAGCTGTGCTGGGACCAGAAATTTGGGCCCAATCATATGTAAGTCAACATCTGACACCACTTGGAATCCTTAGTCCCCACGTGGCCTGAACTGGAAAGGGCAGATCTCTCACTTGCAAACATCGCTGTAAGACCTTTTTTTTATGCTTCACACCTGCACAGTGAGAGAGCCTGGGAGAAAGAGGTTTAATGCAGCAGGAGGGGTTTTTGTAACTGTAATAGAGTTAACATTGGTAAAGTCGAGGTGACAGAATTTGTGGGTGGGACGGACGAATTGCACCAGCACCAAAGCTTGGAAATTGGCCTCATTTGTATTTTATGTACCCTGCATCCCTTATTTGCTGCACATTCCCCTCCTTGTATACTCGCCCTTTATCAGGGCATGAGGAGGAGCAGCCCAGATGCACATTGGGCTGCTTCCTGCTCCTCTGCTGCCTTGGTCCCCAGAAGTTTCTTCCATGCAGCTGTATGGAGACCAATGCAGCTCAATGGAACAGCTGGGTCTGGGACAGAAGAGGAACAGGAAGCATCCCGACATGCTACTGGGGAGCTCTTCCTCGTGCTATGTTGAAGCCAGTGAGAGTGCAGGGAGGGAGGAATGGGTCTGGAGCATAAGGGGGGCCTATAAAAAAAAGATGGATGTAGCATGTGGGGGGCTGGAATAAAGGTTGTGTGTGTGTGCAGGGAGGGGGTTGGAATAAATATGGAAGGAGTGAGCAGGGTGCTGGAAAAAGTGGATGGGGTGAGTTGGGAGCTGGAAAAGATATGGGATGAGTGAGGGGCCTGGAGCACGGGGAGGGGCTGTGAAAAAAGGTGGACCAGGCATGTGGGAGGCTAGGAAAAAGGGGACTGGTGTGTGTGTGTGTATGTGTAATGAGAATAGGGTGGAGGTCTGTAAGAAGGTGTGGTGTATTTCTCTGCTACCTGTTAGAATTGTAAGCAAAACAGGACTTGTAAACATCCTGTTAAAAAGAAAATAAACAACCCCATTGTAAATCAGTAAATTTACATAATGTGATGTTATATCTTGATTATGGACTTCTTTTATAAGTTACCTTACCTGTTCCTGGTGCTCCTCACATTCTCTCTTTAGCCTGAGCAGTTACTTGGCTATTGGCTCCTTCCTCTTGTCTCTCACAGGACTGCACATTCACTCTTTGTACATACTTTCTAGTGCCCCAAAGTTAATTTTTTGGGAGGATGTGGTGCCACTTCTTCAGTTGATAGGCATTGATTCAGGAATTTGCAAGGATTGCCTTCTTGAGAATCTCTCCTACTCTTCCAAAACCAGGTATCCAGTATCTCTCATTGTACAGCTCCCCCAGGGAAGGGGGGGGGGGGGGGGGGGGGGTAGAGAGAGAGAGAGAGAAAGGGAAGGGGTGCATGCTTTACATTTTCAAATGATTGCTACAAAATGTTTAATAGCTACATGCATAGCATTTTTCAATGTAGATTAATTTTACTTTTGTTTTGTCTTTTAATTTTAGAGTTTATGTACTCCTGAAACAGGCAACATTGTGCGTTATTGATGCAAAGTCTGATTTAGCATCTATTTCTCTGTGGCCTCATTTAGATACAATGTTTAAACGTGTTAGCTTTCATGATAACACGTATAAGTTTCTTTGCTTATTGTGTGCACTGAAACCAAAAGAAGATTCGGCCTATATGATTTTTGCTATCTATGGAAGCATATCAAATGAATTCTCCCAATTCAGGTGAAATAGTATGAGAAACTGTTTCATGCCAGGGCCACCGAGAGACTAGGCCGGGCCCAGGGCAAGGCCGGGCTGCCGCCCCCCGTCGCTCCCCCCGCTGCTGCAGTCTGCGGTCTCACCTGCCTGCCTCCATGGCTCTGGGCCCCCTTCATTCAAAGCGGCTGTCACAGATCGCATCTCTTCTGGCCTTCCCTCCCTGTGTCCCGCCCTCGTCTGATGTAACTACCTGTTTCCGTGAGGGCGGGACACAGGGAGGGAAGGCCAGAAGAGACGCGATCTGCGACTGCACTTTGAATGAAGGGGGCCCGGAGCCATGGAGGCAGGCAGGTGAGACCATGGACTGCAGCGCTGACTACCGAGGATCGCAATGTGGATGTTTCTGCAAAAACCCGCATCTCAAATATCGCATGGCAGGCCAATCATGCAGACATGGTGCCGGTAAGTAACGATTAGGATGAACCGTAGTCGACCGAGTAGAAAACACGGCATGGCCGTAGCGCTGCGTGACATGGGCTGCTTATACAACATGGGCGACTTATATCGCACTAAATTTTACCAAATTAGATAACACTGCGTGGCCGACCACAGTGGTGCTTGTATAGCTCTGCATGGCATGTGCAGTTTATACAGCATGGGCGACTTATACCGCACTCATTTTTGCCGCATTAAATCAAAAATCCGGCGTGGCCGGCCATAACAGGGCTTAAGGTCCGTCGCCGTAATGGCATGGACGGCTTATACCGCATTAATTTTTTGAATTAGATAACCCGGCGTGGCCAGCCACAACGGGGCTCATTTTATTTTTACCACAACTGCTACATCGCCATGGCGTTCGCCACGGGGTCCAAAACCCATATGTGCGCTGCGTCGCCATCACCGCATGTTCATTCAACGAGACCCACGCTGTAGGTAGTGGGTAGGTACCATGCTGCACCGGCGAGGAGCCGCGTGGCAGGGCAAAAAGACTTCATTATAGGTTGCGGGTAACTACACTAGCACGCATCTCGTGACCTGGCAAGCAAAACTCGCTGTATGTCGCTGCTATGGCAACAGCCCAGAAACTGTTAAAATTGTGAGTCACCAGCACCGCATGGCCGGCTAGGACGTGGTTAACAACCCTGGCGCCGTAATCATTATAAGGGGATTATAAAGCACCACGTGGCCGGCCCACGAGACCTCGGTGTAGGTCACGGCCACTAACATTAATGCCTGAACCGCTGTACTGCAGATTGTGAGCACCGCGTGGCCGGCCAAAAACGGGTACTGCACTGTGGCAAACCCGCCTGCCATGCGCCATGTGGGACTCTCCAGCCTAGTGCGCGGAATCCCATGAGATAGGCAGCTAACCCGAGATGGCCAGCCATCCTGGAAAAAGCTAAACGGGGGTCAGCAGGAGAAAGCTAAAACGCCTGGCAAGTCACACAAATTTTTAAATGTCCACGTACCGTAAAACTTTTCTCGATTCGCTGGAATATTGTGCTCTGCTGGAAGAGCTTCTTTGACTGTACTCTGCACGAGCTGTGCCCGGGGCAGATACAAAACGTGTGCCTGTAAAATTTCAGGAGCTGCTGCCCAGCGTTGCTCATCTCCTGCCTCCAAATTCAAAAGGCCTTCCTGTGCAGTTCGAATTCCTCTCTCCTCCTCCCTTGCTCCTCCCCTTCTTTCCTGCCCCTCCCCTTGCTACCCCTTGTTTCCCTCCCACTAATACCTCTGCTCTCTAGCTAGGCCCTCCCTGTACCCTCCCCACACTTCTGTCTTCGCTGGCCTTCAGCCCGGTTGTGGTTGCCCCCCCCCCCTTTAACGGGTGTGCCTGATTCTGATTCTTCCTTTATTGCATTAACTTGATCTTTAAAGTCCTTAATGCTACATCTGTATGCCTGATCCAAGGTCTGCACTGACTACATCAAAATGAGATTTCCAAAGAACAGCCCTGAATGGAAGACTCTAGATGGATCAGTGCTTCTCCCAAAGTCTCTAATGTAAAATTATTGGTAGTAGTTAGAGCAGGGGATACTTTTCCAGAAAATTCCTTGGGGAACCTCCTTTGGGGCCTTGCCAGATACCAGCAGAGATATGAATCCAGATGATTTGTCTCCAGGCAGTTTTTCTCCTGCACTCACCACTGATTGACCAATGATAATGCTAGATCCAGGAGAATCCCCCACCATCAGAGGCATAGCTAGGGGGGGAACCAGGGAAGCAGCCACTCCCCCAAATGGATTTCTGCTAGCGCCTATTTTTTACACAATCTGTTGCATTTGAAACAGGTGCCAGCGCTCCCCCGTGCCTTCAACCTGGCTCTGCTTCTGCCCACTATAGCTGCTGAAGATACCTCATCTTTCTTCGGGGGCCTTCTTAGCCTCCTTCATGGTCTGCTGTTGCCGAAGCGGTAGAGCAATCTAGTCTGAGTGAGACAAAGATGGCTCTCCCAAGGGCTGGGACTCTCCCTGCATTCCATGCTGAGCCAGGATCTCAACCTCATTTCCTGCCCAATACGGGAGCATGAACGAATCAAGATTCTATTGGCCCAAAGGAATAGAGGTGGCTTTGGAGGGATAAACCCACACTTTTCCCTTTCACTTAGAATGCATAATAAAATGAGGAAAACAAGGTAAGCACAGAGCTGATTTTCATGCTTGCTCACAGTTCATCATCTGTTGATTTTAATTTGCTGCCACATCAGCGTTGTGCTTGTCGCTCCTTAAACCTGGTTGCTACACGTTGATGCTACAGAAGAAGAATCTGATTCAGCTTACAAAATGCTGTATCACTCTACTTTGGAACAAACAGTCACAAAATGTGATGTCTGCTGAGGTTATTGAACAAGCATTTGGCCTCCATTTTGTTACTCCTAACCAGACTTCCTGGAACACCATCGACAACTCAATCAAATGGCTTAATCATCTAATTGCAAAAAAAGGTCATCAACATCATGAATTCAGTCTGCAAACAGTTAGATGTTACCGAGTTTCATCGTTCAGAAATCATGTTTGTTGCAGAATATGTCTCTGTAATGAGACTATTGACTCAAGCTTTAGACATTCTTCAATGTGAAATTAATGCATTCATGGCCTTGCCTTCTGCCCACTCTAGTATTGCTGAAAGAGAAACTGCAAGCATTTCAGAAAAACAACACACTTCAGACTTGTCAGCCACTAGTAAAAGGATTACTAAGTGGCATACAGAAACATTTTGAAGAGCAGTTAATGGATGAGGAACTTATGGCAGCTGCGATATTGCATCCAAAGTTCAAGACTGCATGGATCAAGGACCCTAGGCAGAAATAGCTAGGAATGGATTTGCTGTTGAAAAAAAAAAAAGCCAAGGGTTCATTCACAGTTAACGCTACTCTAGATGACACAGCAACTCAGACACAGTTGGACATGGGTGATGATTTCTTCATTTTCAACACAGCAGACACCAACACCACGATTCTGCCTGCCTACATGAACAGTGTAAACTCTATGTCAGAACTTGTTGGATATCCTGTTCTCAGAGACATCTTTTCTGAACTAAACACTTGCTTTACCAGCAAGTGCTGTATGTGAACATTTGTTTACTGTTGCTGGGCAATTGTTTAGTCCAAAAATAAGTAAAATGACTGATGACTATTTTGAACCTACCACTTTTGGGCTTTAACTCAGCATTTGATAAATACTCAAATAAGAATGACTAAAATAATTACTTGTCCAACTTGTTCAATAACCTCAAAAGGCATCGCGCTTCAGGGGGGCTGGGGGGATGACCAGCTTGTTAAAAAGGTATTAAGCTTGTAATTACATTTATTAAGTTTCTGTTCTATTGTACCCCAGAGATCAAGGCAGATTACAAGTTGATATGTACATATTCACACTATAGAACCAGAATCTATGGTCCAACTTGTTAAGAATACTTTTTACTTTGTAATAAAAAAGTAGTGTAAAAGACAGTACTTTATTACTTTTACTTGAGTATTTTTTTAAAAGACTTTTTATTTTTACTTCACTACATTTGAAGCCAGTAATTTTACTTTTAAACTTAACTACTTTTAAAAAGTAACAACCCCATCTCTGTTTACATCTGCCACATAGGCACCCGGTATAAGAGACTTGGGGAGGCTAAGCCTCCACAGCCCAACCGCTGCCCCCCACCCCGCGAGCTGCAGACTTCCCTGCTCCCCAGTCGCCAATCATCTCCCGTCTCTGCCCTCAGCTGCCCGATAGCCCTCGTTCCCTTCCTGCCCTCGCCCTACCTTTAAATATTGTAATTTTCCTCAAGCGGGCGGCACCAGCATTGCAAGCAACAGCAGGCTCCAGCCTTCCCTTGCATGGCTTTGCCCTCTTCTGATGTATTTCCTGTTTCCGCGAGGGCAGAAACATGCGAGGGAAGGCTGGAGCCTGCTGCTGCTTGCAATGCCGGTGCTGCACGCTCGAGGAAAATTACAATATTTTGAGGTAGGGCGAGGGCAGGAATGGAACGAAGGCTATCAGCTGACGACAGACGTGAGATGATTGACGATGGGGGGATCGGGGGGGGGGGGGGCTGGAAGAAGGCAGGAAATGGCTGGCAGAAGGGAGATGGTTGACATGGGCTGCTGGATGGAGGGGAGGGGAGGGCAGGGGGAGAGGAGGGTTGCTGGACATGGGAGGATGGTGGGGAAGGCAGGGGAGAGGAGGGTTGCTGGACATGGGGGAGGGCAGTGGAGAGGAAGGTTGCTGGACATGGTGGATGGAGGGGAGGGCAGGAGAAGAGGAGGGTTGCTGGACATGGGAGGATGGAGGGGAGTGCAGGGGAGAGGAGAGTTGCTGGAGATGGGTGGGTGGAGGGGAGGGCAGGAGAAGAGGAGGGTTGCTGGACATGGGAGGATGGAGGGGAGTGCAGGGGAGAGGAGAGTTGCTGGACATAGGTGGATGGAGGGGAGAGGAGGGTTGCTGGACATGGGTGGATGGAGGGGAAGGAAGAGTGAGGAAGGAGATGAGATGAGGGGAAAGGAAGAGAGAAAAACTGCACATGGAGGAAGAAAATTGGCAGAAGCTGGATCCACTGGACAGTCAAGTCTGTGGAGGACCCAGCTTTTACTTACGGATGTAGGGCAAGACATGAAGGAGAAAGGCGGAAAGTAAAGAAAAAATGGAAAGGAAGCCCTGGAAATGAAGTTAAGAGAACAGATAGCAGCAGAATCGGATACTGGGCCAGCATAATCAAAAAAACAAAGTCACCAGACAACAAAGGTAAAAAAGTTCATTTTATTTTCATTATAGTGTTTGGAATATGTCCACTTTGAGAATTAGGTGCTCAACATTAAAAGTTTATATTTATTTAATTATTTATGGCATTTTATCCCACATTAAACATGAATTAGGGAGTTTTGTGGCTCTACACGTATCATGATATTATGATCCCTTGTTTCATATTGTTGACGGTCTGCATTTTCTGTATGGGTGGTATATTGGTGTATTAGGTTCTGCCCAGTGTAGTATTTATGGTACAGTAAGGTTCTGAGTGTGTTTTTGCACAAAGTTGTGCATATTGTTTTGCAGTTGAGTGATTGTGGTTAGTATATGCTTTGAGCAACCACTTTATTCTTTGACATATGATACATATCTAATATCTAAATTTAATAAAAGGTATTAATTTACTTTTTTCCTATATTATTTCTCCCCTTAGATTACCTGATATCTTGGATCTCCCATTATGGACTTGAGGGTCGTATAGATTTGAAAGTGTACAGATTTATATGCTTGTTTTTGAGAAATATTTTCCCTTTACAATAGTTCCTACTTATACGACACTTTCCTAAGCAAGATGTTTCTTGTAAATATTGTTTAAATGAATAAAAGAATAAAAAAAAAAAAAAAGGTATTAATTGTGACTTATTTTAATTTATTTTTTCTGTGTGTTATCAGACAATTATGGATTTAAGCTCCACCCCCAACCCCGCCCCCTTTAGCCTCCCCAAACAGTTGGGCCACTGACCTCCTATGATCTGCCATCTTTTTATTTTGCACAGTACAGGGGGACACGCACTATTATTAATCTGATTAAGGGTTCTATGCCAGAAGAAACAGGAGAAGTATCCGCAAAAAAAAAAAGTCCAAACAAAAAGAAACAGTGGTGACAATCAATGAAGGAAAGAAAAGAGCCATGATGTTCCAATTCATGCAATCCAAAGTTTATCGACAAGAATCCAAAGACAGCTGGTGTACAGGACCACTACATATATAGCAAAAAGAGCCTAGTTGTTCACGTGGAGGAGCATAATCGAAAGGGACGCCCAAGTTTTGCTGAGGACATAAGAACATTTCTGATACTGCCACTCACTTTCCTTCTATTAATAAATCCCATTTGATCTTCATGAACAAAGCGCATAATCATTCTCTGTAAAGAATCAGTTAGCATAAGCACAAATAAGCACAAAAGTGTTGCCATAATGGGAAAGGCCAAAGGTCCATCAAGCCCAGTATCCTATTTCTAACAGTAGCTTATCCAGGTCATAGGTACCTGGCAGACACCCAAATAGTAGCAACATTCCATGCTACCCATCCCAGGTCAAGCAGTGGTTTCCTATTCTGTCTCTGTAGCAGACTATGGACTTTTCCTCCTGAATTTTTGCTGCTTATCCTAGGAATAAGCAGTGGATTTTCCCAAATCCATCCTAATAATGGCTTATGGACTTTTAGGAAATTATCCAAACCTTTTTTAATCTCTGCTAAGCTAGCTGCTTTTACCACATTCACTGGCAACAAATTCCAGAGTTTAATTTACTTGTTGAGCGAAGAAATATTTTCTCTGATTTGTTTTAAATTTACTACTTAGTAGCTTCATTGTGTACCCCTTAGTCCTAGTACTTTTAGAAAGGGTAAACAAGCAATTCAGTACCAGGGCACTATCTCTCTGCATTTTATTTCAAAACTACTCCCTATGGGCTGGGTTTCCTCCCACCCAGGGACATCCTACCACTCCAGCTCTCTTTGGAGGGACCTCCCTCAACCCAGGGCTCTGTGAAAATCTCTCACTCTAATAATACCCATTCCATGGGTATTATTCACGTATACATATGTTTTGGAATTATGTAAATACATAGATTGACCTAGCCCATTGGCAGTACTGAACACTGGTACACAAAAACCGCATTCAACTCTTGAGCCTGACATCTGCTTCATGAGGCAGCCGTGGTTTAATGATGCCCCAGGGACAGCATTAACAGTGGCTAGGCAGTGGTTTGTAGCCAGACCTAGGGAAAAAAATGCAGTACGTGGCCCTGGGAATAAACCTGCTGGACTATGTAAATGAGGACGTTATAAGAGAAGGGGTGGGGGAAGCCCCCTATAATTGAAAAGCCATTGTACTTAACAGACACTATTTCCAACTGAGTTCAAAATGCAATGGCAAATAAAGAAAACTACTCTGTGTAAACAGACAAAAATAAATCTTTAGCAAAATTACAGAAGTGACAGAAAAATAACATCAGCCTCATTTTCCTATAGTCTTAAAGAATGACTTTCCTGGGAATGGTCTATTGGTTTGTAACATTTTAGTCTTTTAA
Source organism: Microcaecilia unicolor (assembly GCF_901765095.1). Classification (NCBI taxonomy): domain Eukaryota; kingdom Metazoa; phylum Chordata; class Amphibia; order Gymnophiona; family Siphonopidae; genus Microcaecilia; species Microcaecilia unicolor. The sequence goes on along the minus strand of NC_044031.1, from coordinate 59,341,661 downwards.
ATGCCATCCACTGCCATCCACTGCCATTGAACCATTAAGACAGGGTACAAAGTAATATTCTATGTATTCCTGTCTTTATTTACATATTCAAAGGCTATCAACAGTGAATCAATCATACGTATGGTACCGCTCTAGAACTTTCTATAATGATAAAGAGAAGACATTTTCTCTTAATGACAGAAAACACACTAGCAAAAGCAATTCAGTCTTATCTTATCTCTTTTGCTATACCTTGTGCTTTCCTTTTGTGTGCTATGTCCCTTTATTTTTCTATCCAGCTTTTTTTCCTACTCTGTCTGCCTTATTTTTTTCACATTTGTCTCTGTCTTTTTTTTTTATATATATATATTTCACATCAATTTAAAGTCTAATATTGTAAATTTTGCTAAGTCAAAGAAAGCAACGAGGCAAATGGTTTGCAAGATCCAATACAATAATAAAGAAAAAGAGGAGACCGTGTAGGAAATGCAGTTTTCATTTACAATTTAAGTACCAAGGTTTATGCAAACATGCCCACCATGGCCATGTATTGCCAAAATGGCTGCCTCAGTGGAAAATGAATATGCTGATTGCATAGGATTTTAAATATTGGCCCTGAGTGTTTTCTTTTTCTTCATAGGAAGATTTTTTTTTGTTACATTTGTACCCGGTGCTTTCCTGCTCATGGCGGGCTCAATGCGGCTTACATGGAGGGTTAAGTGACTTGCCCAGAGTCACAAGGAGCTGCCTGTGCTAGCAACATTCCATGTAGAAGCCTGCCCTTGCAGCCACAAAGGCTTCTGTTTGTCGTGCAGGACGTCAGACTCACAGAAACAGAAGCCTGCGCGGCTGCAAGGGCAGGCTTCTACATGGAATGTTGCTACTGGAATAGCAACATTAACATTCCATGTGGAATCTCCAATAGTAGCAACATTCCATGTAGGATCTCCAATACAGTGGGGGAAATAAGTATTTGATCCCTTGCTGATTTTGTAAGTTTGCCCACTGACAAAGACATGAGCAGCCCATAATTGAAGGGTAGGTTATTGGTAACAGTGAGAGATAGCACATCACAAATTAAATCCGGAAAATCACATTGTGGAAAGTATATGAATTTATTTGCATTCTGCAGAGGGAAATAAGTATTTGATCCCTCTGGCAAACAAGACCTAATACTTGGTGGCAAAACCCTTGTTGGCAAGCACAGCGGTCAGACGTCTTCTGTAGTTGATGATGAGGTTTGCACACATGTCAGGAGGAATTTTGGTCCACTCCTCTTTGCAGATCATCTCTAAATCATTAAGAGTTCTGGGCTGTCGCTTGGCAACTCGCAGCTTCAGCTCCCTCCATAAGTTTTCAATGGGATTAAGGTCTGGTGACTGGCTAGGCCACTCCATGACCCTAATGTGCTTCTTCCTGAGCCACTCCTTTGTTGCCTTGGCTGTATGTTTTGGGTCATTGTCGTGCTGGAAGACCCAGCCACGACCCATTTTTAAGGCCCTGGCGGAGGGAAGGAGGTTGTCACTCAGAATTGTACGGTACATGGCCCCATCCATTCTCCCATTGATGCGGTGAAGTAGTCCTGTGCCCTTAGCAGAGAAACACCCCCAAAACATAACATTTCCACCTCCATGCTTGACAGTGGGGACGGTGTTCTTTGGGTCATAGGCAGCATTTCTCTTCCTCCAAACACGGCGAGTTGAGTTCATGCCAAAGAGCTCAATTTTTGTCTCATCTGACCACAGCACCTTCTCCCAATCACTCTCGGCATCATCCAGGTGTTCACTGGCAAACTTCAGACGGGCCGTCACATGTGGGGACCTTGCGGGCACTGCAGGATTGCAATCCGTTATGTCGTAATGTGTTACCAATGGTTTTCGTGGTGACAGTGGTCCCAGCTGCCTTGAGATCATTGACAAGTTCCCCCCTTGTAGTTGTAGGCTGATTTCTAACCTTCCTCATGATCAAGGATACCCCACGAGGTGAGATTTTGCGTGGAGCCCCAGATCTTTGTCGATTGACAGTCATTTTGTACTTCTTCCATTTTCTTACTATGGCACCAACAGTTGTCTCCTTCTCGCCCAGCGTCTTACTGATGGTTTTGTAGCCCATTCCAGCCTTGTGCAGGTGTATGATCTTGTCCCTGACATCCTTAGACAGCTCCTTGCTCTTGGCCATTTTGTAGAGGTTAGAGTCTGACTGATTCACTGAGTCTGTGGACAGGTGTCTTTCATACAGGTGACCATTGCCGACAGCTGTCTGTCATGCAGGTAACGAGTTGATTTGGAGCATCTACCTGGTCTGTAGGGGCCAGATCTCTTACTGGTTGGTGGGGGATCAAATACTTATTTCCCTCTGCAGAATGCAAATAAATTCATATACTTTCCACAATGTGATTTTCCGGATTTAATTTGTGATGTGCTATCTCTCACTGTTACCAATAACCTACCCTTCAATTATGGGCTGCTCATGTCTTTGTCAGTGGGCAAACTTACAAAATCAGCAAGGGATCAAATACTTATTTCCCCCACTGTAGTATCTATTTTACTTGTGTTACATTTGGAACCCTGCACTTTCCCACTCATGGCAGGCTCAATGCGGCTTACATGGGGCAATGGAGGGTTAAGTGACTTGTCCAGAGTCACAAGGAGCTGCCTGTGCCTGAAGTGGGAATTGAACTCAGTTCCCCAGGACCAAAGTCCACCACCCTAACCACTAGGCCACTCCTTTCTTTGTTAACCTTTATATTCCATAGAAGGAAAAGATATAGGGTGGAGCCTACATTTACACTTTTTTTATGACTTTTAATAGTCTGAGTTGCAAGTTAGCAAAACGAATAGTTAGGAATTGTAGGAAGTGCCTGTTAATGAATAATGACTGATTAATTTTGCTCTTGGCTATCATTTCAGCTTGCAGAGGAATGTGAAATATGTTCTGGGAAAACATTTCCCAGTGCTTTTCTTTTATTGCTTCTTTTACTTAATTTACTTGTGCTTTGTGTTATTTATAATTAACTAATGATCTTGCAGAGAGAGAGAGAAAGCTGCTATGTTTTCAGGCAATGCTATAATTCCTATATCTCCTGCCTTAATGCCTTTATACCTTTTCTATCAGGTTATATTCAGTAGCATCTATTTTATTTTATTGTGCTGTAAAGTTTTAATCAAATATGTTGACTGCTTATGGTAAAAACCTCAAATATCTGAAAATGATACCACCTGATATTCAAAGCGATTTAATTGGGCAGGAGAGGATACCAATTGATTAAATTGCTTGTCTCCACCTAAGAGTTGATATCAGCACTAACTGCCCCTGTACTGTCCGATTTGTACCAGGGTGGTCCGTGGGTGGAGCTTGGGCAGAGTACCATGAGACTAACACTAGGGTTTGCAGCAGCAATTTTGAGATCAGGAGAATGATGGTCAGGAGAAAGTGGGCATCGTTCTTGCCTATATGCCCCCTATACCACCAGGGAGCTTGAAGGTAGGCCATGGATAGAGACCAACAGGAGTGGGGCTCAGGCCAGGCCTAATATTTGTTTTGAGGGGGAAGGAGAGGGATCAGGACCAGGGAAGACATTATGCATGTCCAGGCTGATATACAGTCAGGGCCTGCATAACTGTCTTATGTGGGGCCCCCTGGCTGAATATCAGCTCAGACCCACATAAACCCTGGTAGCCATCTCAGTATAAGCCCAAGGTATTCATTGCCAGTGCCTGGACATGGCCCACATTGAATATTAAGGTTAATTCTGACTGCTGTGGGCTGAATATTGGCCAGATATTTTTTATGATTGTGAATGTATGCAAAAAATGGGATGGCATTTTCCCAATTACATAACATGGAGGGGCATTTTCAAAAGAAACGTCTAAGTTGGAATTTGGATGTCTTCGTAATATGTCCAAATTTGGAGGCGGGAAAAAGGTCATTCTCAAAAAAAGATGGATGTCCATCTCTGTGTTTGAAAACACCATGGACGTCATTGGATTTGGACGTCTTTGATTTTCAGCCATTTTCGAACGCAAAGACGTCCAAGTCTAAAACATCCAAAGTCAAGCCATTTGGATGTGGGAGGAGCCAGCATTTTTAGTAGACTGGTCTCCCTGACATGCCAGGACAGCAATCAGGCACCCTAGGGGGCACTGCAGTGGACTTCATAAAATCCAAGTACACAGCTCCCTTACCTTGTGTGTTGAGCCCCCAAAACCCATTACCCCCAACTGTACACCACTACCATAGCCCTTACGGATGAAGGGGGCACCTATATGTGGGTACAGAGGGTTTCTGGTGGGTTATGGAGGGCTCGCTGTTTCCTCCACAAACGTAACAGGTATGGGGGGGGGGGGGGGTACGGGCCTGGGTTCACCTGTCTAAAGTGCACTGCACCTACTACTAAACTACTCCAGGGACCTGCATGTGCTGTCATGGACCTGAGTATGACATCTGAGGCTGGCATAGAGGCTGGAAAGTAATACTTTTAATCCTGTTTTTTGAGGGTGGGAGGGGGTTAGTGACCACTGGGGGAGTAACAAGAGGTCATCCCTGATTCCCTCCAGTGGTCAACTGGTCATTTTGGGTACATTTTTGTGCCTTATTTGTAAGAAAAACAGGAGGACTGGGTGAAAAAGTCCAAGTTTTAGTCCTGGACATCTTTGCTTTTTTCCATTATGGGTCAAAGACGTCCTAGGAACACCCAAGTCCCGCCTCGACCATGCCTCCAATATGCCCCCTTGAAATTTGGACGTCCTTGGGGCCCACCTCTGAGAAAGACGTCCAAAATCGAGTTTTGATTACACCGATTTGGACGTCTCTGTGAGCTGGACATCCAAGTGCAGATTTATGTCATTTTTTGGACGTCCATCTCTTTTGAAAATGAGCCTGATAGTAACATAGTAGATGATGGCAGATAAATAGCTGTATGGTCCATCCAGTCTGCCCAACAAGATAAACTCATTGTATGTGCTACTTTATATCTCTACCTGACCTTGATTTGTCCTTTCCATTTTCAGGGCACCGACTGTAGAAGTCTGCCCAGCACTAGTTTTGCTTCCCAATTACCAGTGTTGCCACCCAATCTCTGCTAAGCTTCTCTGGATCCATTCCTTCTGAACGGGATTCCTTTGTGTTTATCCCACACATTAAACATATTTGCATTAGACTTGAACAATAAGAGAAAATCAGAATTCAGGGTTCCTGAATGTGTTTCTGTCCTTTTAAAGTTCTTTTGTGACAAAAAAATTGAAAGAGAACTTTCATAGTTTAGTTCCAAAGTTTATGGTGGGTATTTTGTTGTTAACCAGCTATTAACGCTTGATCTAAAGACTTCTAAATATATGGCTTTAAGCTCTGTTTCCAAGTCACGTAATTACAAGACTCCAACTTCTTGTATTCCAGTCCAGGTTACACCTTCTTTTGATTTAATGTTTCCTGCTTCCCAGACTCCAGCTTCAGGTATTCCTGCCCAGAGGCTACCTTTCCTTCAGAGCAGTGGGTCCGAGAGAGAAGGGTGATTGCTTCTGCCCTGACACTGTACCACAAACATCCCCAGTAAATGCCTGGGGTGATCCGCTGCTGGTTCCATAGGAGCATAGGCGCCCGGTATAAGAGGCTTGGGGAGGCTAAGCCTTCCCAGCCGCAGCAGATGGTTGGATCAGCTGTTTTTCTCTGAGTCAGGAGCCCGAGAGTAGACCAGTCCTGAGTCTGACTTGTCTTTTTTGCAGACACTGCTGCCGCCATTGGCGTCGACTCCATGGGTGCTGGGGGTGCTCGAGCACCCCCAATATTGCACCCACTGGACGTCGTGACTCTGTCTACCCCCTCTCTTCCTCCCTCCCTCCGGCGCAGCAGTCTTCAGCCTTTCTGTGCTCCTGGCAGCGGTAGCGACGTATACACGCTGCCTTCGGCTCCGCCCCGGAAGCCTTCTCTTCAAGTTCCTGTTCTCAGAAAAAGGGAACCCAAATCAAAACAGCCCTTACCCCAATATAAATAGTTCACATGGTAGGAAATGATTTCACAGCTGCGTTCCTCATGGAGGTTTTTATGACTCATGATGGCTGTACGCTCTGTATCTACTTACCAAATTTTTGGTAAGGGATGGAGCTTTTCCTACCACGTGAAGTTTTGGGGGGCACTTTTACTAAGCTGTGTAGGTGCCTATCCAGCTTATTTTCAAAAGAGAAGGCCGGCCATCTTCTGACACAAATCGGGAGATGGCCGGCCATCTCTCAGGGCCAGCAAAATCGGCATAATCGAAAGCCAATTTTGGCCGGCCTCAACTGCAGTCCGTCACAGAGCCAGCCAAACTTCAAGGGGTGTGTTGGAAGGGTAGCGAAGGCGGGACAGGGGCATGCCGGGGCGTGCTTAAGAGATGGGCGCCCTCGGCCGATAATGGAAAAAAGAAGGGCGTCCCTGGCGAGAATTTGGTCCACTTTATTTGGTCCCTGTTTTTTCAGGTCCAAGTCCCAAAAACGTGCCTGAATTGACCAGATGACTACCGGAGGGAATCGGGGATCACCTCCGCTGACTCCCCCAGTGGTCACTAACCCCCTCCAACCCTAAAAAAAAACTTTTTTTTGCCAGCCTCTATGCCAGCCTCAAATGTCATACTCAGGTCCATCGCAGCAGTATGCAGGTCCCTGGAGCAGTATTTAGTGGGTGCAGTGGACTTCAGGCAGGTGGACCCAGGCCCACCCCCCCACCTGTTACACTTGTGGTGATAAATATTGAGCCCCCCCAAAAAACCCCAAACCCACTGTACCCACATCTAGGTGCCCCCCTTCACCCCTTAGGGCTATGATAATGGTGTAGAGTTGTGGCAAGTGGGTTTTGGGGGGGGGGGGGTTGGGGGGATTTGGGGAGCTTAGCACCCAAGGTAAGGGAGCTATGCACCTGGGAGCTATATTTTTTTAAATCTTTAGACGTGCCCTCTACGGTGCCCGGTTGGTGTCCTGGCATGTGAGGAGGACCAGTGCACTACAAATGTAGCCCCTCCCATGATCAAATACCTTGGATTTGGCTGGGTTTGAGATGGCCGGCCTCGGTTTCCATTATCAGCGAAAACCGAGGCCAGCCATCTCAAACCCGGCCATCTCTGACATTTGGCTGGCCCCAACCATATTATCGAAACAAAAGATGAACGCCCATCTCGTTCGAAAATATGGTTGGCCCCACCCCTTCATGGCACCGTCCTCGGAGATGGGCGTCCCCGGTCGAAATTGCCCCTCTGTGTGTGCCCAAAGCATGCCAATTTGGACTTACTTTCTGGTTACCACATGGCCCATGCGGTAATTTCATTTTTGGCGCATATCCGCTATGCACGTCCAAAAAATACTTTTTATGTTCTGATGCGCATTTGATACGCATAGGTCATTGCCACCCAGTTACCGTGTGAGACCTTACCGCTAAGTCAATGGCTGCAGGTAAGGTCTCAGACCCAAAATGGACACACTCCAATTTTTATTTTGCTGCACGTCCATTTTCAGCAAAAGGCCTTTTTTAAAGGCGCACTGAAAAATGGATCTGCGTGCGCCCAAAACCCGCACCTACACTACCGCAGGCCATTTTTTAGAGCACCTTAGTAAAAGGACCCCTTAGTTTGGGGTGATGGCTGCTTTGATTTGGGTTCCCTTTTTCTGGGTCTTTGTCCAACACAGAGAAGTTCAGACAAAGATTTGGTCATAGATATCCATAAGTTGGGAATGAAGGGGAAACTGCTGTTGCTAGGAAATTTCAACCTATAGGATGCAGCTTGAAAGGTCCCGTTTAAGGAATCAGAAAGCTGTAGAGACACTATGGATGTTTTTCAAAGTGCGCTGCTAAGAGAAATGGTGACAGAACCCATAAGGGGAGGGGCAAAGCTAGATCTTGTGCTCAGAAATGGAGATAGTGTGTCCGTCTGGGTGACCACTTGCCAATAGTGATCATCACACTATATAGTTTGATGTAAGAGCTAAAGCAGAATGCAGACACATAAAGCTCCAAATCCTGGTGTTTAAGCATGATGACTTTGTTAAAATGGGGGAAGTACCTGAAGAAAGAGCTCATGGGATGGAAGAACATAAGAGCGGTGGAGGATTTGTAGTTCAAACTGAAAGGAGCTATGAAATCAGCAGCACATCTTTATATAAGGAAGGTAAACAAGAGCAAGAGAAAAAGGAAGCCAAAATGGTTCACCGAACAACTCACTGACAAAATAAAGGGAAAAGAGGTGACAATGACGAAATACAAAAGAACACAAGAAAAGAAACACAGAAGAGATTACCAAATAAAACTGAAAGAAGTGTAGAGAGGAAAACTGAAAATGGACAACACAGATGCTGAACAGATTTCTATGGTCTGTGTCCTGCAAATGGCAAATGACAGGTGAAGCTTCATTAACTCCTCTGTTGTAGTTCACTTTATTGTCAAATGCTGCACATGGGTGCTGTGCAGCTCAGGAGGGAGGGGAGGACTTCTTGACTGGTAAGTTGAATACTATCAGCAATACTTGGGGATTAAGGGCGCCTTTTACTAAGCTGCGTAAGCGTCTACGCGCACCCAATGTGCACCAAAATGGACTGAACGCCCGACTACCACGTGGCTCTTGCAGTAATTTCATTTTTAGTGCGTGTCCGCTTTGCGCGTCTGAAAAATATATTTTATTTTCCAATGTGCGTAGCGGATGCACACCAAGTGGCATCTGATGCACGTAGGTCATTACCACCCAAATGTTTTACCGCTAATTCTATAGCTGACTGTAAGGTCTGAGACCGAAAATGGACAAGCGGCAATTTTGATTTTGCCGCACGTCCATTTTTGTGAAAAAAGTCCTTTTTTACAGGCGCACTGAAAAATAATTCTGCGCACACCCAAAACCCGCGCCTACACTACCGCAGACCACTTTTAACCGCGGCTTAGTAAAAGGACCCCTAAATTTGGTTATAGGCAAGACACCATCATTTTTGGCAACCAATGTGTGGTTGGCTGTAGCCTGACAGAATAGCGAGTGCAATTCTGGCCACCTTGGATATATTGGATGGACCGTGCGGCTTATTTCAAAGGGACCCGTAAACCTTAGATACTTTAGACCTTTTTTTAAATTTCTGTTAGCATTAGTGTATTGTAATTGGGGAAGGAGGGGGGGGGGGGGCTAAGTCACAATTTTAAACTTCTAGTCTGTCTTATGTGTTCTATGTTTATTATTTTAGGACTCCTGTGTGTGCTGAATGCAAAGACGCACATGGGAACTGAATGGGCTTCTTCATGCACAGCACACACTAATCGATATTGTTGCTTTGCAAAAGGAACCCTTAATGTTGTTCTGTCTTGTCTTCCATTTAGGTGAATTATTTAATTTGATTTACTGATTTGATATTCCTCTCATGCATTTTAATTAGATAAATAAGGAAAATAGTTACACAGAAACAAAATTAATGAATTAATTTCATTAAAAATATACATATTTTTTTCCTATGGTATTGTACAGGGCACATTAGAACTAAGGGAAATATTAATGTTTGAGTATGTCTATCGTGATTTCAAATCTTTAAGAATGAGGCCAAGCTCCTGAAACTTCATTTTTAAATGATTGTATTAATTTTCTATTGTAATCATTAAAAACATGATTATAACAAAAAAGATGAACTAATTAAAGAGAAAATATCATTGCTACATTTTTATGGAATGCAAAATGTTTTATAACAAAATCATGTTGCAGTTAAAGTATCCAAAGCAAATTTAGTAGGAGCATGGGAAGTGCTATTAGCAGAAAAATTCTTAAGTCAGCCAGGTTATCTGAAACCAGAAAGCAAAAATAATGTTATATAATGTGGTTTCAAACTGTATGAAACACAGGAAATCTTGACCCAAAGTTTAATATAAATTTAAATATCCATTAAAGTTATCCTAATTACATTGGACCATTCTATATATATGTTGTTATCTTCTAAAATGTTCATTTTGTCTAACTTCCTATGGGCCTCTTTTACAAAGCTGCGCTGCCGATTCTCGATGCGACAAATAAGAGGTAACCCATTCAATTCCTATGGGCTTCCTCTCATTTGCAGTGTGGGAATCGTTAGCACGGCTTTGTGAAAGAAGCCCTATCTTATCTTCAGGATTTTTATTTTATTCAGGATTTTAAATATATTGTCTTCATTTCAGGAGCAAAGTCATCAATAGTGTTCATTTTTGTACAGTGATGCCCACTGTTGTACACTGTTATGTGCCCTGTTACTCAATAGTTTGCACTATAGCTCAATACTGGTCCATACTGCACACTATTCTTCAGTAGTGCATCTACTGATAGTGTGCTTTACGGAGCAATAGTGCACATTATTGAGTAATAGTACACATTATTAAGCTATAGTGCACATTAGGAGGCAATTCTACAACTAGATGCCTGTGGTTTAGCTACTCCTTTGCATGCATATATGAACCAAAATTTAGCACATACACACACCGTTATTCTATAAAAGTGCGCTTTAAGGAGGCCCTTTACTAAACTGTATTAACTGCTATAGCACACTTAAAGGTCCTTTTACTAAGCTGTGGTAAGCACTAGTGTTCATTTATTGCAAAGTAAAAGGGCTTACAGCAGGATTTGGTCAGGCATCATGTAGTAAGTTCCCAATTGGCACACGCTAATTTTTGGTTTTTATTTTTGCACATAGGGGGCATGGAGAGTGGGCATTCCAGTGCTAGTCAGTTAGCACATCCACATTGCTGTGCACTAACTGATTAATTAATTAATTAATTAATTAATTTATTTATTTATTTATTTATAGTACATTTCTACCCCACATTTTCCCGCACACGCAGGCACAATGTGGCTAACATAGGAGAAGTAAAAATGACAATACAATAGGAGAAAATGGTAAGAGACAAGAATAGGGCAGAAAGGGGAAAGGGGCATAACAGAAACAAGGGTGAGGAGGTGGGACTATTGATCGAGAAGACCAGGCCAAATAGGTGGGTTTTCAGCAGCCTCTTGAACAGGAGGTGATCATTTTGCAGCTTTAAGCATTTCGGCAAAACATTCCAATTCTTGGCACTGGAGTATTGGAAGGACGAAGTGAACGATTATTGCAGGAGCCCTTACCACCTACAAAATAGAGTCTATCCCACAGTATAGCAAAGTTACTCACCGTTAGAAGGTGTTCTCCAAGGACGGAAGGCCAAGTATTCTCACAGCTGAATGATGTAATCCAACAGACCAGGTGCGAGCAGTGAATAGTGAGCAGTGAATAGTGAGCAGTGTTATAAGGGGCCATCTCAAATGGAAAAGATTAAGCCTCCCCCATACCAGTAGGACATCTGAGATGGTTACTTGGAGTGCAGCTATGCACTCTTGGAGCTAGTCAAAAGCTCGTTCGTTTCTTCAACTAGGGTTCCAGCTGGGGCTCCTGAGGATTGGGTTAGAGAAGCCAAGAATTCTGGGTCTGGGGCTGCTGGGCAGAGCAGGAAGATGGCAGGAGCCCTTACTACCTACAAAATAGATGTCTGTCCCATGGTCTAGCAAAGTTACTCACCTGTAGAAGGAGAGAAGGCCAAGTATTCTCACAGCTGGGGGATGTCATTTGAGAGTAGTAGGTTTGAGAATAGTAGGTTCTCCGTGATGAAGAGGATGCAGCTGGACAGTGCCAAGACAGTTTGGATAGTGTCCATATATTTCCTTATGAGATCGATGACCTCCTCCACTTTATCTCCAAATAAGTTGTCACCCTGAAAAGGAATGTCCATCAACCTCTCCTGAACCACTGGTTCTAGGTCAGAAACATGCAGCCATGAGAGTCTGTGCATCCCCATACCCATAGTGGAGAGCCTAGATGCTAAATCAAATAAGTTATACATGTTCCTGGCCAGATATTTTCTACACCTCAGCTGCTTGCTGGCCAACTTGGAAGCTCTATGGCCTGCTCCTGTGGGAGAGTATCCATGAAACTTAATGTACTGTGGACCAAATACTGCAAGTAAAGGCTTGGGTAGAGCTGGTAGGACTGAATGTGGGCAATAAGCGCTGAGGCCTGAAACTTCTTCCTCCCAAATGGTAGAGACTATTATAAAGAACAAAATTACAGAGCATATTCAAAAGCATGGATTAATGAGGCAAAGCCAACACGGATTTAGTGAAGGGAAATCTTGCCTCACCAATTTATTACATTTCTTTGAAGGGGTGAACAAACGTGGATAAAGGTGAACTGGTTGATATTGTGTATCTGGATTTTCAGAAGGCATTTGACAAAGTACCTCATGAAAGACTCCAGAGGAAATTGGAGAGTCATGGGATAGGAGGTACTGTCCTATTTTGGATTAAAAACTGGTTAAAAGATAGAAAACAGAGAGTAGGGTTAAATGGTCAGTATTCTCAATGGAGAAAGGTAGTTAGTGGGGTTCCCCAGGGGTCTGTGCTGGGACAGCTGCTTTTTAACATATTTATAAATGACCTAGAGATGGGAGTAACTAGTGAGGTAATTAAATTTGCTGATGACACAAAGTTATTCAACATCGTTAAATTGCAAGAGGATTGTGAAAAATTACAAGAGGACCTTATGAGACTGGGAGACTGGGCTTCTAAATGGCAGGTGACGTTTAATGTGAGCAAGTGTAAAGTGATGCATGTGGGAAAGAGGAACTCGAATTATAGCTACGCCATGCAAGGTTCCACATTAGAAGTCACCGACCAAGAAAGGGATCTAGGTGTCGTCGTTGATCATATGTTGAAACCTTCTGCTCAATGTGCTGCGGTGGCTAAGAAAGCAAACAGAATGTTAGGTATTATTAAGAAAGGAATGGAAAACAAAAATGAGGATGTTGTAATGCCTTTGTATCGCTCTATGGTGTGACTGCACCTCAAATATTGTGTTCAATTCTGGTTGCCGCATCTCAAAAAAGATATAGAGGAATTAGAAAAGGTGCAAAGAAGGGCAACGAAAAAGATAAAGGGGATGGGATGGCTTCCCTATAAGGAAAGGCTACAGTGGTTAGGGCTTTTCAGCTTGAAGAAAAGACAGCTGAGGGGACATATGATAGAGGTCTGTAAAATAATGAGTGGAGTGGAATGGGTAGATGTGAAGCGTCTGTGTACTCTTTCCCAAAATACTAGGACTAGGGGGCATGCAATGAAGCTACAAAGTAGTAAATTTAAAACAAATCAGAGAAATTTTCCTTCACTCAACATGTAATTAAACTCTTGAATTCATTGCCATAGAATGTAGTAAAGGCAGTTAGCTTAGCAGAGTTTTAAAAAGGGTTGGTCTGTCCCAGTATGGAAATACTTATGTACTTATGAGTCTAGTGTCCTGGCTTCTCTACCTGTGGGTGCTGAGGCATGAGTGTTGGAACTGCTAGATTGTTTGAGAGTGGAATCAACCACCAGAGAATGTTGTGGCAATTGAGCTCCCTTGAATCCGGGAGCCTCTTGGATATGGTACTGTGTATCCACATGGTTAGGTGCAACCTACACCAGCAGAAAAGATTTCCAGTTCTTCATCGTGCATCCTTAAGGATAGGATGCAATAGTACACTGACCCCTTCCTTTGGAGGACACTTGTAGTCCAGGACAGTCATCAACTGTGCCCTGGGCTCTTCCTCTGTTTCCAAATTAAATTGGATGGCAGAAGCAATCTCCCTAATGAAACCAGTGAAATAGAGGCCCTCAGGTAGATACTGATGCCTCTCTTGAGGTGACAAGGGATCAGAAGATATCCCATGAGTTTCTATAAGAAGTAATCTGGATCCTCCTCTGAATTCAATGAGTGGTCCAATTTAGACTTTTCACCATACTCAGGCTGTACTGAATGTGTCTGTGCCTGCCTCAACTCAGTAGAGTTTTCCATGCCCCAAAGAGCACCGCCCTACTCTCTGACTCTGGGGAAGCTTCCTCCCTCAACGTTGAAAGTGGTAATGTATGCATCGAGGTTGAGGTTGACACCCTTCAAGGTGCCGACATTGAGGATCTTTGCACCGGCATGGAAAGAACCTCAGGAAGAATATGGGCTGGATCTTCAGTTGGCGCAAGTGCCTTAGATGCCTGAGTGGTTTGCAACTGCAGTATCTGTGACAGCTTCTCCATGAACATGGCTTGAAATTGCTGATTAAAGGAAGGCATCAGCAAAGTCAGGGGAGCCTGAAGTGTTGGTGTTGGTCTGGTAGCTTAAACCTGGCTGTTGGGAGCCTTGCACACAGGCACCCCTTCCAAGGAGGGAGAACGCTTCTCCCAATGCCGGTGCTTCTCTGGTACCAGCGATGCCGAGGCCCCTTTGCTCCTAGCACTTTACATTGAGGAGGACCAAAGCTTATGCTTCTTGGGCTTCCCCCAGTGCACAGCATTGTGATCCTTTGGTGCTGTACAAGTTCTCGGTGTTGGGGCCGTTGCTGATCAGTCCCAGGGCCTACTCTCAGCACCCAATGTTGGGGGAGATGAAGACTTCCTCAATGCCTGTGTACTTCCAATAAATGCTGAAGTCTTGACAGCCATCAAGGTTGATGCTTCCGGCTTCAACGTCGATGTAGTGGCCTTCAAGGAGCAAAAAAGCTTCTCCTTTTGAGCCTACCATGCTCTCTGTATTCTCAGCTGCATTTGCAAACAGAGAGAACAAGACTTAGGATCATGGTCATGTCCAAGGCACCCAATGCAGCAGTTGTGCGGGTCCATCACAGAAATCACTCAATTACATTGGGTGCACATTTTGAAGCCACTAGGGGTCTTCTTGGACATTGAGAAAAGAATTGTGGCCAAATTAAACTTCTCAATCTTGAACTGAAAAAGCAGCAGTGTTCAAACTGAGGTGGGGACTCCGTCCTAAAAGGACCTAGCAATACATGAAAAATAAAGGAAACTTTAAGTGCCTGAAAACTAAAAGAAATTAAAAGGGACACTGAAGAAAGAAAAAAAATATGCCTAAGGATTCAAAAACCCACGTGGGAAGGCACAAGAAAAAAAGTATAAACTGCACTTGAGGAGAACATGAAGACACATCCTCCCTGCTCTACGGAGAAACAAAGACTAAGGGACCCGTACTCACAGGTCAGGCAGGAAGGCACCAGCACATGCATAGTGGGATGCTGTTAGAAACTTCTTTGTCTCACTAGTCAGCATCAGCATGAGGCTCCATCAGATGACATCACTCAGCTGTAAGAACATGATTGCCTACTTGTCCTCAGAGAATTTTTTCTTAATGCTACACACTAATGACAACATAAGTACATGGCCATGAATTGAAAAAAAAAGAAGACATAGCCTAACAGATAAGAATTTCTAAGCATCTGTTCCTGGATCCCTATTCCTTGGGAACAGTGGCGTACCAAGGGGGTGGGCGGTGGGGGCGGTCCGCCCCAGGTGCAAGCCACTGGGGGGGTGCCGCAGTGCTCGCCTGTCAGCTGAGTTTGCTAACTTCGCTGCAGCTTCCTCTGCCCCGGAACAGGTTACTTCCTGTTCCGGCCGGGGCAGAGGGAGCTGCAGCGAAGTTAGCGAAGTCAGCTAACAGGCGCACGCCGCGGCACCCCCCCCCCCAGCGGCGTGCACCCGTGGGGGTGTCATTTCACCGGGGGGGGGGGGGGGCGCATCGGTGATCCTTCCCGGGTGTCATGCTGGCTAGGATCACCGCTGCTTGGGAATTAGAGGGCCACTTCTAAGTAGCCCATGGTAAAAAGTCAGCCCAAGCCTATCATATGCCCTGATGTGCTCGAGTCTATTCTGAGATGAGGGTCTCTCCTCAAAGAATTCTCCTCTCAGTCTCCTTGACATAGGGTTCCTGCCACAATACCTACATGCATACTTCATTCATGTACATTTGCTGTGCTAAATATATGTGGGTACATTCTAACCTCAAACTCTGCAGGATTTGTGCTAGTATTTTATAACGACACTAATAAAAAAGGCCCGTTTCCGAAACCAATGAAACGGGCGCTAGCATGTGGTTTTTTTTGTGTGTGTGTATGTGTCACAGAGTTATTTGTGTGTGTGTGTGTGTGTGTGTGTGTGTGTGAGTGTGTGAGGGTGGGGTGTGTGTGCAGGTTGTTGATGTGTGTTTTTGTTTTATTTTGTTTTTTTGCTTGGGGGGTTGGGGGATGTGCTGTGCTATGCTGGCAAAGTGGGATGGATTGGTGTGTGGCTTTGAGGGTGTGTATCTGTTGTATTGTGTGTGTGTGTGTGTGTGTATGTGTGTGTGTGTGTGTGTGTGTGTGGTTTTGTCTGTCAAGGAGGTTTGTGGAGGGGGGTCTTTCTGTTGGTGAAATGTAAATGTGGTTGTAGGGGGGTCAGCCTTTGCTGTGTGGTGGATTGTTTTTTCCGTTTTTTTTTTTTTTTTTTGTGTTGTGCTGAGGCAGCAGTGTTTTTTTAGATGGGCGGAAGGTTGAGGAGCAAGTTCTTGGTCTGTCGGTATTTTTTGGCCGTTTCAGGGCTGCTGTAGGGGAGCACTGGAAGAGAAATGTGCTGTGGGAAGCAGCGCCGTCTTTTCCGTTGGGCTGGGGTTCTGGGCATCCTGGAGGTGGGAGACGGCTTGCCTGAGGACGGATGGTTGTTTTAAGTTGGCGGAAGGGAGAGGAGCACGGTCTCGGGCCATCGGGTGGTGATCTGGTATGTTCGGTCCATTTCAGGCCGGCTGCAGGGGAATGCTGGAACATGCGCTGCGGGAAGCTGCGCCATCTTTTTCCGAGTGCTCGGGGAATCCCAGAGGTGGGAGACAGCTTGCCTGAGGCTGGGGATGTTTGGCCACAGCCGCTTTGGCAAAAGGGGAAGTGGAAGGGGGTGGGGAGTTACCTGTAGCTGCGTGAGAAAACGGGTATTCTTTGTTTTGTATTATTAGTTTGCATTTCTGTTGAAGAAAGAGTGCATGCCTTTTGAATGATGGAGGTGGTGCGTCAGTGTGCGGTTGTTTCGTTAGTTTGGCAGCCAGTCTCCAGCGATTCCTAGGCAGGGAAGGAGTAGGGAAACATGCTCCGCGTGTTTCCCTACTCCTCCCCCTTCCTTGGTCGCTGTTTGCTGCTGGCTGGGTCGCGGGTAATCCTTCCAGCTGGGCCGCAGCTTGTCCTGTTCGCCCACGTCCCAGATGGTGACGGGCACGTTGTTTTCCGGCTCCTCTGACTCCATGTCAAGCGATCCCAAATATAGTCTTTGCTATGGGCCCTCTGGCACTCTTCAGTACTGGCATTAGGCATTTAAAAATTCCCCCCCCCCCCCCCGGTCTATTTTTGCACATACCCACAGCAGGAATATTCTTCTCTTGTTCCAGCGGTGGTTCTGTGCTCTCCGTGCTGCACAGATAATGAGCTATTCTGCTGGGGAATGCTCCTCCCTTATTGTCACGTAGTTTCCTCTGATTGGTCCGTCTTACGTTGCCTAGTGTTGCTTGGGAATGGTGTTGTGATGGTCCTTTGTGTTTCAGAATGTTGAGGGTGTTTTTTCTGATTGGTCCGTCATGCGAGGGCGGGGCAGAGAGACATGGTCAGTGTTGTGGCTTCACCACCATGAATCCATGAACCCTTCAGGGAGTGACTGACTTCAGAACGTTGTCTTCAGAACGTTGAGGGTGAGTTTTATTATAGTAGATATAGAAACCTATGGGTCTTTATAAAAAGGGTATAATTGGATATGGAGACGTAGCCTAATGGTTAGTGAAGCAGGCTTTGATTTTGGCAACCTGGGTTCAATTCCCACTACATCTCCTTGTGACCTTTGGGCAAATCACCTGCCCCACTCTGCTGCATTATCTGCCAAGCAGCTGCTTTTCTCCTCAGGCCACACAAGCTCGGTTTGAAACCGAGCAAGTGTGACGTGAGATAAAAGGCAGGGCAGGCAAAATGGCTGAGTGAAGAGCAGCGCTGGAAGATTTCTTCTGCCGGCGGGGTCTTGGGATCCTCGCCAGCCAAGGTACAATCTTGGGGGGGGGGGGGGGGGGGGAGGGGACAGAACCCCTTCCCCGGGCCTGGCAGCAGCAGCTCTACCCCAGGCCCAGCTCAGTCTCTCAGCTGCCCTGCTCACCTCTGATGGAGTTATTCCCGCATATGTGCAGGTTTCGGTTTTGAATATCTGGTTATTTTTAAGCCGGCTACCACATATCTGCTTAAGCCATTTGTGCACTAAACCTGGCCCCACGTAAGGGCTGAATGTCAGCTTCACCCCTGGAACACCCCCAAGATAGTGAGCTTTGAATTAAGCATTAACTGCAAATTTCAGCAGCACTGAGCCAGTTAAATGCTGCTGAAAATTAGCGGCTAGCCCTGACCAAGCGATTTATCCAGTCAGTGACCTGTTAAATCGCTTTGAATATCTGTCTCACAGAATATGTTTTTTTGTGTCAAAGTTAGTGAATAACTTTCTAATTCTTGATTTTGAGGGAACTGAACCCTTGCAGGTTTCATTGGAATTGAATAGTCTGGTTAAATTCCAGTACAAATGGTCTGAATAATTAAGAGCGGAAGCTGGATACAATAATTTAAAAAAACTGTGATGTGAGCTCTCTTGAACATTCCTAGATGTTTATGCTCTTACCTACAGATTTTAGATACTTCAAAGTGAGTATGTAAGTTTTTCTGTTAAATAAGTCTCAACAAATTTCTTATCTTAAAATATACCCAAGCACAGTTGCTTACCACATAAATCATAAAACAAAGGAAATGTTTTCTTACTTAATTTGCTTTCTCAAATTGTGTGTTGGGACATAGACCGGATACTTGTTTTAACTCCCTATGAAACCTGTAGGCTGTTCAATAAAATTATTAGCAGTGCATTTCCACATAGCACAGATGTTATTTTCACTTGAGTAATTCTGAGGAAAACAATTGCATTAAAGCGTCAGATATCCTCAGGTGAAAGTTGTTCTGAAAAAACCCTTTAGAAAAGGGTGTTGATGATGGCTTGATTGAATGACTGATTTATGCTTTTCACCTGACACCTTGCTTAAGACACTTAAAATTGGAAATTCAAAATGTGAAGTAGTACAGTACATAGTCAAAAAAAGGCTAGTAAAGAAAAATCTAAGAAAAGTGGTCTCTCATAACAAATCTTTTTTTCTGCTTTGAAATTGTTTCCCTAATTAATTACTTGTACTGAAAAGAAAGGGACACTCTTGTAGCTACCCCTCAGTGCCAACTGCCATATTGGTGACTGGTCTGATGGCTTGGTTTACTGTTCCAGTGACTAACTCCAAGGATCAGGGCATACTGAAACAGGGATAGCTGGGGGGCATAGCACCCTTCACGCTTGAAGCTGATGTTACTCTAAGCCTGGAAACATGGACCCAGCCATCAGCTCCAGCAGAGCATGCATGTAGACTCTCTACTACTGATATCATGGATGAGAACTGCAGCGTGGGGCCTGCATGGCCTGTAGAAGTACTGGTAATGTGGTGATGTGGCCCAGAAAGCTGATGCGAGCCCAACTGAAAGTATGCTAGATGAGACCTCATGTCTGGAGTTTGGAAGCTTGAATATTCAGCTTGCTATGAGTAAGTTGATATTACTTGATAAGTGGTTCCCAAACCTGGTCCTAGAGGCAACCCAGCCAGTCAGGTTTTCACAATGAATATTCATGAGAGAGATATGCATGTACTGCCTCCACTGCATGCAATCTCTTCATAAATATTCATTATGGATATCCTGAAAACCGCTGCCAATCAGCTAAAACTGGAGCACCAGGAAAGCCCCCAGTAGGACCCGGGAAGCATAGGAGACAACTCTTTAGAATGATTAGGGGTGCTAAACACAATGGAAATTACTCTTCCCTGGACACAGTCAAAGAGTTTGCTCAATATGTTCAAGCACCCAAAGCACCCACAGAGTTGGCTCCTATGATGGGGCAAGATCAGGTAGTTGGGGGAGGGTCAGGTTGTCAGGGGCAGAGCTATTTCTCAGGAAGGGAGGTGGATTATGATTGGAAATATGGAAGGCCTTTGTTCAAAGTAGGGAGTTGCCTCTAAATTATAATGTTGGGGTGTCAGGAAGGGGAATGGGATTTGGATTTGTGCCTTGTGGGTGGCAGGAAAGGGATCGGCAGTTGGAAATATGATTTGTTGTTATTGGAAGGGGGATTGGGTATTGAAAGTGTGCTTATTGGTTGTTAGGAAGGGGATCAGTCCCAGGGCATTCTCTCTCTGCATTTTATTTCATAAACACTTCCATGGGCTGGGCTTCCTCCCACCCAGGGAACTCCCAGTCACTCTACTCAGTGACTCTCTAGTCTCTACCACTGAAAGTATTATTATGCCTGTTTCAAAAATGAGCCCCAAAGCATTCCACCAGAAGTGAAAATTGACTTGCAAGGCATTTCTCCAGTATTAATTTATGGTTTTCCATACTGTAGCAACCATAATATCAAATTGTTTCTTCTTACCTGAAAAGTAATCAGGTAGACATACAGAATGAAAAATAATAAATTTATACAAGATAGATAGATAAACCAACATGTGAAATATCATTGATTCGGTTCCAAACCTCCATTCAGAATTTTTGTAAATATGGGCAAAAGATGCATGCCACAGCCGCTCCAGTGTGCCAGGGTCCATGTTACATGACCAACATGAGTTAGAAGAACTCTTACGTGCTTTATTTGCTTCACTGGAGACCACACTGCTTTATGCATCATAAAAAACAGAGATTGAAAAATTGGAGCAGTCACCAACTCTAGACCAGAAAAATGACCATAGTTTGTCAACTCTTGCAACCAAAATGTTTGGATAGTACAAATAGCAGAGGGGTTTTTACTAAGTAGTAATTTATAAAATCTAGAAGCCAATTTATCCAGTAATGAAGCTTAAGTCATCATTGTTGTAATAGCTGGAGTTGTGAGTACTATTTTAAATTTAACCATATAGGAAGTCAAACAAGATTGGAGTTGAACATATCTAAAAAAAATTGTGTTAGGGTAAGAAAATGTTTTCTTGTATATTCACAAAAGAGTGCATATCATTACCGAAGAAAATCGCTCTCACACAATAAATTCCACATTGTGGCCAAGTACGCCAAAGGATTGACTTACAATCAATGTGAATATATGGGTTGCCCCAACTAGGAGCATCAAATGTCGACATTGACCACAATGTGTCCCGTACAACAATGTTATACGGCCACATATGTAATTTCACTGAACCAAATTGATTCTGAATAGGGATAAGACTAGTTAGTCAGTCTAAGTTCAATATGAAGCCAAACCGGAAGGGTTGAAGAAGAGTCTGAAACCCACCAGGAAGATGCATGAAGCAAGAATAGTTGATTATAACAACTACAATTAGGAAAGCCTAATCCGCCCTCCTGTTATAAACATTTCAGTTTCTGTAGGGCTATTCGTGGGACCTTGTTTCCCCATGAGAAATGAGAAAGTATTTGGTCTAAATTAAAAAAAAAATTGGAGGTAGGGAATTGTACTGGCAATATACCTAACACACAGTTTATCTGAGGAGTTATCACCATCTTGATAGATTCTATTGTACTCCACCACATAATGTACAAGGGAGACCATTTATTACAGGTATTGCGGGGCCCTGTGCAGACCAGTTCGCTGGGGTCCCCCAGTCCTACGTAGCCCCGTCCCCACCCCCCTTCCCTCCTCTCTATCCATGTGCATCTACTTCCTCTGTCTTCCCTCCCCTCCATCCATGTACAGCATTTCTTCTCTCCCCCTCCCCTCTATCCATGTGCATCTACTTCCTCTGTCTTCCCTCCTCTCCACCCATGTCCAGCATTTCTCCTCTCCCCTCCCCTCTACCCATGTGCATCTACTTCCTCTGTCTTCCCTCCCCTCCATCCATGTACAGCATTTCTTCTCTCCCCCTCCCCTCTATCCATGTGCATCTACTTCCTCTGTCTTCCCTCCTCTCCACCCATGTCCAGCATTTCTCCTCTCTCATATCCCCTCCATTCATGTGCATCTCCTTTCTCTGTCTTTCCTTCCCTCCAACATTTCTCCTCTCTTCCCTGCCCTCCACTCCATCCATGTTCAGCATTTCTCCTCTGTCCCCTCCCCTCCATCCATGTGCATCTCCTTCATGTCTTCTCTCACCTCCATCTATGTCCAGCATTTCTAATGCCCTCCCCTCTATCCATTAAAGTCCAGCAACTCTCCTCTCTCCCCTGCCCTCCCCACCCATCCATGTCCAGCAATTATCCTCTGCTCTCCCCTCCCATCCATGTCCAGCGATTCTCCTTTGCCCCCTGTCCTCCCCTCTCATTCACATCCAGTGATTCTCCTCTGTCCCCCACCCTCCCATCCCATCCACGTCCAGCGATTCTTCTCTGCCCTCCCCTCCATGTCCAGTGACTCACCCCAGCCCCAAATGTATCGCCCTTTTCAGCCCCCGAGTTTCAGTTCCCAACCCCAGCCCCACCTGTGCCCTCAGTTTTCCACAGCCCTCCTTTTCTTCCATCCACCCTGTTTAAAAAGTTGCAGCGGCGTCAGCATCAGCGAAAAAGCAGTCTCGCCTCTAGCCTTCCCTTCTCTCTCAGTGTGCACTGTGCCGCCTTTCCCTGATGCAATTTCCTGTTTCCAGTTTCCGCGAAGGCAGCACAGTGCACACTAAGAGAGAAGGGAAGGCTAGAGGCGAGCCTGCTTTTTCGCTGCCACCGCTACAACTTTTAAACACAGGGCGGCTGGAAGGAAAGCTGAGAATCGAATGGCAGGGAGTGGGAGGAAGCGCTGCGGGGCCCCTGGAGGCGTGAGGCCCTGTGTGACCGCTCCTGTCGACCCTGCCTATGACCGGCCCTGGGGAGGAGTACAGGACTTTGATTTACCCCTCCAGGGATGGCCGAGCTGCAAAGCCGTAGCGAGGGGAGCTGACTCCCGGGGCGGTTCGCTGCTGCGCACCCCCCCCCCCCCCCGGGTGCAGCACGGCTCACCCTCCTCCCGCTGGAGTGCACCCCCCCCGGAGCGCATACCTCCCCCCCCCCGGACCGCATACCTGCTGCGAGGGACGGGCGGGAGGGCCGTTCCGCCCCGACTGCACGTTGCTGGGGTGTGTTGGCTCCGCACTGGTTCACTGCTCTCTCTGTCCCGGAACAGGAAGTAACCTGTTCCAGGGCAGAGAGGGCAGTGCACCAGCGCGGAGCCGACACCCCCCAGCGGCGTGCATCCGGGGCGGACCGCCCCTCGCCCCCCGCCCCCCCTTCCTACGCCACTGCCGAGCTGAATGTTGATACAAAAAGTTTTGAAGTAACAAGGTGTGCTTTGTGAAATTCGAAATATGCATACTCTAGTGTATACAGAGGTTCTATTATTGTACTGTACTGTTTTTTTAGCTTGTTCTCCTGAAGACGCCACTTGGAGAAATGTGATTCTGCGCTGGGAACATGAGCACATTTATGGTTTTGATTTTGATCACAGACTTCACTACCACAGTTTAAAGGATACCAGCGGTTTCAGAACAACATTACGCCATGGGATTCCGCTTGGAGATAAGTAACAATTGACAAGATGCTATACATATTGCAAGATATTATAGGCTGTATGAGTCATTGTATGGAACTTTGAAGTATAGCAATATTAGATCTTACCTCTGGGCAGGAGGAGCGGGACCTGGTGCAATAATGGCATAAGGTTGAAGGATTATATGCTGGTACCATAGCATGGGGTGGTTTGGCACTTCACATACACTGAACGCTATTTAAATAATTTTATAAATAATTTTAGAGTAAAGCTGGTATAGAATTTGGAACTATCAGTTGATAGTGTAACCAAACAGGGCTCTGTAGTTTTCTATAATTTGGAATACAGCAGGAACAAAATGTTCTACAGGAGACAGATAAAGCAGCACATTGTTAGCATAAGATGATAGCTTAATGAATATGTCTGCTATATTTATTCCTTTCACCGTATTGGTTATGGATATGCATAGAAGGGTTTCCAATGGCAAAATATAAAGGAATGGTGATAAAGGGCAGCTCTGTATAGTTCCTCTTCTGAACCGAAATGATTTAGATAAGGTGGTAGTAAATTATAACGTAAGTGGTGAGTTGGTGTTACAACAATTTTGATTAGAGGAGTGTGGTAGCCGTGTTAGTCCACTCTTAAGGTTATCAATAGAAATCAAACAAAATAAAACATGGAAAAGAAAATAAGATGATACCTTTTTTATTGGACATAACTTAATACATTTCTTGATTAGCTTTCGAAGGTTGCCCTTCTTCGTCAATGAAATGCTTTGATGTCCCCATGCATACCCCCACCCTCCCACTCTGTCAGACTGTCAAAGTAATGCTTTGATGTTTCTCTCATATATACTATCTGCTACCACATTTGCTTATTTCCGATCTGAGGAAGAAGGGCAACCTTCGAAAGCTAATCAAGAAATGTATTAAGTTATGTCCAATAAAAAAGGTATCATCTTATTTTCTTTTCCATGTTTTATTTTGTTTGATTTCTATTGATAACAATTTTGATGAAATTATGTCACGGCTTTAAGAGGCCCCTTTTACTAAGCCCAATGCATGTCAATTTTGAGTTACTGCCCGGCTACTGTGTGGCCCTTGTGGTAATTTCATTTTTTACATGTGTCTGCTATGCACACAGGAAAATAATTTTTTATTTTCTGGCCCGTGGCAAAAACAGGACAGTAATCTTCATTCTACGCGTGTAGGCGATTATCACATGGTTAACGAATGAGACTTTACCTCTAAGTCAATGGCTGGCAGTAAGGTCTCAGACCCGAAATGGACGCGCGCCAATTTTTATTTTGCCGTACATCCACTTTCGGCAAAAATTTAAAAGGCCTTTTTTACAGGCACGCTGAAAAATGGATCTGTGTGTGCCCAAAGCACACCCCTACATTAGTGCAGCCCATTTTTTGGCGCACCTTAGTAAAAGGGCCCCTTAGAAAAGAAAGTGGGAAGATGTTTCAAGAGTTCGTGTTATGGTAAGCAATCAGACACTTAAAACCTAATCCTCTTACAGTATCAATGTTGAGATAGCAATTTAAAGTGCCGTATAAAATTCAAACTTTCAAATGATGTTTTTTATAACATTTTTGCTCATGAATATTTTAAAAAGTAGAATAAATATAAATAAATATTTTAAACCAGCAACTGCTGCCAGTAAAACTACAGTTGTAAATTAAATGAATACATTAAGTGCCCCTTTTACCAAGCTGTGGTAAAAAGAGGTCTATCCATAAGTACATAAGTATTGTCATGCTGGGAAAGACCAAAGGTCCATCAAGCCCAGCATCCTGTTTCCAACAGTGACCAATCAAGGTCACAAATACTTGGCAATATCCCCAAAAAGTACAAAACATTTTATACTGCTTATAATAGAAATATTGGATTTCCCCCAAGTCCATTTAATAATGGTCTATGGACTTTTCCTTTAGGAAGCCGTCCAAACCTTTTTTTAACTCTGCTAAGCTAACCGCCTTTACCACCTTCTCTGGCAACAAATTCCAGAGTTTAATTACACGTTGAGTGAAGAAACATTTTCTCCAATTCGTTTTAAATTGACTACATTGTACCTTCATCACATGTCCCCTAGTCCTAGTATTTTTGGATAGCGTAAACAGATGCTTCACATCTACCTGTTCAACACCATTCATTATTTTATAGACCTCTATCATATCTCCCCTCGGCCGGCTTTTCTCCAAGCTGAAGAACCCTATCCACTTTAGCCTTTCCTCATAGGGAAGTCATCCCATCCCCTTTATCTTTTTTGTCGCCCTTCTCTGCACCTTTTCTAATTCCACTATATCTTTTTTGAGATGCGGCGACCAGAATTGAACACAATATTCGAGGTGCGGTTGCACCATGGAGCGATGCAAAGGCATTATAGCATCCTTATTTTTGTTTTCCATTCCTTTCCTAATAATATCTAACATTCTATTTGCTTTCTTAGCAGCAGCAGCACACTGAGCAGAAGGTTTGAACGTATCATGATGGCATCGATGCATGGATTTGTCACATGCTAAAGACCTCGTAACTCGTTGATTGAAGTTGAAAGGGTTTGTCCAAAATTGGTGGCCCATTCAGATAAGTGCTACCTCTTTGACTGACTTTATAAGATCTTTATAAGAACTCATCTCTCATGATAATTGTTTTGAGTCTGGAAAGCAGTACGGTTGGACTTATGGGAGCAATCATGCTTCACTGTAAGCGTTCATGAGATAAAGAACTAAAGTATATTTTTGTTAAGCACATATTTTTGCACATACTGATTTGGTTAGTTTGATGTACTTTGATGCACGTACATTAATATAATATGGAAGCTCTATGATGGTGCACAAATAATAAAGATTCCTGCTGTTATATAGTCATAGATACAGGCTACCGCTGACATGTACTTAACAACTCTCAATATATACTTATGCCTCACTGCTATTTCTTGAAATTTTTTAAAATTATTACATCGGAGAAACTGCCATTGTAGACTATGTTATAGTCATCATGACATCAGACGCCCAAACTCCAGGTGCCAATCGGATGTCTAGAAGAAATGACACCATTCCAAACGAACATTCAAGCCGTCTGGTTTCAGGGAGTGGAGTTTAAAGATCCACTTCTGTTCTTGTTGCAAAAGCAGTCTTCGATGATCACCCCCACGTGAGGACTTGAAAACTTCCTGTAGGACTATACACTTTAAATCTTCAAAAGTATGAGATCGTGCAGTGCAATGCGCTTCCAATGGTAATCCTAACTTTTGAGTATTAATTGAACTCTTATGCTCCGTCAAACGAGTGGCCAAAGTTCTGGACGTCTGTCCCACATAGATCTTATCACAGGGACATTGCAGGCAATAAATGACGGAACTAGATTTGCATGTGGCGTCTGACGTCATGATGACTATAACATAGTCTACAACGGCAGTTTCTCCGATGTAGTACTCTGCATTGGAGAACTGTGTGTGTGTGTTCCGTGTACTGTGCCATTTTAGAGTTCTTATTTATTTATTCAGTTTTTGTGATTTTTTGCATGACTTTTGAGCAAGATCAAGACTGTCTGTTCTTCTTTCTAGTTTGCGGCCCGAGACCCTGAAGAAGCAGCGAAACGCTGGCCATCGTCAGCTCAGGGCTGGAAATGAAGGACCGCACAGCCTAGAGCAGCTATCCATTGAGCACCACTTTATAAAAGATAAGTGCAATTGTGTAAGATTGGATATTGCAGTATGTTCTAGCAGTGCTCTACATTCACAAAATCACTTTTTGCATTTGTTTCAGTAGTGATTTGTGTTTATCATATCACTCTATTTTCAAATAATTTTTTGGACCGCAGACATTAAAAGAAAATTTAGATCTGTGGCACCATAAGGTTTTTTAGCCAATGATGATGAGAAGATCATGGGGTCTGTTTAAGCTCCGTGAGATTGTGTTTGATCTTGGAGCTCATTGATACCATGGTGTTAAACCAGGTGACCAGCATTGAATATCTGGGTTTTTTTTAATTGCTAAAAAGGTAACCATTTATGCTGATATTCATCACTAAACAGTTAACTTTTTAGCAGTTAAAGATAGGATAGCTAAAAATCTGGTCTTATTTTGACTGCTAAACCTTTCCGGTTAGGCACTGAATATTGGCGCATAACCAGATAAGTTGCACAATATAGCGTGCCTACAGATCCACGCCAAAATCCAAGCATACTCTCTAATAACACATGTAACTTAATTGTCTTAACAAGCTAATCAGCATTGATAACAGCTCTTAAGAATCAATAAAGAACACTAATTGGCAATATAGAATATGGCGCTGGGATTCATGCCATATTTTTGTTGGTGTAAATGGATGGGCATAGAGTTACAGAGAAACAAAGTGGGAAGTGGACCAATGACTTCAGGGTGCTGAGACTCTGGTGGTATATAAAGAAGTGAATTTTATTGTAGACTCGACTTGCACGATCTTCGGCCTGTGGTATAGCAAAATATTTTGGATGTAGAGGCAGTTTCGACTTGCTATACCACAGTCCGAAGATCGTGCAAGTCTTTGATGAGACTAAAAGGTTTTGAACACAAATTTGTGTGCATCGCTCAAGACCAGCAATTTAACATTTTTTGCATCATTCAAGACTCCTGAGGCAGGCCTGTGGCCGAAACACAGTACTGTGTCGAGTACATAAGTACATAAGTACATAAGTAATGCCATACTGGGAAAAGACCAAGGGTCCATCGAGCCCAGCATCTTGTCCACGACAGCAGCCAATCCAGGCCAAGGGCACCTGGCAAGCTTCCCAAACGTACAAACATTCTATACATGTTATTCCTGGGATTTTGGATTTTTCCAAGTCCGTTTAGTAGCGGTTTATGGACTTGTCCTTTAGGAAACCGTCCAACCCCTTTTTAAACTCTGCTAAGCTAACTGCCTTCACCACATTTTCCGGCAATGAATTCCAGAGTTTAATTACACGTTGGGTGAAGAAACATTTTCTCCGATTTGTTTTAAATTTACTACACTGTAGTTTAATCGCATGCCCCCTAGTCCTAGTATTTTTGGAAAACGTGAACAGAAGCTTCACATCCACCTGTTCCACTCCACTCATTATTTTATATACCTCTATCATGTCTCCCCTCAGCCGTCTCTTCTCCAAGCTGAATAGCCCTAGCCTCCTTAGTCTACAATAAAGTTCACTTCTTTATATACCACCAGAGTCTCAGTACCCTGAAGTCATTGGTCCACTTCCCACTTTGTTTCTCTGTATCTTTACCTCGTGGGATTTTGTGTTCATCCACTCTGTGGAGAGCTTTCCCTGTGCATAGTGTTAGGCACTGAGATATCAACTAAGTATATTCTATATACCTCGCCTAAATCTAGGCACCACTTATAGAATACACTTAATTGGCACTGATTTCTTTGCCGATTTTTTAGGTGCCATATATAAAATCTCCCCCTAGGTGCTAACCAGCAATATTCAGCGGAGATAACCAGTTATCTCCCGTTGAATATTAATGGTTAGGCGCCAGTAGACTATTTAACCAGTAAGCGGCCATGTCTGGCCAGTTAAATAGCTTTGACTATCAGGGGGAATATTCTTATAACCTCAGCCAATGTTCCCTTTTCTAGATTGTTAGTGAATAGGTTAAACAAATCTGGTCTCAATAAGATCCCTGCGAGACTCCACTGTTTTCACCTTTTGCAAAATTAATTAGTCCTACTGTTTTCTTAGCCTATAAAAACAGCAATTCATAATGTATACTGCTTCTTTTACATCAATTTTATTTCATTTCCATCATCAAATATTTATTAAAGATGTCATGGTAATTGCAAAAGATAAAAATGAAAAGGCAAGAGAGGGTGCATGCCATAATATTCTAACAAGTATAAATGAAAGAAGTGCAAAGATTTTGTGCACCTCTGCGGTGGCGTACCGAGGATGGGGCGGTGGGTGCGGTCCGCCACGGGTGCACATGGCAGGAGTGGTGCAGGGAGCAGCCGTGTGGCTGTCGGCTCTGCTGGTTCCCTGCTCCCTCTGCTGTTACTTCCTGTTCCGGGGCAGAGGGAGCAGGGAACCAGCGGAGCCGACAGACACACAGCTGCTCCCAGCAGGTAGGAAGAATGCACGGGGGGTTTGGAGGGGATGCACCTGGAGGGACGCTGTGCCACAGTGGTGTCATGCTGCACCCAGGGGGGGGGGGGGATGACACTGCACCCAGGGGGGGGGGGGGGCAGCGACGATCCACCCCAGGTGGCAGCCAACCAAGGAACGCCACTGTACCTCTGCAAGCTCACAATGGAAGGCATATCCCAAAATCACATAGGAAAAAAAAGCAAAATTTTATTTCATTTTATTCAAATTATGAACCATGTCTTACAGTATTCTCAAAACAATACAGATCAGAGTTAATTAAAATATCGTGATGGGGGGAACTCGAGAACAGCTGCTGGATGGACATGTAGATCGTGAGCTCCTCAGGCACTTTGGACAATTTTAACGTTTTTTTTGTCTGTCCTGGACATTGTAATTTTGACAATTTTTTGTTTCTCTTACAATATACACATAGCTTTGATGAAACAAAACAAAACAAAACTGAAGCTGCCTTTGCATTTGGACAAGCAACAAAAAGAGCAAAACCTGATCTGCCCTCTCCCTGCAAGGTGACGGCGAACAAAGATGGTGTTGATAATCTGACCTCTACTACTGAGAAGCTGAATACTAACACAGATCTTCTCACGGAGAATGATAAAACAATTAAAGAGATGAAGTTAGATCTATCACAGTGTAGTAAATTTAAAACAAATTGGAGACAAATTTTCCTCACCCAACGTGTAATTAAACTCTGGAATTCATTGCCGGAAAATATGGTGAAGGCGGTTAGCTTAGCAGAGTTTAAAAAGGGGTTGGACGGTTTCCTAAAGGACAAGTCCATAAACCGCTACTAAACGGACTTGGAAAAATCCCAGGAATAACATGTATAGAATGTTTGTACGTTTGGGAAGCTTGCCAGGTGCCCTTGGCCTGGATTGGCTGCTGTCGTGGACAAGATGCTGGGCTCGATGGACCCTTGGTCTTTTCCCAGTATGGCATTACTTATGTACTTATGTACAAGTGAAGGAACACATTGCTATATTGGAAGCTTGCTTAACTGAAACTGAACAGAGTATTAGTGTCTTGGAAGATCATGCTGCACAGTACCGTTTCACTCACAAATTATCGTTGGAGATACAAACTGCACTGGAAGATGCTGGAAATTTAAATCAAAGGAACAATCTCAGGCTCCTCAGCCTTCCCGAAGGCACAGAAGATATGGATACAGCCAAATTCTTGGAAGGTCTTATTCCGAACTTCCTTCATTTTAATTTCTCTAGAATGTTAGAATCGAGCGCACTCTCAGGGTGTTAACACGCCAACACTTGGATTTAAAAGGCTCATTACTGATTATCGTGAAAGTCTTGTGCTATCCACAAGTTACAGGGATCCTTCATGTTGCAAAAGCATTCCTGAATATTCAGTGGAATGGTAACAAGATCTTAACATCATGATTGATTTTACTAAAAGTACGGTGGACAAGTGCAAACGTTTTCTTTGTGTAACAGGCTCAAAGCAATTGATGCTAGATATGGACTATTTTCTCTGGCTGTAATGAAAGTTACCCACAGAAATCTGACAAAATCCTATACTGACCCAAAGTTGTTGGAGAAGTACTTTGAAGATCAGGACTCAATTAACATGACAACTACACGATTTCTTTTACTTGCCTTGATGCATACTGTGTTCATATTCTTGTTATTTTGTGCCCAACCTATTGATGGTACATGGTATGGTTCCTGGGATGCCTACATCTACACTCAGCTCATTTTCTTGACCCCTAGTTTTCCTCTAAATGAGGGTGTGGTTCATTTCTGGTGATATTTTGTGGCCTGTATTCTCTTTTTTTCCTGTTTCTCTCTTGTTTTATTTTACTTCTTCCTCTCTTTCAATTATATGTATCTATTTGATACCCCGTTTGGGTTCTATTTTCTGGTTATTTTTAACAATGTACATTGCTGTAGCTCTGCAGCTTACCACATGGAGCGTGGTGTATTCTTTTTTAGGCTATTTTGACTCTTCCTTCTCTTTAAGCTCTTTAAGAGAGTAAAGTCAGTGGCGTAGGAAGGGGGGGCGGGGGCGGTCCGCCCCGGGTGCACGCCACTGGGGGGTGTCGGCTCCGCGCTGGTGCACTGCCCTCTCTGCCCCGGAACAGATTACTTCCTGTTTCGGGACAGAGAGAGCAGTGAACCAGTGCGGAGCCGACACACCCCAGCAACGTGCAGTCGGGGGTGGATCGGCCCTCCCGCCCGTCTCTCGCCGCAGGTATGCGCTCCGGGGGGGGAGGCATGCGCTCCGGGGGGGTGCGCTCCAGCGGGAGGAGGGTGCACCGTGCTGCACCCGGGGGGGGGGGGGGTGCGCAGCGGCGCCCCGCCCCGGGTGTCAGCTCCCCTCGCTACGGCTCTGACTAAAGTCCCTGCTTTGAATGTTATGTCTTTAATTTACAGGGGGATCTCTCATCCTATTAAAAGAAAAAAATCCTGTTATATTTTAGGAAATGTCATACCTCAATTGTATTCTTGCAAGAATCTCATTATCTGCAGCAGAATCACAAAAAAAAATGAAACAGGATTGGGTATGTTTTGTTTTATTTCCTTGCACAAGGCAAAACGTGTGGGGTTATAAACTTGTTGGCCAAGTCACTAAACTATATGGTGCTTAATCATTTATCTGATACTGCTGGGTGCTAGCATATCACTAAGACACTATGAGGCATATTTTCAAAGCACTTTGGGAGGCTAAGTTCCATATGTTTCTATGGAACTTTGGGAGGCTAAGTGCTTTGAAAATAAGCCTCAATATATGCACTGATGAATGTATACACAAATATGCACTGATGAATGTATATGTGCCCTAATGCCTACCGACCAAGCGGTCTTTTTTCATATTTTGTCACAACAGATAGCAAATTTGGGAGAAAACTTTATAATCTTAGGAAGAGATATGACCCTCATTTAGGTCCCTAAAGTAGAATATTTGCAAAGGTTATTAAGGATATTAAATTTCCCTCTAGTTTTAATTTTTTGAAAGAAGGATTGACCTATCCAGAGACTGTATATCAACCCTTGCATAAAGTTTTTTTTAATCTTCCTATGTAGTTCTTCTCTGGTAATCATTAGGAGGCCTTCGTAGTGGATGGTTCATCTAATTGCTTAGAAATAACTGGGATTTTAGAGAGATCAAGAAAAGATAACAACCTGGGGAGCACAATAATAATGGGTGATTTCAATTACTGTACCCCAATGTTGACTGTGTAAATGTAACATCAAGGCATGCTAGAGTGGTAAAAATCCTTGATGAAATTAAGAACTATTTTATGGAGCAGCTGGTTCAGAAACCAACAAGAGGGGGAACAATTCTATACCTAGTTCTTAGTGGAGCACATGATCTGGTGCAGGAGGGGTGCTGGGGCCACTTGATAACAGTGATCATAACATGGTCAGATTTCATGTGATCTCTGGAGTAAGTACACAGGAAATCTAATATGTTAGTATTTAACTTTCAAATCAAGAAAAAAAGAAGAAACTGACTCAGAGGAACTGCTGCCTGGTTGTGCCCCTGAGCCTTGCCTGACAGTGTCCCGTCCCCTAGCCCATTTAGGCTAAACAACAAACCCCATGTCCACTCCCCAATGCCACCTGTGTAACTCTCACACCCTGGACCTTGCCCTGGACTCCACAAAACAAGCTGACTGTCACACTACCCACTTTCCCACACTCTGAGAACCCATTCCTAGATCCCTTATGGCCCACCATGCACCCCTTTTTGTGGCGCCATCACTAAACCACTGAAGCACAATGCTGCTCTGCACCCTATCCCCCCACCCCCAACAAACCAATAATCCCTCACACATACTGCAGCGAGAGAACAACAAAAACCTTAATAGTAGCCTCCTTTCTCACACAGAACAAGGGAGGCACTAGGACTACAGGAACCTCTAAGCCTTGATCCCACATCTGTGCGCACCCCAGCAGTACTACAGCCAGCGTACATATTGGAGCCACACACCCACACAGCTTTGAACCAGAGCACTGCAAGCACCCGTCAAAAGTAGGAACCCAGTCCCATAGTGTGCCGAGGTACCCCATAGGAAACTGGATCCAGAGGACAACACACAACCCCCTCCCCCACAACCAGCTCCCACAACTACGCCCACTAAGGCCTACCACCACTGCAGCACATCAAAAATTCAACCTACCCACTTCTCACAAACAACAAAGCCCACCAAGGAGTCCATTCCTAATTTTTCTGGCATTACCCTCCGGTTGGTGCAGCCCCATGCCTACCTACACCATTCCAAGCTAGCAACCCTTGTTCCTAGCTGCCTATCTATACCTTTTCCCTTTCCCCTTTACAATCTTTAACCCTCACAATCCCTCTAGTTCTGTCAGCTCAGCCAAGATATGCCTCCTTCCCAGTCAACCAGGGAAGGTGCCACTTTATGTTCATTATTTTTTAAGCCTGTGGGAATGCTTAAGAAAGCTGCAGTGAATTATTTGAATTTTGAAAGCAATCATTCCTGTCTGCCACCCAGCCTGTTAATGCATTTTGACCCACAGAAAACTAGATGTTTGTCTAGGATAAAGCTAGTCACCAAAACAATTGGGGCAACTCTATAAAGTGGCATCTAGAGGTAGGAACTAATTATATGAGTCACAGGTGCCATCAAATTGGCAGGTGCCTATGAGGCTTATTTTCAAAGCACTTAGCCTCCCAAAGTTCCATAGAAACCTATGGAACTTAGCCTCCCAAAGTGCTTTGAAAATATGCCTCTTTGTGCACCTAGATCCTATTCTATAAGGCAGTGCCTAAGTGCCATAGTACCTAACTTCAAGGGAGGCACACATATGGGCAGAGCATGGGCATGTCTCCCAGTTAGACATGTAGTTGATAGAATACTGTAAACTATGCACACCACTTGGAGCACCTAGGTATGCCTGCCATTGACTTGGCATAAGAGTGTGTACCAACACATGGGAGAGCTAATGCGGACCTCACCAGTATTTTATAACAGAATCTTGGTGCCAAAATGCCATTATGGAATTGGCACTAAGCATACAGCGTTGAATTGCATAGACTGAGGTGATAATTTATAGAATTGCCCTTTCAATGTACTGTTGAAGAGCCTTTTAGCTTATATTTGACTGTGAGTTTGCATACAAATGCTTACGCCTTGAGAGTTTCATTTGGACGATTGAAGATATCGTGGGACCAGAAAGAAGCGTAAACTGCAATTACTGTTCACACTGAAGATAAAAACCCTTTAAGTTGTTCTTTCCAAATAGATTTCCTTGGAGGAAAAGAAGGGTTTGCACTCAAATTAGGTCTTATGAATAAATCAATTGTTAAAATTGTCTGTTGATTTAGTAACTGATTTGTGCTCTAAAGAATAATGAAGTGCCGGGGTAAGTTTCTGACCAAATACTCTTCAAAAGTTTCTTTTGTATTCAATTAGATTTCCAGCACTTCAGCATGTTAATATTTTCTAATTAAATCCACGAGGAAACACAATCTATTCTGGTAGAGAACCATCTGAATCAAAATGCTATTATAGTTAATTACAAAATGAAGAAATCAATTCTGAGCCAATAATTGCTGTAGCTAAGTAAGATGGATAGTCTAATGAGGTCTCTATGGAACTGCCTATTGAATATTCCAACTTGGCTGAATAGAAATTACATAGGTATAAAGTTTATCCACCATCCTGGACTGCTACATTTAAGGTCTTCAAACACTATTTTAAAGTTTGACATTTATCTGTAAAGCATTAATAGATCACTTAGCAGGCTAAGAAGAATGCAATACAGCAAGTGTATATAGTTTTGATACATGACATTATTTTCTTTAATACATATCAAGACAAAATACCACAGAACTACAGGAAAATAGTACAGGACATGTGTGCAAGCTGCAGGCTAGACAGAAGTCTGTAACCATGGTACAGAGAGCAGCATGGAGATTTCTAGAAGGCTAACTATGAGGACAGCCTAAGTCCATTAAAGTGTACAGAAAGCAGGGAGGAAGTGAATGGAGATGATTCAAGAATATGCTGCACTACAAGTTTGTCTTGACCAAGAAGGCAGTATAAGAACATAAGAGTAGCCATACTAGGTCAGACCAATGGTCCATCTAGCCCAGTATCCTGTTTCCAACAGTGGCCAAGCCAGGTGGTATCTCTTCCTGGAGCTTAGCAGACCCAAGTCTTTTCCTTTACTTAAGTTTTATTTTGAGACAATTGCCACCAACAAAGGGGAGACACTGCAACACTCTCTCTCTTTTTTTTTTTGAACTGTTCAACCATTGTACCTGCAAGCTCATCTCTCCTCCCCCCCCCCCCCCCCCCATGTACCTTCTAAGACAATGTTTTTCAATACATGACCCATGGGCCAATTGGACACCTCTGAGGTGGCCTTCATCATCATTCTACTTAATCTGCTGCAAGCAATTGGCCTGTATTAAAGTGGGTTTGTTCTTTTCTACAGGAAGGAAAATTGTCGAATAAAACATGGACGTCTATTTTTTTTCGAAAATACGGTTCGGTCCACCCCTTCACGGAGATAAACACCCATGGAGATAGATGTTTTTGTTCAAGTATGCCCCTCCACGTGACTTACCCAGAGTCACAAGGAGCTGCCTGTGCCTGAAGTGGGAATCAAACTCAGTTCCTCAGAACCAAAGTCCACCACCCTAACCACTAGGCCACTCCTCCACTAGCAACATACCATGTAGAAGTCGGCCCTTGCAGATCACCAATGTGGCCGCGCAGGCTTCTACATGGAATGTTGCTAGTGGAATAGCAACATTCCATGTAGAATCTCCAATAGTAGCAACATTCCATGTAGAATCTCCAATAGTTTCTATTTTTGTTGTATTTGTACCCCGCGCTTTCCCACTCATGGCAGGCTCAATGCAGCTTACATATTGTATACAGGTACTTATTTGTACCTGACTTTTATATTGCAGGAGCAAGACTGTGGAATTCTTTGCCCAGCTTCGAGCCTTACAGAATATGGATGAATTTAAAAAGGCTTTAAAAAACTGTTTTGTTTCAGCAAGCATTTAATTCTTTAGCTTAAGGCAAGTTTGGGACTGTTTGGATATTGTTGATTTTGATGTTTTAGCAGATACTGTTTTGACGTATGTCAGTAGAATATGTATTATTATAAATGTAATTTTTCCCCACTCAGGGTTGTAGATGTGCAGTTTATAAATTTTTTAAATAAATAAAATAAATTTGAGCAATGCATTCCTCCTACCGATAGCCTCCCAGGTCTATCTGGCACAAGTACCAGAATCCTGCTGCCGGGAGCTTCTATGCTCACCATCAGAGAGATCTATAGGCCTGAAGGTGTAAGAAGTCCTATCTTGGACAGTGGAATTACTGCTGATGGGTGGATAGAGTCTCTGGTTATATACAAGAGAGTTTTCATTTTTTTTGACGGTACTATGGTTCACGTTTTTTGAAATACCTTACTGTGAAGTAAGGAAATCTGTGGAAGACACCTTTCTCTATTGGTATTAAACATAACATATACACCAGTACCTGAGGTTTTGTATTTTTTAAGCTTAGTAGTTTGAATGGCAGGTTGAGAACCAGGTAATCCAGGGTTCAAATCCTACATCTCCCACTCCCACTCTTTGTGACCTTGGACAAGTCACTTTGCCCTCCATTTTCTCAGGTAGAGGGTGAGCCCACAGGGAAATAATTTGTATCCTGGACAAAACTCACCTTGCGCTCACATTTGAAAATGGCAAGTAATAAATCAAAGTCCAAAACCAAATTAAAGTCACATGTAATATAATTTTCACTTCTTTACATATTAACCAATGTGTATGTGCACGGCATTGTAATTTTCATTTTATCAGTGCTTTGAAATTTACATTTGTTATGCTTATTAAATATTTATTTGAAACATTGAAGTGATATCTTGTTGCATACGTGCATCTTAGCCTGTTTACAAACCATTAATTTTCCATTAATTATCTTCTACAAACATTAGATTGAAGTCAAGTTTCACAATGCAGGAATACAGTGGGGCCCATGAACTTTCTAGATCTGTCCTACATTCTTGGAGAGTTTCTTCTAGGTTAATACAACTTTCCAGTCTACCTGGATGACAGTAAGGACCATCAATAGTGACCCTTGCATAGAATTTAGGAACAAGCTATCACTTGCTAGTTATACTAACTAATTGATGCATCTTACAGAACAATATATATTCTCACAAGCACCATTTAAGATTCCTTAGTCTATAAAACTCAATCACTTCTTGTAGAGATTATTTTCTTTGTCAGTTTCCTGCACGTGCATATTTTTTAGCATATGTGTAATGCTCATTCTTGTAGGGGAAGGGGATATTTTATAAACTGTATGGCTTCTGGCCCTAGGTTCACATTTGTCTGGCCAGCATTCCAGGTACACGCCTCTAATTACCTAACCTATAAAGTATTATGCTTGCTCTATTTTTTCCCCATAAAACATTGCCTCACCACTTTCCTGTTTAGAAACAGACCTCTATGAAGAAATCAACACACTTGTTAAAGTTATAGTAATAGCTGAATCAAATCCAAAATCACTGAAGTTGAAAATTAACAATTAACTTCCTGTTAAGTGACAATAATAGGGTAGAATATGACTGGGGTTTAAAAGAACAAATTAACTCGGTCAAGGTAACTGAGAAAGGAGCTTGAACTCATGAGAAAACTCTTGGTGCTCTTGAACAGGTGATAAATTGTTGCAGAACCTATTGACTAAACTTTACCATCAGAAAGTCAGATCACAGATCAAATCTAAATATCGTCCAGTCAATAATCAGCTGCTGGCAGTCAGCATTGACCATTGCAGGCTAGATTAGCCCTGAATATTCAATGCTGGGCCATGTCTGGGTACTGGCATTGAATATCTGGGCCTAAATGAAAGGGCCCTGGCCGCCAGAGCTTATGTGGGTCCCGGTTGAATATCGGTTAGGACCCGCATAACCTTTTTTTTCCATTCTAAGCCCCCCCCCCCCATGATTCCCCTCTCAGACCCAAAAAAGTTTCCCCTCCTTCTTTCCCCTTCCCTCCAGCTAGTGTGAGGCACAAATCCCCTCTTCCCTGAAACAGCCTCCCAATCCCCAACCCCCCTGGGCCTACCTGATATACCTGAAAGCCCACTCATTCCTGCTTTTTGCAGCTGCCTTCAGAAAATGGCTGCCGTGACCTCTTATATCAGCTCATGGTACAGGCCCACAGGCAATAAATAAATAGGAAAAGACTGATACACCCCTTCCACATCACTTCCCATGATCTGATTACCAGTAATATTCACCCCTATCCCCAATGTGCGCTGCGTACATTGGCAGACCCTTGATGTCTCGTGAACACATGGGCAGTTCCCCTTCCCATAGTTCCCCATACATGCCAAAACCCTCCCACTCCCACACAATGGTCCTCCATACATGTCAAGAATCTCCTCAATGCCCCTCTTGAAGGGCCAATCCCATCAACACACCAAGCCTGCTCCCTGCAATAAGCTCTGCTCCTGACATCTAAACCCTGCCCCTCCAGATACATTCCTTACATGGAGGAATGCCCCTAGTGGTAGTACCACAAAGCTGAATATCGCCCACTCATATGAGGAAAGACTAAAGAATTTAGGACTCTTCAGCTTGTAAAAGAGATGCCTGAGGAGAGATATGATTGAGATCTACAAAATCCTGAGTGGTGTAGAGTGAGTAGGGGACACTAAATGAAGTTACATGGAAATATTTTTAAAACAGGAGGAAATATTTTTTAATTAAATTAACAGTTAAGCTTTGGAACTTACTGCTGGAGATATGGTATTAGCGATTAGTGCACCTGAGTTTTAAAAAGGTTTGGACAAGTTCCTGGAGGGAAAGTCCATACTCTGCTATTGATATAGACACAGGGAAACCACTGCTTACTTTGGGATTGGAGCATGGGTTTCTGCCATGTACTTGTGACCTGGCTTGGCCACTGTTGGAAACAGGATACTGGGCTAGATGGGCTATTGGTCTGACCCAGTGTGTTACTCTTATGCCCCAAAATATAAATAAGAGATGGTTTTTCCAATTTTGTCAGAATTCAATATCTGGCAATGATCACACAACCAAGTTTACACTCTACTCAAACAATACTGTAGAGGAGTAAGATCTGGGTTAGTAGGAGAAGTATGCACTAAGCAAGTAGCAAAATATCATCTGCATAAAAATATGAAGAAGTACCAAAGTCTTGAATAAAAAACTTAAGCAAGGTGCAAGATGGCGACCGAGAGAGGAGGCGTGTATTAGAGCTCCTGAATCCTCCTGAGTAGGTCTGAAGGAGAAGTGCCTTTCCCCTAATTTCAATGGGGAAAAGGAAAGGGAAAACTGGGTTAAAAGCCTCCCCTAACCTCGGTGGAAGTCCCACTCTTCGGCAGACGACGTTAGAGGTGTTCGGAGTTCAAACACTGGGAGCGCAGGCATCTGCTTTGACTGGATCCCCTGTTTCACAAGAGGATCACAGCATAGAGGCGGCCTCATTAAATCCGCCTTTGCACACAGCCCCCCCCCCCCCCCCGCGACCAGGAAACAGTTTGGCGTCAGCAGAAGAGCAGCGGAGTGACTCCCCGAAGCGGGAATGATCTCTCAGGCAGCTAGAGGTCCTGCCGGTTCCTCAACCCCAGAAGTGGTAATATCTGGGAATATAAGGGTTGATAACTGTACATTTTCCCCTAGTATGGGAGCTGCTTCCATGGGAATCAGAGGGAAGCAAAGACCAGCTGTGGTAACTCTGGAAATGCAGTGGGACGCTATTCAGGGATTGAATATATCATTACTCCAGGCAGTGTGTTTTTTTCTAGCGAAAAAGGTGCCAGTACTCAAATGGCAGGCCACCATTCAGGGGTGGGGTGATCACTGAGGGACCCACCCCACAATAACCAGGCCCCCTGCAACCAGTCACAGAATCTATGACAAGGCAGAGTTGGTGTGTAGAGCCTGAGCTCTTTCATTAAAACTTGGGAACCACGGGTCAATTTTAGCAGACAGTGGAAAAGGTGCCGGTACTCAGTACCCCCTCAAAAAAAAGTCCTGACTCCAGGTAACTAATTCATTTAAAGAAGAAATTGCTGATTTGAAACAATCTCAATAATCTTTGTCTGGGAGAGTCCAAGAGCAAGAAGGAAAAAGTGAATTGCTGGGAGGAGAAATAAAAAAATTACTACAAAGTTCAATAGGAACAGTTATTCACGAGAGAGATATTCTGGTTAGGAAACTGGAATATCTAGATAATCAAAAGAGGAGAAAAATACTAACGATCTCACCAATTTCTGCCCAGTGGCATCTATCCCACTTGTAACCAAACTGATGGAGAGCTTGGTGACCAAACAGCTTACTGACTACTTGGACAAGTTCTCAATACTACACGACTCACAATCAGGATTCCGCCCC
The DNA here is from genome assembly GCF_901765095.1 of Microcaecilia unicolor. Lineage (NCBI taxonomy): Eukaryota > Metazoa > Chordata > Amphibia > Gymnophiona > Siphonopidae > Microcaecilia > Microcaecilia unicolor. Next base: position 59,300,849 of record NC_044031.1, on the reverse strand, counting down.
CACCACAGCACGGAAACAGTACTAGTCAATCTCCTGGCCAAATTCAAGCAGGAAATAGCTACAGGTAAAAGCATACTTCTCCTCCAATTCGACATGTCAAGTGCATTCGACATGGTAAACCACAATATATTACTAAAACTCCTTGGCCACTTCGGGATTGCTGGAAATATAATTAATTGGATCAAAGGTTTTCTAACCACCAAAACATGCCAAGTAAAATCAAACTCAACCATATCACCACCATGGAAAGCAACCTGCGGAGTACCTCAAAGATCACCATTATCACCAATACTCTTCAACATGATTTGACAGAAATGACCAATGAAATCAATGAAGGACTGAACATCATGGACTCTTGGGCAAACTCAATCCAACTGAAATTGAACACTGAAAAAAACACACTGCCTCAACCTCTCATCTCAACATAACAAGTACAAACCCACAACCATAAATACTCCAGGACACACCCTCCCCACCTCAGACAGCCTAAAAATACTTGGTGTCACAATTGACTGCAACCTTACTCTTGAGAGCCAAGTAAACTCCATAATAAAGAAAATGTTCTACTCAATGTGGAAACTTAAACACTTAAAACCTTTCTTCCCAAGGGAAATTTTTCGAAACCTAATACAATCAGTGGTCCTAAGCTATGCAGACTATTGCAATGGAATCTATGCGGGATGTAAAGAACAACTCACAAAAAAAACTCCAAACCGCCCAAAACACAGCAGCCAGGCTGATATTCGGCAAAACATGATTCAAAAGTGCAAAACCCCTCCGAGAAAAGCTGCATTGACTCCCAATCAAAGAACGGATCATCTGCAAAATCTGCACCCTGACCCATAAAATTATCTACGGCGTAGTCCCAGGATACATGATAGACCTCATAGACCTACCAACCAGAAACAAAACCGGATCATCAAGAACATATTTAAATCTACATTACCCAAATTGCAAAGGACTCAAATATAAAACAACTTATGCATCTAACTTCTCCTACGTAAGCGCACAACTATGGAACGCACTCCCAAAAACTGAGAAAACAATCCATGACCACCTAAACTTCAGGAAATCACTAAAAACCAACCTCTTCAAAAAGGCTTACCCCACCGATCCAACGTAAACCCTTACACCAGGCAACACAGCAATACCAATGATCGTACTGGATAATATATAATCTCCACTCCCCTCGAGCCTCATGATATATGATACACATCTTCCTCATTCGACCACAATATAACCTAGTATTTATTTCTCAACCGGACTTGGCGAACGCCTTTACGGTACTGTGTAAGCCACATTGAGCCTGCAGATAGGTGGGAAATTGTGGGGTACAAATGTAACAAATAAAAAATAAATAACTTAAGATTTCTCAATTTTCCCAAATCACCTTTGATTCCTGCAGTTGATGTTGAAAAAATATTTTGGTGAAGTACTGGGAGTTCCGAAGGACGGGTTTCCACCTATTGTAAAAGCTCAATATATTTCCGGAATTAGAACCTTGCCCATGGAACCTCAGTCAGAATTAAATCTAACTGAATTTTTGGAAAGATCTTTAAAATAATAACTGAATGAACAACCCTCCTAGTAACTTTTGCATTTGAAACAGACAGAAATAATATATTTCGATTGTACTTTAGGTATATGACTGCACAATTTGTTGGTGCTAAGATACAAATATTTCCTGATTTTAAATAAGGATACGCAAAAAAGAAGACGGGAATTCATGGGATTGAAACCAAGAATCATCGCTTTGGGTGGAACTTTTGTATTAAAATTTGCACATAGATGTCTAGTATCCTTAAATTTGATTAATTATGTTTTTTTATCTGAAGAAAATGCAAGAATTCATAATATCTAAAGAAGGGGGTGGTGGGTTTACCCTGAATGCTCAAACAAGTTAACTATGCTGAAAATCATTTGCAGGTGTTTAGAGTTCCCCCTCTCTGACTGATTTCGGTTAAAAGTTCCTTAATTTTATTTCCTTGTATCTTGTCTCAGTAATGTAGACAAATTTAGAAGTTTTTTTTCCTTACCTTGGTTAAAGGGAAAAATCATCTTATTTAATTTTTATCTTTATTTCAATGCATTTATGTAATGTGAATGTAATAATAACATAGTAACATAGTAGATGATGGCATAAAAAGACTTGCATGGTCCATCCAGTCTGCCCAAGCAGATAAATTCATATGTGCTACTTTTTTATTTGTACTGTCCTCTTCAGGGCACAGACCGTATAAGTCTGGCCAGCCCTATCCCCGCCTCCCAACCACCAACCCCGCCTCCCACCACCAGATCTGGCACAGACTGTATAAGTCTGCCCAGCACTATCCTCGCCTCCCAACTACCAGTCCCACCTCCCACCACCAGCTCTGGCACAGACCGTATAAGTCTGCCCAGCACTATCCCCTCCGCCCAACCACCAGCCCCGGCACAGACCGTGTAAGTCTGCCCAGCACTAGTCCCCCCTCCCAACCACCAGCCCCGGCACAGACCGTATATGTCTGCCCACACTAGCTCTGCCTCCCAACCACCAGCTCTGCCACCCATTCTAGGCTAAGCTCCTGAGGATCCCTTTCTTCTGCACAGGATTCCTTTATGTTTATCCCACGCATGTTTGAATTCCGTTACCATTTTCATCTCCACCACCTCCCACGGGAGGGCATTCCAAGCATCCACCACCCTCTCCGTGAAAAAATACTTCCTGACATTCTTCTTGAGTCTGCCCCCCTTCAATCTCATTTCATGCCTTCTCGTTCTACTGCCTTCCCATCTCCAGAAAAGGTTCGTTTGCGGATTAATACCTTTCAAATATTTGAACGTCTGTATCATATCACCCCTGTTCCTCCTTTCCTCCAGGGTATACATGTTCAGGTCCGCAAGTCTCTCCTCATACATCTTGTAATGCAAATCCCATACCATCCTCATAGCTTTTCTTTGCACCGCTTCAATTCTTTTTACATCCTTAGCAAGATACGGCCTTCAAAACTGAACACAATACTCCAGGTGGGGCCTCACCAACGACTTGTACAGGGGCATCAACACCTCTTTTCTTCTGCTGGTCACACCTCTTTCTATACAGCCTACTAACCTTCTAGCTACGGCCACCGCCTTGTCACACTGTTTCATCGCCTTCAGATCCTCAGATACTATCACCCCAAGATCACTTATAAATAAATTAAAAAAAACAATTAAGCAAAAGTGGACACAGGATAGATCCTTGGAGCTCCACAATAAAGTGGAAATCAGAAGAGATAGAAAATGAGTACAAATCTGAGATGAAAAGCCCCCCAAAAAGAGGAAAATCAGACAGCCAGAAAAATCAATAGATGCTAATCTTTCCAAAAGAAGGCTATGATCCACTAAATCAAAAGTGGCTAAGCAAGGGACATAGGTTGAATGACCAAGCCAAGATCCAACTCACTTAACAATGAGGTCAAAATAGTCTCCATACTTTGTCCTATTAGAAAGTCCAGCTGCTAAGGACGTAAAGCCAAATTTTGTTCAACCTGTGAAACCAACTGATCAAAATCTATCTTCTCCATCAATTTTGAAAGAAAACATAGCTTAGAAATAGTCTATAATTTAATTGCAAGGAAGCATCAAATGAAGAATTTTTCAAAAGCGAATGAACCACAACCTTTTTTCCAAGATCACAGAACCAAACCTAAGGACAAGCTTTGATTAATTATCATACAGTCCAAAGGAAGTAATCCATGAAAAGGCAGCTTAAGCCAGCTTGTGGGAATGGGATCAAGGGAACAATTAGTTAACTTCATTGTTCCCAGGATTTTTATTAAAGATGATAAATTTAGCAACTGAAATGAAAACCAGCTATGCAAGAGAATACCCAGAATCCTACTCTTTGAATAAGAGTCCAAAGACTTGAACGACTTCTAACGACTTAGAGCCATCATCTGAATCCACAGAATCAGAGAAGAAAGACAAAGGAGAGGGAGAGGTCATAAATGTTACCCTAAGAGAGGAAACTTTCTCAAAACAAATGTTGAGCTAAGTCATATTTGTCCATTTCCCTAATTTGTTTTAATTTTAAAAAAATTAATGTGTGATAATCAACTTAACAAAAAGTGTAACTTTTGCACTTGCCGAACGTTTAATGCAACTATCAACATGTGGCAAGTGCAAAGTCTATGCAGTAAATTCAGGGGGTGGGTCCTACATCTGCACTATATTTACCACTCAGGGTACATAGATAGCCTCAGATTCTATATAGCACGCCTAGAGATCTGTGCTGAAATCCAAGCTTACTCTGTAACAACGTGCATAACTTAACTGGCTTAACTAGCCAATCAGCGTTGTTAACAGCACTTAATAAGCAGTAATGAGCACTAATAGGCAATAATTAGAATTTACGTGCACAACTCCCTAAGTGTATTCTGTAACACACTGTGCCTAAATTTTAATGTGCACGGGCAAAAAAGGGCATGGTTATAGGAGGGGAAATGGGCATTTTGTGAGCGTTTCAAAATTTATGCACGTTGTTATAGAATATGACCCTCTGCGCCTAAATCTACGCACCAGATTTATGCCACATTTTCATTGGTGTAACTGGAGGTGCACAATTTTAGGTGCTAGGATATCAACTAAGCGAATTCTAGGTGCCGCTTATAGAATATACTTAGGCGGAAATGTTTTCTATGCAGATTTTCTAGGCGACATATATATAGAATCTGGCCTACAATGTACAGTCATCACGTTACATACCCAGGCTGATAGTGCTGGCCGTCTGTGCTATCAGCCCTAGTATGTATAACATGGTGACAGTGCCTTAAAAGCAGCAAGATAGCTAATGTGACGGAGATAGCAAACCACAGTTCCCCCCTCTGAACACAGCCCCGGTCCCCTGATTGTAAACATGACATTTAGCATTCACGTGGCTATCGAGTATGGATTTTCTAACTTAATGTGTAGTATAATAGCATATGTATGCCATTCTGGTTACTTTTTCATGCATGTACCTAAAAATATGGGCACAATGAATATTATGTGCCATTAAAGCATTCATGCTAATTTTTTTGTTGTTACATGAGTTTTTGTGCATAAGCCTATGTGCATCATTAAATTCTAGAGAATGGCCTGAAAATTTACTATTGAAAATATCAAGTCTTGAACACAAGTAGAGAACTAAAAGTGAATATCTTGAAGATGAGGTACAGAACCCCATATTTCATGCAAGCTCGCTACAGGCTTTAGGTGATCATCAATCATCTGACTAAGGGAGAAGTTCTACAGTAGAAAGGTTTTTCATTTATCATAATGGCAGTAGTAGCTACTCCTTATTATTCTATATTATAGTCCTGTTTCCATTAAATGAATGAAATTACAAAGATGAGAAAATCAGTGAAACGAATCTGTAAGAAAAAAAAAAGGAAACAAAATAGACTCAGATTCCAAAAACACTATAATAAAATCATTAAGTCAGCAGTTGTTCTTTTTTGACTATCATTCAACATCTTTATTAATTTAGCATTCTAACGTTCTCCTTTCAATCATGTTACAAGAGAACTTCCTACCGAATGATCATTAAAAGTGATAAATGGAATTAAAATAGTGCCTAATGGAGGCAATCTGAAGCATTTATCTTTTTGCTACAGGAGTATCAAAAGGGATAAGAGATGCAGTATGTGAGGTATAGACAAGTTCCTGCTGTGATGTCAGCTAAAACTAGACACTAGAGCCTAAGGGATTCTTTTAGTAGGGTGCGCTGAAAAATGGCTACGCTAGTGTAGGTGCATGTTTCGGGCATGCAGAGATCCATTTTTCAGCGAGCCTGTAAAAAATGCCTTTTTTAAATTTTTGCTGAAAATGGACGCGCTGCAAAATAAAAATTCAACTCCCACGGTATCAAAGTTATATTTAACGGAGGGGGTTCCTCATACACAGTTCCTTATTGTTACTTAACTCCACATGTATCTTATCCAATACTTATACAATCTTCAAGGGTCATTAGATTTAGGATCTAGCAGATAATCATGTCACCACCATTTTGGCTATAATTGTGAGCCAAGCACTTTCTTATGGTGGGCATGTATTCGTTATTCGATCTATATTTTTAATATATTTTTTAAACCTTCATTCATTCATTAGCTGACTCAATATAATAGTCAAAATTGCAAAATTGCACTTAGCTTAAAACGAACTATTTTCTTCTTGTTTTCTATATTTTCTTTTTAGGAAAATTGATCATCTCAGAGACATCTAATCTGACACGAAATCATGTTTCGCATTCAGTGCTGTATCAAGGTTACGTCTCCTAAGAATGAAATAAGGGGAGGAGCTACAGTCTGGCCTCTGGGATTGGTACGTTGTAGAATATCAGCTGCTGAATAATTGACGTAAATTTAAATATAAGAGGGTAAAATGCCGCGGCCATTTTGAAACACAGAGAAAGCAATGGACATGTTTCCAGCTTTGATTGAGGTAATGAAAGATATGGGATTTATCGATAATCAAGGTGGTTAAGGTTTTATGGAGCTGATAAAGGACATTAATTAAGAACTTTTCTATGTAACTATGAAATAAAGACAATTGTGGTTCCTGCCAGCGACGAAAATATAATAGTGGACGAGTAAGGTGATCGTTGGGGCTTCCAACGCACTCAGAGACGGAGATCGAGCACCATCAAGGACTATTCCATGGATGATCCTTTTTGAATTATATGAACGTTAAGTGCCTTTTTTGTCTTATTTTTCATCAAATATATTTATGATAGTATAGATTTTTGAAGGAATTTATATTATTGAAGCTAGTATAGCATGATTAGAGCACATCTTTAACTTTGGATGTGTATGAGGTTTATAGGAGCAAGTGATAGGATCAATTTATACAGTTCTGAGATTTGTGATTAGTGAGTTGCATATTTGATTAGATTTAATTGGAACGTGGGTGTATTTTCAATAAAGATTTTTCTTAAAAATATATATAGACACCCATGAGAAGATCTATGATTGAGAAATTTGTCCACCCTTAGAGGCGTTACGTTTAAAAGTGAGCCTCGTATTGGGTGAATTTACAACTCTGAGAACTTCTCTATCTAAATGAAGTATTATCTTTAGGTGTATCACCCAGAATTGTATTTGATTAATCCTCTTACTTATAGGTCTCCTTACTGGTACTCTCTGGTATTAAATGTGTGTTACATTTTAATGATGGCTTTTCTTATATATTTTTTGAAGAGTTTGGAAAATGTAAAAATATGTGATATGGAAAATGTGAAGTATGTGTTTTATATTAAAATTTGAAAAATATTTGGGTGCACCTTTAAGATTAGTAGCACATGATTGCATTTTCCACTTGGAGTACGAAGTGCAATGCTTCAACCTTTAGTGGTTCCTTATGTTGACTGCCATGTGGGTGTTTGGAAATGTCTGAGGGCATTATTTCTTAAATTTTAGTGTTTTTCCTGGTTATTTATTGAGCTGATGTTTAGTTCACCAATGAGTCATTAAGATTATTTGTATTCAGTGTTTGGCCCACCAAAATGTCGACAGCTAGGCATGTAATTGATATTATTCTATGAGATGCATATGTAAGTGCTAGGCAGACCCATGCCCTTCCCAGATTCTTGCCCTCTTGCAGTTGCACACTCATTTTGTAGAATACTGACTAATAGCAGTTAGGCACGTAACTGCCAATTAGTCCTAATTAGCACTAATTAAACACCAAGTACAGCCAATAATTGGTTGCCAATATCAATTAGCAGCTAATTATAGTTATGACTATTCTATAACTTGTGTGTGGAATCTTGCTTGCTAAGTATAAAATTATGGTTTGGCTTCTCTGGGTCCCTAACACAAGTGGATACATACCTGATATCAAAATCCCTTTTGGGAAGTATGAACTCCCCCTCAAATCACAAGTCAGAAACCTTGGAATACAGTTAGATTTAACACTCACACTGATTTCCCAAATCCAAGCAACCTTCAAGAGCTGCTTCTACTATTTGCAACAGCTACGCTGCCTCTCTTCGTACATTGAGAAGGTAAATCTTATCTCAGTTGTACATGCCATGATAACATCAAGACTGGATTACTGCAATGCTCTATACAATGGTCTGACTAGGTGTTTTTGACAGAGATGCCAAGGGTAGTCCATCCTAAAGTTGGAGATTTAAGGTGTGATAAAGTCACATCCAGGATAGTTGGGTTAAGGCAGCTTCAGTCTGAACTACAAGTCCCAGAAGGCATTGCAGGCAAGGAGCCAGGGGGTGAGATGGAAAACCCGGACTGGACTCCTAGCTGCAATAAGGGAGGACATGGGTGTAAGCTAACAGGAGGTGTAGATTGGCTGCCACTAGGGGGAAAGAGAGATAGGAAACCCTGTGTGCAGGAGCTCCTCATTAGGCTCATGCTCAACTCAGCTGGTATGGGTGTGTAGAGAAGCTAATGAGTGGAGAATGATTGGTTGTGAAGGCAGAAGCCAGGGATTGATTAGGCAGGTGGGAAGGAGTCTCATGAGTTCAGTTCAGGGAGAGCAGCAAGGATGGGGAGAAGCAGTGGCAGGCTGAAAACCCTTGGGCAGGGAGGTCCCTAAAGTACTGAAGTCTGAGAGGCAGTTGCAGGCTGGAAACCCTTGGGCAGGGAGGTCCCTAAAGTACTGAAGCAGGCTGAGATTCCTTGGGTGAGAGGAAGTCCCAAAAGTATTGAATTCATTGTGAAGCTGATGCAGAGGAAAACCCTTGGGTAGAAGGAGTCCCTAAAATATTGAACTCTCCTGAATGTAAAGAGGATAGAAGGTGGAAAATGCTGCTGGGGGACTGAACTGTGATGATGAACTGAAAGAACTGTTTGTCTTGGGAATTGAATTACTATTTATTGTGCACTGGATAAAGAGCCCAGACTGGAGCCTGTAAGCCTGTATTGAATCCTGGTATGTGCTATGCTGCTGTTGGAACTGTGTACTAGAAACCTGCATGGAATAAAAGTCCTTAAGATTGAAGTTACTGGTGGACATCAATTTTTTCATTGTGCCGGGAGCCTGTGGCTGGAGGAGATTGTTCTATCCTTGGCTGCACAAGAGGGGTACCTGGTTACAAAGGCCAATGAGTGAAGTTATTCTCATGGACTCCAGCCATGTCTTAAAACCATTTCTGCCATTGAATCTGACTTACCTACAGCCCTGAATAAACTGATTACCTGTCTAATGTCAATTCAAGAATGGGCTAAGCACAACAAACCTTGCCTGAATCCAAGTAAAACTGAGCTTCTCTGGGTCCCTAACACAAGTGGACACGTACCTGACATCAAAATTTCTTTTGGGAAGAACAAACTCCCCCTCATATCACAAGTCAGGAACCTTGGAATACAGTTAGATTCAACACTCACACTGATTCCCCAAATCCAAGCAACCTTCAATAGCTGCTTCTACTATTTGCAACAGCTACGCTGCGTCTCTCCTTACATCAACAAGGTAAATCTTATCCCAGTTGTGCATACCACAATAACGTTAACTGGATTACTGTAATGCACTCTACAATGGTCTGACTACATAGGACCTGCACCAGCTCCAGTTGATTCAGAATGCAGCGGCAAGACTCATAGAAGGTTGCAAGTGACGTGACCATATCACACCATTTTTGCAAAAAATTCATTGGCTACCAGTACAATACAGGGCTAAATTTAAAACTCTATGTCTGATCTTCAAGTCCCTGAAAGGAAATGGCCCTGAGTACCTGAAAAATAGGATGATCCTCCACACACCACCAAGGACACTAAGGTCCTCCCAAGGACTTTCACTAACCACACCCTCTCCAAAAGACATTACACGATGTGATACCCATAAGCGAGCCTTCTCCAGAGTAGCCCCCACACTCTGGAATGCACTGCCTGAAAGGCTGCGCTTAACACAAGACTATCTCTACTTCAGGAAGCACGTGAAAGCTTGGCTCTTCAACCAGGCCTTTACTGGAAGAAGTAACTAACTGGCTAGTCTCACTCACACACACAAGGAGTACTCAGGCTGAGTACTCCTACTGCAGCTGAGATAACATTTAACCATTTCTCTGACCTCAGGTGCAACTTTCTTTAAATCAATCACCTTACTTTCTAACTGTTCCTACTTTCTTACCCTTCTTTATGTTACATCTTTGCTTTACCCTTCACTATCACCTATAATGTTCTATTACGTATTGTGTTGACATTATAAACAGTATTGAAAACTCCAGTAGTATACCAAAAACTTTAACTTTTATTTTCACCAATTATGTTATTACAAAGACAGATGACATACATCATCTAACTGCACTCACATTCATCCACCACTCGCCCTTACTGCCTAATATAAACTTCACATATTTATCAAAATAATGCAATACAATACAATACATCACATGATATGTAACCACTGTTCATCGATGTTGCCTTCACAGTGCGACCAGTGTCTTTCCGGACACTCTGCTCTTAAAGCCAGCTCATTTGCTTAAGCTGCATTTTCGTTCACAGAGCCTGCTTCCAGTTTATATTGCTTGCACTGGGATCAAGTCCCCACTGCCTCCGTGAATCACAAAGTCCATATGCTTCATCTAGACACTCCAGCGCGCTGTAGACTTTTCTTAAATCCAATAACTACTAGGCAATGGTGAGGGACTACAACAGCCACCCTCACGCCAGAATCTTTCTGCTGTTCATGTTCACTAGCGGTTCCCCGATTCAACTCATTTCCTCATTTCAACTCTTCCTCAGGAGGAACCAGCATATCGTTGTTTTACTTGTATACAGCTGCTTGCCAGAAGGATACTCGCCCCGGCAGGGGTCAGAGGATACAACGCTGAGCTCACACCCCAGGACCCCGCCAGAGGTTAAAAAAAATACCTCCAGTAATATATGGGAAGCTACCAAATTAAAAAACAGAAAAAAACACTCACACATAAGCAGTTATAAACCTCACAATTTTGCTATTGTTTTCAATAGCATCTGTGAATGTTTTGGGTCACTCAATATGGCTGAAAGCTCCGCCCACTGCCTTCAGCCCATAGAATGGGCAAGATAAGCTCATGCCATCTTCTATCATAAAACCTCCTTGGGTATAAGGAAAGTGATCCATGTGAGCAATGCGTTATTTCCAGCAAAAAAGGTGCCAGTACTCAAATGCCAGGCCACCCTTCAGAGATGAGGGTGATCGCTGAGGGACCCACCCCACAATAGCCAGGCCCCCTGCAACCAGTCACAGAATCTATGACAAAGCAGAATTGATGTGTAGAGCCTGAGCTCTTTCATTAAAACTTGGGGACCATGGCTCACTTTTAGCAGACAATGGAAAAGGTGCGGGTACTCAGTACCCCCTCAAAAAAAGCCCTGCATGTGAGAAATAATACATTATATAACAGCAGAGATGTGATTAGCTCTCCTAAGGCCATCTGGTTCTATGAATTGTCGTTGTGAGTATTCCTCTATGGGCCTGATATTCAGTGCTATTTAATCAGTCAGTAATGTCTAAGCACTAATATTCAGCATGAGATAGCCGGTTATTTTAGCTGAATATTAGCGCTTAGCACATAGCAGCTAACTGGTAATATCACTTGATATAGCTGGCTATCTGCAAATATTCAGGTGCTGGCCAGCTAAGTTTAGCAGGCATATTGGACCGCATAAATAGCAGTCCTATCTTTGCCCACTATTTATTTTTGTTACATTTGTACCCCGCACACTTTCCCACTCATGGCAGGCTCAATGCGGCTTACATATGGTATACAGGTACTTATTTGTACCTGGGGCAATAGAGGGTTAAGTGACTTGCCCAGAGTCACAAGGAGCTGCCTGTGCCTGAAGTGGGGATTGAACTCAGCTCCTCAGCACCAAAGTCCACCACCCTAACCACTAGGCCACTCCTCCACTCCAGTGCTGAGTAATCATATAGGGGTTCTTTTACTAAGCCACGGTAAAAAAAAAAAGTGTCCTGCGGTAGTGGCCATGTGTATTGGGCACAAGACGGGCCACTTTTTACCGCATCTACAAAAAAATGGCTTTTTTTTTTAATGGGACAGGAAAAGGGCCTGAGGAAAAAATGAAACCAGTGCATGTCCAAAACTGGCCTGAGCCCTTAACGCCACTCATTGGACTAGCGGTAAAGGCTCATGTGCTACATGAGCGATGACAGGTCGGCACGCACCAAGTGCTGATTAGGAATAAATAAATAATTCATCCACGCGTCATAGGCACACACCAAATCTTAAAGTACCACCAGGGCCTACCATGGCTTAGTAAAAGGACCCCATAGCTGGTTAATTACAGCTAGCCAAAAAAAAAAAAAAACCTGGATATTCAATGACAGTCACCGGAAATGGCCTACTTTGAATATCCAGGGTCGGTGCTGACATCAGCAGATAACCACACTGCCTGCTGTCAGCTGAATATTTGGGTGAGGGGTTGTTTTTAATTACCCTTAGAATCCTATGAAAACACTGGTCATAAAAGTATGTTGTGAGTGTCAAAGAATGGTAATTAGAAAGACAAACTCAATGACATGAATATCTCTTGAAAACTGTGAGGTGTCAATTATAGCCCAAATAGAGATTTTTAGGAGGAACAATATTTACCCTTACAAAAATACAATTTCTTCCCCCACACAAGTGAGTATATTAATAAGAAAACATGTCAAAAATACACAAATGGGAGGAAAAAGCCTCAACAGACTCCAATAAACACTCTTATAATAGCAAGAGTTCTCGCTGACATCACTGGCTGAAAAAAACTCCCAAAGCGCCAAAATTTTTAATTAAATATTTTTCAACATTGCAAACACACTTAATTTAAATGTGCTATGACGCTTTCTGCTGCTGTTCCACGGCCAACAGTGGCCAGTGTTTTGACTTGCTGAATCAGGATCCGGGGAACAAATAAGAACAGCCACAAGTTTGGAGACTTTTTCCTCCGTTTGTGCATTTTTTTGACATAAACTTTGTTATTAATTCTCTGCGCATATCCAGCAGATAGACAAGACCTGTCGCTTCTTCCTTTACAACATTAGCAAAATTCGCCCTTTCCTCTCTGAGCACACCACCCGAACTCTCATCCACTCTCTCATTACCTCTCGCCTCGACTACTGCAACCTACTCCTCACTGGCCTCCCACTTTGCCACCTATCCCCCCTTCAGTCCGTTCAGAACTCTGCGGCACGTCTTATCTTCCGCCTGGACCGATATACTCACATCTCCCCTCTCCTCAAATCACTTCACTGGCTTCCGATCAGGTACCGCATACAGTTCAAGCTTCTCCTCCTAACCTACAAATGCACTCGATCTGCAGCCCCTCCCTACCTCTGTACCCTCATCTCCCCTTACGTTCCTACCCGTAACCTCCGCTCTCAAGACAAATCCCTCCTTTCAGTACCCTTCTCCACCACCGCCAACTCCAGGCTCCGCCCTTTCTGCCTTGCCTCACCCCATGTGTGGAATAATCTCCCTGAGCCCATACACCAGGCCCCTTCCCTGCCCATCTTCAAATCCCTGCTAAAAGCCCATCTCTTCAATGTCGCCTTTGGCACCTAACCACTATTCAAGAAATCTAGACTACCCCAACTTGTCATTTCGTCCTTTAGATTGTAAGCTCCTTTGAGCAGGGACTGCCCCTTTTTTGTTAAATTGTACAGCGCTGCGTAACCCTAGTAGCGCTATGGAAATGTCAAGTAGTAGTAGTAGTATTAATATACTCACGTGTGGGAGAGAAGAGATAAAAGGTGTAACATAGAATGAGTTTTTAAAAAAGCATGAAAGAGAAAGGGAGCAAAGTTGCAAAGGAAAGGATTAATAATCTTAGATAAGGATAGGAAGGGCATATATTCTAGATGAAATTCTGTGTACAACAAAAAAAGTAAGAACCCATTTTGGTATAGTATGTTACTGGCAGTAAGGTGATACCAGCTTAGAGGTCCTTTTACTAAGGCGCACGGAAAAATGGCCTGCAGTGTTGTAGGAGCGTGTATTGAGCATGAACAGGTCCATTTTTCAGCGCACCTGCAAAAAAGGACTTTTTTTGGCCGAAAATGGACGTGCGGCAAAATAAAAATTGACACGCGTCCATTTTGGGCCTGAGACCTTACTGCCACCCTTTCACTTAGCAGTAAGGTCTCATGTGTTAACCGGGCAGTAATTGTCAGTGTACGTACACTGCCAATTACCACCCGGTTAGCGCCACACGGTAGAAAATAAAAAATATTTTCTACCACACGTAAAAAATGGAATTATCGCCCGGGGTACATGGTAGCCGGGTTGTAGTTTCAAATTGATGTGCATTGGATGTGTGTAGGCATCTACATACCTTAGTAAAAGGGCCCCTAAGTTCAGTGAGAAGGATCCTCATCTGAATTACCTGCAATGTTTCTGTCTATGCCTATATAAACTAGTGACCCCTAGATGGCAGTGTGGATTTGCTCATGGTATTTACTTATATTACTTTTTTTTTTTAATTGTGGTTTGGGCATGTAGTTTTTAGCTTAGTCTAAGTTGTATCTTTAAGTAACTGGATGAGAAAAGACAGTGGGTCTGATATTCAAAGGCATCTATCCAGATGGTGCCAGGGTGGTACAGGACAGAGTGACGGTGGAGCCCAACAAAATTGCTGTCTTATCTTTACCCATGTAGCTGTCCAGATAGCAGTTTGATTACTGTCACTATCCAGATAGTATCCAGGTATAGAAAACAGGTGTGAGGATGTTATAATGCCGTTGTATCACTCCATGGTGCTACCGCACCTTGAGTATTGTGTCCAATTCTGGTCGCCGTATCTCAAGAAAGATATAGTGGAATTGGAAAAGGTGCAGTGAAGGGCGACAAAAATGATAGCGGGGATGGGACAACTTTCCTATGAAGAAAGACTAAGGAGGCTAGGGCTTTTCAGCTTGGAGAAGAGACGGCTGAGGGGAGACATGATAGAGGTATATAAAATAATGAGTGGAGTGGAACAGGTGGATGTGAAGTGTCTGTTCACGCTTTCCAAAAATACTAGGACTAGGGGGCATGCGATGAAACTACAGTGTAGTACATTTAAAACTAATAGGAGAAAATGTTTCTTCACCCAAAGCGTAATTAAACTCTGGAATCTGTTGCCAGAGAATGTGGTGAAGGCGGTTAGCTTGGCAGAGTTTAAAAAGGGTTTGGACGATTTCCTAAAGGACAAGTCCATAGACCGGTACTAAATGGACTTGGGAAAAATCCACAATTCCAGGAATAACATGTATAGAATGTTTGTACGTTTGGGAAGCTGCCAGGTGCCCTTGACCTGGATTGGCCGCTGTCAGGGACAGGATGCTGGGCTTGATGGGCCTTTGGTCTTTTCCCAGTATGGCATTACTTATGTACTTATGATAGCCCTGGCACTGACTGCATTGCATGGATATTCAGCATCAGCTGTAATTTGGATACCATCACTGAATATCCATGATTTAGGTAGCTGTTGCAGGTGGTGGTTAAAAACAGTGTTGACTGAAAAGTCTGAACATTGACCCAAGAGGTTTTATCTACCCTTCTGTGCTGACTATGGAGCTGTAGATTATGACACAGAGATACCAAGTTACCCAGTTCCAGGTTGGAGATTTTGAGGCAGTCCTGGATTTCTGACCATTGGAGCCGACTCTGTGGGTGCTTGAGCACCCCCAATATTGAGAAAATTCCTTGTATGTGCCCAGGGAGGGGTTATTTCCATTGGGCTTAACACCCTCAATAATTTTGAAAAGTTGGCTCCTATGTTTCTGACCACCCCAACATGGTGCATTATGGACTTGCAGCACTGAGTTTAATGGACAGGATCAAGAACTACAAATCCCACAATGCTTTGGGATGTAAGTTCAATACCAGGACTGGCCAAAATGTCTCCAGCCTGGAACTGGGTAACTTGGTGTATCTGTAGATATTCCTACTTGACTTACAAGTGAAAAAGTGAAAGCCTCTACCTTGTACTAACATCAGCAGAGAGGTACATTTTGAGAAAAACTCCCCAGTGGGAGTTAAGTGTGTGTGAGTAGGAGTTTGAAATTTTTAATGAAAACTGTTTATACAAAACTAAACCCTAATATCATGAATACTTACAAATTCCAAAAATAAACATTTCCAAAATATTTAGAATTTGAGTTGAGACGGTTTATAACGGTCTAGTGCATGTTATTATTGATAAAGAACGCTTACTACACTCCTTAACATAGTGTTCTATTTCACTTGCAATAAAGCTGAGCATGTATGATGTGAACATCTGCTCAAAAGGTTCAACTAATGTCATATGCTCCAAATCCTGCTTCGTAAGAAGTTCTTCACATTGTAACAAACCACAGAACTAATTACAAATGAAAAGATGGAGAGGAGATTGATTTAGCTTTAATTCTTCCAGAACCTTGTTGATGTAGTAAATGACGAGGAGGACTTTGATGATGAAGAAACTGGAGAAACAGTTATATGTGATATAACAGGAACAACTGAACCATTCTACTGCACACCAAATTCTAGAGACAGTGTTGATGCTGCTACAGAAGCTGCTGTCAACAGTGATATTGAACCAGAAGCTGTTGAAAAGGTCAGGGTGCTGGAGAACAGCCAGTTTGCAAAGCTACTGTCCTGGAAACAACTAGGAAAAGGAAACAAGGTTGTTGTAAAGTTCCAGAAACCTGCAATATTAACACTGCTGTACTGAAACCTACTGGCAAATGCTGGCACAGTTGTCATAGAGTTGCTAAACCCTATGTCTTTAGCAATGCTTGTTTAGCATCTGCTGAGAAAGGTCAACTTGATAGAGCATTGTAGCACCATCTGCTGATAACAATGAACATTGGGAAACATCAATGTAGTCACAGAATTTAACCACCATCTGACAGTGAAGCGACTCTAACTGGTAAAACCAATTACCAAGGGGCACCTTTCAGGGGCATAGCCAGACACACAATTTTGGGTGGACCTGGGCCCAAGATGGATGGGCAGAAGAGCCCCACCACGTCCCACAGATAATTTGGTCTCTCCTTCTTTCACCTGCATGCCATATGGTCTCTCAAACATCCCCCCTCTCCCGCATACCTTTTCAATAGCAGATTTCCACCAGTAGCGAGCAGAAACTTGTACACACTGCTTATGTTGGCCACACAGCCTTCCCATGATGCAACTTCCTGTTTTTGCATAGGCAGGAACATGTCAGAGGGAAGGCTGTGGGACCAGTGAGAGAAGTATCTATTGGTCACTGCTTGCTGCAGGCGAAGATCTGCTATTTACAAGGTATGCAGGAGGGGCAGTTGTTGGGAGTTTTTGGCTGTTGGGGCTTGGGGATCCCTGCCATCCACATCATAGGTATGCTACTACTGGATGGGCCTGATCCCAAAGTGGGTGGGCCAGGCCCACCCCAGCCCACCCTTGGCTACGCCACTGGCTCCTTTACCAAGCTGCAGTAAAAAGGGCCCTGCGGTAGCAGCAGGGGCCGTTTTTGCCATGTGCTGAGGCCCTTTTTACTGCAATGGGTAAAAAGGCTTAAAAATACATTAAGGAGCCCTTTTACTAAGCCTTGTAGGCACCTATAAGCACCCAATGCGAGTCAATTCAGAGTTACCGCCCGGCTACCACGTGGCCCGTGCGGTAATTTCATTTTTGATGCGCATCCGCTACATGCACCAGAAAGTATATTTTATTTTCTGGCACGTGGTAAAAATTGGGCAGTAACTCCGACTTGATGCACGTAGGCAATTACTGCATGATTACTACAAAGACCTTACAGCTAAGTCAATGGCTGGAGGTAAGGTCTGAGACCCAAAATGGACGCGCACCGATTTTTATTTTCCTGCTTATTTTCAAAGGAGATGGCCGGCCATCTTCCGATACAAATCGGGAGATGGCTGGCCATCTCCTGAACCCGGCCAAATCGGTATAATCAAAAGCCGGTTTTGTCCGGCTTCAACTGCTTTCCGTCGCAGAGCTGGCCAAAGTTAAAGGGGGCGTTTTGGCAGGGTATGGAAGGCGGGACGGGGGCGTGGTTACTAGATGGCCAGCTTCAGACGATAATGGAAAAAAGAAGGCCGGCTCTGACGAGCACTTGGACGGCTTCACTTGGTCCATTTAATTTTAGGACCAAGCCTCCAAAAAGTGCCCCAAATGACCAGAGGACCACCAGAGGGACTCGGGAATCACCTCCCCTTACTCCCCCAGTGGTCACCAACCCCCTCCCACCCCCCAAAAAATAAAAAATTATTTTTTTCCAGCCTTTATGCCAGCCTGAAATGTCATACCCAGCTCCATGACAGCAGTATGCAGGTCCCTGGAGCAGTTTTTAGTGGGTGCAGTGCACTTCAGGCAGGTGGACCCAGGCCCATCCCCCCTACCTGCTACACTTGTGGTGGTAAATGGGAGCCCTCCAACCCCCCAAAAAAACCCACTATAAACACATGTAGGTGCCCCCCTTCACCCATAAGAGCTATGGTAATGGTGTACAGTTGTGGAGAGTGGGTTTGGGGGGGGGGGGGGTTGGGGGTTCAGCACACAAGGTAAGGGAGCTATGCACCTAGGAGCAATTTTTGAAGTCCACTGCAGTGCCCCCTAGGGTGCCTGACTGGTGTCCTGGCATGTGAGGGGGACCAGTGCACAACAAATTCTGGCTCCTCCCACGACCAAGTGCCTTGGATTTGGCCGGGTTTGAGATAGCCGCCATTAGTTTCCATTATCGGCAAAAACCAATGGCAGCGATCTCTAATGCCGGCCATCTCTAACGCCGGCCCAAATGATTTGTCCGGCCCCAACCATATTATCGAAACAAAAGATGGCTGGCCATCTTGTTTCGATAATACGGTTGGGTATGCCACTTTCCGGGGCCCCGTTCGATTATGCCCCTCCACGCCGCACATCCATTTTGAGGAAAAATTTTAAAATGACCTTTTTTACAGGTACGCTGGAAAATGGATCTGCGTTCGTCCATAACATGCGCCTACACTACCATAGCCCATTTTTCAGCACACCTTTGTAAAAGGACCCCTAAATTAACCAAAATATGATGGAAGTGAGGTACTTACTAATTGTAAAATTACAACTACTATCCTCACAAAAATTCTCATGAAGGTTCACTAACATCAGATAAACTTGCGCCAAAACATATGGAGGAAAAAGCCTCAACAAACCCAGACCATATGTCAACTCAGTCTATCATGGGCTTAGTTGCAATCACAGGCATAAAAAAACCTCCAGTGGCAGTTTAACCCTTCTTCAATTTATTTTTAAATGTTAATATTTTTAAATAATGAAAAAATATTTGCTTCTACAGAAATGCCAATCTTCATAGCAGCATTATTAGCACAGGGTCTGCCACCGACATCCAGCATTTCCAAAAACTACATCAGGGATTAGCAGAATTTTCTGTGGAGCACATCTTCATTTGCTCAGCTATATATCGCTGCTTCATAAGGGTAAGATTGCTCTTACCACATGGCCATGTGGGAGGGGAGCACTTACCACCACCCATTGAGGTTGCGGTAAAGGCTCCTGCACTAACCCAGCGGTAACCGTGCAGCACGCTATTTTTATAACAGGGCACCATGGGTAGACACCTACTTGTATCTAATTTATAGATGTCTTGTATGTAGAGCTGAGAGCTGGAATAAATGAAGGTACATACTTTATGCTAGCATGTACATTGATTAAGGCATTTTATAATCTTTGCACGTTCATGTTAACTCCACCTGTGCTCTGCCCAAACTCTGCCCTATGCATGCCCACCAGTAAAGTATGCAACATCAGGTCATGACATACGCTCACTCCAGCTGGTATTTTAAAACAGGTCATTTATGAATGTATGTGGCCACACATGCATGACTGACATTATAAAATCACTTCCATGATGTACTGGATGTTTAAACACTTCCAAAGGGTGTTGTTTGGGAAAGGAGGCCTTTTATGCAGGCATTTCTAATCAGGAGAGTACCAGAAGTGATAGATGTGCCTTGCTTTGGTAACCCTGTGATGGGGAGGGAGGGGGGATGTTAATAGCAGCAATCTTTCCTGGCTATACTGAATGACATTCAGAATGACCTTTGGAATTAGCTCAAGTACTATTTGTTTGAACATGGTATTGTCTTTTTGATAAAACTGTGACAGATTTTTATGTTATGTTGATTTCTTCTGCCCAGACATCCGGCTGGGGCAGGATACAGTGAGATGGGAATAATTGGGGCCAAGAGGTCTTGACTATGTATGTAATACATAGCTTTTATTAACTGTATAATAGCTGTATTTTTATTAGCTGTTATTAACTCTATAATACATAGCTCCAATTAACTCTCTTAAGCTGCCTAACGTAAGGACACAGACAGGCAAACCAAAGTAGGTTTCTACTGTCTGTGGTGTCATGTTATCAATGCAAACCATGTTTTAAGGATGATAGTAAGAAAGCTTACAAAGTAGTGCAAATGTTTGTGCATTAAGGGCCTCTTTTACTAAATCGTACTAGCGATTCCTGGCGTGGCAATACTGACAAAGCCATTCTTTGAATGGGCTTCATCAGCATTGTCGCGCGTGAATCGCTAGCGCGGTTTGGTAAAAGAGGCCCTAAGAGACATAAAAGATTTTAATGTTGCACAATGTGAAGGAGCGGATGGTATAGGGCAGAACACTCCCTCACTGTTGATACAGTTCAGCTACCTTACAGTAGGTGGCACTAGTCTGCCGAAGCAGAGGCTAAGACTGAGCCTGAGTTAGAGGGGCAGGGTTCAGGCCAGGAGGCCATTAAATTCCCTGAGCCACAACAGTTCAGGGAGGCCCCGATACAGAGGTTTCTACCACAGAGGCCTGGGGGGAGAGAAGCTGCCCTGGAGTTTGGGTCTCCACAGCATAGTGTGTAGAAGCCACCCAACCTGATACAAAGTAAGCTAAGCTTCCAAAAAACACTGTTCTTGGGGTCTGGTGGGAGGCAGACCCGCATGGTAAAACTTGGCAGGTGAATGTATATTTGTGTACGTACAGTGGAATTGAAGCCAGTAGTTTACAAGATTGTGTAAAGGTTGCCTGCGAACCTAAGAAAGATTGCATTCTTGATTTTGCTGCACTGTGAAGAAACAGGTCAATGTCTGGTTAATGAAGGGGATTTATTTCACTTTCCCCTTTGTTTGGCTGTATTTTTTATGAGGGCCTCCTGCACAACTCAGTTCACACAATCACACACAATAACAATAATAACTGTCGTACAAGTCCAAGTACAGTGCACTCCATTTAAGTGCACGTCGGATAAACGCATGCTCTGTTTAACTGCATGCCGTACTTCGGTCCCGTTTTTGGCGCCATCAATTTCTATGAGGACAAACTTTGGTTTACCGCACCACTGATAAGTGCAAGATTTGCTTATATGCATGGTTTAAGACCGCTCCTTTGCAGGAAAGACTCTGCATAAGCGCGCACAAGGAATATGGAAGCCAATTGGCGCATGACAACCAATGAGATTTCAAATTTACTGCCCCTTTAACTGCCACAGGCAGAATAAGTGAAAGAATGTTGTTAGAGTGTACACTGGAGTCGTTGTCTTCGTTGTTGTGCAACTGTAAGACTTTAACAATGGCTGAAGGAATAGAAGTTCTTAAAAAATTAGAAAACAAACAAAGTCAAGCATCTATTGCTAAAGAATATGGTGTCAATCCCAGTCAAATTTCACATATCTTGAAGCAGAAAAACCAGCAGTAGCCACTGGTAAATCAAGATACAAAAGTTCAAGACCACTGCGTGAGAAACTGCACGGGCTTCCTGTCAAGGACTGAATCACTTTTAAAATTTACACTCTAGTGCATAAAATCATTTACGGTGAAGCCCCAACATATATGGACACCCTTATCAACTTGCCACCTAGGAACTTTCACAGATCAGCTCGTTCGTACCTAAATCTCCATTACCCAGTATATTGTGGCCTCAAGTATAAGACCACCTACGCATCCACCTTCTCCTATATTAGTGCTCATTTGTGGAATGGTCTACCTAAATTGGTAAAACTTACTCCTGATCACCCAACTTTCAAAAAACGCCTCAAGACCTTTTTTTTTTTTAGAAAAGCTTACGCTCAAATCCCGCCTAGCATCTCTTACTTCTGAACTGTAACTGTCAAGGCGACATATTGATCACCACTACTCTTTCTCCTTTTTCCTTCTTTGCTATTCCCTTCCTCTCTTTAACTTCTATGAAACTGATTGTTTGTTTGCTGAATTGATGTATGTTTTTACAGACTGTTGTAAGCCACATTGAGCCTGCCCATGGGTGGGAAATTGTAGGATATATCCTGGAGCTATCCAATTTCAACCAGAGACTCTATCTAACCTCGGCATTCTCCTGATGCAGCCCAGTACAGGACTGCTACAACCCAACACCGGACTGTGAACTCTGCCTGACTCTGAACTTCCCAACAGCAGAGCCCATCGCAGCCTTTATCTGTTGATAGTACCTTACTAAAATAATATAGCGGTACTATAGAGTAATTTCTCAGCTGCAGAGCTCATCGCTGGTTAATTGTTGAAATTGCCTTACTAACATAATATAGCAGTACTAAAAGGTAATAACTTAGTTATCGAACCTTACTACCATCATCTTACTGATATTATATGTTGATATTGCCTCGTAAACATAACAGTACCCAAATGTAATAATTTAGCTGTCTAATATTCACTTATTAGCTTAAAGCTAATACCGCTTAGAGTTGCTACTGCTTGGTGTTGATACTGATAATGTTGATACTGCTTAATGTTGATACCACTTAATGGCGATACCGCTTGATATTAAGACAGCCTAATACGGATACTGATTGAAACTACATCTAATCACTGCTTAATGTTCACACTGCTTGATGTTAACACTGCCTAATGCTGTTACTGCTTGAGGTTCATACAAAACTTCATTCACTAATACCTTCAGGCATAACCAAATACCACGAACCATAGCCAATATGAACACCAACAAGTTGCTCATGATAATCTACTTCCTCCCCCTAATCTACCACGCATGGACTACCCCCAACTTAAACAATAATCTACCCACAGCACACAAACCCTACAGACAACCCATTCACAGCTCACCGGACCAAAAGAACGATAACCAACTAAAAGGAAAAACAAATACATACGGAAATAACCAACAGAAAGGGAAGAAAGAACACAACAAAACCAGATAGGCAACAAATAAAAATTAATACATCAATGCCCCAAACCGAACCTTACCACTCAATCCAAATGGGATATGTAAACGCCAGATCAGTAGTAAATAAAACAGAGACTATAACAGACTCGATCACTACAGACAATCTTGACCTCCTATTCATCACTGAAACTTGGATTCATGACCTTAAAGACCCCATAATCTTAGATTTATGCCCACCAGGATACAAAATCACTCACTGGACAAGAAACGGAAAAAGAGGAGGAGGAATAGCCATAATATACAAATCTGAGTTCACCATCACAACCACAGCTGAATCCATTCTGCCACAACTTGAAATTGCCTCAGTAAGAATTAATCACCCAAATTTGCAGGAACACCTTAAGGCAGTCCTACTCTACAGATCACCAGGCAACTGGCAAGATTCCCAAACACACTTTATGGACTTTATCTCGAACACTTGCGTCTCTACCTCAAACCTTATCATAATAGGAGACAGCAACCTGCACTTTGAAGATCTCACCTCAACAAGCACCCAAGAATGCAAAGAATTCTTACAACTATGGGATCTGCACGGACCAAACACGCAACCAACTCACACTAAAGGACTCACACTGACATTATCACACACAAATTCGATCCCGTCTCAAACCTTATACTAACACATACAAAATGGACACCCGTACCGTGGTCAGACCATTATAAAGCAAAAATCTCCCTCCAATGGCGAACGAAAGACTTACTTAACAAACAAGTACGAAACACCTACACCACGAGAGGAAAAATAGACCCGGTAGCATTCTGGCAACAGATCTACCACAACGGATGGACAATTAAGGCAGATACAAACCAATTGCTCTTAGAATGGGACGATAGATGCAGATTAATATTAGACAATATTGCCCCAACTCAAACCAGAATCTCACACAGAAAGAACTCAATACCATGATTCAATGAAGAACTGAAAAAAATTAAAACACAAGTTAGAAGGTTAGAACGTGCGTGGAATAAAAAGAAAGACGACTCCACACTTAACGCTTGGAAACAACTTCAAAGAAAATATGTTTACCATAAGACAAACTAAAAGATTATATTACAAAACCAAAATTGGACCAAACTACAAGGACACACATAAACTCTTCCAACTCGTGAATCAACTACTAGATATCACACCAGTCACAACCAATAGCAAAGATACACCAGGAGCAGACAATCTTGCGAGATACTTCAATTAGAAAATCGTAAAACTATGACTCAAAATACCTGTCAGCACCATCGATTACACCGATCTCCTGGACTATCTAGATCCAGACCCTGGTAGATACCCAGCAGACAGAATATGGACCAACTTCAAGATACTATCGGAGGATCTCATTTCCCAAACACTCAAAAGATTCGCCAAATCCCATTGCCAATTAGACATATGCCCAAACAACCTTATGACATCTGCCCCTCAACAATTTATAACAGACCTAATGAATCATTTGAATTATATGTTACAAAATGGACTCTTCCAGAAGGAGAAAGAAAACATTCTACTCACCCCCATACCCAAAGACGCGAAGAAAAGTGCTAGTGAATTAACCAACTACAGACCAGTAGCATCCATTTCCTTAATAACCAAACTAACGGAAGGAATGGTGACCAAACAACTCACAAATTATTTAAACAAATTCTCAATACTACACGACTCCCAGTCAGGATTTCGGTCTAACCACAGTACTGAAACAGTACTAGTTACTCTTATGACTAAATTCAAACAATTGATCACAACTGGCAAGAACATACTACTCCTACAATTTGACATGTCCAGCGCCTTCGACATGGTTGATCATGGAATACTACTACATATCCTAGAGTACTTCGGAATTGGAGGCAACATTCTCAATTGGTTCAAGGGGTTCCTAACCACACAATCATACCAAGTGACATCTAATTCGACCACATCAGTCACATGGATACCTGAATGTGGAGTTCCACAAGGATCCCCCCTCTCACCAACCTTATTCAACTTAATGATGATACCCTTGGCCAAACTACTATCAAACCAAAACCTCAACCCATACATATACGCAGATGACGTAACGATCTACATCCCATTCAAACAAGATTTAAAGGAAATTTCCAATGACATCAACCAGAGTCTACATATCATGCACTCATGGGCGGATGCATTCCAGCTGAAACTCAATGCAAAAAAACCCAATGCCTAATACTCACCTCTCCACATAACACGAACAAATTCATCACTATCAACACACCAAAACTGAAACTTCCAATTTTGGACACCCTAAAAATTCTTGGCGTTACCACTGATCGTCACCTAACACTTGAGAATCATGCGAAAAACACAACCAAGAAGATGTTCCACTCAATGTGGAAATTAAAAAGAGTAAGACCTTTCTTCCCAAGGTCTGTCTTCCGTAACCTGGTACAATCAATGGTACTCAGCCATCTAGACTATTGCAACACACTCTATGCTGGCTGCAAAGAGCAAATAATCAAGAAACTTCAGACAGTCCAGAACACAGCAGCTAGACTCATATTCGGTAAAACAAAATATGAAAGTGCTAAACCCCTACAAGAAAAGCTACACTGGCTACCACTTAAAGAACATATCACGTTCAAAATATGTACCCTAGTTCACAAAATCATTCACGGAGATGCCCCAGCCTACATGTCAGACCTGATAGACCTACCACCCAGGAACGCTAAAAAATCATCCTGCACATTCCTTAATCTTCACTTCCCCAACTGCAAAGGTCTAAAATACAAACTAATGCATGCATCAACCTTCTCCTACTTGAACACACAATTCTGGAACACGCTGCCGCGCAACTTAAAAACGATCTACGAACTAACTAACTTCCGCAAACTACTGAAGACCCATCTCTTTAACAAGGTATACCACAAAAATCAACAAATGTGAACTCCTACACATATATCCAGAATTGCTTTACCATATTTGTTTGTTATGCTACTATCATGCTTTATCATTATCATGTTACCCAAGATCCTTATGCAATACTAAATATCTATTTTCTAATGTATTTCCACTATTCATGATGTAATGTAAGCCACATTAAGCCTGCAAAGAGGTGGGAAAATGTGGGATACAAATGCAATAAATACATAAATAAATTTAAATGCTATAAATAAATAAATAATGGCATCTTGTTGACAAGATTCTATTATAGAATACTAACATAAGGTCAGCATTAGCATGAGCTTAATAAGGCATATTCTCTTATGCCATGTCAATGGTAGGCGTAAGTTGGCACACCTAGGTGCAACAAATGATTTGAATAGGGCCTTATTCAATAAAGGTTATGCTCCTAAATTTATGAGTATAATTTATGCTCTGTGCTCCAAAATAGATTATGCTTGTGATCTAGAAGCATAAATTTAGGAGAATAAATTATGCTCATAAATTTTAGGAGCATAACCTTTATAGAATTAGGGCCATAGTTAAAAGTATTTTATAACCTGTGTACATACCTTGGAGACCTGCCCATGCTCTGTCCACATGTACGCCCCCCCCCCCCTTCTGGTTAGGTCCTTTGACACTTAGGCACTACCTTGTAGAATAATTCTACCTATCTGTGAATTAATGGTACCTTTAATGTGCCTAAATGGTGCCCACCTCTAAGCGCCAATTTATAGAATTGCCTCGTATCACCAAAGCAGTGGAAGCATTTTATCATTTTGAAACAACAATTAAAATATACTTGCAGGGGTGCCTATGCATGTTGCATCTTCTACTACTACTACTACTATTTAGCATTTCTATAGCGCTACAAGGCATACGCAGCGCTGCACAAACATAGAAGAAAGACAGTCCCTGCTCAAAGAGCTTACAATCTAATAGACAAAAAATAAATAAAGTAAGCAAATCAAATCAATTAATGTGAACGGGAAGGAAGAGAGGAGGGTAGGTGGAGGCGAGTGGTTACAAGTGGTTACGAGTCAAAAGCAATGTTAAAGAGGTGGGCTTTCAGTCTAGATTTAAAGGTGGCCAAGGATGGGGCAAGACGTAGGGGCTCAGGAAGTTTATTCCAGGCGTAGGGTGCAGTGAGACAGAAGGCGCGAAGTCTGGAGTTGGCAGTAGTGGAGAAGGGAACAGATAAGAAGGATTTATCCATGGAGTAGAGTGCACGGGAAGGGGTGTAGGGAAGGACGAGTGTGGAGAGATACTGGGGAGCAGCAGAGTGAATACATTTATAGGTTAGTAGAAGAAGTTTGAACAGGATGTGAAAACGGATAGGGAGCCAGTGAAGGGTCTTGAGGAGAGGGGTAGTATGAGTAAAGCGATCTTCATGCAGCAGAAGTATTCATTTTACAATTGTCAATGTGGGGAACTTGGCAACTTATCACTCTGAGATGACATTTAAATACAAACATATTTGTACATTACATTTTCTTATAAAAGTGATATAATTTTTTTTTTTACATATTTAGGACACAGAAAGTTATATTGCAGAGTACAAAGTGGGGTTTAACATGGGGGAGACATTAGCGCAAAACTGTGCTACTGTCTCCCATGTTAGAAAGGCAGCCACTGCAGTAAAACCCCCATGTTAGCTGCTTAACAAGAGAGAGGGTAGGATCTGGGCCTGACATGGGCAGGTGGAGGAGTGGCTGGCTGTGACAGCTAGCACACTGGCCATTACCATGCGCTAGCTGTCAGGAATGCCAATAATAAAGCCAAACTTACCACCACCTCGAAGCAATAAGTGAAGGTGTGCTACTGGCAGTCCGGAAGTGCTGCATGTTATTAGGGCTATGTGATGTGCTGCTCTTTCCCCTTCTGCATCCCTCCCCTCAGTCCCCTCAGTCACAAATTTCATCCTCCCTGACAGCACCTGATCCCTACCCTACACTCCCTCAACCCCTGATGCACAATCAATAACCCCTCCCTCCCGTGCTTCCAGTTCACAGAAATGAAACCCTCACATTCCCTGTGCATCAGGGTGTGGAGGGAGGGTTGTTGACTTGCATTGAGGATTACGAGGGTAGGGACTGGATGCTGTCAGGGGGATGAAACCTGTGACAAGCGGGATTGGAGGGAAGGGTGCAGAAGGAAGGGGGAGTGGAGAAAGAGCACCACCATGCCTGAACTATCTATGTATTTCTTTACTTACATACAGAGGCAGATAGCATGCTTACTTCCCCGCTATCTGCAACTGCATGTACCACAGTGCCATGCAGTTCGTTAAGTATTTGCCTTCTGCAGTAAATGCAGGGTAGATGCTGGACATGCCCCCTGCAATTATCACAAAGGCTTTGCAGTTACTGCTCATTGATTTTCACAATAATTGTGCAATAACTACAAAACCTACCACACTTTAATAAAAGGGCTCCATAATCAGACCTGTGGGATGCAAATAATGGCTACTACTAGTATAGTTAAAGACACGTAACCAGTGGTATAATTAGCAACATGCAAAAACATGACAGTGTATATAAATTAAATAGTTTGGAAATGTCTCTAAAGTTTCACTGTCTTAACCACTAAAAAGCGGATTCACTCAACTTCATAAGTACTTACATGGGTACTTATTTATGTCACTGTAAATCACAATACTCACTATAGCAAGGGTTTTCAGGATTTCCTCAATTAATATGCATGAGATTAATTGTATACAATGGAGGCAGTGCATGCAAACAGATGTCATACATATTCATTGGGAAAATCCTGAAAACCCAACTGGATTGTGACCCTTGAGGACGAGGTTGCTCACACCTGCACTGACACATCAGTCTAAAAATATTCCATAGATATGAATGATAAAGAAGAATTTATAATTAGAGGTAGATAGCCAATTTTTTTAATTTATTTAGTTTCCAATGCCATTTCTGGGAACTTTCCTTTTGTTTACGTTTTGTTTTCCATATATAGGACAATGTTGTAAAGAGTGTGTATTCTTTCTGTAGATTGTGCACTATTTGACACAAGAAAACCCTGAAACTTTTTTCTCTCTAGCTAAAAACAATATTAAATGACGTGCAAAATATCGTTCACATTTCCTATGTCATTTCAGACAAATGTGCATCCCTTTTAATTATGCCAAATGGTGATTGCACATGGTGCAAGAATTTGCATTCTCTACAGTTAACTGTGCAAACCTTTATGCAAGTGCTTTTGGTCTACATATGGAAGAGGGTGATCTATTACTATTCCAACCCCAATCATCCTGGGACTTGACACCTAGCACTGGGAGAAGGCTGCTGCCCTCTAGTTTCTATATCATGGAAGTCTTCTAGAACATAGCTGAAGAGGTAAAGACAGCACACTAATCAGGGAGAGGAATTTGCATTAAAAATCATATAAGATTGTTTCTAACTTACAAAATAAAACTAAGATACTAATAAGACACAAAATTTTAACTTAAAATGCTTTAAAACACATAGGAGCCCTTTTACAAAGATGTGCCAAAACATGGCCTGGAGTAGTGTGGGCATGTGTATTGAATGCATGTTGGACAATTTCTCCTCCGTGTCTGGAAAAAAGAGGATTTTTTTTGGGTGGGCCTGGAAATGGATGTGCGGCAAAATTAAAACCAGTGCGCATCTATTTATGGCCTAAGCACTTAATGCTATTCATTGACATAGCGGTAAGGGCTCACATGTTGCCCACATGGTAACTGTTCAGCGTGCCCCAACTGCCGATTACCGCAGGGAACACCCCTGAGGTAGAAAATAGAAAATTATTTCTACTGTGTGTTTTGTACATGTGTCAAACTTGGATTTAACTACTAGGAGCTCATGCTAGCTGGGCGGTATGCCGATTTGAGGCACGCTGGACGTGCATAGGCCCTTATGTGCCTTTGTAAAAGGGCCCCATACTAATCATGAAAACTCAGTAAAACTTAAAAAAAAACATAAAAGAAATCTGTTTACCTTCCATAATCAAAGCCAGTATTGCATGTTCACCAAAACTGTGTTTTAGGAAATATGTGTTTTACACTGTTATTGATCATCTAATAGAAGATTTTGTTACATATGTAATATGTAATTTATCTTTAAAATCGAAGGGTAGAAAGTGGGGTTCCTGAGGAGTCTGTGCTGGGACCGTTGCTTTTTAACATATTTATAAATGATCTAGAGATGGGAATAACCAGTGAGGTAATTAAATTTGCAGACGACACAAAGTTATTCAAAGTGGTTAAATCACAAGAGGATTGTGAAAAATTACAAGAGGATCTTACAAGATTGGGAGACTGGGCGTCTGAAATGGTAGATGACGTTTAATGTGAGCAAGTGCAAAGTGATGCATGTGAGAAAGAGGAACCCGAACTATAGCTACGTAACCAAGGTTCCATGTTAGAAATCACTGTCCAAGAAAGGGATCTCGGCGTCTTTGTTGATGATACTTTGAAATCCTCTGCTCAGTGTGCTGCGGCGGCTAAGAAAAAAATCAAATGTTAGGTATTAATAGGAAAGGAATGGAAAACAAAAGTGAGGCCTTTATAATGCCTTTGTATCAGTCCACGGTGCGACCACACCCAATTCTGGTCGCCACATCTCAAAAAAGATATAGTGGAATTAGAAAAGGTACAGAGAAGGACGACAAAAATGATAAAAGGGATGGGATGACTTCCCTATGAGGAAAGGCTGAAGTGTCTAGTTCTCTTCAGATTGGAGAAGAGACAGTCAAGGGGAGATATGATGGAGGCCTATAAAATAATGAGTGGAGTGGAACGGGTAGACGTGAATCATTTGTTTACTCTTTCCAAAAATACTAGGACTAGGGGTTATGTGATGGAGCTATAAAGTAGTAAATTTAATGCGAATGTAAGAAAAGTTTCTTCACTCAACATGTAATTAAACTGTGGAATTTGTTGCCAGAGAATGTGGTAAAGGCAGTTAGCTTAGCGGGGTTTTAAAAAGGTCTAGATGGCTTCCTAAAGGAAAAGTCCATAGACCATTATTAAATTGACTTGGGGAAAATCCACTGCTTATTTCTGGGATAAGCAGCATAACATGTATTGAATTTTCTGGGATCTTGCCAGGTATTTGTGACCTGGATTGGCAACTGTTGGAAACAGAATGTTGGGCTTGATGGATCTTTGGAGTGGAGGAGTAACCTAGTGGTTAGTGCAGTGGACTTTGATCCTGGGGAACTGAGTTCAATTCCCACTGCAGCTCCTTGTGACTCTGGGCAAGTCACTTAATGCTCCATTGCCCCTGGTACAAAATAAGTACATAAGTATTGCCATACAGGGAAAGACCAAAGGTCCATCAAGCCCAACATCCTGTTTCCAAACAGTGGCCAATCCAGATCACAGATACCCTGTAAGATCCAAAAAATCTACAAAACACTTTATACTGCTATATATGTAAACCGCTTTGAATGTAGTTGCAAAAACCTCAGAAAGACTGTATATCAAGTCCCATTTCCCTTTCCCTTTGGTCTGTCCCAGTGTGGCAGTACTTATATACTATGTACTTATGTATGAAATGGCTGAACTTAAGGCTGAACTTTAAATCAAATAGATTGAAATCCTCTTTGAGCAAAATGGTACCTTTTTTTAATTGGTTTCTTAAATTTAAATAATTTACTTCTCTGAGGAACTTGCCATGAAGTGTATTTCATAATTGAGAATTTATGTCAGGTTCCCCCCCCCCCCCCCCCCCCCCAAAAAAAAAAAAAAAAAAAAAATCTTGGAAATCAGATAGTCATGAAACAAGAAAATCTATCAGTGGATGAATAGACAAGTAAGTCATACAAAACTCACAGAGTCCATCCCTACAAAATAATCTTTGCACATACATTTTCAAACCTGAAGCTAAAAGGACTTCAGACGGACAATATTTCTTTTTCTTCCTGGTTTGAATATTTATCTGCAAAAAACCTTTATGGCTTCTTACCTATACAAAGAAACTGCAATATTTACCTCCACTCAAATCTTTTGTGAAGTACAAACAGGGATCTATTTACCATGGGGCCTGTTTAATAAAGTGCAGTAAGGTTTTGCAGTAACATTATGTTAGTTGTACAAATTAGTGGATGGTAACTGCAAAGCCTGCTTCTGTAACTGTTAGAGGCATGCCCAGTATCTCCCCTGCACTTAATGCAAAGGACAGATGTTTGCCACATGCTAAATGCATCAGCAGATAGTGTGGTAAGTACACTCATGCTATTGGTGCATGGCTTATTGCTTCAAAAAATGTGATTCCCTGATTAAGAGCTCCAGCCCCAGCCCAGCCCCTATTCAGCAATCAGACCTTATCCTAACCCTGACCTGCACCACAAACTCCACTGCTCTGTTGGGCTGTCTGTGTGGCCAGTCGCATCTTCTCAACGGAGTTACCCATTTCACTGGATGCTTTATCAGGAGCTGCTTCAAAAAAGTGCTGTTTGCACCAGTATCAACCTCTCCAATGGAGCTAGTTCTGTGCTTGCCTGAGTTAACACAGAGCAGCAGGTATGACCCTAGACACCATGCTGAGCAGACTAAAAGGACCATGATGGTCTTTATTGCTGTCTACTAATATGTTACTACTGGGTTCATTTTTAAAAGGGAAAAACATCTAAAAAGTGGCCTAAAAGCGAGATATTAGCGAACGCGAATGCTGCTACGCAAGATATCTGAATGAAATATGGAATTTTCTACAACGATTTTTGCTAAATCAAGCACACAGCCTTTTTAAAGGCAGAGTGTTTTTTGAATAAAGACGTGTGCAACAGCACTCCTTTCAAGGATCGATATCATCATATAATACACATAAGGTGCAACAGACTCCTGACGCAGGCCAGTTGGGCCGAAACACAGCTGTATCGAGTCATATCACCCCAATAAATCTACCATATTTTTTCATTTTTTCTTGTGTCGTCTCCTTTTTTAAATTTTCATATTTATATAATTTTTTATATTTGTTGTTGTTGTCTGTTTTTGATTTTCACATATATATATATATTTTTTAAATATATAATTTTTTTTCTTTTCTCCTTTTTTCCTTTTTTTCCTCTCCCTTTTTTTGTATCATCTTCGTTGTTTTTGACTGCTAAAAGCGAGATAGACATTTTTCTTAGCGGGAAACGTCCAAATGCAATAATCAAAGGTGTTTTGATGTCCCCTGCCATAGCGGCTGCAATGTGACCAATTCCTTTCCATGTCATCTACATAGACGGTGAGTTGGGGTTTGCAGCCACACTATAGGGAGGGTAGCTGCAACCTTAGGCCTTGATTTAGGACAGAGGTGTTACAGCATGCTCCCCATTATGCTTTATTATTGCATTCTTTATATACTTATGATTCTTTCTTTATTGATATGTATGGCTTTTATGTATATTGTTTCATATTTTTGTTATGGCTTCTTCTTAGGTTATTAGCCACATTGAACGTGAAATTGTAAAGGAAAATGTC
The DNA here is from genome assembly GCF_901765095.1 of Microcaecilia unicolor. NCBI lineage: Eukaryota > Metazoa > Chordata > Amphibia > Gymnophiona > Siphonopidae > Microcaecilia > Microcaecilia unicolor. The sequence goes on along the minus strand of NC_044031.1, from coordinate 59,267,387 downwards.
ATAATTAAGTAAATACATAAACAGATCATTTCCAGGTTTTCACGCTGGATGCACAGGTACCGGTGCCTCGGGGATTTCAGTTCCTTCCTAATACCAAAACGCCTGCAAGATACAAGTTTGTACACCAGGATTCAGGGGATGGCTCTTCTTGCCTTCACAGACAAAATTCCTTTGGAAGCCAAATCGGAGAGACAGATAGCACTGATGGGGGGGGAGGGGACATTATATAGGCACAGGTGATATGGTGGTTGAGGTGGACTTGGGGACAGAGAGTGCCCTTTCTGTGCAGCATGTGCAGTATTGAAGGGATGTGGGAATGGTTAGTGAGTGACACCGGAGTTCCTTTCTAGGACATTGATTATATTTATGGATGTGGATGTGCACATATCCCTGATTACTCTTGAACGAGAAACTTCAGTAAGTGTTTGGATTGGTGAGGGAACTCTTACATGTGCTGCAACAGGAGGGTGACCTCAGTGTCAATGTCCAATTCTGGGGGGGGGGGGGGGGTGCTGCCATTGCTGAACACTTACCTTGCCAGGGTGTCTCTTATTAGGGTCCAGGCCCTTATGGAGACAAACCTAGGGGGAAGGTGGTGATGCCATTTAAATAGACACTGTTTGTGCCTTAGACACAGCTATATAAGCTGAAGTGTTTCAGCAACACTAAAGTTGGGCTCTCTCCTGAGCGCCATTTTGCTCTCTGAATAAACATTCTTACACGTGCAGAGCCTTATATGGATGTTTAGCATGTGGAAAGGGCATTTCTAGCATGACCATGCACGCGGGGACATTTGCGTGATGGACTTTCTATGTCGGTTGTACCTCAGAAAAAGTCTTTTGTGATTCATGTTAGACATTTCCATTTTATTCGTTCACTGTCGATATTATGGAATATGAAAAGACATTTATAATGTTTTTCCATTATATGTTGCCATTTTTGGACGTATTTTTACAAAACGTCCAAAACTGCCATGAGTGGGAAAGTGCGGGGTACAAATGTAACAAAAATAAATAAATAAATAAATAAATATCAAAAATGCCCTTCCACGTAACTCTATAACTGAGGGCCTCCTGTTAGGTGCCCTGATGCAGCGGGTGAGATCTTGTTCTATAATGGCTTCAGGGAACCCAGATGCCATTATAGACTAGTCACCTTAAAAAAATTGCCTTTTATTCTCTTAATATAACAATAATATTTTATATTTTTAAGGACCATCAGAAGGTGGATAGAATCCAACACTTAGTTGTATCCAGGTTCTTTCTTCTCACACCTATTATCTTCATCAGTTCATTTTTCCATTATATATAAAATTATCTACTAGGACTATTCTCTTGCATCTATTCTATCTATTTCTAGTAGATAATTTTATATATAATAGAAAAAATGGACTGATGAAGATAATAGGTGTGAGAAGAAAGAGTCTGGATACAACAGTTTGCTTCCCAAAATGTTCAAATCGCTAGTTTTGAAAAACATTTTTAAATGTTTTTCTATGCAGTTCATTGGCAGTGTATCCAAATCACAAGGGGACATGTCAGGGGTGTTTTCTAGCAATTGCTCTCTTAACAAATGTTCCCATTAAAACATGTAGTTTAAGCGACTTTTAGAGAGAGTATGAAAAATACTTTTAAAGAGACAGGACATTAAAGTTTTAAGAGTGAGGTGAACAAATAAAATTTCTTCAAATAATTTTAATGGGTGGGTAAGCCAATCGATGAGACCAATTTTACTAAAAAGATGGTGAATTTGAAAATACTGATAAAAAGAAAGCCTCAAGTCAGCTAGATATCACTATCGTTCATTGTTCGTAAATGGTCATTGTGGAATAGTCTACACATAGGGAAGTTAGCTAAATCGGTTGAAAGATTTAGGTTCCTATCAGCTTGAGCGGCTAGAAGAGGAGTATTTGGAGAGAAGTGATAAGAGGTTTTCTGTAAAGAACATATTTTCTTCCAGCTAATGGTAGAAAGGAATGATTAGGGAGCTCACAGATTAAGTCTGTGAGCTGATAACAGCAGTGGAGCAAAGCTGTGCTGGTTAGGGGGAGAGGAGCGGCAGCAAAGGGAGGGTACAGTAAAAGGATTAAGGGTTCACAGGGAGGCAACAAGGCAGATAGGGATTTGTTGGGCATGCACCTGTGAGACAGGAAGTTTATGCGCCATTTGCGCCATATGCAGCGTTTGGATTCTGAGAAGCGCCAGCAGAGGAGGTGAGGGGAGGATCTGTTGTCAGTTTGGGAGTTGTCAGACTCCTAGGATTCCTCTGCATCTTCCTTGTCATCCTCCTTTTTTGAGGATGTTTTGCCTTCTCAGGGAGTGGGTGTCTTGCCTGGCAGGACCTGTGAGCGCACAAATTGTGTGGGTTAGTTTGTTGGGCCAGGTGTGACTCCTGGTTTGGCTGGTGTGGGTCAGCTTGCTAGGCCTTGTGTGGCTCCTGTTTCATGCGGGGTCATACCTTGTGTGCAATTCCACCCAAGGATTGTCAAATTTCATTGAAATTGCATCAGAAGATATTGCGTGGGAAATATGTGGATCTTTTCTCTGTTGATGTGGGAACAGGATGCAGTGATAAGATACAGGAGGCATCTAAGACGAAGGATAAATCTAAAAGGGGGTGGGTTCCTAAGACTATTTTTAATTGGCTGCTGGCTTTCAATGTATACTAGTGTGTTGGGTGAAGCTCGGTCTGCCCTTTATCCTCACCTGTTGAGATACAAGGATTTGATTGTGAATGCTTATCGGATGTATGGCTTATGGTCTTGGCTTAATTATGATGACCAGTTTTGCCATGGGTTGGCCAAGTAGTGCTCTGATCATTAGGGTTATTGCGATGTGGATCTTTGGGTTGTCAAAATGACCTCTGCCAGGTTAAGCTCCTTTTGTCCAGGCCTCCCTTGGGGAGAGTTGGGGGAGCCCTGACAGGAGCTGCTGGGGAACGTATGAAAGAAAACACTATTCAAAATGAGACAGCTACGTCTAGTCAGATCATTCTTCAACCAAAAAGCCTTTGCACTACTAGTCCAAATGTTAGTCCTACCTCACTTAGAGGGGCATAATTAAATGAAAACATCTATCTCCATGGGCGTTTATATCCGAGAACGGGTCCGTGAAGGGGCGGACCGAACCGTATTTTCGAAAAAAATAGACGTCCATGTTTTATTCGACAATTTGTGAGCTGGGCGTTTTTGTTTTTCAGTGATAATGGAAAATGAAAGCGCCCAGCTCAAAAATGAATAAATCCAAGGCATTTGTTCGTGGGAGGGGCCAGGAGTCGTAGTGCACTGGTCCCCCTCACATGCCAGGACACCAACCGGGCACCCTAGGGGGCACTTTTACAAAAAAAAAAAAAGGTAAAAGAGCTCCCAGGTGCATAGCACCCTTCCCTTGTGTGTTGAGCCCCCCAAATCCCCCTCAAAACCCACTGCCCACAAGTCTACACCATTACTATAGCCCTAAGGGGTGAAGGGGGGGGGGCACCTACGTACATGTGGGTACAGTGGGTTTGGGGGGGGGTTGGACGACTAAGCATTAAGCAGCACAATTGTAACAGGTAGGGGGGGATGGGCCTGGGTCCACCTGCCTGAAGTCCACTGCACCCCCTAACAACTGCTCCAGGGACTTGCATACTGCTGCCAGGGAGGTGGGTATGACATTTGAGGGTGAAAATAAAAAGTTGTAAAACATCATTTTTTGTGGTGGGAGGGGGTTAGTGACCACTGGGGGAGTCAGGGGAGGTCATCCCCGATTCCCTCTGGGGGTAATCTGGTCATTTAGGGCACTTTTTGGGGCCTTATTCGTGAAAAACAGGGTCCAGGAAAAGTGCCCTAAATTCTAGCTACAAACGCATACTTTTTTTCCATTATCGGCGAAAGGCACCCATCTCTGTTCGGGTGATAACCATGCCCCAGTCCCGCCTTCACCATGCCTCCGACACGCCCCTGTCAACTTTTTATGCTTCCGCGATGGAGTGCAGTTGAAAACGTCCAAGTTCGGCTTTCGATTATACCGCGTTATTCGTTTTTGTGAGATAAACGTCCATCTCCCGATTTAGTTTGGAACTTGGGAGTTTTTCTCGTTCGATTATAAGCAGGATAGTTTCTCAACTTCACCGCAGACTTGTGGGAGGTGGGGATATATACTGTAAAGTAATTGATGAAGCTAGTTGGGTACCGACTAGGTTCAGGTGTGGGGGGAAAAGGCCTCTTTATTGCAGTTGGGTATTGAAGTTAAGTGTTATTACATGAACAATTGTTATTGTTACTGTTAATCAGTATTTTGTTAATAAAGCTGCAGCCCCTTGTTATGCCAGATATTTAGTGTTGTGTCATTTCTTGTGTATGTGTGTTGGGAACACACATACATAATGCAAATTCTGATGTTATTTAACTGAGCCTTGTAAATACCTTGGGGTTTTATTAGCTCCTTCATAAAAATAACTTTTAGTTAAATTCAAATTGTAGGCAATTTTATTAGATTCTAAGGATGCAATCTTGGATTTAGCATTAAGCATTTGACAAAACACATTTTTATTTCTGGATTTCTCATAGATAGACTCGAGATTAGCAAAGGAAGTATATAATTCTTCCAAATGCTTGTTTGTTTGTTTTTTTAATCTCCACAGAGAGGTTAGATATATGACCTTGCATGATCGCTTTCCCAGCATCCCAAAAGCTAAAGAGATATGTATTTTCATTGTAGTTAAAGTGAACATAGTCTTCCCAAGCTGTAGTTAGCTTTTGGAGAAAAGTAGGATGTTGTTTGAAAAAGTAAAAGTTCCGTAATAAAGAAAGCATTAATCTCTCCTTTTAACAAAAGAAGTCTCCAGTGATAAAAGATTTATTTATCTATTTATCCATTCATTCATTCCATGCTTGCTATACCACTTTAACTATCAAGGAGGGCAAAACGGTTTATAATCCAATAAAAATAAAGGAAAAGAACGACAATAAAATATAGGAAAAAGACACAGTCACACAAAAATAATCACATATGGAGCATGTGCACCTGTTTAGATACCAGAACCACATCATGCCAACTGTCACTCACTATTATAGGCTTGTTCAAAAACCCTGGTTTTTAACAAAAGACTTAATTTTCTTTAGAGTGAGCTCACTATGTAGGGTTAGGGGCATAGAGTTCCGCAAACATGGAGCAACAAAAAAGAAGGCGCTATGCCAGGTTCTTTTTATTTGAGTCAATCGGGGCTCCGACAAGACCATATGATGGTTGTTGACAGATCTCAAGACCCATGCCAGTGAGTAAGGGACAGTTAATACAGGTAGATATGAAGGAGTGCCCTGATGAAAATCTCTAAATGTCAATAAGAGAATTTTGAACCGGATATGAAATGTGACTGGTAGCTAACGGTGATTCTTCAATGCAGGCGTGACGTGATCAGATTTATGTAAATGGTGACGATGATGACTGTATTTTGGAATGTCTGAAGCATTTTGAGCAAGGTTTTAGAAACTCCCAAATCAATAACATTACAATAGTCAAGTTTAGTCATAAATAAACCTATGATCAATGAGTGAAAAGCATCATGGTCAAAAAACATATGTACTGTACGTAGTTGTCACAAAAAAAAATCCAGACTTACACAAAGAAGATATTTGTGGATCAAAGGAAAGTCGGGAATCAAGAATCTTCCCTAAGTAATAAAATTTGGAACTGGAGCGATCAAAGTGTCTAACAGAGGAAGTGGTTCAGTGAGAGATGTCAAATGACCAGTCAACCAACTGGTCACAGATTTCTCACGGTTTAGTACAAGTCGATGGTCTGACAACCACTGGGCCACAGCCTCCAAACAATGCTGAAGAGGCAGCAAATGTGATAAATAAGGGTTAGTCTTGTAAAGTGACAAAATGTCAAATATAACATTGTATAAGACTTATAGAGGTAAAATATCAGGAACCCATCCTGAAGCATGCCATAGCTACAAGTAGTGTATTACAACAGGATTATCAACTGCAAAGAGTATATAACCAGAAAAAATTAAATAGCAATGTACCAAATGCCTTGGGTGGAGATAAATATGTTGACAAAGTTGATTTCTTTGATCCCTCAGTGCTAAATAGTTGATAGATTAAGTCATGGAGAAAGATCTGTGTCAATTGCAATATTTAGTAGCTCTCCTTTGTGTTGGAATATTTAATTGCCAAGCATATTCTTCATTTTTAGCACTTTTAGAAGATGATCGAGATTGAAGTTTCTTCTTTTCAGAGATAATATCTAACCATAAGGTATGTTCTGTTATGTCTGTGATCGATTGTCTGTGACCCTTGCCCATCAAAAGATAAGGCAAATGGAAATCTCCAGCTGTACTTAATGCCTTTATTTCTGAGCAGTTGTGTCAGGGATCTAAAGTTTTTATATCATTGTAGAGTATATAGAGACAAATCTGAGAAAAATTTAATTTCATCATCTTGATACGAGATACATTCATGATTCTAAATATGTGACACAAGAGTATGCTTGTCTTGGTAATAGTGAAAGTAGACCATAATCACTCTAGGTGAACCTGGATTTTTAACCTTATAAAAAGGCAACCTGGGAATTCTATTTTAAGTGAGGTTGAATTAAAATCAGGGACACAGATAGTATATAGGTCTTGTATAAATTGAATTAAGCCCTCGTTATCTTTTTTTCAGGAACTCCTAGAATTTGTAAATTGCAAGATCTCTATTTTCCTTATCATCTTGTTTCTCTTTGAATTCTGTAGTAAGAGATTCCAAAGAGTGTAATTTAGATTGAAAGACAACTACTGCATCTATTTGTTCCCCTATATTCTGGGTTACTCTTGTCATCTAAGGATTTTAATTGCAGAGGTAATATCCATCCAGAAGGATTTAATTTCTTTCATAAGTTCTGAAAAATCTGCTTTAGTGATGGAAGCAGAATCTAATATCTCCGATGGTTGAGAGTTGTGGATCTATCCATGAGTTGTCTAAATTAGGCAAATCAGTTGTTTTTTGAGACCGAGTCTGTTCACTGCAGAAGCGTGGGTTTATTATCGAGACCATTGAAGATATAATCAGTCCAATATAAAAGAAATAAATGCAATTAAAGTTCATACATTTGCAACACAAACGAAGTGGGAAGAGCAATACATCTATTAAACTTGACTGAAACAGAGGAGTGGCCTCGTGGTTAGGGTGGTGGACTTTGGTCCTGGGTAACTGAGGAACTGAGCTCGATTCCCAGCACAGGCAGCTCCTTGTGACTCTGGGCAAGTCACTTAACCCTACATTGCCTGCCGCATTGAGCCTGCCATGAGTGGGAAAGCGCGGGGTACAAATGTAATAAAAAAAATTAATAAAAAAATAATACTGAGAAGATGTAAAATGAGTAAATAGAAAAGTTTCAATAGCAATTACATAGAATTAATAAATCTTAAAGAGATCCAAATTAAAAAAGGAATCCCATAAGTGAGATAATTAATAAACCTTAAGGAGATCAAAAATAACAATGTGGAGCTCAAAATCAGTACACTTATATACCCTGTAGATGAGGATAGTAATAAACTAATTAGAAACAATTAATTTTAGAGCATCAGAAGTTCAGGCGCTTATTATAAATTACAGAACAAATGAGTTAATCAAAAATGATTAAGCACATACTGGAGCAAAAGTAAATGTAGTGGTTTTAGCAATATTAAAATGAAGTGATAATCTTTACAAGTAGATCATTGATGAGAATCTCATTACAATTTAAATTAACATGTAATAAACTTATTGTATAACAGAGATGACTAAAATAAGTAGCTGGTCAATAATAAGGGACAGAATTGATAAAATGATTAAAAGTGGCTACATAAATTTAAGGAATTAGTCTGAGATAAATAATAAAGGACAAAACCAAATAAATGTACTCAAGAATTAAATTAAGAATTGCATACCTTAGTGAAAATTACTGTGAGGCTCTACAAAATGTAGTAAATATAATTAAATATGCAAAATTATGAACTGAGTATTGATAAGAGAACCATTACAGTAAAGTAATCAAAGTAATAAATGAAACAAGGTGAAATTAATTGCCAGGTCTAATGCAATTATCAATTAATACAAATGAGTAGTTTATGATTAAAAGGAACAGAAAACGAGTTAATCATAGACACGGTGGTGGCAATATGTTTTCAAGTCAATGGGCAAAGCAAAGTTTGACTCAAATAGGAAGAAGGAAAGAGAGAGAGAGAGAGAGAAGAAAAAAAATGAAGGGAGGGTATATATAACAGGGTGAATCAGTCACAATGAAAACTAGATCTATCCCAAGTATATTAATGTTATTATTAATTAATGATATAAAATTTGCATTGCACTGCTGTAGGCATTGAAATATATGAGTTAGTGAAATAATGGAGGACTGCTGAGCAAGATCAGTTTAGCCAACTTAAAATAGATTGATGCATATATGAAGTACAGAGCATTGCCTGCTTAGTTAATACTCAAAAGGTGTTCCATTTTCAAGGTCTAAATTGTCTTCCTACTCAATATGCCATTCTTAATAACAGAATACAATCAGATAAAGCAGAGCCAAGGGTGCTCTTTAAGTATAAAAGCAGTTTCTATGCAGTATTAAGAGAGGTATTCGCAGTAACCATGCATGTGGCAAATATAAATGTCTAGTTTTTGTGCTGAAATGTCATTGATCATAAGTATTACCATACTGGGAAAGACCAAAGGTCCATCAAGCCCAGCATCCTGTCAGTGGCGTTCCTAGGGGGGCAGACACTCGGGGCGGCGCCCCACCCCCCGGGTGCATCGCCCCCCGATGCAGCGCGGACCCCCCTGGCGAAAGACACCCCCGCAAAAGAGCCCCCCCAGGTGCATGCCGCTGGGGGGGGGGGGTGCCGCAGCACGGGCCTGCTGCGAGTTTACTAACTTTGCTCGTTCGCTGCAGCTCCCTCTGCCCTGGAACAGGAAGTAACCTGTTCCGGGGCAGAGGGAGCTGCAGCGAATGAGAGAAGTTAGCGAACTCTCGTAGCAGGCGCACGCCGTGGCACCCCCCTAGCGGCGTGCACCCAGGGCAGACCACCCCCACCGCCCCCCCCCCCCTTGGTACGCCACTGCATCTTGTTTCCAACAGTGGCCAATCCAGGTCACAAATACCTGGCAAGATCCCCCAAAAAGTACAAAACATTTTATGCTCCTTATCCCAGAAATAATAAGCAGTGGACCAGTGGATTATCCCCAAATCAATTTAATAATGGTCTATGGACTTTTTCTTTAAAAAGTCACCCAAACCCTTTTTAAACCCCACTAAGCTAACCGCATTTACCACATTCTCTGGCAACGAATTCCAGAGTTTAATTACACGATGAGTGAAGAAAAGTTTTCTCTGATTAGTATTAAATTTACTACTTTGTAGCTTCATCGTATGCCCCCTAGTCCTACTATTTTTGGAAAGATCAAACAAACAATTCACGTCTACCCGTTCCACTCCACTCATTATTTTATAGACCTCTATCATATCTCCCCTGAGCCGTCTCTTCTCCTAGCTGAAGAGCCATAGACTCTTCAGCCTTTCCTCATAGGGAAGTTGTCCCTTCCCCTTTATCATTTTCGTCACCCTTCTCTGTACCTTTTCTCTCTTTCGATAACTAGATCTTAAGTTTTCAGAGCATTTTTAGGTGATTTAAAGAGAGTTTACATTCAATATTATAGCTGTAAGTACAGTACTTTCTTTTCTATGTGCAGGGGAAATAAGCAGAAGCTAAAGAAGAAGTAATGGCACCGGCCATGCTTTCAGCAAGCAAATACAGTAGTTCAGTGCCAGATTACAGCTGCACAGTAACAGTGAAAGTCATTAGGATGGGTAGAAGTTGAAGCAATGTCAGGCAAAAGAAATTCCTTAACAAATCAAGCACAGGAGCAGATTTGCAGTGCTCTTAGATTGCCCATTGTAATCCAGGAAAAAAAAACCCCAGAAAGCGAAAGTCTTTGAACTTCATCTGCAACAGAGGATCAAAGTACAGTCAGCCATTCAGAGAAACCTGAGACCCTTTCTAGACTGGCCTGCAGAATCAGCTGAGGTCAACTCTCAGAGCCAATGCATCAAAGAGAGCACAATTAGTTCAATGATTCTGCAGTAAACACAAAGGGGCACATCAAAGCAGATGGAATTTCACCACAGTGATGATTCCATACTGTTGTTAGGACACTGGAGCAACAGTGGATTGCATGAGACAGAAAAGTTCCGGCAGAGATGGCAAATTCAAACATCAATTTTAGCGCTGAAAAAGGTAAAAGGGGCTAAATGGGCAGAGAGACAGAGAAGAAACAAAATATTAAAGAAATAAAAATACTCTAACCATGATATAAAAGCACTCTATGCTGTCTATTAAAAGGTTTTATTGTGTATTGTGTTGGCATTGTAATGTAGCGTACTATGCCATACTTTGTATTGTTGCTTGAATATTTTTACTGCTGTAATAGTCTATTGCTTATATTTGATTGATTCTTGCTGTACACCACATTGAGGGAATTCCTTCAAAAAGGTGGTAAATAAATGTCAATGAATAAATAATAAATAAATACAAATGCTGAGGCCATGAGGAGAAATCAGGTTAAGTGGCCATCTTAGTCAGCTCGCAAGCTCTACCTCCAGAATCTGTGTTTTTTTTCAGCCAGTGGCGTAGCCACAGGTGGGCCTGGGTGGGCCAGGGCCCACCCACTTAGGGCTCAGGCCCATCCAACAGTAGCACATGGTAATGAAAATGCTGCTCTCCACAATATTGGCACCTTCGCATGCTCAGTTTTCAGCGCATGCCTGCTGCAGACTACCAAGGTGAAGACTGGAGAGAAGCATTTTCCCACCAGATGAGATATTTTTTTGATGTGGGGGTGGGGGAGAGAACATTTGGTGCCCACCCACTTCTTGCCTAGGACCACCCAAAATCTGCTGTCTGGCTACGCCCCTGTTTTCAGCTCCACCTGTTGACAAGATTAAAACCAATGGGTCTTTTTACCAAGCTGCAGTAAAAAGGGCCCTACACTAGCGGCAGAGGCCTTTGTTGCTGCGTACTGTGGCCCTTTTTACCACAGCGGATAAAAAAAGCTGAAAATAGCCATTGCCATGCAGTAAGATTTCTGTTACCATATGGCCATGTGAGGGAGGGGGAGCATTTACTGTCACCCATTGAGATGGCGATAAGGGCTCCCGTGCTAACCAGTGGTAACCTGGTAGGGCACAGCACTGCCCAATTTTTACCAGGTTAGTGCTACACTAAAAAAATGGGCCGATTTTCCGTAGCATGGGAACTGGTGCGCACTGGGGCTGGAGCTATCGCCGGCATTCGTGATGGTCCAGTGGTAGCTCCAGATTAGCGTGTGGTAAGCCCACGTTGGGCTTAGCGCCGCTTTGTAAAAGGACCCCTAATTTAGAGTTTGGTGTTCAGATTCTAGTGATCTCTCGGATTGATTTCTGCAATGCACTATATCTGGCACTTGCTAAATCTAGTATGCAGGCACAGACTGTCCAGAATGCTGCAGCCAGATTACTGATGGGAATGTCTCGGTTTGAACGTGTGTCACCAGTACTCCGGTCGTTACATAGGTTACCACTTGCATCTCGTGTACAATATAAGGTTGCACGATTGATTCATCATACATTGTACTCAGAGAATCTCTCCTGTGATATTTTAAACAGGCGATCCTCAAGGACCTTACGTTCAGAAAATTCAATGTTACAAATGAAAAAATAGGCACTGTGAAATATGTTTCCACCTGATTATCAGCATTTTTGATAGCTGGTCCACAGATTTTGAATGGCTTGCCTGATTATTTAAGATTGTGTAGAAGTATGGAACAGTTCAGTAAAGCTTTGAAAACATACTTGTTTGTGAAGGCATGGGGTTGATGCCTTTGTTACGGATAGGGCAAGAGGAGTTTTTCTGTTTTTGTTTATGATTTTATTAGGTGTGTTCCTGTGTACTCTGCTTAGTTGTAAGCAGCATAGAATTTTATGAATAAATAAAAAATATTCTGGTACAATGCACCATCATGTCTGTGAGGCATCTTCCACTACCTGCTAACATGGTACCTCCATCACTTGCCGCACGGCCATTTCTTGAAAAAAAAAAAAAAGGTTCTGCCTTTTACCCGCTGTGGTACAAAGGGGCCTCGGTCCGCATCAAAAGCATGCGCTGATGCTAGTGCAGGCCCCTTTTGCCGCAGCTTCGTGAAAGGACCTCTTAGCCCTCCATTGCCCCAGGTACAATATATAACTTAGATTGTGAGCCCATTAGGGACAATGCAAAGTACCTGTAATAGAAATTACAAACCACATAGTTGCCTCAGGAATCACTTGCAGTATATCAAGGGCTGAAAATAAATAAATCAAAAATAAGTTTACTGCATCAGAAGTAGAAGGTTTTTTTTTCAGCATGCACATTAGAACGCTGTGCTTTGAAATGCAGTGCATCTTTCTAATCCATGGCTCATTACTACTACTACTACTACTATTTAGCATTTCTATAGCGCTACAAGGCGTACGCAGTGCTGCACAAACCTAGAAGAAAGACAGTCCCTGCTCAAAGAGCTTACAATCTACCCTTCAATGAACAGTTTTTTTTCAGAATCTTTATAATACTGAATTGTTCTACCCCTTTCTACAGTTTAAGACACATTCAAAGCCCTAACTCATACACCTCATAAAGGATTTGGGAACCTTTTCACACTTTATCTCCTCAGCACAGCCAAGACAGTAGTCTAGCTAGTAGGCAAGTTCATCAATATATTTCCCATTCCGTCCTCCTTACCCTCTGTCCCTCATCTCTCTTTCTCACATTCATGAAGATAAGGCTTTTGTCCTCACAAGAGATTAATAATTTCTGCTTTTTCTCTCTCTTTAAATATTTATATTGAAGTCAGTGACTACATTTAAATTGAAATGAGGTTCTTCTCTGAGGCTTAAAATCTCTTTTGCTTCTCTAGTCTTGGCCAAAAATGTACTTCAGTGATTTATCTTCATCTGAATAACCAGCTGAATTTATATGATGAAAATGAATCTTTTAAGCCAAGTAGAATGAAATACTCACTGTTAAAGTACAATGAGCAGCCAACAGGCAGGCAGCCAGAAAATCCATTAGATTGCTCACCAATTGATTTCAGATAACCTGTGGCATACTGGCACCATTACACAAGTTCCTTGGATCCTTTTATTTAGTGGAAACTTAAAACATCTAATGAATCAAATAAATCTCTTAAATACATACATAGGTTTTTTGTTTGTTTGTGTTTTTACTTCAGTGTCTTATCTTTAAGCTTACAATCAGAAGGCTTAATGTATCTGTCTTTATGACTGGAAAACTAGATGGCAATCATTTAATAATGTGGCTGCTAACATTTAAATGGTGATCACACACACAAATGATTAGAATAATGTGTGTGTGTGTGTGTGTGTGTATGTTCACATTGCGAACAAATGTCGAAATTCCTGCTAAATTTTATTTATTAGGATTTACTTACCACCTTTTTGAAGGAATTCACTCAAGGCGGTGTACAGTAAGAATAGATCAAACATGAGCAATAGGCAATTACAGCAGTAAAAAGTATGGCATGGTATACTACTTACAACGTCAGCACAATATGTAATCGAACATTTTGGGGTATGTTTACTAAGGCGTGTTAGCGTTTTTAAGGTGCCTTTAAAGTTAAGGCACGTTAAACGCTAACGTGTCAATATGTTCCTATAGGCGTGTTAGTGTTTGACGTACTAAAAATACTAACGTGCCTATAGCGCACCTTTGTAAACATAAGCATTTAATTGATAGTGAAAGATAAAGCAAAGATGTAACATATAGATAGGTAGGAGAGTAAGAAGATTTATAAAGTAAGGTGACTAATTTAAAGAAAGTTGCACATGAGGTCAGAGAGATGGTTAAATATTATCTCAGCTAGGGTAGGAGTGGATAAACATGTCCTGCTGCAGTATGTGCAGTAAATGCTATTCTGTAAATATATGTATATCTAATACAACCCCCCTTCCAATACTTAAAACTATTTAACCAACCAGGAAAAGCTCCTGGCTGGTTAAATGGCATTTAACTTCCTATCTGGCAATATTCAGCTGGTTATCTCCGGCTGAATAATACCGATTAGCACTTAGCAAATAGCCGGTTATATCGCACGATATAACTGACTATTCACTAATATTCAGTGCATCTTGGTGGTCAAATTAGGTTGCGAAAGGTACCAGGTCAAAAGAGCCCCATCAAAAGAGTCCAGTCAAAAAAACCCCGTCAAAAAAGCCCCGAGACAAAATAGCTCCGATAAAAATATAAGTAACAAAAAAGCTCCTGACATTATAGCCCCTGATATATAAGTATATGACAAAACAGGCCCCCCTCCCCATTATGGCTCCCAACATATTACCCCCCGACAAAATGGCCCGATATATTAGTCCCTGTATCTTTGAAAAATGGCCTGATTAGATAATGGTACTCACTGTAGGAGGAAGTGATGGGTGGAGCAATTTAAGGCAGTGGAGCGCGGTTGGGAACCAGGTTAATGTGAACCACTGTCAATATGATCATTCCAGGCTGGCCATCTCTCTCAGGCACTATTGGCAGTCTTGGTTGCTGATGCGGTGTCTGCGCTGCTGCTCTGGGATTGGCTGCTTCCTTGTTTGATCAGTAAATTGAATTTGGGCAGTTGTGAATTAACCGCTCTATTCTCAAGTACTTCCTTCAATAAAACTCTCACGCTGGTGCTGTGGACTGTGCAGACTAGTGCACAAACCTTCCAAGAAAAGGCAGAATAAGTCAAAGTCTCACCAGCAGTGCAGATATGTAGCTTCTTGTATTTTGGTTGCTGAAATGACGGGGCGTAGCCACGGGCGGGCCCGGGTGGGCCTGGGCCCACCCAGTTTGGGGTCAGGCCCGCCCAGCACCAGTGTTCCTTTGTGCACAGTGATTCCGGTCGCAGGCTCGGCTCGCAGCGATTCCCACATTCTGCCTGCCGGCTGCCGCTCAACAATCTCCTTGCAGCTACTAAAGTGCTAACCCGGAAGTGGGTTTCGGGTGGGTTTGGGAGGGCACACATTTACCACCACAAGTGTAACAGGTGGGGGGGATGGGCCTGGGTCCGCCTGCCTGAAGTGCACCGCACGCACTAAAAACTGCTCCAGGGACCTGCATACCGCTGTGATGGAGCTGGGTATGACATTTGAGGCTGGCATAGAGGCTGGCAAAAAATGTTTTTTAATTTTTTTTTTGGATGGGAGGGGTTGGTGACTACTGGGGGAGTAAGGGGAGGTCATCCCCGATTCCCTCCAGTGGTCATCTGGTCAGTTCAGGCATCTTTTCATGGCTTGGTTGTGAAAAAAAAGGGACCAAGTAAAGTCAGCCAAATGCTCGTCAGGGATGCCCTTCTTTTTTCCATTATCGGCTGAGGATGCCCATCTCTTAACCACACCCCATCCCGCCTCCGCTACGCTGCCAACACGCCCCCGTGAACTTTGGTCATCCCCGCGACGGACTGCAGTTGAGGATGCCCAAAATTGGCTTTTGATTATGCCGATTTGGGTGACCCTGAGAGAAGGATGCCCATCTCCCGATTTGTGTCAAAAGATGGGCGCCCTTCTCTTTCGATTATGCCCCTGATAGTGGAATTAGGAAAGGTACAGAGAAGGGCAACGAAAATGATAAAGGGGATGCGACAACTTCCCTATGAGGAAAGGCTGAAGCATCTAGGGCTCTTCAGCTTGGAGAAGAGACAGCTGAGGTGAAATAAGATAGAGGTCTATAAAATAATGAGTGGAGTGGAACGGGTAGATGTGAATCATTTGTTTACTCTTTCCAAAAATACAATTACTAGGGGGCATGCGATGAAGCTACGAAGTAGTAAATTTAATACTAATCAGAGAAAATGTTTCTTCACTCAACGTATAATTAAACTCTGGAATTCGTTGCCAGAGAATGTGGTAAAGGCGGTTAGCTTAACGGGGTTTAAAAAGAGTCTGGATGGCTTCCTAAAAGAAAAGTCTATAGACCATTATTAAATTGACATGGGAAAATCCACTGCTTATTTCTGGGATACGCATCATAACATGCATTGAGCTTTTCTGGGATGTTGCCAGGTATTTGTGACCTGGATTGGCCACTGTTGGAAACAGGATACTGGGCTTGATGGACCTTTGGTCTGTCCCAGTGTGGCAATACTTATGTACTTATGTAAAAGAGGGATGCAACTGAGCCAAATTTGCTTTTTTTTTATTTGCTCTGTTTCTTTACACACAGAGTTATGATAGGTAAGCTGGTTAATTGTTGTATATGTATGTTATTTAAATTTTACAGTGTGCGGTAGAAGAAAAACCTAATTCAATCAAAGTTTCTTCCATTACTGTGTTGCACTTTATCCCCTCACATAAACAATGCATGTCAACCTGCATTTTGATAACATGCAGAATGATGCATTTGGCTGGCATTGCATCAATCTTATTAGCTAACATTAAACACTTAATACTGTTTGCGTTCAGCTCCTTTGCTTGATACTTCATTACACAAGCGTGTTCAGTCTTGAGACTGCCAATAGACAGATAATATGGTGTTTTAGACGTCTAGCAAGAAGGCCGTTCTCTGGTAGTTGGGAGCCAATGTTGCCTCCCTTTTACAGCCACCAGCTCTCCTCTTCTCTGATTTTTTTATATGAATTCTTAGAGCTGTCCTCAATTATTCATCTGCTAAAGTCACTTCTTGCTCTGTTTTAATTCATGATTGATGTATATTTGATAATAAATTGTATGAAAAATATTGATATATTTGTATAGTATCAGTGACTGTCCTGCAGTTTGGATTTCTAGGTTCAGCTATATATATATATATTTTTTAAGTTATTATGTTGTTTATTTACTTTTATAAACCTTTTCTTCATTGAAAGATATGTTTTCCTTAGACTTCTGAAGCAGGTGTCCATGCCTGATTTAATCCAAACACCATTCAGAGTGTTTTGGGTATATTTCATTTTAATTTGGTTCACTTTGGTGCGATATATACATACAGCTGTTTGATTTGATACACTATTTTGTTATATTTATGTATTTTTATCTTTTCTGATGTCATTTGGAATATCATTACTAATTCTTAAGATTCCTATGAATTCTTTATATGAGTTTATGTGCAAATAAGGGGTTTTAGACCGATGATGGTGGTGCAATTGTGAAGTTCTTCCATGGTTTCCCTATCGAGATCCATGAGAGCCACTGAGATCTTTTCCGCTAAACCATATAAAGCGTCTTAGATGTAAATTTGATGATAAATTTTGGCAGATTGCTCATACGAATCTTAAGAATTGGTATTGCTACTGTGTTCTGATTTCCCTTTTCCATCTATTTGGGTTTATATTTGGAATATTATAACACATTTTGCATGGCCTTTTTTTCTTTGTCAATTACACTTGTTAAGTTGGTGATTTCTCTATGGATGAGTTGGGGAGTTTTTTGAGTCATAGTTTTTGCTTATTGTTTTGTCAATTTTGTGTAGGTTGATTACAACGGAGTTTGTTGAATCGTAAAAAAGGAAACCACTGTTGTTGAAAGACAGATATCGTTATCGGAAAGCACGGACTAATGTGGATGGGAGCATGTCATGGCATTATCTAACCACATTTTGTAAAGAGCTTCTGAAAGTCCAAGACCAAAGAGTTACCACTGTTTCTGAACAGAACCATGCGCCTGATGCTTCGAAGAATGAAACAGTTAGTAAGAAGTCGTGCTGAACAAGGAATGGAAATGCTTAGGCAGATTATACAACAATGTACCAATAGGATGTCTTTGGGGTCGGCTGTTCAGATTCCAGCATATGTTGCATCACAACGGGCCATAAAGTATAGATAAAAACATGTTTATCATCCTTGTACTAACCCTCAAAGTGTTTCTGAGATTGACATTCCCAGTGAACTTCGACTTACATGCAGAAATATTAGCTTCCTGTTATGGGATTCTGGTGTTGGTGATGTGAAACAAATACTGATGTTTGGAACAAGTGAAACTTTACATCTCCTTGAGGAAAACTGTCACTGGTTCATTGATGGTACATTTAAAGTCACCCCAGAACTGGGTTTTTTTTTTTTTCAAATCTTTTCTGTTCATGCCTTGATTGATAAAACTGCAATGCCATTAATTTATGTTCTGCTGAGGGACAAAAAGGAAGAAACATATATGCGTCTGTTTGCAAAGCTTTTTGGACTTACATTTAAATTTGAACTTTGTAAGTATGTTAGCTGATAAAGCAAATCAGAATGCGGTGAGAAAAATCTTTCTAACCTCTTGTTTAAGTGCATGTTTACTAAATCTAGGACAGTGTCTTTGGAGGAAAGTGCTGGATATTAGTTATACAGAGAGAATGAAGATATCAGGATCAATACAAAGGTGTTGCTCGCATTGAATTTCCTGCCAATAGATGATGTTCCAGTGGAGTTTAAGAACATTGTTAAGACCAGTCCTCTTCAGATAACACCAGTGACTGATTACTGGGAGGACACCTTTATTGCATGTCAGCATCAAAATCACAGAGCAGAGCCTCAATATCCAATTGCAATTCGGAACGTACGCAGTCGCTTGCTAGATGGTTTACCGCGTACTAATAACTCTGTAGAAGCATGGCATATCTTTTCAACAAACTATTGACTGTCACCATCCATAATTATTTAAACTTGTTGATCATTTTAGGAGGGAACTGAAATACAACTTTCTCGCTACCGTGCAGGCATTCGACACCGAGTCTTCTAAGTCAAAGTATATAGAATTAGAGAAATGTTGGAGAGCACTTATTCCAATTTATAATGCAGATGATATTATTACTTTCCTTAAAAGTGTAGCACATAATCTGTCTATCTAGAGAATGTTATAGTTTAGCAAGAAGTAACTGGTATGTACAATATTAAATGTAATTTGATGTATATTTCAATATACTTATTATGTTTTTGAAATGCTATTTTTCTTATGTGTTTCAATAAAGAGTTTAGTAGTCTATTTATTTTTGTGATGGTCTGTTTTTGTCCTGGGGGTATTTTGTTAAGGGGCTATTTTGTCAAGGGCTATTTTGTTGAGGGTTATTTTGTTGGGACTATTTTGTTAGGTTTATTATGATGGGGGTGCCACTGCCAAAATAGCGGAAATATTTTCAGCTGGTTTAAACTTAACCAGCCATCGATGAATATTGATCTGGCTGGTGAAATTTAAACTGTCCAAAAAGCACCCGGATATTCAATGCTGATCCCTGGAAATGACCAGGCATTGAATATCTGGGAAGACTGCCAACTGTGGGATTTAGCCAGGCTCCCTCCCTTGCTCTGAATATTGGGTCCAGCATGTATTTTTCAGGAGGATACATATGCATGGGCGAGCTTGCCCTACCAGAGTTTTAAAAGACACCCTGAGCGAGGGGTGAGGGTGAGCCTGTGGAATAACACACTGGACAAAGGATATAAATGAAACCAAATGTTTTGTTTAGTTTAATCCTGAGGCATGTTATGTCATAGGACCATGAACAAAAGACAGAATGCTTCTGTAGTTCAATAAGCAGTTTTAAGCAGGCATCAGGCTAGCAAGGCCCAAACACAGTCAGTAGCCTACAAAAACGACTGCACTGACAGAAACAAACAGGATTAAAGCAGGATTTAAATAGAAGAAGAAAACATAATTAAGAAGTGTGTATGTGCCTAAGTGATAAATAATACTAAATTAATAAGAAGTTTAAAACAATTTCTTCACAGAAGCTATTACGCTTTTGTATTAACTAAAACAAAGAGAAGCTTATTTGATGTTGTGTCAGTGCTAACAAAATATATATATTTTTTTATTTTACTAAGGGGTCCTTTTACTAAAGGGTTTGCACACAGTAATGGGTTTGCTGTGTGCCAATCCGGAACTACCACCGGACTATTGCAGGAGACTGACAGTAGCTCCCATCCCTAACACACACTATTTCTGGTGCTGCAAAAATATTTTGTATTTTTGTATCACCAGGGCTTACCTGGCAGGAAATAGGAAATGCTATGCGCTACCCAGTTACTGCTGGGTTAATGAGGGAACCCTTGCCATCACTTAGGGTAACTGCTACCCCAGAAATAGCTAGGCAGCAAGTAGTTCACTTAACACAAAGCCATTTTTTTCAAAAGAAATCCCAGCCTTACACCTGCTGTGGTAAAAGGAGCCCTCACCGCGCATCAAAAAACACACACTAAAGCCACCTCAGGCCCCCTTTTACTGCAGTTTGATAAAAGACACCCTAAGTACCTTCTGAGTTAAAATTCAGGAAAGCTAAAAAGTATATATATTTCATTTTAATGAGTACCTTCTGAGGAGAACTTTGGGAAAACTAATGTCTCAGAATTATTTATCTAAGTATTGATATTTATGGTTCAGTACTAGTGGTAAAGTAAGGGTTAAAACATACCCAGGTGCAAACTTAAGGATCCTTTTACCAGACCAATCCGATCACTCAGTGACCATCTGCCCTTTCATAGTAACATAGTAGATGACGGCAGAAAAAGACCTGCACGGTCCATCCAGTCTGCCCAACAAGATAAACTTGCATGTGCCATTTTTTGTGTATACCTTACCTTGATTTGTACCTGTCTTTTTCAGGGCACAGACCGTATAAGTCTGCCCAGCACTATCCCCGCCCCCCAACCACCCACCCCGCCTCCCACCACCCACCCATCTGTTCAGGCAAGCCTACCCAAACGATCCAGATTAATTCCCACAAACCCATCATTCATCACGTATCCAGGAGACAATGACAAGGACCTAGACTACATCTCCCGCCTCAGTTTCCCCTGCTTATCCCCTGTTTCTATCCTCTATCGCCTCATCGACCCCTCCCCCAATGCTCACCCACCCTTACTCACACCTCTCCTACTCCCTTCACTCTTGCCCATTCCCCTCTGCCTCATCTACCCTCCAATTGCTCACTTACCCTTGCTCATACTTCTCCCCCTCCCCTCATCCCTGCATTTCTACATTCCTATTTCTTTTATTACTCTGATAATACTCAACTTATTTCTCTCCACCAATACTTTGTAATCCCAATTACTATGTAAGCCTCATTGAACCTGCTTTCAGTGGGAAAGCGCGGGGTGTAATTTCATCGGGGGGGGGGATCGCACTTCACCCGGGGGGGGGGGTGTAATTTTGCCGGGGGGGGGGGGGGGCGCATCGGCGATCTGCCCCGGGTGTCAGCCAGCCTAGGAACGCCACTGCTCTAGTGCAGCTTAGTAAACAGGGCCCTAAATATCCAGTATACATAAAAATCTCTCTCTTGTATATTTATTCAGAATAGCCTTTAAAAAAACACTAGTTTGATTCACATCCAGGACACAGGTGGGAACCAAAGACATGCAGTTTGTAGTCAGAAATATCCTTGTAAGAAATAATTAGGAGTGAACAGATTATATATGATGTGAGAAACTTACAGCCTTTCCTATTAATCTTAATTGAATTTTTGACCAATTTTATTGTCACCCTCTTTTTTAGCTGAACATGTCATCTCAAGCCCTTTGCCAGTTATATCAATGGATCTAATTTATATGTAAGAATCATGCAACATTCGCGCAATTCTGATTTATTTCTAGGCATGAATCTGAGGAAAGGTTGATGTAAGGTTCTGGGTGGTATAGCTGAACTCATTATGCATTGTTCAGAAGCAACAGAGATGGTTAATGGTTGCAATTTATATGCTTTATTTTCACTGTCCATGTTATAGCCAGATTGTAATTACATCACTAGTTTGCATTTATAAAAGCAGCAATGATCTGTCACCCAGAAATAGGATGGAGGAGCTACAATGTGGGAAACATGAGTATTTCTGTAAAAGCAGGACCTGCATACAAATTCTATATAACCCTAAAGAAATCATATAGAAATAATTTTAGTTCTTAATAAAGAATTCTGCTTAAAATTCAGTGTTATAGCAATCTTCCTCTCCTTAACCCTCCATTGCCCCTGGTACAAAATAAGTACCTGAATATATGTAAACCGCTTTGAATGTAGTTGCAAAAACCTCAGAAAGGCAGTATATCAAGTCCCATTTATTTATTTATTTAGGCATTTATATCCTACACTTGGACCTTTAGTGATATTAATCAACAAATATATACTAGATACATATTTAACAATATTATTTATACTGCTGTCATTCTTTTCTTTGAGAGCAGTGGTGCAGTTGTAGGGTATTGAGAGATTTATTTTTTTTATTGTGGACTCGATTCTCCCAAATTATTGTTGCATTTGAAGGATAGCTAAAATGGGTCAAAAAAGTCCTGAGGTCTTTCAAGGATGCCAGTGAGGAACTGAGTTGTTCATGCTAAATAGTAACTGAGTTCAAGAATAGTCACCCCTGATGTTGTCATCCCGGCGATGAATATCTTGGTGAAAAAGTTCAATGGTTTTTGGCAGCAAGATGGATTGTCATCAGACGCGTTAGACCTGGTGGGACTCCTTGCATGCAGAACTGGAAACAGTTAAAATCCCTAATCAAGAAATGCATTTAAGTACTAGCCACAGGTGAAAGGGAGTAATGCAATGCATTGATTACTAGAGGGATAAGCTCAAGTAGAAGAAAGGGACTACCAGAAAAAGGGGGATGGTGCACACGCAGAAGTGGAAACAATAGGCAAACAGAAGTCCTAGAATAAACAGCATTCTACCAGCTACTATTTCCTTCATGTAAGTTATAATGAAGATAACCACGGTGCTCATTTTCAAAAGAGAAGAACATCCAAACAGTGACATAAGTCTGCATTTGGACATTTATCTCACAAAAACATCCAAATCAGTATTTTCGAAACCTCTTTTTAGACATTTCTCTCTGAAGTTGTCACGATTGTGACTATTTTCCATGTCTGTGCTCACTTTGCCCCCTGGTGGCCAGAACCAGTGGCAGCTATAGACTGTTTTCTTGCTGTTTCCCCAAGCATGTTTCAGAAGTCATTCCAGTCCAGTTCGAATCTTCCTGCTTGCCAAACTTGCTTGGCTTGTTTGGAACTAAGCAGCAACCTTACCTGTGACCTCACTTGTAATTGCCTTTATTATGCACCTGGTCCTTTCAGTTGGGCCATTGCAACACCAAAGGTCGAGGTTAGTTGGTGTGCTGTTGGGAGCACTTCTGCCTTGCTTTGTTTGAGCTTCCCTGCTTTACCCTTTTTGGTGCTCATAGTAGCACTTCTGCCTTGCTTTGTTTCTTGCCTGTATGCTTTGCCTTGTTCTGGTTTAGTCAGTGAGCAGCTGAGCTTTTAAGCACTACTGCTTTTGTCCTTCTTTTTGGCTGCCTGTCAGCCTTCAGCCATTGCTCTATGTCTGTGAATTCTTATTTGTGGCTGCCTGTCAGCCTTCAGCCATTGCTCTTTGCTTGTCTGTGTATTCTTCTTTATGGCTGCCTATCAGCCTTCAGCCATTGCTCTTTTGCTTGTCTGTGTATCCTTCTTGGTGACTGCCTGTCAGTCTTCAACCATTGCTTGGTTGTTTGTCTATATGGCCTAGCTTTGTACCCTGCCTGAGTATCCTGAATCCTGCTTTTGACAAGCTTGTCTGTAAATCCTGAACCCTGCCTGAGTATCCTGAATCCTGCTTTTGACAAGCTTGTCTGTAAATTCTGAACCCTGCCTGAGTATCCTGAATCCTGCTTCTGCCAAGCTTGTCTGTGGGTCCTGAACCCTGCCCGAGTGTCCTGAATCCTGTTCCTGCTAGGCCTGTTCCAGTGTCCGGCTCCAGCCAAGCCATGTTCATTCCAGCTTTTGGTTCCAGTCCGTTCCAGCATTTGGTTCCAGTCCAGTCAGTCTGGTCCAGCATTTTTTGTCTACCAGCTCCGTCCTGTAAGTCCTGCAGGCCGCCCGCACCTAGGTGCTCAACCTCTGGGGAACAGTGGTCAGCTCAGGTGAAGTCTGGTTGCTCAAGTCTTGTTATTCCAGTCTAGTCCATTCCAATATTTGGGTCCAGCCAAGCTAAGTCCGTTCCAGATTCCAGTTCCATCCTTGCTCGTTTGTTCGGTCCTGGTTGGAGGATTTTGCCTGCTGCTGCCGCTCCTCGACAGTAGCCCAAGGGCTCACGTTGTTCCTGGGTCCGAGAGCCTGAGACTGTGACAGAAGTCCATCAGAAGGACATCTAAATCTCAAGGGGGCATGCCAGGGGTGTGTTCAAGATGGGACTTGGGCGTTCCTAAGACTTAGACATTATTCAGCCATAATGGAACAAAACAAAAACGTCCAAGGCTAAAACTTAGACGTTTTGAGCTAGGCCTGTTTTTATAACTGATAAGGCACAAAAACTTACCCTAACTGACCCGATAACCACTGGAGGAAATCAGGAATGACCTCCCCTTATTCCCCCAGTGGTCATTAACCCCCACCCAACCCCCAAAATTGTGATTAAGAACATTACTTGCCAGCCTCTATGCCAGCGACAGGTGTCATACTCAGATCCATTACAGCAGCATGCAGGTCACTGGAGTAGTTTAGAAGTAGGTGCAGTGCACTTCAGACAGGTGGACCCAGGCTCCTACTTCCCCCTACCTGTTACACTTGTGGAGAAAGCTGTAAGCCCTCCAAAACCCATTGTACCCCTTCACCCGTAAGGGCTATGATAGTGGTGTACAGTTGGGGGTAGTGGGTTTGTGGTGGGTTTTGGGGGGCTCACCACACAAGGTAAGGGAGCAATGGTCAGATGTGTACCTGGGAGCAGTTTATGAAGTCCACTGCAGTGCCCCCTAGGGTGCCTAGGATGTCAGGGGGACCAGTCTACTAAAACTATGTCCCAATGGCTTGATTTTGGACATTTTGCACTTTTTTTTTTTTTCGAAAATGCCCCCCCCCCCCCAAAACAAAAAAACCCATGTCCAAATCACAAAACGTGAGGCATTTATTTTTCGAAAATGACCTTCTTTCCTGTTCAGAATTTGGACGTTTTGTATAAAACGTCCAAATTCTGATTTAGACGTTCTATCAAAAATGCCCCTCAGTGTATCACAGTTTGGAGTTGTCTAAAGGGGTTATATAATTTTCCAAGATATGGAAGTCTCTAAGGGGTCCTTTTACTAAGGTGCGCTGAAAAATGGCCTGCGCTAGTGTAAGCGCGTGTTTTGGATGCACGCAGATCCATTTTTCAGCGCACCTACAAAAAAATCCTTTTTTTTTATTTTGGCCAAAAATGGATGTGCAGCAAAATGAGAATTGGTGCGCGTCCATTTTGGGTTTGAGATTTTACCGCCAGCCATTGACTTGGCAGCAAGGTCTCATGTGTTAACCAGGAGGTAATGATCTACGTGCGTTGAATACCTTTTACCCACCGGTTAGCACCGTGTGTCAGAAAATAAAAATTATTTTCCGTTTCACATAATGGACGCGCGTAAAAAATGAAATTACTGCCCTGGCCACGTGGTAGCCAGGCAGTAATTCCAAATTGAAGTGCGTTGGGCATGCAACGGTGCCTATCCTGCTTATTTTCGAAGGAGAAGGGCGCCCATTTTCCGACACAAATCGGAAGATGGGCGCTCTTCTCTTAGGTGCGGCCAAATCAACATAATAAAAAGTCGATTTTGGGCACTCTCAACTGCAGTCCGTCGCAGGAGTGGCCAAAGTTTAAGGGGGCGTGTCGGAGGTGTAGCAAAGGTGGGACTGGGGATTGGGTAAGAGAAGGGCGCCCTGGGCCGATAATGGAAAAAAGAAGGGCGGCCCTGACAAGCATTTGGCCGACTTTACTTGGTCCATTTATTTTCAGGACCAAGTCTCAAAAAGGAGCCCAAACTGACCAGATAACCACCGGAGGGAATCGGGGATCACCTCCCCGTACTCCCCCAGTGGTCACCAACCCCCTCCCACCCTAAAAAAAAAATTAGAAACATTTTTTTGCCAGCCTCTATGCCAGCCTCAAATGTCATACCCAGCTCCATGACAGCAGTATGCATATCTCTGGAGCAGTTTTAGTGGGCACTGCAGTGCACTTCAGGAAGCCGGACCCAGCCCCCCCCCCCCACCTGCTACACTTGTGGTGGTAAATGTGAGCCCTTCAAAACCCACCCAAAACCCACTGTACCCACATCTAGGTGCCCCCCTTCACCCGTAAGGGCTATGGTAGTGGTGTACAGTTGTGGGTAGGGGGTTGGGGGGGCTCAGCACCCAAAGTAAGGGAGCTATGCACCTGGGAGATTTTTCTGAAGTCCACCGCAGTACCCCCCTAGGGTGCCCGGTTGGTGTCCTGGCATGTGAGGGGGGCCAGTGCACTACAAATGCTGGCCCCTCCCATGACCAAATGCCTTGGATTTGGCCGTTTTTTAGATGGGCGCCCATCTCTAATGTTGACCTAAATGTTGGGATTTGGCCGGCCCGGACCGTATTATCGAAACAAAAGATGGGCACCCATCTTGTTTTGATAATACGGTCAGCGCCGCCCCTTCCCTAGTTCGTCCCCAGAAATTGGCACCTTTAGAGATGGGCACCCCTGTTCGATTATGCCCCTCCATGCGGCTTAGTAAAAGGCCTATAATGGAGCTAGCTATTAAACTATAATCTCATATTTTACTGCAGGTTAATTTACAGCAAGAGTCACTAACCTGCTGTAACTCAGTACTGCAACTTTATGACACCTGTGGTAAATGAATAAGGAAGCCCTCTGCTTTGAGCCAGATGGGAATAACATTGACTGAGCATCCCAGATCTGTAGGGGAATAAAGTGGGGAATACCAAGTAAGTGGGTGGAATGGTGGGAGTAATAGAAAAGAAAACAGGGGATATAATAAATTAAGATAATTTAAATTAAATTAAAGGATTGCAAGGGTTAGTTATTAGAAGACGAGGATAGAATTTTAGGAAGGAGGGCAATTGGAGAGCAGGAAATGTAAAGTGATAAAGGATTGGATAAGAATCTTTGGTGTGGGTGGGGTTTGCTGAGGAAAGAAGAAAAAGATTTAGGGGTATTTTTACAAAGGCGTGCTGAAAAATGGCTTGCGGTAGTGTAAGTGTGGGTTTTAGGCGCACGCAAATCCATTTTTAGCGCGCCTGTAAAAAAGGCCTTTTTTTATTGTTACCGAAAATGGACGTATGGCAAAATGAAAATTGCCACGTGTCCATTTTGGGTCTGAGACCTTACCGCCAGCCACTGCCCTAGAGGTAAAGATTCACACGGTAACTGTGTGGTAATTACCTACGCACGCCGAATGCCACTCGGCGTGCTTCCTTTATGCATGCCCAAAAATAAAAAATATTTTCCAGATGCACGTATAGGATACATGCCAAAAATGAAATTACCACAAGAGCCATGCAGTAGTCGGGTGGTGACTCCATTTTGTCGCACATTGGGTGCGCGTAGACCATAGGCGCCCCATATAAGAGGCTTGGGGAGGCTAAGCCTCCCCAGCCCAATCGTGGACTTACGTTTTGTGACCCCCAGCCCGCCCACCCTCCCACCCTCCGTGCGCATGTGTTATCTTTTTTTACTTCCGTGGCAGCGACATGACGTTGCTTCCATGGAGAGTACAGAGGTAAGCTCCGCCCGTGGCAGTGATGTGATGTCGCTTCCATGGAGACGGAGGTAAGCTCCGCCCCTTTAGCCTCCCCAAAACAGTTAGCTACCGACCGTCTATGGCGTAGACGCTTTCGCAGTTTAGTAAAAGGGCCCCTTAGTTGGGCGGGGAAAAAAGAGTTTTGTGTTAAACGGAGAGTGGAGGGAGGTTGTGCACACACAATCTTCAGCGCTTTTTAAAGAATTAGGAGAATACAATAATCTAATCTAAATGTTAGCACGGTCTGTTTAGACTTACTCTCTTTAAGGGCAATTCTCTAATTGGGAGCCTGCATTTACACATCACTTGCATGTGTAAATGTACAGAATACATGCACTTTTGTGGGTTACTGTACACTCACCCACATAACTGGCAGCAAAGCAACTAAGCCAGGGATGGGAAACAACTCAGTTGGGTTTTCAGGATTTCCCCAATGAGTACGCATAGATCTCTTTGCATCACTGCCTCCATTCTATGCAAATAAATCTAATGCATATTCATTGGAGAAATCCTGAAAACCCAACTGGGCTGCAGCCCTCGAGGACCAAGGTTGCCCACTCCTGGACTAAGCATATTCTGTAAGGGCACGTGTAAGTGGCATAGGGGCCCTTTTACAGAGCGGCAGTAAGCTCAATGTGGGCTTACTGCACGCTAATCTGGAACTACGGCCGGCTGAACGCTGGTTACTGCCGGGTTGGCGTGGGAGCCTACAATGCCACTTCAATGGGTGGTGTTAAGTGTTCCCCTCCCTGCATGGCCACACAGTAAATGAGATCTGGATTAATGAGACAAAGTCAACATGGATTTAGTGAAGGGAAATCTTGCCTCACCAATCTACTACATTTCTTTGAAGGGGTGAACAAACATGTGGATAAAGGTGAGCCGGTCGATATTGTGTATCTGGATTTTCAGAAGGCGTTTGACAATGTACCTCATGAAAGACTTCAGAGGAAATTGGAGAGTCATGGGATAGGAGGTAGTGTCCTATTGTGGATTTAAAACTGGTTAAAGGATAGAAAACACAGAGTAGGGTTATATGGTCAGTATTCTCAATGAAGAAGGGTAGTTAGTGGGGTTCCCCAGGGTTCTGTGCTGGGACCGCTGCTTTTTAACATATTTATAAATGACCTAGAGATGGGAGTAACTAGTGAGGTAATAAAATTTGCTGACGACACAAAGTTATTCAAAGTAGTTAAATTGCAGAAGGACTGTGAAAAATTACAAGAGGACCTTACAAGACTGGGAAACTGGGCATCTAAATGGCAAACAACGTTTAACGTGAGCAAGTGCAAAGTGATGCATGTGGGAAAAAGGAACCCGAAATATAGCTACGTCATGCAAGGTTCCATGTTAGGAGTCACCGACCAAGAAAGGGATCTAGGTGTTGTCGTTGATGATACGCTGAAACCTTCCTGTCAGTGTGCTGCAGCGGCTAAGAGAGCAAATACAATGTTAGGTATTATTAGGAAAGGAATGGAAAACAAAAATGAAGATGTTATAATGCGTTTGTATCGCTCCATGGTGCGACCGCACTTCAAATATTGCGTTCAATTCTGGTCGCCGCATCTCAAAAAAGATATAGTGGAATTAGAAAAGGTGCAGAGAAGGGCCTGGAGAAA
Source organism: Microcaecilia unicolor (assembly GCF_901765095.1). Classification (NCBI taxonomy): domain Eukaryota; kingdom Metazoa; phylum Chordata; class Amphibia; order Gymnophiona; family Siphonopidae; genus Microcaecilia; species Microcaecilia unicolor. The sequence goes on along the minus strand of NC_044031.1, from coordinate 59,238,276 downwards.
AGACGGCTGAGGGGAGATATGATAGAGGTATATAAAGTAATTAGTGGAGTGGAACGGGTAGATGTGAAGCGTCTGTTTACGCTTTCCAAAAATACTAGGACTAGGGGGTATGTGATGAAGCTACAAAGTAGTACATTTAAAACGAATCGGAGAAAATGTTTCTTCACTCAATGTGTAATTCAACTCTGGAACTTGTTGCCAGAAAATGTGGTAAAGGCGGTTAGCTTACCAGAGTTTTAAAAAGGTTTGGACAGCTTCCTGAAGGAAAAGTCCATAGACCATTATTAAATTGGACTTGGGGGGAAATATTTCTGACATAAGCAGCATAAAATGTTTTGTACTTTATTTGGGATCTTGCCAGGTATTTGTGACCTGCTGGGCTTGACTGACCTTTAGTCTGTCCCAGTATGGCAATACTTATGTACTTACAGCATGGCATGCCAATTTTTTAGCCTTTTTACCTGCTGTGGTAAATAGGGCTGCAGCATGCTGCAGAAAGGGACCCTGACTCTAGCGCAGGGCCCTTTTCACTGAAGCTTGGTAAAAGGACCCCGTAGTGCATAAATACAAGGGAAGCCTTCAAGCAAGAGAGAAATATAAGTGGACTTGCCACCACTGAGTGGGAATCGTCCACCTACAGTCCTGCCAGTGGGTGGTGGTGTTTCACTATCACATTTTCGATAGTGAGAGACAGGCAAGTTCGGCAGGATTCCAGGGAACCTGCATGTCTCTAGTCATTGAAAACACAATATTAAAACTGGCAGCAATGCACTTGGAGGACTTCAGCTTAGAGGGAACAGTGCTTGCCACTTGCATGTGCTATTATTCTGTAAGTTACACATGCCCCTGCTCAATTTACACAACCTAAGTGTGGGTATATAAATGTAAGGTGTGTCAATGCCAGGTCATGCTAGTATTCCGTGATTCTTATAAAATAAGGGAAGGGGAAATGGGATTTGATATACTGCCTTTCTGGGGTTTTTGCAACTACATTCAAAGTGGTTTACATATATTGAGGTACTTCTTTTTGTACCAGGGGCAATGGAGGGTTAAATGACTTGCTTAGAGTCACAAGGAGCTATAGTGGGAATTGAACTCAGTTCCCCAGGATCAAAGTCCACTGCATTAACCACTAGGCTACTCCTAAGCTCTCACTGCATAGCATTGGGGTATCTACAAGGAAGCATCCATTTACAGAGTTGCCCCTTTATATCTGTTACATTAGTCTATGTGTTCAGAGGGGCAGTTTGAGGCAGAGCATAAAGTGGTGTTGAGGTCCGATATCTCCCCTGATGCAGCGGTGTGGGAGGACTGCCTCTGAAACCAACTGAACACCAAGTGAAGATATTCTGTTTATTTTGCTTAAAATGTGACAAGCTATTTGCACAACATCGATTGATTTAGGCAACAGAAAGGTTTTTTTTTTTTTTGTGGATAATAGACAACAGCAGGAAATATCTGAGGCTTTTTCTTCTACTGGAATGGCACCATGTTTGAAGACCCCAGTTTCTGAACACTGTATAAGTGAAGCTCATTTTGAGTTTGTAATCTTGTACTTCTATTTCATTCCCCAATCATTTTGTTTCTTTTTTTTTTTGTAGGAAATGAGAAAATAACATGGATGGCAATACAGATGAAGGTGGTTTTATTTTCTGAAGCAGACTAAAACTGGAACACATGATATGAAAACAGTTTTATACAATCCAAATTAATCCCAAGGATGAATGCCATTTTCCTTTCTCTCTCTCTCTCTCTCTCTCTCAGTCCTTCTTGTGCAAATCAAAGCAAACATTATAAAACCAGAGTGATCAATTGAAAGGACAGGGAATAAAGCAGTCAATACTGCTGGATGTAATCTTGTCTTTGTTTGCACTAGGTACTAACACTGAAGCAGATTATCTCCAGCATCTCATAGGTATGCTTAGCACAACGTTTCACAGCTGGAAATAAAGACTGTGGGACTAAATCAACAGATAGCAAGGACGAAGAAATTAATCGCCTGCCGTCTATAGAACCACAACTGACCTCCCTTTTCGAATGTCAAGCTCTTAATGCAAACCCAATTTCCTAAGCTACTGGCCAATGAACTGCAACAGGTTTGCAAAGACATATTTTGGAATTTTGTTAATTTTATGCAGTAGATCAACAAATAAAACATAATTCTATGTATGTATTTATTTAGAGGCCCCATTTACTAAACTGCATTAAGCAGCTAACATGTTTATGTATATGAAGCGTTAAAGTGTGCAGTGAAGGATGAATGTTTCTATGGGGAAGATGTAGGTGTTCAGCCTGGTAGGCACTAAAAGCAGCATATTAGCGTGCTAACATGGGATTGGGCAGGGTCTGGCCGTTACAGAGGTGGATGGAGCTGTGCTCAGTTATGACAGTTAGCAAATGAGCTGTTATCGTGTGCTAGCTGCCCTGACTGCTGATAATGCAGCCAAACTTACCACCAACTCAAGAGGAAGAGGTAAGTGCAGCTGCACTATGGCAGTCCGGTAGTGCGTGGCACTGGCTTACGATACCCCAATATCTTCCAATGTCTCCTCAGCCTTCGATGGCCCTCCACAGCTCATGGTACTCCCCCTTTAGTTTCTAATGGCCCCCACAGCCTCCGATATCTCTCCCATAGCACCTGATACCCCCCATAGCTTCTGATGCCCCACTGAATCAAAGCCCCATCCCTCAAGAAACAACCAGCCCCAACAGGAAACCCACCCCTCCATCCCCCCCCAGGGCTTACCTGGGGGTCACAATCAGTGGTGCTGTGGGACTGGACGGCAGCAATCTTTCTCCATTGCTGCCCAGGTCAATGTCTGAGTCCAAAATGGCGCTGACATTTCCTAGCAATGCTTTCGCAGTACTCTCATGGCCCTGCACAGCCTTTGCACTTACTGCTCAATAATTTTGGCATTAACTGTGTAGTATGTGCAACATTTATCATGCTTTAGTAAAAGACTCCCTTAGTGTGGGCCTGACATTCAGCCGGTGGTGGTCCAAGCAACATCTTTGAATATCTGGGCATACTCAGCCAGATGAAACATAGCCGGTTAAGGGGCCCTTTTACTAAGGCACACCGAAAAGTGACCTGTGCTGGTGTAGGCATGTGTTTTGGACGCACTCAGGTCCATTTTTCAGCGTGCCTGGAAAAGGCATTTTTTTAATGGATGAAAATGGACGTGCAGCAAATTAAAACCGGCGTGCATCCATATTTGACCTGAGACCTTACCACCACCCATTGACTTAGCAGTGCAAACTTCTGATTATCACAAGGTAAGCGCTACATGGTAGAAAATAGAAAATATTTTCTACCGCATGTTTTGGGCGCGTTAAAAATGGAATTACCGTCCGGGGCATGCAGTAGCCAGGCAGTAGTTCCAGTTTGTAAAAAGGATCCTAAATGTGATAGTCAGCACTTGACTAGTTACAATGGACTACATAAAGATAAGACTGTGTTTTATGCAATCCTATTTATGTGGTTATCCTAGCCAGTTAAGTGCTAGATAATCTGTTAAGTGCCACTGAATATGTCTGGTTAGCCTCTGATAAGTGATTAAAAAAGCCAGGAGCCATTTCTGGCTGTTTAAATTACTTTGAGTTATTTCATATTCTGCCCCTCCAACAAATCACAGATCAAAGTGGGTCACTGTAGAATGCAAACAATAATACGATTCACATATTAAAATGAACAACATCATAGATCAGCACCCTGTGTACATTTCTTTGATTCCTTATGGTAGATTAACAAATTTCCTAATATAGAGAGAGAAGGTTGAATGGGAGGGGGGGGGGGGGGGGGGAAGGGGCAGAGAAAGAAACCTGACCTCGCAAAAGCACTTCTTAATTTTCTGCTAGTGAAGACCTTTAAGATATAAGCAAAACTTTAAGCTATAAGACAAAACTTAAACAAAATTGGAAAGTGACCTTAACAATGGAACATTTCTCCTTCCTCTGTCAATAGACAGGTTCATTTATATGACAGACTCAGTGTGAAGGCTTGCAATGAAGTATGTCTCATTATGGAGGCAGGGGGTTGTGTAGATGTTGATATCTGTAGGGGCTGGAGGGGGTAAGTAATAAGAATTGTTGTATATGAAACATTGTGCAGTGAAGGATGAATGTTTCTGTGAGAAGGATGTAGGTGTACATGCCCAGATTTAGACATAGAGAGTACAGGAAAGCAACTAGTTCCCAGACCAAAAAGAAGCCTTTTCCCACTTATTTTGGGGTCATCCATTAGTGCCACTTCAAAGAGGCACCACCTTGGCACTCTGACCTGACATTCCTATTTTTGCTTTCCAGTCTCCAAGGGGCCTCCCATGGCTTTCTAACCTCCACTAGAGAATCCCTTGTCTCACCCTCTGGTTCTGCCTGTTGCTGCCAGGATTTTAAATCCATGTGTGTGTGTGTGAGTGTGTTCTGAGTCTGTAGAGGACATGATGTCATTTTATGTTATGTGATGTAGGATGCAAGGTGATGCAAAGTTACTTGATGCTAGGGTCCACCTTAGGGATCAGCACCCAAGAAAAAGATCTAGGTGTCACTGTAGATAATGCGCTGAAATCTTCTGCTCAGTGTACAGAGGCTGCCAGAAAAGCAAACAGGATGCTAGGAATTATTCGTAAAGGGGTGGTGAATAAGACTGAAAATACTATAATGCCTCTGTATCGCTCCATGATGCAACCTTACCTTGAGTATTGCATTCAGTTCTGGTCACCCCCTTTGACGCTGTGAGCAACCAACACAGTCTTAAGTTGAGACGTGTTTTACGCACCTTGAAACAGCCTGATTGGCAAAACTCTGGCCACAGTCAGTGTGTGCTGCATTGGCAGCTGGATTGCATGAATGTTCAGGTTAAGTCATATTTGAATTTTATTTATAATGTCCCTTATATTTGGATCCAGGAAAACTGATTTCATTGGAGTTTTAACAGTTAAATTCTCAAGGGTTTTTTTTTTTTTTATGCCGATGAAGTAAATGCACCAGAGATATTCCTACCATATGCTCTTCTATAAGTGGAGGAAGGGTTCCGAGGCTTTTTCCCTACAAGTTTTTTTGAACTCCAAAATATCTAAAAGGTTTATATGTTTTGCTAGTTTATTTATAGAAAGAGTTGAGTGAAGTTATACATATTTGATCTCTTTCTTCCTCTTTTGAGAGAATTAACCTTGACCACTGTTGGAAACAGGATACTGGGCTAGATGGACCACTGGTCTGACCCAGTATGGGTACTCTTATGTTCTTATATCCTGCCAAATCCTTATATCAGAGTTCAAAGCTGGTAACAATATTAGAATTAAAGTAACAATCACAACACAAAAATCTCATAAAAGAAATTCTGTAAACAAAAGATTTTTTTAAAAGCATTCCTAAAAGGCAAATAATTTGAACTCATTCTAATAGACTCTGGTGAAGAGTTCCAAAAATTTACAGAATGATAATAGAATGAATTTTGATGAATAGACTTAAATCTCAAACCCTTTACAATAAGAAGTGTCAATATCAATTCAACAGTATTAAGCATAATAATTGAACTAGAGAAGACAAACTCTCTGATGAATAACCAACCAACGATTTATGAATTAAACAACAAAACCTTAAAAATAATTCTGGCTTTAACAGGCAGCCAATGCAAGTGGGGGTAGCATATGGGTTGTGGAGAAGGGATGGGTCTATGTATAGGATTGAAAGGTAGTGTATGTAGGGGTGTAAAGGTGTGAGTGAAGTAGAGTGTGTGGGGGTTGAAGGTATTTCTGGGAGAATATAGGGGGAATTTTCATTGGGTTATGGTGCTATTTCTTCACACTTTTCCATTTTCCCCTTCCCCCTCCCCTCTACGTTTTGATATTCATCCTTCCTCTTTCCCTGCAATTTCCTCTTCCTCTCTGCTTTCTCCTTTATCATGCTTTCCTCTCCCACACTTTCCCCCTTCTTCCCCCACCCCTCCACTTCCTCTCATCTGACATCCTCCTCAGATCGGTACTTCCGGGGGTGGGTGGGGGGATCAGAAGGCTGCTCTTCCAGCAGAAGTGGAGGATGAGGTACCAAAACTCACAACATTTAGCATCAATAAGTAGCAGCAAAATCAGAGTGACCATATTAGCAGTTTTTATTTCTTTTCACGAGAAATTCAGCTCGTTTTCTTCTTGCCAGTGATCTGAGTAATTCTGCTGCTAAAAGTACTCTTTATATTTCTGCAATTCATCTCATGCTCTGTTATTTATTTAGATTTATTATAAACAAGGCATGCTTCTGACATTCATTGTGCTATGTTTTGGAGAATAACACTCCTGTCAGATCACTGCTAGTTAGTAAACAAGAGCAAGAAACACTCACCAGCCCCAGACTGATAGTTGTAATTTTGTTTTCAAACTGCATAACTATGAAATAGTATTCTTCTGTGCAGCAGTGAAATATCTCTTACTACTAACTTGTGTCTGGAAGTCTTGGAGAAAATGGAGGGTGGGATTGACGACAAGTACTGTTTGTTGACACTGCGAAAAATTGGCAGGTTCATTACCGTGTATGCTTATTAATGGGCCCTCTAACAAAGCTGCGGTAAGCACTAACGCATGATTACTGCAGCAAAAAACAGTTTACTGTGCGCGGGCTACCCATGTGCAAAACAAATGTATCTTTTTAGCGCTGGGGTGGAGAGTGGACATGTTCTGCGCTAATTGGTTAGTGCATAGGTATTACCGTGCCTTAACCAATAAGCGCAGGTTTAGTGCATGAGACCCTACTGCCTGCAAAATTGGTGGGGGGGGGGGGGGGCTCATGTGCTAATGGGAAAATTAGTGCATGGCCATTAATATTAAAAACATGCAAATTGGCCATTTTACCCAGCAGTAAAAAATGGCCTTTGAGCGCAGGAATGGCCTGCATGAGAGTGTGCTAAGGCCAATTTTTACCGCTGTTTGGTAAAAGGGGCCTTGAAAGTGAAAAATATAATTTTGTTGATCAAAGATATAAGAATACCTTAAATACCTTAAGGAAATCCTTCTATTTTCAGTAGAACCTGCCTTAGATGCTATTTTTCTAAGATCATTGCCTCTACAATGAATGTTATCAGAAGCTCAAAGTAGACTTTGGTATTTTAATATCTGTTGCATTGCAATATGTCTTGAGTAACTGGAAAAAAAACTCACTCTACATTTATTTGTCTATTTTTTAAAAGAGAACTTAGTAATCAAATATTAGTCTACAATGGAAAGACCAAGAATAAGGTAAATCAATATAGGAAAAGAAAAAAAATCTTATCATAAAGTCAATGACGTGATTATAGCAAGCCAGTTAAGGATTAACTATGGGCTTATTTAACAAATTATTTTTTCAACGGGGAATCTCTATATTTTCTAGGAGCAAACAATTTCACATATATAAACAAACTATTCAAGAAAATATCTTTATTTTCATAATTTTTCCCTACATTACAGACCACAGAACTCAATCTCTCAAACCTTTCGCTGCACCAATCAGTCCACACACCATATCCTTATTAATTAAGCTTGATATACCCTCACTTATTTAGTCACACAATACAGACCATACTATAATTCACATGGCTTCAAACCAGCCTAAAAATATGTATATCCAAGAGCTATGCTCTTCAATACATTGTCCGCATGTGTTACCCAAATACTCAAAGTCCTTATTGCCAAAGCAATGTGTACTTTGCAACTAATAGTCCTTTGACCAGGTGAACCTTTCAGGTTACAATCATTGACATCTCAATGGGTCAGCGTAGCTTGAATAGAGCTTCCGTCGGGCTGCACCAAACTTGTATTAAAGTTCCTCTCCAGCCACACTAGCGATTCCTGAGCGGCAAACGAGAGAAAGTCCATTCAATTCCTGTGAGCTAGCACGACTTTGTAAAAAAAGCCATAAGTGAACTGCCAAAACATTCAGCAAGCCTTCTCCATAATAAAAAATAAAAATAAATTCTACTTTTCTGTATTTTTGAGAAGAAGAAGAAACTACCCTGGAAGAGATGTGATTATTATTTTCTGGGAATGAAGATGTACAAGGTTATTTTTTTCTTATATTTACAAAAGTGAATCATATAATTGCATGATCATAACTGATTTTGAATTGGAACTAGTTCTGGGGGGGGGGGGGGGGGGGGGGGAGGACCAACAACTAATATGGGTGTTGAGATTTTGAGTGAATACTTAATTCAAAGTTGTCCACATAAATAAAATATTTTCTTTAATTGGTGATAAGGTATTTCTAACTGGAGATGGATTTTTTGATATTGGTGTTATAGAATACAGTACTAGTACATGTATACTGCGTACACACGAGTGGAAGCGTAAACTGTGCTTATGCCAGTATTCTATAACATATGCAGATAAATCCAAGGGGGCATGCACATGGGTGGAGTATGGACAGCATTTCCATGCATAACTTACAATGTTGTATAAGTTGTGCACATAAGTGGGACAGATACCCTAGTGTCACACTCCGGTGTGCCTATTTATGCTTCCCTTAGATCTGGTGTAAGTGGACGCATCTAAATGTACACATGTTTCTTCCAACTTACACTAGTGTTCTAGAACAGAATCTGTGCATCCACCTGGACCTGATTGTATACATCCCAGGGTACTGATAGAATTGAAAAATGAACTTGCAGAGCTATTGTTAGTAATAGGTAATTATCTTTAAAATCTAGCATGGTAGCAGAAGATTGGAGGGTGGCCAATGTAACACCGATTTTTAAAAAGGGTTCCAGAGGTAATCTGGGAAATTATAGACCAATGAGCCTGACGTCTGTGCCAGACAAAATGGTGGAGACTATTATAAAAAACAAAATTGCAAAGCGTAAATTAAATAAACTAAAGCCAATATGGATTTAGTTAAAGGAATTTTTACCTCAACAATCTACTACATTTCTTTGAAGGGGTGAATAAACATATGCATAAGAATTAAGCCCTAGAATTATCTGGGGTGACATAACATGTACAGGAGCAGCACCACATGATATTTTCCCAGGTCTTACCTGGGGGTGAGGCAACATCATTAGCGAGTCCTGATTGGCAGGGATTTTAAGCCAATTGGGGAAGTTCCAATTTTTGACAGCATTCTTTTGGTTTCTCTGTTATGGGAGGGAATTTTTCTGCCCCTCCCACCCTCCCTCTTTTTTGTGGTTGGGATTTGAGTTTCAGTTGAGGTAATTGTCACCGTTCGATGGTGGAAAAGGTATGCCCTAGTATATTCCAGCCTGAGGTATTTAATTCATCAATTTTTGAGGACGGGTAATATATCTTCTCTTGCATCACCACTTGAGAATGATTGATGTGCTATATGAATAATTTATGAAGGCATTTAGTCAGGGAATGCCCTTGGTGTTATCACAGAGGTATTTGATGGCCAATGTCGTAAGAACCAACTGACTAGGTTGTTACCATCTAGTGATATAGTTGAACAAGTGTTAATTTTCTATATGCTTGGCTGGGAGGGCAAGGTAGAATTACTATAATGTTTTGTTGACATTTATGAATAATAAAACTGCAGCCTTGATGTTCGAAAAATAAAATTGTCTTGTGTTTTTTGTGGGAAAAATGATTGGGGTCTGTGAATTGCACACGTTAAGTGAGTCAATCGATATTGTGTATCTGGATTTTCAAAAGCCATTTGACAAAGTACCTCATGAAAGACTACAGAGGAAATTGGAGTCATAGGATAGGAGATAGTGTTATACTGTGGATTAAAAACTGGTTAAAAAAGGAAAACAGAGTATGGTTAAATGGTCAGTATTTTCAATGGAGAAGGGTAGATAGTGGGGTTCCCTAGGGGTCTGTGCTGGGACCACTGCTTTTTAGCACATTTATAAATGATGTAGTGATGGGATTAATTAGTGAGGTAATTACATTTGCTGACAACAAAGTTGTTAAATCGCGAGAGGATTGTGAACAATTACAGGAGGACCCTATGAGACTGAGAGTCTGAGCATCAAATGGAAGATGACATTTAATGTGAGCAAGTTCAAAGTGATGCATGTGGGAAAGAGGAACCCAAACTATACGTGATGCAAGGATCCACATATTGAGTCACCGAACAGGAAAGGCATCTAGGTGTTTTCATTGAAACCCTCTGCTCAGTGTGCAGCTGTGGTGGCTAAGAAAGGAAATAGAATGTTAGATATTATTAGGAAAGGAATGGAAAACAAAAATGAGGATGTTGTAATGCCTTTGTATCATTTCGTGGTGCGATCGCACTTCAAATACTGTGTGCAAATCTGGTCACTGCATCTCAAAAAAGATATAGTGGAATTAGAAAATGTACAGAGAATAGCGTCGACAATGATAAAATGGATGGGACGATTTCCCCATGAGGAAAGACTAAAGCGGCTAGGGCTCTTCAGCTTGGAGTAAAGACGGCTGAGAGGAGATATGATAGAGCTCTATAAAATAATGAGTGGCGTGGAACAGGTAGACGTGAATCACGTACTCTTTCCAAAAATACTAGGACTAGGGGGCACACAATGAAGCTACAAAGTAGTAACTTTAAAATGAATCAGAAAAAATATTTCTTCACTCACGAAAGCACAAGCAGAAGAAAAAATGGCTAAAGACATAAAGAGAGGTGACAAGACTTTTTCAGATATATTGGAGAAAAGAGAAGAGATAGGAATGGAATTGTGAGACTGAAAGATAATGAGAATTACTGTGTGGAGAGTGATGAAGATAAAGCGAACATGCTAAACAATTATTTCTCTTCGGTGTTCACGGAGGAAAATCCTGGAGAAGGACCACAGTTGGCTGCCGAGGGGTAATGTCTGGGAATGGAGTGGATACTGTGCCATTTACAGAAGAAAGAGTTAATAAACAGCTTGAGAATCTGAAGGTGGACAAAGCTATGGGACTGGATGGGATACATCCCAGGATACTGAAGGAGTTCAGAGAGGTCCTGGCGGAACCTCTTAAAGATTTATTTAATAGATCTTTACAGACGGGAGAGGTTCCGCTGGATTGGAGATGAGCGGATGTGGTCCCTATTCACAAAAAGTGGAGACAGAGAAGACGTGGAAAACTACAGACCAGTAAGTCTCACGTCGCCGGTAGGAAACATATTGGAGTCGCTGCTGAAAGAAAGGATAGTTAACTTTCTAGAAGATGACGGGTTACAGGACCCAAGGCAACATGGCTTTACCAAAGGAAAATCCTGCTAAACAAATCTTATTGACTTCTTTGACTGGGTGACCAAAGAACTGGATGAAGGACTTTTTTTTGTGACATTTGTACCCCATGCTTTCCCACTCATGGCAGGTTCAATGTGACTTACATGGGGCAATGGAGGGTTAAGTAACTTGCCAAGAGTCACAAGGAGCTGCCTGTGCCTGAAGTGGGAATTGAACTCAATTCCTCAGTTCCCAAGGATCAAAGTCCACCACCCTAACCACTAGGCCACTCCTCCTACTTTCACTAGATGTAATCTACATGGACTTCAGCAAAGCCTTTGATACAGTCCCCCACAGAAAACTCGTGAATAAGCTGAAAGGGTTGAACTTAGGACCAAAAGTGGTCAACTGGATAAGAAACTGGTTGACCAACAGGTGGCAGAGGGTGGTGGTAAATGGAATCCGCTTGGAGGAAAGAAAGGTAAGCAGTGAAGTTCCTCAGGGGTTGGTGCTGAGGCCTATTCTGTTTAATATATTTGTGGGAGATCTATGGAACTTTGTAAGGCTAAGTGCTTTGAAAATGAGCCCCATTGCTGAAGGGTTGGAAGGAAAGGTGTGCCTTTTTGTGGCTGACATGAAAATAGCTAATAGAGTGGATACCCTGGAGGGAGTAGAAATGATGAGAAGGGATCTCTGAACGTTAGAAGAATGGTCGAGGGTCTGGCAGTTAAAATGTAATTATACAGTCCAAGTACTAGGTATCCAAAGTAGATCGGTTTCAATTATCACAATTGATGAATATATCCAGAAACCATAATTCAAAACAACATACTAAAAATATATAAATTTGTGCAAACTCAAAAAATAAAAAATAAACCAAAAAATAACCACTGTTTAAATGAATAATTTTGTGCTCAGTTTTTTTGGTGTGTTACTGTAACCCAAAGAATTGAGAAGCATATACACTCATTGCTCACATCATCGCACACCCTGCCAGGTACTTGTGACCTGGATTGGTCACTGTTAGAAGTAGGATAATGAGCTAGATGGACCATCAGTCTGACCCAGTATGGCTATTCTTATGTTCTTAATAAAGAACTGACCCAATGATTGTTCAGAAGTACACAACAGTACAGACTGCATATCTGCCCAACCCATATTATTCAATTCTTTCACAATCTGAAAGAATTCCCAGGAAGAATTAGAAGCTAATAAAATCCATTTAATAAAATCTCCAGATGTTTAAATGCTGCCATTTATAAGTGGGGATGCTTTTAAAGTAACTGCCAAGGAACTTCCTTTGATGTCTTGCAACTTTGGAGTGATGCTTCTTAGCAATGATATCCCTCATTCCTACAAACTCTTGGGATTCTGCTAAACTAAAAATTCTTACGACATATCACTCTGTGTGAGTGGAGAATGGAGAGCTTGATTCTCAGGGTTTTATTATGTATTCTGGGGTGGTTACTTATCATCTTATCTCAGTGGAAAAGGTCACTAATGCACTGTCATTTCCATATGCCAAATAACACATTCCTAGAAATCTGATAAAAAAAGACAAGTCATCCTGAAGAATGGAAGGGTAAGTATGAACCCAACATTTAGGTTTTCTCATCAGTAGTATAAGGGAATGGCATTCTAGCTGCATACTCAGAACTGCCATCTTAGATCCTAAGGATATTTTGTTAATTTGATCACGGGTGCTTACAAACATTCTCACTTTCATAAAGACATATGACCCCAACAATTAAAATATATTATTTTTGGAGAACATTGCTCTCCATCCTGGATGTGAGAAAAATCCAAACAATGTATTTTTATGGGCAAATAATTTGAGGAATTCACTGGTAAATGGACAGCATATGGTACAATGAAGTTGAAGAAGGGCAAACATGTGGCTCTTGTTTTCCAAGGGTATTTCCTCAGTATAGGCTCTGATTTATGATGAAGACAGCCCGCACGGTAACTTTGGAAATGCAGAAATATTCAATATGATTCTTGTATGGCTAGCCCAGCGGCTAACTTGCAATGAATGTATGGTTGTGTGGGAAATCAGAACGTCAGGAAACTCTGGCCAGCCAAATGACTCTGAAATGTATCCGGATAATTTTAGGATCCTTTTACTGAGGAATACTAATAATTAGCTCATGCTAAATGCTAAGAAACCCATTTTATTCCTATTTTTAAGCATTTAGTATGTGCTAATCATTATCACACCTTAGGAAAAGGAGCCTTTTATCTATAGAAATGATTTGTAGTAGTAGATATATCTCATAACATTCTTATCAGAATATCTAGATAAAATTATCATGCTAATGTTTTCTGGATAACTTACTCATCAGCAGTTCTTTGGAACTGAAATATGAACCTGAACCAACTAGTGGTATTTAATTGCTATCAGATATTATATTTCTGCTTTTGATGCAAAGACCTAGGAAGTAAGCCAAGAAATGTGTAAAATATTTTGATGTCAATATAAAGAGACCAAGGCATTTTTTAAGGAACCTCTTAATGTATTGTGCACTTGAGCTATCCTGACTTCTTAACAAGAGAAGAACAGGATTAAGAAAATTGCACAATAAATTTCAGACAATTCAATAGATATTATACTGCACAAATCACCAAAACTTTAACTTGAAGGGAGACTATTCATTTTAATTTAAGCATGTATGAGACAAATAAGTAAGATTTACTATGACTGCTTTACTACAGCATTACAGAACAATACAATATATTTTTGTTTAATCTTTGTCTTATTAAACTTTTTAATTCCCTTCCTTGTATTTTTCAATCCTTACTATTGATTATGTGCTCTAGGACTTTCATTTTCATTTCTTTCCATGCTTTGCTGTACATTTGTTTTTCTTTCCGCTCCACCTTCTGTCATCTCCTCCAAATCTTTGGGACCATTATTTTTGTTCCCTTTAACAACCCTGTTCTTGCTTTCATAAGAGCATAAAAACATAAGAATAGCCATATGGGTCAGCCCAATGATCCATCTAGCCCAGTATTCTTTTCCAACAGTGGCCAATCCAGGTCACAAGCTTCTGGCAGAGACCCAAATAGTAGCAAAATTCCAGGCTTCCAATCCAGGGGCAAGCAGTGGCTTCCCCATGTCTATCTCAATAGCAGACTATGGACTTTTCCTTCAGAAACTCGTCCAAACCTATTTTAAACCCAGATACACTAACTGCTGATACCACATCCTCCACTAACAAGTTCCAGAGCTTAACCATTAAGTGAAAAAAATATTTCCTCCTATTTGTTTTAAAAGTATTTCCATGTAACTTCATTGAGTGTCCCCTAGTCTTTGTACGTTTTGAAAAAGTAAAACATTGATTCGCTTCCACTTGTTCTACACTGCTCTGAATTTTGTAGACCTCGATCATTTCTCCCCTCAGCTTTCTCTTTTCCAAGCTGAAGAGCACTAACCTCTATAGCCTTTCCTCATAGGAACCTTTTCTAATTCCACTATATCTTTATATGGGAACCAGAACTGAATGCAATACTCAAGGTGAGGTCGTACCATGGAACAATACAGAGGCATTATAATATTCTTAGTCTTATATGCCATCCCTTTCCTAATAATTCCTAGCATCCTGTTTGCTTTTTTTGGCCAATGCTGCACACTGGGCAGAAGATTTCAGTGTATTGTCTACAATGACACCTAGATCTTTTTCTTGGGTGCTGACCCCCAAGGTGGACCATAGCATCAGATAACTATGATTTGGGTTATTCTTCAGAATGTGCATCACTTTGCATTTGTCCACATTAAATTTCATCCGCCATTCTTCCAATTGCCTAAGGTATTCCTGCAATTTTTCACAGTCTGAATGTGTGTTTAACAACCTTAAGTAGTTTTGTGTCACCTGTAATTTTAATCACCTCACTTGTCGTTCCAATTTGCAGATCATTTATAAATGTTAAATAGTACTAATCCCAGTACAGATCCCCCGGGGCACTCCACTATTCACCCTCCTCCATTGAAAGAAATGGCTATTAAACCTTACCCTCTGTTTTATGTTCAATAACCAATTCCTAATCCACAAAGAACATTGTCTCCTATCCCACGACTCTTTAATTTTCTCAGGAGTCTCTCATGAGGAACTTTATCAAAAGCTTTCTGAAAATCTAGATACACTACATCAACCTACTCACCTTTATCCACATGTTTATTCATGCCTTCAAACAAATGAACCAAATTGGTGAGGCAAGACAACGCTTGGCTGAACCCATGCTGACTTTGTCCCATTAAACCAAGTTTGTCTTTGTGTTCCGTATTTTAATTCTTTATAATAGTTTCCACTATTTTTTGATTATTTTCTTAACTTCTGTATGCATAAATGTTTTGTTTCTGCCCCCTTGATTTCATTAATCAAGTACATAATTGTAAAATTGGTTTTAAAAAATGTAATAACGTTATTTAACTGATTCTTCTTTATAGGAATGTAGTATTGATCGATTCTATACAGGATACAACAGAATCTCAATCTAAATTGTGCACTTCTAGTTCTAACACACACTCCACAATCCATCACACCAGAATTAGGATGTTTTCACTTACAACTCACTATACAATACATAAATAATAAATAAAAGTCTGATGTTCAAAAGGATTTAACCCAGCAGGAAATGGAATTGCAATTATTAGGGAAGAGAAACAATGTAGAGATGCAGTCTGAGTCCAGAGCCCATTTTTAATGTCACAAGAATGCACAGTTGAGTTGAAGGACTTCACTGTGCCTTTGTGGATATTAATAAACTTTTAAAGATATATGATTATTTGCTGTTTTTTTGCTTCAGACTACACTTCTTCACTGTTTCTCTTCCTTTAAGATCGTGAGGCTTTTTCTTTTCTTTATTGCTTCTTGCATTGTAATTGTTAAGAAATTTGGTTCCAAACTTTGTAATATATAAATCCTAATCGGTTCTTGTTGCAATAACCGCTTTGCCCAATCTCCACCTTAGATACTTTAGGGCTCTACCTTCTCTCCAAATAGAATGTTAGGTATTATTAGGAAAGGAATGGAAAACAAAAGTGAGGACGTTATAATGCCTTTGTATCGGTCCATGGTACGACCGCACCTCAAATATTGTGTTCAATTCTGGTCACTGCATCTCAAAAAAGATATAGTGGAATTAGAAAAGGTACAGAGAAGGGTGACGAAAATGATAAAGGGGATGGGATGACTGTTGAACTCTTACCCCTCCACAAGATGGACTATATTTAAGTAGTTATTTATAATTTTTTTCAATGTTTATATTTCCTTGTGTAGCTTGAATGCTCTTTATCCTAATGCAAAGTAAAAGCATTTTTCCCATTAGGAAAATGATGGTGCTGGAACGAGATTAGGGTAGGCACCTTGATGTATGTGAAGGGATTTCATTGTGAAGATAAGTGTGGAAAATGGGTCCTCACAGCATTGGCAGGCAGTGGCTGTTTCCCTTTAAATATAGTATAGGTGCCTGTGGTAGCATGAGCACATATAGGGAAAGAGCCTTCACACAGTCAAACTACAGTTTAAAAAAGAAAAAAGATCTTTGTGTGATTCAAAAGGAGAGACATATAGGAACCTATTTCTCTCACACGCTGCTAGCTCAGTAGTATACATAAGATAGGTTGAAGTTCAATAGCAATTAAAATAAAGGGTCTGGTTCCTTCAAGACCACATAAAAATTACAGTGTGCACAGAGTTTGCAACAGTAAAAGCTTTTCTTGTCTTATGGCTACTCCTCTGGTCTTTCAAACATATGTTTTGTAGGAGTACTCTGGTTGCACATCCTCTAGGCCTTGGCCTTTTAATGTGACCCTGTGAGGGAGTGTGCTTAATGTAACCCCTTAGGGGTTAAAATAAGTTATCTGGGGCTGCTGGGGTGGTGACCCGGGAAGCGAGTGGGTTGTGTTGTGGGCGACGTCGGCAGCGCTGTCCCTCCGGCGGCGCCAGCTGTTTGGGCAGTGCATTGGGGAGGGGAGCAGCGATCCGGAGCTGCAGCATCGGTGGCTCGCTGAAGAGGAGAGAAGGTGTGCTTCAGCTGCAGCAACAGCAGCGGCAATAGAGAGCCACTGTTGCAGAGGGCCAGAGTTTTTTTTTATTTTTAGTTTCGGCATCGGGGGGAGTGTGGAGGAAGAAGGGGAAAGCCCGGAGAGCCTGATTGGCCCTGTGTCTGCGTCTGATGTCAGACGCACGTTTTGACACAGGGGCCCGGGATTCCTTGTGTTTAAAGGAACTGGCTCATTTTAATGGGTAGAGCCGGTTCCGAAGAAAGA
Organism: Microcaecilia unicolor; assembly: GCF_901765095.1. Classification (NCBI taxonomy): domain Eukaryota; kingdom Metazoa; phylum Chordata; class Amphibia; order Gymnophiona; family Siphonopidae; genus Microcaecilia; species Microcaecilia unicolor. The sequence continues at coordinate 59,220,886 of NC_044031.1, read as the reverse complement.
AAAGAAGTGTCGTGGGATCGGGAAAAGTGGGAGAAGTGCTCTGGTGCACTCTCCCAGTTTTATTTTTATTGTTTTTATGATGCGGTCAGGTCCGGAGGCTGGCGCTGCACGAACTGAAGAGAGAGGAGGGCTGGGTGCAGAAAGGAGGGCACGAGCCAGATGCCGGCTTGTGACAGTGCTGTGCAGCAGGCTCGTGCCAAGGAAATGAAGATTTTTCGGGACACTGACTATTAAAAAGATACCAGATTTATATTATTTTAAATGCTGTGTTATATTAAATGCTGAAAAAATGTGTAATGTGTTTTAAAAATGTTTTTTTGTTGTGTTTGGGGGGTTTGTTGTGTTGGGGACTCGTGGCTAGGACTCGAGCTCAAGCTCAGGTACTGTTTTGTAAAGTTCTAAACGGTGTTTCTAGTCAGTTGGATGGTGAGTACAGTGCTGAACAGACCTGTATTGTGAACGTCTGTTCTGTAAAGTGTAAAAATCTGTTTTTAAATAGAATAAATTGTTCCTAGAAATACAGGAATGATTAAAAGTGTGTTTTAGTCTGATTAGTTAATTGAAGAAGCCTCATATGGTTTATTTTGGCTTCTGCTGACTTGATTGAGAACTGTTGTGAGGAGTATTAGTATAAATCTCCTACAATAATTAATTTAATTTATCAGATAATAGAATCTGAAGTCTAATTAAAAATAAAATTGGTGGTGACTTTAAAATGTTTATATCTCACCACAGAAAAATGTTTTAACTGAGGAATTATATGTTGTCAGCCTACGCTGTTATTAAAAATAAGTGTTGGCAAAAATAAATAATAATATTCCTTATATAGAGAAAATAGACAAATAATAAAAATTATTTGTAAGTATTTAAAGGTGAGGTCTGTTTTGTATGGCTGGCGCCTTTACAGACTTTAGGCTGTTCTTTGAAAGGTTTGAGACGGACACTAACAGCGGGAAAACAAGTGGCTTAGCATTATTTTTTTTAAATAAGCCACTATAGGAAAACTTTTACATTTTAATTTCTTTTTTCAAGGAAAGCTGAACGTGGGTGGTCTTAGAGCAGGGTAACCGAATTATTAATTTATTTTCTGTGGGTAGCTAGTCAAAAAGTAAACTAAACTTAAAATAAAGCTCTTTCAAAGAATATATTTTTTTTAGTTAGGGAAAAGGTTTTATTCATTTTAAGTTTTTTTAAGTTAGAGTAGAAAGGTACTACTGGACCAGAGTTCTACAAACAAACTGAAGATGGTACCCAACGTAAAAGAAAGGAGAAGAACTGAAGATTTTCAAGAGAGCCTGAAAGTTCAGCGAAAGACCAAAGATCAGCTAAGTTTCTACAAAAGACAAAGAAAAGAACTGAGAATTTAAAGGAAAAAGTTTAGGAAATTAAAATAATACTTACCTGTTTAGTAGTAGGATACCTGTTAGAAAAAGAAAAAAGAAAAATGCACACAAAGAGGGGCATAATTGAACAGCGCCGGCCAAATAGCTGGCCTGCCATCTTCAGGGCTGGCGCCGTAAGTGGGCGGAGCCAACCGTATTTTCGAAAAAGATGGCCGGCCACCTTTTTTTCGCTAATATGGTTGGGCCCGGCCAAATGTCAGAGTTCACCAGGTTTGAGATGGCCGGCATCTGTTTTCGGCCACAATGGAAAATAATGCCGGCGATCTCAAACCCCGCCAAATCCAAGGCATTTGGTCATGGGAGGAGCCAGCATTTGTAGTGCACTGGTCCCCCTGAAATGCCAGGACACCAATCGGGCACCCTAGGGGGCAATTCTAAAAATTAAAAAATAAAAATAGCTCCCAGGTGCATAGCTCCCTTACCTTGGGTGCTGAGCCCTCCAAATCCCCCTGAAAACCCACTCCCCACAACTCTACACCATTACATAGTAACGTAGAGGGGAATAATCGAACGTCGTCGGCGAAATACATGGCTGGCGATGTATTTTGGCAGCAACGCAAACAGCTGGCCAAACCCGTATTTTCGAAAAAGATGGCCGGCCATCTTTTGTTTCGATAATATGGTTCCGGCCAGCCAAATGCCTTGAATTTGGCCAGGGTTTGAGATGGCCGGCTTAGTTTTTTAGAGATAATGGAAAGTTATGTCGGCCATCTCAAACCCCAGCCAAATTCAAGGCATTTGGCCTTGGAAGGAGCCAGCATTTTTAGTGCACTGGCCCCCCTGACATGCCAGGACACCAACTGGCCTCTCTAGGGGTCACTGTGGTGGACTTCAGAAAAGCTCCCACGTGCATAGCTCCTTTACTTTGGGAGCTCAGCCCCCCAACCCCCCCCCCCCCCCCAAACCCACTACCCACAAATGTACTGCACCACTAAAATTGCTCCAGGGACCTGCATACAGCCTCTAGGACTTATTGCTGCTGTATAACTTTGGCACACCAGTTCACACCTGAAGACTAATCTCTCTGAAAAAGTCCTTTCTTGAAATAAGCACGTTTACTCACAGTTAACTGCAGATCAGAGGTTGTGCCCCACTGGCAAAGAGTCCCCTGGTACTAAGATTAGCAGTAGGTCAGAGCTGGCACAATGGTGTACAATGCCCTCTTTCAGCACCATTCAAGGTAAGAACTACGTTCTCTAACGTGGGTAACACAGGAAAGGGAACTAAAACTGGCTTACAAAAATGGCCACTACCGTATGGACTACAACAGGAAACAAAACAGGGCACACTCTGACCCAGTTAGCAGGGGGGAAAAGCACAATGGGAGTAGAGTCCAGTATCCTACACCCACCACAATGCATTGCTACTGTGACTCTGCAGGGCACCTAACAGAAAAGGTGTCACACTCACCCGAGAGCCACATCGCAACCAGGAAAAGGCTGTCGGAGGATACAACACATTCTGCTGTCATGGAGGTGGGTACGGCATTTGAGGCTGGCATACAGGCTGGCAAAAAAAGTTTTTTAGTTTTATTTTTTTAGTTTGGAAGGGGATTGGTGACCACTGGGGGAGTATGGGGAGATCATACCCCATTCCCTCCAGTGGTCATCTGGTCAGTTGGGGCACCTTTTTGAGGCTTGGTCATGAAAATAAAAGGACCAAGTAAAGCCGGCGAAATACTGCTTAACGTCGCTTTTTTTTTCCATTATCGGCGAAAGCCGTCCATCTGGTAGCCACTCCCATGCCCGCCCATATCCCGCCTTCACTAATCTACCGACACGCCCCCTTGAACTTTTGCCAGCGAAGCGACGAGAAAGCGGCGATTCTGTCAAAAATGCCGCTTTCGATTACACCAATTTCGCCGCTTTTAAGAAATCGCCGGCCATCTCCCAATTTATGTCGGGAAATGGCCGGCGATCACTTTCGATTATAAGCTGGATAGTAACATAGTAGATGACGGCAGAAAAAGACCTGCACGGTCCATCCAGTCTACCCAACAAGATAAACTCACATGTGCCATTTTTTGTGTATACCTTACCTTGATTTGTACCTGTCTTTTTCAGGGCATAGACCATATAAGTCTGCCCAGCACTATCCCCGCCTCCCAACCACCAGCCCCGCCTCCCACCACTGGCTCTGGCACAGACTATTACCATAGCCCTTATGGGTGAAGGGGGGGCACCTACATGTGGGTACAGTGGGTTTTGGGGGGGTTTGGAGGGCTCCCATTTACCACCACAAGTGTAACAGGTAGGGGGGGATGGGCCTGGGTCCACCTGTTTGAAGTGCACTGCACCCATTAAAAACTGCTCCAGGGACCTGCATACTGCTGTCATGGAGCTGGGTATGACATTTCAGGCTGGCACAGAGGCTGGCAAAAAAATGTTTTTTAATTTTTTTTGGGTGGGAGTGGGTTGGTGACCACTGGAGGAGTAAGGGGAGGTGATCCCCGCTTCCGTCTGGTGGTCATCTGGTCAATTGGGGCACTATTTTGTGACTTGGTCCTAAAAATAAATGGACCAAGTCCACCCAGCGAAATGCTTGTTCGAACCGGCCACCTTTTTTTCCATTATAAGCGAAGCCGGCCATCTCGTACCCACGCCCCCGCCTCCTGTCCCACCTTCACTACCCTCCCAACACACCCCCTTGAAGGTTGGCTGGCACTGCGACGAAAAAGCAGTTGGGGCCGGCCAAAATCGTTTTTCAATAATACCCGATTTGTATGGAAGATCGCCGTCGATCACTTTCAAAAATGAGCCTGATAGTAACATAGTAAATGACGGCAGATGAAGACTGTAGGGTCCATCCAATCTGCCCAACAAGATAAACTCATGTACATGGTATGTGATACTTTATTTGTATACACCTACCCTAGGACTGATGTGAATGTCTGTGCTTACCTACTTTTCTTTATTAAATAGTTCCTAAGGCTCCTTCATACCCTCTTATTCTAGGTGTCCTGTTGTAAAATTACCCTAACTGTGACCCTGGGTAAACTAAGGGTTCCTTTTACTAAGTGGTGGTAAGCCCAATGCGGGCTTACCACTCACTATACAGGAAGTACCTCTGGGCTACCGCAGCAGCCCAGCAGTACTTCCCACCCTAGCGCATCATCATTTATTTACTTTTGTAGCACCAGAGTGTACCCAGCGTTAATTGGGCAGTGCCACATGCTGCCCTGTTACCGCTGGGTTAACACAGGAGCCCTTACTACCACCTCAGTGGGTGGCAGTAAGGATTCCCCCCCCCCCCCCAAAAAAAAAATGGCCACGCAGCAAGTGCTTTATTTGCCGCCTGTCCATTTCCTGTTGGAAAGTGAGACTTCTCGTTTACCAGCTGCAGTATAAGGGGGCCGATGCAAGCACCGCCCCACTTTTGCCACAGCTTGGTAAAAGGGGGCCTAATACAATTAACCAATCATCGTACTTTCATTTGTAAAACAGTAAATCGTCGGCTTTGTAGTAATTGAATGTTAGTGAGAATGCATTGTTGATTTCTATATCAATGTGTTAATTAAAAGCTTATTTAAAATGCAATTGGGTATATTAGCCAGGAGCACAGAATGAATTATGGAACAGTTTTATAATTAAACAAGCACTTGCAGTGAATTCTTTTTTTCAAAGAAGCTTTTTGCTTTACTTTGTTTACTCTGTGATTAATTGTTTTCTTGACAGTAGAATTCCAGGAAATCTTTCAGCTGTAAAGTTTTGCATCATATAGCTTTTACTGTAATTCATAGGAGCTATCTTATAACTATTATACAGTTGCAGTACAAACATTGAGAAATAGGTAGAAACCTTCTTTTTCTCCCACAGTTTCGTTGAAGATGCCCTGATCAAAACAATAACAAGTAGTCACTACATGATTAATATTTTCACTTTTTGCTGTTGAGCCTTCATGATCATTGGGTTATTTGGAAGATGGATGCTCACGCAAAACTAACAGCAGCCCGCCTTATGCAAATAGCACCAAGGAGTTATGGGCATACCCAACAAAAGAGGCAAGTGCATGGTTGCAGTATGACTTGTCCTTCTGTATGTGGAAATATCTTTCTGGCTTGCTCTCAGAATGCACCGGATCATCCTTACTTTATAATCTCCGTTTCCATTAAAAAGGAATATGTATACATACCCTCTATTCCTCTATCATATCTCTCTCTCTCTCTTTCTTTCTCTCTCTCTCAAGAATATTTTATTTGCAAAGTTGCATGCAAAGCAGCACAAAAAAAAAGAAGAAACAACCAACGCAGATAGAGAATTGTCCATTTATCCCTACTCTCTGCTTTCTATCTATTAACCAGTTTCACATTTTTCACATTTCATCTTTATTTAATACACTGAAAACAAAATCGATTAATTAAGGGGCCCTTTTACTAAGGCACATAGGTGCCTATGTGCATCCAACGCACGTCAAATTGGCACTACCGCCTGGCTACCACTTGTCCCAGGCAGTAATTTCACTTTTTATAAATGATCTCCCGTGGGGCAGCACTTTACAAAACCAGAACACTGTACCAGTGATTTCATGGTAAGAATCCTGAAAGGGAACTTTAAAACAATACAGGAATGTAAGACCTTTGAAGTCAGAATGATTAAATATTTTGACACCCACCAGACAGAACTTAACAAAGATCTGGGTTTTCTAGCCCATTATAAACCATAAAATTGTACTGCTTTGTCACCCTCCTATCTCCATGCATATCTCCCTGTCCCTCATCCACCCGACTCTTCCTGTCTCTCACCTATCCACCCCCATCCTGTTAGACTGTCACTAAAATGTTTTGATGTTTCACTTATATATACTGTCATCTACCAACATTTGCTTATTTCCGATCTGACGAACAGGGGCAACCTTTGAAAGCTAATCAAGAAATGGTATCTTATTTTCTTTTACATGTTTTATTTTGTTTTATTTCTATTGATTACCTTTAAAAGTGGATTAACATGGCTACCACACCTCTCTGCTAAAAATGATCTGTAAGTAGTAGATCTGGAAATCAGGTGATCAAATTTGCAGATGACAAGAAACTATTCAAAGTTGTCAAAATGCATGCGGATTGTGAACAATTGCAGGAAAACCTTAGGAAACTCGGAGACTGGGCATCCAAATGACAGATGAAATTTAATGTTGACAAATGCAAAGTGATGCACATTGGGAAGAATAATCCGAATCATAGTTATCTGATGCTAGGGTCCATGTTAGGAGTCAGCACTCAAGAAAAAGATCTAGGTGTCATTGTAGACAATACATTGAAAACTTCTGTTCAGTGTGTGGCTGTGGCCAAAAAAGCAAACAGGATGCTAAGAACTGAACTCTCTACACATGACTGCCTAAGCTACTCTGTCACTAATGAGCATTAATGTACTACCACTTTATTTCTCATGCCGGAAATGAACTTCTATAATGGATTGCCTAACTTACTCTCTAAGTTACTGTCTAACATACTTTGTAATTTACTCTATAATTTGTGAACTCTAATGCAATACCACTCTGTATTTCTCATTCCGGAAATGGCAAATGCCATTATGGCATAATGTAAGCCACATTGAGCCTGCAAATAGGTGGGAAAATGTGGGATACAAATGCAACAAATAAATAAATTAGGAGAGGGATGCAAAATAAGACCAAAAATATTATAATGTCTCTGTATCACTCCATGTTGTGACCTCATCTTGAGTATTGTGTTCAACTCTACTTCCCGCACCTCAAAAAAGATATAGTGGAATTAGAAAAGGTTCAAAGAAGAACGACCAAATGATAGAGGGGAAGATTAAGCTTTTAATGTTTCCAAATCAATGTCTTAAAGTGGCTTAAAGCATGCAAAAGTATTATCATTTGTTCAGGGATATCCAGAAGCAAACCTCCTTGATCAGAGCTATATGAAATAAAGCCCATAAGAGAATTCAATCCCATAAGAGGAAAACAATAACAGCAACAAATTCAACCACAGACAACTAATAAAAATAAACACATCGAACCCTCCCACAGACCCACGCCGCTCAATCCAACTAGGATACATCAATGCACGATCAGCAGTAAGAAACTCAGTAGACATACTAGACTGGATCACCACAGAGAATCTAGACCTTCTATTTATCACAGAAACCTGGTTCCATAGCCCCACAGACCCTGCCATCCTAGAAACATGCCCACCAGAATACAAAATCACTCACTGGGCAAGGAGTGGAAAAAGAGGGGGCGGCATAGCCATAATCTACAAACCCGAATTCACCATCACAACCACGGGTGAATCTACCTCACCACAACTTGAAATCGCATCGACAAGAATTAACCACCCAAACTTCATAGGACACCTTAATGCAATCCTATTCTACAGACCACCAGGTAAATGGCAAGACTCCCAAACACAACTCATGGACTTCATCTCGAATACATGTGTATCTGCCACAAACGTCCTTATAATAGGAGACATCAACCTACACCTCGAAGATGACACCTCAACAGGAACACGAGAATGCAAAGAATTCCTAAAACTCTGGGACCTGCGCGCACCCAGCACGCAACCAACACACGAAAAAGGACACACACTGGACATCATAACATACAAATTTGACCAGGATTCAACTATCACACTCACTGAAACAAGATGGACACCTACATTATGGTCAGACTACCATAAAGCAAATGTCTCTCTATACTGGCAAAAAACACACATACACACAATAAATAAACATGAGCGAATAACATACATCATGAGAGGAAAAATCAATCCCACAACATTTTGGCAACAGATCTACCAGAAAGAATGGTCAACCAATGCTGATACCATCCAATTCCTCCAAGAATGGGACGATCTATGCACAACAACATTAGACAAAATCGCCCCAATCCAAACCAGAACATCACACAGAAAAAAATCAAACCCATGGTTCACCGAAGAGCTGAAAAAGCTTAAAACACAAGTCAGGAAACTAGAGCGTGTATGGATAAAAAAAAGAGATGAACATACACTAAATGCCTGGAAACTACTAAGGAGGAAATACAAATACACCATTAAACAGACTAAAAGACTACACTACAAAACAATAATAGGACCAAACTACAAAGACACACATAAACTCTTCCACCTTGTGCACAAACTGCTAGACACTACACCAGTTACTAACAATAGCAAAGATATGCCAGATGTAGACAACCTTGCGAAATATTTCAAGGAGAAAATTATACAATTACGACTTAGAATACCTGCCAGCCATAGCAAATATGCCACACTCCTAGAATGCCTAGACCCCGAAGACGGAATATACACAGCAGACAGAACCTGGACTGAATTTGAACCACTATCAGAAGACCTCATCTCTAAAACACTTAAAAGATATGCCAAATCCCACTGCAAATTAGACATATGCCCAAACAACCTCATGAAATCAGCTCCTCAACAATTCATAACAGACCTAACGAACCACACAAACTTCATGCTACAAAACGGACTGTTCCCAAAAGAAAAAGGAAAAATTTTACTCACGCCTATACCCAAAGACACAAAGAAAAGCGCAAGAGAAATAACCAACTACAGACCAGTAACATCCATACCACTAACAACCAAAATAACGGAAGGAATGGTAACTAAACAACTTACCAACTATCTAAACAAACACTCAATATTGCATGATGCCCAATCAGGTTTCCGATCAAACCACAGCACAGAAACAGTATTAATTACCCTCATGACTAAATTTAAACAAATGATTGCAACTGGTAACAATGTACTCCTCCTACAATTTGACATGTTGAGTGCCTTCGACATGGTTGACCACGGAGTCCTATTACACATACTTGAATACTTTGGCATTGGAGGAAATGTCCTAAACTGGTTCAAAGGGTTCCTAACCAAGCGTTCATACCAAGTCACATCAAATTCAACCACCTGAATGTGGAGTACCGCAAGGATCACCTCTCTCACCAACCATCTTCAACCTAATGATGATCCCCTTGGCAAAACTCCTATCAAACCATAACCTCAACCCACATATATACGCCGACGATGTAACAATATACATCCCTTTCAAACAAGACATCAAGGAAATCTTCAACGAAATTAACCAAAGCCTATACATCATGAACACCTGGGCAGACGCATTTCGTCTGAAACTGAATGCAGAAAAGACTCAATGCCTGATACTCACTTCCCAGTACAACACGAAGGAATTTACCGCTATAAATACACCAAAACTAAACCTCCCAATCTCAGAAACGTTAAAAATCCTTGGAGTTACTATCGATCGCCACCTAACACTTGAAACCCACGCAAACAACACAACCAAAATGATGTTCTACGGCATGTGGAAACTGAAAAGATTAAGATCATTCTTCCCAAGATCCGTTTTTCGCAGCCTAGTGCAATCCCTCGTACTCAGTCATCTGGATTACTGCAACTCGCTGTACGCAGGCTGCAAAGAGCAAATCCTGAGGAAACTTCAGACAGCCCAGAATACAGCAGCCAGACTCATCTTTGGAAAACCAAAATATGAAAGTGCAAAACCCTTACAAGAGAAGTTACACTGGCTCCCACTTAAGGAATGCATTACTTTTAAAGTATGCACATTAGTCCACAAAATTATCCACGGCGAAGCCCCAGCCTACATGACTGAGTTAATTGACTTACCACCCAGAAACGCCAAAAGATCATCACGAACCTTCCTCAACCTACACTTCCCTAACTGCAAGGGCCTGAAATACAAGACGCTACACGCGTCAACCTTTTCCTACATGAGCACGCAGTACTGGAACACACTTCCGCGCAACCTGAAAACGATTCACGAACAAACCAACTTCCGCAAATCACTGAAAACACATCTTTTTGATAAAATCTACGGAAAGAAACAAAACATATAAAATCCACACTCAATGCTCCGTTATACATCAACACATCCACCTAATAATTCTCAATCCTGAAATCACACCACACTCATACCTCTAACCAAAGAAGATGTATACCATAGGCTATCCGTTGTTTATTTGCTATATATTGTCCTCTGAATCTCTAGTTTTTCTTTGTTTTCCTTTCAATGTTTCTATATTCTTTTCCATTGATATATTCCTTAACGATACTTTGATTTGATTTGATTTGTTTTGTATAACTCTTCACAATGTAATCCATAACCGAATTGGAACAAAATGTAATTTCCATTATTCATAATGTATTGTAAGCCACTTTGAGCCCGCAAAAAGGTGGGAAAATGTGGGATACAAATGCAATAAATAAATAAATAAATTCACCCTCTCCTCTTCACTCCAAAGAATAAAGATTTCTCCACATCTTGTTTTATCAGCAATAAAATCCACAGGTCAAATTCTGTCTTCTATATAAATCTACACAGAAGCTTGATCTTCACTGATTTAGGAACATATCTGTAGACTGTAACATCTGATGTTATAGACTGTGGTTAGGTTTCAGGGATTGATTGATTAATTGAATTATCTTTAGTGCACCAGATTCTTTCATTTTGAAAATAGAAAGGCCTTTCTAGGATTTAGGTTTACTGATAACTTATGTTATGGAGTTTAAATTAATATATTTGTTAATAGTAGCATTGAGTGCAGATTTTTCCTGGTGCATATATAATCCATCTAGAACATTTGAAATATGTGGAATATAAGATTTTTACAATAAACAATATTGTTCCTGAAACAACAACAAAATGTTTAAAAACTATTAAAATTCCTACAAAGGACATGGGAAACTAAATAAAACAAACTTTTGGGGGTTCATATTTCTAGAGCTCATTCCTGTACATGGTAATTCTGCTAGATTTGATTGAACTAGAGATTAAGGTGCAAACCAGGGGTGTATCTGCGTTGGGGCCACAGGGGCCTGGGCCCCCGCAGCTTTCACCCTGGACCCCCCCTACCGCCGTCAACCCTCCCTCGCCGTCGCTGTCACCTACCCCCGACGAGGTCCGCTTCCTCCTGCCGGTGCCTTTAAAAATATTACTTCAGCTGGCGGGGGACCCCAACCCCCACCAGCCCAGCCGAGATCTTGTTTAAGTTCTTCTTCCTCGTGCTGTTGAAAGCTGCATCCCTTCCAGTTTCGGATGGAGTCTGACGTCACAGCACGTTGACTGCACGTACAACGTGCTGCGACGTCAGACTCCGTCCGAAACTGGAAGGGAATGGATGCAGCTTTCAACAGCATGAGGAAGAAGAACTTAAACAAGATCTCGGCTTGGCTGGTGGGGGTTGGGGTCCCCCGCCAGCTGAAGTAATATTTTTAAAGGCACTGGCAGGAGGAAGCGGACCTCAGCGGGGGGGTAGGTGACGGTGGTAGGCGGGGGAGGGCTGACGACGGTAGGGGGGGCGGCGGCCGAGGGGGGCTATAATGTGCCCCCTCACTCTAGCCCCTGCCCCCCTATCTCCGAACCTCAGATACACCCCTGCAAACAATAATGTTGTGAAGAGCTTTGTTTTTGTGGTATGAGAATAGTAAAAAACTGAGTGAACCAGTAAACATCTCAATGACAGTCATGAGAAAAAGTGGGAGAACGTTGTGAAAGTGTTCATATGATATGACAGAAGAGAGTTCATACGCTATAAAGAAACTGACAGTGCGAACATTCCATCTGAAGACATAGCACACATTATTTTTGTTACTTAGAAAATCAGTTTCACATAACATCTTGAGAACTGAATTCTATTTAAAAAAAAAGAATTATAGAAGAAAACTCATGCAAAATTAGTTAGCATTTTTTATGCATTTGGTTAAAAAAAAGGAAGGTAATTAAACCTGTGAAGTACTGGAGAACTGGAAACTGGCAAGGTTCCTGATGCCTTCAAACATGCCGTAGTCACACCACTCCTTAAAAAACCTTCATTGGACCCTACCTGTCCTTCCAACTATCGCCCCCATCTCCCTCCTGCCTTTTCTATCCACGATACTTGAACATGCTGTTCACCGCCGTTGCCTTGACTTTCTTTCATCTTAAACTATTCTTGATCCACTTCAATCTGGCTTTCGCCCCCTTCATTCAACTGAAACAATGCTTGCTAAAGTCTCCAATTATCTGTTCCTAGCCAGATACAAAGGTCTCTATTCTATCCTCATCCTTCTCGATCTATCTGCTGCTTTTGACACTGTTGGTCAAAGCCTACTCCTTGATACGCTGTCCTCACTTGGATTTCAGGCTCTGTTCTTTCCTGGTTTTCTTCTTATCTCTCCCAGCGTACCTTTAGTGTATACTCTAGTGGATCCTCTTCTACTTCTATCCCACTGTCAGTTGGTGTACCTCAGGGATCTGTCCTGGGACCTCTTCTCTTCTCCATCTATACTTCTTCCCTTGGTACTCTGATCTCATCCCATGGTTTTCAGTATCATCTTTACGCTGATGACTCCAAGATATACCTCTCTACACCAGAAATCTCAGCCAAAACCCAGACCAAAGTATCAGCCTGCCTGTCTGACATTGCTGCCTGGATGTCTCAGCGCCATCTGAAACTAAACATGACCAAGACTGAGCTTCTTATCTTTCCCCCTAAACCAACCTCTCCTCCTCCCCCATTCTCTATTTCTGTGGATAACACTCTCATCCTTCCTGTCTCATCAGCTCGTAACCTTGGGGTCATCTTCGACTCCTCCCTCTCCTTCTCTGCACATATTCAACAAACTGCTGAAACCTGTCGTTTCTTTCTCTATAATATCAGCAAAATTCACCCTTTTCTTTCTGAGCACACTAACAGAACCCTCATCCACGCTCTTATCACCTCTCGCTTAGATTATTGCAACTTGCTTCTCACAGGTCTCCCACTTAGCCATCTCTCTCCTCTTCAATCTGTTCAAAATTCTGCTGCATGACTAATATTCCGCCAGGGTCATTATGCTCATATTAGCCCTCTCCTCAAGTCACTTCACTGGCTTCCTATCCATTTCCGCATACAGTTCAAACTCCTCTTATTGACATATAAGTGCATTCACTCTGCAGCTCCTCAGTACCTCTCCACTCTCATCCCTCCCTACATTCCTCCCTGGGAACGCCATTCACTGGGTAAATCTCTCTTACCTGCACCCTTCTCCTCCACCGCTAATTCCAGACTCCGTTCCTTTTATCTTGCTGCACCATATGCCTGGAATAGGCTTCCTGAGCCGGTACGTCAAGCTCCATCTCTGGCCATCTTCAAATCTAAGGTAAAAGTCCACCTTTTTGATGCTGCTTTTAACTCCTAACCCTTATTCACTTGTTCAGAACCCTTATTTTATCATCCTCACCTTAATATTCCCTTATCTTTTGTTTGTCCTGTTTGTCTGTCCTAATTATATTGTAAGCTCTGTTGAGCAGGGACTGTCTCTTCATGTTCAAGTGTACAGCGCTGCGTACGTCTAGTAGCGCTATAGAAATGATAAGTAGTAGTAGTAATGCCAGATGACTCTTGTTTCGTTTGTCAGAGGGACCATCCCAATCTGGAAAATCATAAGCTCATCAGGGCACACCATATTGTACTTAGACTTTTAATTCTGATTATAATTATAAGGGGTTTTTGTTTTTTACTAAGCTGCATTAAGCACAATATCACCTTGTATTCATTCATACCTTGTATTTGTTCAGACTAGAATCGGCTAATGCCATTAACAGTAATATGTAAGCCACATTGAGCCTGCAAAAAGGAGGGAAAATGTGGGATACAAATGTAACAAATAGGGGCAAGATGGTGACTGAGATAGAGCTCTGAGAAGACACTTCTATTAAAATACCTTGATTTTCTCGCACATCCTTGATATGCCTAAGAGGAGAGACAGGCAGAGAGCGAGCCCCGCAGCTCCTGCTCTGCCGTCGGTTGGCAATTTGGAGCATTTCTTTACACCAAGAATATTATCGGGTGCAGGAATTCCGATGTCGGAGAGAGCGGGGGAAGGCGAGCCGCCTCTCCGTCTGGACACCGAAACAACGCTGAGTCCCGAACAGCGGTTAGCCCCACCCATGCCAGCAGACAAGCCGAGAAGGGACCGAGAAACCCCTAGTTCCCAAGAGGTGGAGCGGGACCCAACTCGGATGGAAGTCTGCTGAGGACTACAGCACACGAAGTGCTGTAATCAAAGGATGAGGGAGCCTTGACTGGAGACCAGCAGCTGAAGGAAATGGGACTGCTAGAGCAAACTATACATCCAGAACAATTAAGTCTTTACTAGGAGAGAAGCCAGATAATATAACTTTAGAAGCCATTTGAGAGGCATTACAGAAACTGGAAGCTTCTTTTTTCACAAAAATTGTCTTTATTATTTGATCAGTCTTAGACTTTATTAAATAAAAATCCAATCTTAGAAGGAAAAATACAAACTTTGGAAAAATCAACGGAAAATAATGTGAAAGAAATACAAAAGGTTCAACAGGTGCAAACCAATTTAATCATAGAAAATCAATATCTCCAGAATAAAATAGAAAGCTTGGAGAATATACAGAGATCTAGTACACTTACTTAGACTGATAAACTTCCCAAAGCAGCCTTTGATAGCTCCATTAATAACTTTTAAAAGATATTTAGGTGAAGTTTTGAAAGATACCAGAAAAGGCATATCCTCCAATATCAAAAATGTACTATTTATTACCATTTAAGAAAAAGGAGAGTCAACAACTAGAAGATCAAGAAACTGAAACACCATTTGATGTTTTGGATTTAAACCTGACACAAACTTTGGAAGATGATAATTTGAGAGTAATTCCAATGACCTTAATAGTTTCCCCTGTATTACAACCGGACAGAGATTGGATTCTAAAACAGTTTTTCCTACATAGAGAACTTTTTATGAACTATAAAATAAGAATGTTTCCTGATATTTCTAAAGCATCCCAAAAACGGCGTAAAGAATTTCTTAAATTACACCCAAAGATACAACAATTGGGAGCTCTCTTCTGGTTAAACTTCACAATTCTGAGCAGCAACATTTTTTTAAATAAAAGAATTAGCATAACTTATAGCCTCCTTGTTTAGTTCAGTTCAGAAAACAAGATTCAAACATGAAAATGTTAAACTACAATTGTTGTTGCTTCAACCCCACCCTGGGAAATTCACAATAAAATAGGAGCTGTGGAGCATAGGGGGGATCTTTTGCTAATGCATAATGCATGCTAATGGATCTTAGTGTGAACTAACGGCCACATGAACCACAGGAATAAAGGGATAGATTCTATATATCACGCCTAAAAATCAGCATAAAAAATACACCTAGGCATATTATATAAAGTATACCTAAATTTAGATGTACTTTATAGAATATACCTTAGTTTCCATGTGGTTTGCAGAATATACTGAGTGCCAGTCAGCACAACTAAATTTAGTTGCGGGCAGTTACACCAAGTAAAAGTTTTTCTATCTGGTTATTGTCGTAGGACTGGTGTTTCTCCACTTTACATGGTTGTTGTTCTCACCATTAGCATGCACTAAGCATTAGTAAAAGAGTTCCAGAGTGTGTGTGCTGTATATAGGTTCAGCCATTTTAAAATAGTCATTTTACATATCTAAGGGGCCCTTTTACTGATGGACATTAGTGTGCATTAAAATGCTGCACAGCCATTTTATACCTATAGCACACACTAAGCTTTAATAAAAGGGCCCCTAAGCAGTGGCGTACCAAGGGGGGGGCGGTGGGTGCACGCCGCTGGGGGGTGCCGTACGCGCCTGTCTTTTGTTCGTTCCATGCTCCCTCTGCCCCGGAACAGGTGGCGTGCACTCGGGGGGGTTCTTTCGCAGGGGAGTGTCCTTTCGCTGGGGGGGGGGGGGGGTCGCGCTGCACCCGGAGGGGCAGGGCCATCGGCGATCCACCCCGGGTGTCAGCCCCCCTAGGAATGCCACTGCCCTAAGTAACTTTTAATTCAGGAGAATGGTTCTTGAAAATTGTTTTTTTCTAAAACATTATAAAAGAAAATTAGACTTATGGAAAACGTAGTTTTGACAAAGAATTAGAATTTTTGGAGGGTGGGAGGTTGGATTAATCACATTAATCCAACCTCCCACCCTCCAAAAATTCATAAAATTTGTAATCACATTAGAAATCAGCACTTCTTTATTTCTTGTTCCTGTCATCCAATCCTCTGTAGGCTACAACTGCTTTTTTGGATCAACTTTCCTGACTTGCTTTTAGCACATTATCTGTCAGTTGATTGATTTGCTACTCTGGGTGATGTTCATGGTCATGTCCTTGTAAATTGTAATGGCTTCACTCAGAAGCTCCTTGAATTACTTGAATCTTGCCAGACTGCCATTTGTATCTCCCTACCAAATAAAAAGAGCTGGTCTTTTTACCCCATGGGGCTCATTTTCAAAGCACTTAGACTTACAAAGTTCCATAGAAACCTATGGAACTTTGTAAGTCTAAGTGGTTTGAAAATACGCCTATGAATTAGTAAGGTGAATCTGTAAATATATTTTTTTTATTTATTGCATTTGTATCCCACATTCTCCCACCTATTTGCAGGTTGAATGTGGCTTACAAAATCCCGTTATGGCATCGCCATACCGGGGTGAAAGATACAATTGGTGTTACAAAGAGACCAAGGATGACAAAATGAAGATCAGCAAACAGTTATAGAAAGAAGATAGGTGGAGTGGTGATGTGTTCTAGTTAGGCTATTGATCCTTGTGGTAGGCCTTGTTGAAGAGATAGGTCTTCAGAGATTTGTGAAAGTTATTTATTTCGTGAGTTGTTTTTAAGTTACGTGATAGTGCGTTCCACAGGTGCGTGCTCATGTAGGAAAAGCTGGTCGCATGCTCTTCTTGCTTTCTAACACAACCCTTTTTGAGGGCTACTGGCCTTGACCATGAAATTTTTAAAATGTAAAGAAAAAAGAGAAGGCTATGAAGAGAGTCAAAGGGAAGCAGAAAGGGTACAACATAACAAATGTAGGGCCCCTTTTACAAAGGGCTTACCACTTGCTAAAAAGGAAGTTCCTACCCCCCCCCCCCCCCCCCCCGTGCACGTCATATCCAGCACTACAAAAATATATTTATTTTTGTAGCGCTAGTGTGTACCCAGCAATAATCAGGCAGTGCTGCACGCTGCCCGGTTACTAGTGGGTTAGCAAAGGAGCTCTTACCACCACCTCAATTGGTGGAGATAAGAGCTCCCCCTGAAATGGCCGCACGGCCATTTCCTAAAAATAAGAAAGACCTCCCTTTTACCTGCTATGGTAAAAGGGGGCCTCGGTGCGCATCAAAAACACATGCCGTCACCAGCATAGACTCCAACTATCAATCATTACTCAGCAACACTTTCTTTCTGCAAATTATTCCAGAACTCATCCCCTTGGACTGGATCCCCACTCCTCTCACACCTATAGTCCTCCCCCCCAGTGACTCTGGAGAGTTCTACTCCTACCTTTTAGTAATTTTTATTATAATGAGGGATTACAACTGTAACCCTCTTTTTTTATCTTGTTTCTTGGTCCTACTCCCCAATACGGGCACTCTGATCATCCCATCTCAGCCAGTTGCTGATACCATCTCTTCGCCAGATATATTTTGCCTCCATTTGGAGTCATGTTTTCAATGTGAACGGTCCTTCCCTCTGAAATGCTCTTCCCCTCTCACTTTGCCTGGAGGCAGTATATCAAAATTATAGTAAACTTGAATCTTCACATGGGCTGATCATGGCGGGGGCATAGGCAGTGCTGTCAATTACACACACGATTTACAGAACACCAAATTTAGGTCCCTGCAGTTATATTAGGTGTATGGCTGGAATAACTGCAGACACCTAACTGTTAGGTACACCAGTACCAGGTTCCTTTAGTATTCTATAATTTCATTTGGTTGTTAAGATTCCATTATAGAATAGATTTTCACTGCACAGCATTGGGACACCTGAAAGGGGCACGCAGATATAGAATTACCTCCATATAGGTTAATTTTATAAATTTTCCCACATGTAAAAGAGCTTTTATAAATCATACCAGGAATTGTACACATAAGACTATGTATGATGACAGGAAGGCCCGTACTTTTATGTGGCTGAACTGAGAGCTGGCATTACCTGAATTAAGAGCTGCTCATTCAGCACAGGTGGGACTCATGTAGGAGATGACTTCAGCCAGTGGCATAGCTACGTGGGGCCATGGGGGCCTGGGCCCCTGTAGATTTGGCCCTGGACCCCCCTGCCGATGACCCTCTCGACCCCCCTCCCACCGCCAACCTGCCGTCGCCTACCTTTGCTGGCGGGGGACCCCAAACCCCGCCAGCCGAGGTCCTCTTCTTCTGCCGCAAGACTTCGTTCTGTTTCTGAGTCTGACGTCCTGCACATTGTACGTGCAGGATGTCAGACTCAGAGAAACAAAACGAAGCCTTGTAGATCAGTCAGCAACGCGGCCGCTGGCTGATCTGCAAGACTTCGTTCTGTTTCTCTGAGTCTGACGTGTACGTGCAGGACGTTGGACTCGCAGAAACAGAACGAAGCCTCAGCTGGCGGGGGTTAGGTGACGGCGGTGGTGGGGAGGAGGGGTCAAGAGGGTCAGCGGCAGAGGGGGTCAAAGTTGTTGGTGGTGGTGGCGGCGGCGGGGGGAGAGGTCGGCAATGGCAGTGGGGGGGGGGGGGGGGTTGGCGGCACCAGGGGGGGCTAAAATGTGCCCCCTCACCTCAGGCTCTGGATCCCCCTCCCGCCGAAGTCTGGCTACGCCCCTGGCTTCAGCTGATGGAGCTTGGTATCCCTGCCAGTCAGGCTGTTCTCCCAAGCCTTTAATACATAGGGTAACTGACTATACATTATTCTGCATCTGGACTAGCTTGCTACACACACTGTAACTTAGATCAGTTCCTTATCTCTTGCTTAACTATACAAAGAACTTGCCTTTAGCCATCCATCTATTTATTCCAGCTGACTCTATATCATGCATCTTGTCCCCATCTACAGATCTGCACTTGGCCTCTCAGCTATATGATATGTATTGTAGAAAAGCATAAGTATCATAGATATGTTATTTGAATGTTCTAATGTGTGCTTATTAGCTGTTTCATTAGTATTATGCTGACATCGTGTTACAGGTATCTCTCTGTTATTTGAATTTCAGTGCTGTTAAATGTGAATACTTTTGATACTGTACCATGGTAGTACTATTATTAGGTTTTGATTTGCCCGGTTGGTGTCTTGGCATGTGACCATCTCTAAGGTCGACCTAAATTTCACATTTTGGGCGTCCCCGAGTGTATTATCGAAACAATCTTGTTTCGATAATATGGGTTTTCCCACCCCTTCACCGGGACGTCCTGCGAGGACATCCTCAGGAAAACATGGGTGCCCCTTTCGATTATGCTCCTCCAAGGGTTCCTTATATTAAGCTGCGGTAAAAAGTGGTTTGCAGTAGTGTGGCCGCATGTTTCTGGAGCGCGCTGGGAAAAAAAGGCTTTTTTAATGGGGGCAGTAAATGGCTGTGTGGTAGAATTAAAAGTAACGTGCAGCTCTTACCACCACCTATTGACCTACCAGTAAGGACTCACATGGTACATACACAGTATTTGCCAATGTGGCTGAACTTCCAATTGCCGCTGGAAATGCCCCCCCCCCCCCCCCCCATGGTAGATAATAGAAAAATACTTTCTACCGCAGGGAATGCACATGCCAACTTCAAAGTTACCACCGGGTGGGCATGCTAATCGGACGGTAGTGTCGAGTTGGCGCACTCTACATGCATGGCATTTAGATACAGAACAGTGTTTTCATCACCTAACACTTCATCATACAGAGAAAGCTAAATGTACTCACCTGTGTTTAGGCACAAACGAACAAGTGCAGATGTTTGCTGGCATTTCCCCCTTCCCCATTTGCTGCAAGTTTCTCATGTATATTATTTGAATATATTTAGCTTGAACATTGAATATTGGGGTCTAATTAGTAACTTTGAGGGGCATAATCGAATGTCACCGGCAAAATAGATCGCCGGCGATCTATTTTGGCGGTGGCGCAACAGCTGGACATAACCATATTATCGAAAAAGATGGCCAACCATCTTTTCTTTCGTTCATACGGTTTGGCCCGGCCAAATGCCAGTGTTCGCCGGGTTTGAGATGGCCGGTTTTGTTTTTCAGCAATAATGGAAAAAAATGCCAGCAATCTCAAACCCGGCTAAATCCAAGGCATTTGGTCGTGGGAGGAGCCAGCATTTGTAGTGCACTGGTCCCCCTGATATGCCAGGACACCAACCGGGCACCCTAGGGGGCACTTCTAAAAATTAAAAAAATATATACAAATACCTCACAGGTGCATAGCTCCTATCCTTGGGTGCTGAGCCTCCCAAATCCCCCCAAACGCACTCCCCACAACTCTACACCATTACCATAGCTCTTATGGGTGAAGGAGAGCACCTACATGTGGGTACAGTGGGTTTTGGGGGGGTTTGGAGGGCTCAACACTTAGCACCACAAGTGTAACAGTTCAGAACCCTTATTTTATCATCCTCACTTTAATATTCCCTTATCGCTTGTTTGTTCTGTCTGTCTGTGCTAATTAGATTGTAAGCTCTGTCGAGCAGGGACTGTCTCTTCATGTTCAAGTGTACAGCGCTGCGTACGTCTAGTAGCGCTTTAGAAATGACAAGTAGTAGTAGTAGGTCATCCCCCATTTCCTCCGGTGGTCATCTGGTGAGTTGGGGCACCTTTTTGAGGCTTGGTTGTGAAAATAAAAGGACCAAGTAAACCCGGCGAAATACTGATTAACGCCGCTTTTTTTTCCATTATCCGTGAAAGCCAGTCATCTGGTAGCCACACCCATGCCCGCCCATGTCCCACCTTCACTACGTCACTGACACGCCCCCTTGAACATTCGCCGGCTCGGCAACGGGAAAGCGGTGATGGTGTCAAGCAGCTTTCGATTATACCGATTTCGCCGCTTTTGAGGGATCGCCGGCCATCCCCCGATTTATGTCGGAAGGTGCCCATCGATCACTTTCGAAAATAAGCCTGATAGTAACACAGTAAATGACGGCAGATAAATATCTGTGCGGTCCATCCAGTCTGCCCAACAAGATAAACTCATTTTACATGGTATGTGATACTTTATATGTATACCCGAGTTTGATTTGTCCCTGCCTTTCTCAGGGCACAGACCGTAGAAGTCTGCCCAGCACTGTTCTTGTACTAAGTTCTGAAGCTAACGTCGAAGCCCCTTAAAATTTACACCCCAGCCCATCCCTATCTTTTCAGTCAAACTTCCCAGAGCAGTCAGTGATTAAAAACCAGTTGACTGCCATCAGCTGAATATTGACCAGTATGTTTCTAAACTAATAAATATTTCATGTTTACTGTAGCTTTAAGAAAATCATTAGTCACAATTTTCCTTAATTACAGATGATTGCCTACTGTATGAATATTGAACAAGTAATCTCCATTCTAAAAATAGAACTACAGCTATGCCATCATGTTTTGACAGGTGAGCAATCTCATTGGCATGTAATGTTCCATGATGAACACCAAAATTGCAAAAATAGCACTTGCTAACTGTTGCTTTTCACTGTCTGTACACATGTAATAAACAAAATTATCGCCCGGGCTTTACGGTAGCCAGGTGGTAACTCCAAATTTTAGAAAATAATGTTTTGAACAAAGTTTTGTGATCTGGACGTTTTGTTTTTTGGTCCATTTTCGAAAGAAAAAAAAAGTCTAAGTGCAAAATGCACAAAATCAAGCCATTGGGATATATAAGGAGCCAGCATTTTTTAGTAGACCGGTCCCCTGGCATCCCAGGACAGCAATAGGGCACCCTAGGAGGCACTGCAGTGGACTTCATAAAATGCTCCCAGGTACATATCTCACCATTGCTCCCCTACCTTCTGTGCTGAGCCCCCCAAAACCCACCCAAAACTCACTACCCCCCAACTGTAGACCACTACCATAGCCCTTACAGGTGAAGGGGGCACCTATATGTGGGTACAGCGGGTTTCTGGTGAGTTTTGGAGGGCTCACAGTTTCCTCAACAAGCATAACAGGTAGGGGGGGGGGGAGGTAGGAACCTGGGTCCACCTGTCTGCAGTGCACTGCACCCAACACTAGACTACGCCAGGGACCTGTACTCTGTTCTAATGGATCTGAGTTTAACATCTGAGGCTGGCATAGAGGCTGGCAAGTAATGTTTTTTATCACATCTTTGGGGGGTGGGAGGGGGTTAGTGACCACTGGGGGAACAAGGGGAGGTCATCCCTGATTCCCTTCAGTGGTCATCTGGTTATTTAGGGAACCTTTTTGTGCATTATTCATGATAAAAACAAGTCTAGCTCGAAAGTCTTAATTTTAGTCCTGGACAGTTTGGTTTTGTTCCATTATGGCTTAAAAACGTCTAAGTCTTAGGAATGCCCAAGTCCCAGCCTGAACACACCCCTGACACGCCCCCTTGAGGTTTGGACGCACGTCTGATGGACCTCTTAAAAAAAACGTCTAGAAATAGGTTTCGAAAATACTGATTTGGATGGGGTTTTTTTTTTAGAAAAACGTCCAAATGCTGCTTTATGCCACTTTTTAGACATTTTTCTATTGTGAAAATGAGCCCATATGGAACTTTTTAAGTCTAAGCGCTTTGAAAATATGTATATCAACCATAAGTCAATTTTAGGTGTTTTAGTAATAGTTGAAAGAAAAGAAAAGAAGACCTACCAAATGCCCTTTCTTTTCCTCAGCTGTCCCTACAAAAGAGGTGCAAGAACATATAAGTACATGAGTAAAAATGAAGACCAATAGGTCCAGCAGCCTGTCTCTGACATTGACAAATCCAGTTCACAAGTATCCAGCAAGATCTCAAAGAGTAGATATCTTCTTCTTGTAGATATGTAGCATTGTCTACATTTACTACAAAGGCCTTTTTTATTCTTTCTCAATTTAATATACAACTTTTTAAGATGTGCAAGACGCAAAACACATTTTCCTAATACTGCATCAAAGTATGAAATGCAGTAGCAATATCAAGCAGGTCCACTCTACATGATTTATATGCTCCACCTGCCAACTCAGAGATCATCAGTTTTGGAAAAAGTGCAGAAGCAATGTACAGGCTGAAGGGCATAACTTTAGACTAGAATAGTTTGCAATGTGGGATAAATGAATGTTTGGCTTTTAAATCATCTGCCTTTGCCAGTAACCTTATGTGAAGTTCAGTGAAGATAGAACATTTTCTTCTTCAGGTATACAGTTAGACTGCCCATAAGAGATAATCTAATTTTCTAAAATAAATCCAGAAATGCCGCACCTGGAGGCTTCTTACTAATGTCAACCAGGGAAGACCATGAACTACTAGAAGTTTTATCATTTGTCTAGTTTAGTATTCTCTGACAGCATCAGATCCACGAATTTTTCAACCTGCACCTGTAAATTTCTAATTCAGTCATCTTCTTTTTCAGAGGAGAGGAATGAAGTGGTTTTGCATTACAATCGTTAGAAAACTCTACAGTACATTTCTGTCCAAACTGATTCCAATACGGTTAGTGAAATACTGCAATTAGAGAACATGTGCATGAAAAATATTTAGTTAGTTTTTAGATTATTTTCAGAACGCTAATGTAAATATTAATCTTATGTAATAAAATCGGCACCAATTTAAGCTTCCTTGTCATCCTGCAAGACCAATACAGACAAGTGAGTTATGTTCCCCATCCCCAATCAGCAGATGGATAGAGAATATTGACATTTCAGTGATGCAGCCCTGGAACTTGCCAGTATTTCTCTACCACCATGCTGTCACGAATAGACTGGTGCTCTATCTTTGTTAGGCCTGAGTCCTTGGAGTATAGCCCATGACCTGTTTCCCCTTGATCATGTCCTTTGGCCAAGTGGGCTTTCAGAGCTCAGTCTACAGAGCTTTGCCCTGAATTAGCAGAAGGATGCTTTCTCCAAGAGCCCTCAGCTTCAGTCCACATGCCTTGTCTTGGTGAGGTGGTCACTGGCATTGGCCCCGCGAAGCCACTTTCAGTGGGAGTCCTAAGCCTTAGCCTATGGGCCTTATCTTGCTGAGATACTGCTTGACAGTGTTCCTGCAGGGTCATATAATTAAAGTAGCTGCCTTGAGGGCCCTAATGCTGTTCCATCCATGTCTTAGTGGGCTCCAGAGGACTCAGGGCAAATTTGTAACAGGATGGCATTCTCTACTTGTGGTGGCTCAGCTACTGTGTGTGTGAGAACAGAATTCATTTTGTCCCATCAAGGTGTCAATGCAACAATACAGGTCTCTGGAGGGTCTGAGGCTTCTTTGGAAAGGGTGGTGATTCCTCCATGCAATGGAGGCCTCATGAGTTCTGACTATCCCTTAAGGAGCTATGGTCTGAAGGGCTGAGGTCAATGGAAGTCAGGGAGAAAATCCTATGCAGGTTGTTTAACCTTCCAAGACCTCAGTTGCTGACAGTACAACTGCTCTTACCACGCCTCAGGTGGAGGTGGTAAGTGCAGTTGCACTACAGGCAGTCCAGTAACGTAAACACAGACCCAGTATCACAGGTCATCACCCCCCACATTTCCATCCCACCAGCATCCAATTTTCCCCAACATTCTCCCATCTGATCCTCAAACCCCATTAGCAGATCTCCCCCCCCCCCCCCCCGAACTAACTGGTTAATCTGGCTTTGTAACAGCTGTTGTGTACAAGCTTTGGCTTGGTGTCAGCTCAGGGAAGTTGACGCTCATTTATTTAATAGTAATTAAGTAATGCCCTTTCCCTGTGGACCTGCAGGCAAAGTAGCAGTTTGTAGTTGGTTTAGTAACATATATACAAGGTATACCACAAAGACCAACAAATGTAAACCTCTCCACAAGTATCCAGAAAAGACTTAGTATATCTGCTTGCAAGACTACTATCTTGTCTTATCTTAATCATGTCACCAAAGATCTGTTTGAAACACTTAAGAGGCATATTTTCAAAGCACTTTGGGAGGCTAAGTTCCATAGGTTTCTATGGAACTTTGGGAGGCTAAATGCTTTGAAAATGAGCCCGTTGATATCCATCTTATCATGTATTTCCATTATTCATGATGTATTGTAAGCCACATTGAGCCTGCAAAGAGGTGGGAAAATGTGGGATACAAATGCAATAAATAAATAAATAAATAAATAATACTTGCCTTAAACTATAAACACAACCCAACTCAGAGCACCATTTATAGAATAGCACTCAGCGATCATATTTTCTGCATCCAAATTTGGGCACCATTTACAGAATCTAGCACTTAGTGGGACTTTGAATATTGACCTGTAAGAATTACCAGTATTGAGTTAAATGACAATATTGTATATTGTAATACCATAATATGCGATAGTTTAAAGTATCTCTGGGTGCATAGTAATAAGAATCAACATTAGCAAATGCATACAAAATACCTTATTAATATGCAAACTGAATAATGGCAGCTTGTGTTGAACATCACATGCTTTGCTAGTCATGGAAAAATAACACCAGCTCAAACCTGGTATTATTTTCCTTGCCCAAGAGCTTTCCTAAAGGGGCCAGGCTTGTACTAATAATGACTGCTTTGATGCCCCCCTTCAATTGAACAGACAGCTCCCACATATGCTTTCCAACAGTGAAAGGCTGCCCATTCTGCAAAAAAAAAAAAAAAACCCATAGGCCCTCCACCCCCTGTAGGGAATCTTGTAGTACCAGAACACTACTGCTAGATGTCCCAGGAGCCATTTTGAACCTAGAGCCATAATAGGTAGAAGCAACTGAGGATAGCTTCTATCCCACTCCACAGGAATACAAGGGATTTTTTTTTAAGGTAAACACAGAGATGAGAGACCTACAAAGGGATCTTCATGGGATGGAGGATTTCTGAGGGGGTATTTGTGATGGGGCCTACAGAGTGGTCTTCAAAATGTTGGGGAGATCTTGCACTGTTTGGAAAAATGACTGCAGAGAGGATGGAGTATCTGTTTATGGAGGGGGGACCACTAATATCAAATCTCTGGCCCCTTTAAAAAGGTTTTTTTGGTTGTATCAGGCTGCATATTAGTGGCCCAGTGCTCCTAGGGTGCAAAATAACTTAGCTTTGGAAAGTAGATTACAAAGTTGTGTCATTCATTTATTGTGGGAGTCACTAACCTGTTGTAAAATACCAGTTTTTACTACAGGCCCCATTTTATGCAGTGTGACCTGGTTATTAAGAATGTACAAGGGAGACTCATGACAGTTTGACCTTGAATCCATGTTAGTGCTTACCACACCTTAGTAAAAAAAACCTCTAAGAGGGCAATTCTATAACACACGCTTGCCTTTAGGCATGTCTGATGAGTGTAAGGGTTCCTTTTACTAAGCAGCAGTAAAAAGTGACCTGCGGTAGTGTAGGTGCATGTTTTGGGTGCGCGCTGGGCCAGATCTTACTGCATCTACAAAAAATGTTTTTGTTTTTGTTTTTTTTAATGGGATGGGAAAAGGGCCTGTGGTAAAAATGAAGCTAGCGCACACCCAAAACTGGCCTGAGCCCTTAATATTACCCATTGAGCTAGAGGTAAAGGCTCACATGCTACATGCGTGGTGACCAGTTGGTGTGTGCAAGTGCTGATTACTGCCAGAACCAGTACATGTAGGAGGAAATAAATAAATAATTCATCCAGATGTTGTGGGTACGTGCCAAATGTGAAATTACCGCCATGAGGATGTGCTGGCCTGCTGGTAGTCTCATTTTGGTGCACGCTGCATGCACATAGAGCCTACCACAGCTTAGTAAAAGGGTCCCTCAATGCAGAATAGGCACCTTGCCCGTGCCCTTCCCCAAAACACTATTCTGAAAGCTAGCGCATAAGTGGCATAATGTATAATTGAAAAGGGAGCATAGATATAGGAGAAACCTGGACATCAAGGTGAATATCTTATTGAATACTATCAGATATGCATGTTGATTAATGGATCTACAGTGTGTCCAGAAATTAAGTGAGCCCCTAAACATTTTACATTAACAACCTCAAAGCTGCACTAAAATAATTAAAATTTTACTTACACAAAATTACATCTATTTGCATCACCAACACCAAAATTACATAGGAATCCCTCATCCCATTTAAGAGATTTTTAATTTTTACAAACTGCTGTCACAAATGTCAGTTTTCGACGTCACTTAATTACTTACTTACTTATTGACGCCATCCGTGATGTCATTGCATGTTGATAAACAAAAATGTTATCAAAAGAAGATCGAATTTAATTAAAATACTCACAGTTGAAAAAGAATGCAGCATTAAAAGATCAGATTTAAACATTTGGACTGTTCAGATTGGCATTAATTGTGTTAGAAACACTAATATTTGGGTAGTATTATTTAAAATTTGACCTCAGTAAAGTTAAGGTGGATTTCTATGAAACTAAACAATATTGTTTGGAATAGATGTCACTTTCAAATTTTAATTAATTCAGTGCAGGTTTTCGGTTTAGGGGGCTTATTTTTTCCGTACACAGTGTAGTGCCTTCCTATGTCTGCCATTAACTTGGCATAAGCGGGTGTGCCTTCTTTTTGGCACACCAATACAGGTTTGTTCTAGTATTCTGTAATGTATCAGGGCTCCCTGATGCCATTATAGAATTGGCACTCCTTGCACTGCAAAGATTATATTTGCAAGTGGGATGTACATATGGGCAGAGTTCAGGCAGAACATGGACTGGACTCAAACTTAAGGGTATACCTTGTAGAATACTATCGGGGGAATTTTTGAAAGAGAAGGGCGCCCATCTTCCGACACAAATCGGGAGATGGGTGTCCTTCCCTCAGGGTCACCCAAATCGGCATAATCGAAAGCCGATTTTGGGTGCCCTCAACTGCTTTCCATCGCGGGGATAATCAAGTTCACAGGGGCGTGTCATTACCGTACCGAAGGCGGGACGGGGGCGTGATTAAGAGATGGGCATCTTCGGCCGATAATGGAAAAAAGAAGGGCGTCCCTGACAAGCATTTGGCCGACTTTACTTGGTCCATTTTTTTCACGACCAAGTCTCGAAAAGTTGCCCGAACTGACCAGATAACCACCAGAGGGAATTGTGGATGACCTCTCCTTACTCCCCCAGTGGTCACCAACCCCCTCCCACCCAGCCTCAGATGTCATACCCAGCTCCATCACAGCAGTATGCAGGTCTCTGGAGCAGTTTTTAGTGGATGAAGTGTACTTCAGGCAGGCAGACCCAAACCCACCCCCTACCTGTTTCACTTGTGGTGGTAAATGTGAGCCCTTCAAAACCCACCACAAACCCACTGTACCCACATGTAGGTGCCCCCCTTCACCCCTTAGGGCTATGGTAGTGGTGTACAGTTGTGGGGAGTGGATTTGGGGGGGGGGGGTTGGGGGGCTCAGCACACAAGGTAAAGGAGCTATGTACCTGGGAGCAATTTCTGAAGTCCACTGCAGTGCCCCCTAGGGTGCTCAGTTGGTGTCCTGGCATTTCAGGGGGGCCAGTGCACTATGAATGCTGGCTCCTCCCATGACCAAAGGGCTTGGATTTGATCGTTTTTGAGATGGGCGTCCTCGGTTTCCATTATGGCCGAAAACCGGGGATGACCACCTCTAAGGTCGACCATCTCAACATTCAGGTCGACCATCTCTAAGATCGACTTAATGTTGAGATTTGGGCATCCCCGACCGTATTATCGAAATGAAAGATGGACGCCCATCTTGTTTCGATAATACGAATTTCCCCACCCTTTCGCCGGGACGTCCTTAGAGATGGGTGTCCCCGTTCCATTATGCCCCTTCACATGTATTGCACTTATCTGCAGCACTTAAGTGCTAACCCACCAACTGTATGGCTGGCATAAGTGCCTGCACCTAATTTTTAGGGTAGTATTAGGGTAGTATTGTTAGCCAGTTTAAAGTTCTTTTGGATTCTTTTGGCTATGTCGCCTCCATTCTATTTTCCATTACATTGACTCCACCTCCCTTCAAACTTTGGTTCATGTATACGTTATATCATTGACTAGATTACTGCAATGTGATCTACGGTTTCCAATCACGCCAACTACAAATCTTACACCGTACTGCTGCTAGGCTTCTCTGTAAAATAAAGAAATTTGACCCCCTTTTTGAAAAAACTTCATTGCCTTCTGGTAAAATATTGAATACAATTCAAGGTCCTCCTCCATACTCATACAATTTTATATACAGGTAAACCTTCATATTGATCTTCTATGATCATCCCTATGCCCCAACTCGAGTACTCCGGTCTTTAGATTTCAATCATCTAGTCCTACCCTCTCCTAGGGTCATGTATCATAATTCTACTGAGAAAGCAGCCTTTTATTTTTTAGCACCTTCTTTGTGGAATAACCTGTCCTATGAACTTAGACCTGAGCTCTCCCTTCTACGATTTAAAACCCTATCGAAGGGTTAATTTCAACTGGCTTTCAGTTGTCCTCTAGATTGAGCACTTTATTGTCTCTCCTGTAATATAGTGCAAGTGCAGCTTTGCTATTTAGAATTTTTTAAATTTTTTATTTATAACCATTTAAATTTTTACAAGTAATAAAACAACTTGCCAGAAATACAGAGAAAGTAATATATAGGAATTATTTCAGTCAGGTAATTCTATTCTCTTCCTTAGACCACTAAATAGAGAGAATGAAACAAGACAAGGAGATCAATTAAACAGTAAACAGAAAAAAAAGTGGTATTAACCTGATTATCCCCAGATATTACTCATCTAATTCATTATTCCACATTGATTATCTGGTTGGCTTCTTCAAGGCCAATACAGTGCATAGTCAAATCATTTCATTGAAAACATACTTATTGTCCAATATTAGTTAGAAAAACCAGAAGTTATTTAACAATACATATACTTAAGTCTCTAATTCAAATCCCACTGATTAAAGTAATCCCAGTTTTCACAGGCTTCACTCCTTTTAAAGTAATAATTGAGGAAATATTTCTGAGGAAAACTTTAGGAGTCATACCCGGAACTCTGGGAAAAACAATAATCGCAATATTAATCATCTATAATAATATTCATTTTATTATTCAAAGTTTCTGGTGTATTATCATTTTCAAAATCATAACCACTTCTTGCTCGTGTAGAATCATTTGTTATATCAATTTTTCACTCTCAAAGGATTCAGTTAAATTGTCCATGTAACTCTCTAATAAAATTATATCTGAAACAAAATTATTTACTGCCACCGTTAGGTCCCGAGACGCCTTCCAGATGGTATTCAATGTAACCTCCACGGGAGCCAAAAACTCCAAGTTGATTTCTCTTAGGTGTTTAGGAGTGGTTCCGCCGATTCGAGTTCTGCAGTAAACGTCCTCCGTTTCAGCATATGCCTCTAACTCACTCCTCCACTCCTTTGGACATGGTTATTGAATAATTCATGAGTGATGGAGTTGTTTTTTCCAGGTCCAAGAGCGTTGACGCTCCTTCGCCAGCGCTAATGAAAGGACTTGCCAACCCTTTCATCTGTGGGCAGTTCATCGCGCAGCGGTCCCGCACTTGCTGCTCAGGGGACAAATCGCTGGCCATTGGCAGCTGACCGCTGGTTGTCCCCTTCCTCTCAGTGCTATGTATAATTTTAACTGTAATGTTTTTATTGTAAGATTGAATCACTTGTTGAATATTTCTTCCTTATCCTAAAATGGAGTTCTTTTCCTTGCTATATTCTTATTATTGTTGTAATTGTAAACCACTTTGACCTTCTTGGAAAAGGCGGTATATCAAGTACCAATTAAATATTAAACATTAAACGTAAAGGAAAGTATGTGCCTCAAGTACCTTAACACAATAGGCTCTTTCTAGGTGCCCTCAGTTTGGATGATGCAGTAAAGATGCAAGTAACTAGACAGGAAAGAAAATGGATTAAACCTGCTTTTGGTGTGGGTATTTTTTTCATCTCAAGTCAGTGCACAATTTTGTGAACCTGAATGTATAGAGATTTCTAACATGATACCTTTTTTGGGATTCTCAGGGAGTCTTTTACGAAGCAGCGGTAAGCCCACCGCAGGCTTTCCGCTCACTAATCCGGAGCTACCGCCTGGCAACCA
The DNA here is from genome assembly GCF_901765095.1 of Microcaecilia unicolor. Taxonomy (NCBI): domain Eukaryota; kingdom Metazoa; phylum Chordata; class Amphibia; order Gymnophiona; family Siphonopidae; genus Microcaecilia; species Microcaecilia unicolor. The sequence goes on along the minus strand of NC_044031.1, from coordinate 59,189,567 downwards.
CAGCAGCCTGGCAGTAGTTCTCACCCCCAGTGCGTGCCACTTCTGGCACTACAAAAAATATTTTTATGTTTGTAGTGCCAGTGTTTACCCGGTGGTAATTGGGCAGTGCCACGTGCTGCCCAGTTCCTGCCAGGTTAATGCGGGAGCCCTTACCTCCACCTCAATGGGTGGGAATAAGTGCTTCCACCTCCCCCCCCCCCCCCCCCCCAGAAATGGTCACTCGGCAAGTGGTCCACTTGCCGCAAGGCCATTTCTTTAAAAAAAGACAGCCTTTTACCCACTGCAGTAGAAGGGGGCCTCAGCGTGCATCAAAAGTACACACTGATGCCAGCACAGGCCCCTCTTTTACCTGCAGCTTGGTAATAGGACCCCTCAGTGATTGCTGATAATGTTTCACCATCGAAATAGGCTAAAATGAGATTCAAAAAATATAATGAAACAAAAAGATGAGGCAGGTGAAAGTTTTTCAGTTCAATATTACAAAAAACAAATTTCACCATTATATCAAAGATAATATACTGTATTATGAAAATTGACAGAATAAGGAAGGGAAAAAGCCTGAGAAATCAGCAAGAAAAAAGTTACCTGCTTATTACCAGTTTCATCATTATTAATTATGTAACAAAGAGGGGCATAATCGAACGTCGCTGGCGAAATAGATAGCCAGCGATCTATTTTGGCTGCGGCGCTACAGCTGGCCGGAACCTTATTATCGAAAAAGATGGCCGGCCATCTTTTTTTTTTTTCGATAATACGGTTTAGCCCGGCCAAATGCCAGAGTTCGCGGGTTTGAGATGGCCGGTTTTGTTTTTCAGTGATAATGGAAAAAAATGCCGGCCATCTCCAACCCGGCGACATCCAAGGCATTTGGTCATGGGAGGAGCCAGCATTTGTAGTGCACTGGTCCCCCTGACATGCCAGGACACCAACCGGGCACCCTAGGAGGCACTTCTAAAAAGTTTTTAAAAATATACAAATACCTCCCAGGTGCATAGCTCCCTTACTTTGGGTGCTGAGCCCCCCAAATCCCCCCCAAAACCCACTCCCCACAACTCTACACCACTACCATAGTCCTTATGAGTGAAGGGGGGCACCTACATGTGGGTACAGTGGGTTTTGGTGGGGGGGGGGGGGGGGTTTGGAGGGCTCAACACTTACCACCACAAGTGTAACAGGTAGGGAGGATGGGCCTGGGTCCACCAGCCTGAAGTCCACTGCAACCAACTGTTCCAGGGACCTGCATACTGCTGTCAGGGAGCTGGGTATGACATTTGAGGCTGGTATACAGGCTGGCAAAAAAGGTTTTTAGTTTTATTGTTTTAGTGTGGGAGGGGGTTGGTGACCACTGGGGGAGTACGGGGAGGTCATCCCCCATTCCCTCCGGTGGTCATCTGGTCAGTTCAGGCACCTTTTTGAGGCTTGGTCATGAAAATAAAAGGACCAAGTAAAAACAGCAAAATACTGATGAACGCCGCTTTTTTTTCCATTATCTGCGAAAGCCGGCCATTTGGTAGCCACGCCCATGCCCGCCATTGTCCCACCTTCGCTTCGCGGCTGACACGCCCCCTTGAACATTCTCCGGCTTGGCGACGGGAAAGCGGCGATGGTGTCAAAAAAGCAGCTTTCGATTATACCGATTTTGCCGCTTTTGCGAGATCACCGGCCATCTCCCAATTTATGTTGGAAGATCACCGGCGATCACTTTCGAAAATAAGCCTGAAAGGGACCCTTTTAATAAATCTTGACAAAATCTAGACTTGGCGCATTCTAACACAAGACTGCTCACTAATCCTATTTTTCCCATGGAGGTAAAATAGGGCTTGTTCCATTTTTTTTTGTATTTGCAGCTTATGCGCTAATGTTATCAAAGTGCAGCAGCGACTGCAAATAATTAATACAGGAGAGCTTACCACCTCCTAGGGCCCATTTACTAAGCCACGTAAGCGTCTATGCGCGCCCAATGCGTGCCAAAATGGAGTTGCCACACAGCTACAGTGTGGCTCTTGTGGTAATTCCATTTTTTGAGCACATCTGATATGCATGGCTGAAAAATAACTTTTGTTTTCCGCTGCGCGTTTCGGATACGTGCCAAGTGCATTTGGTGCACATAGGTCATTGCCACCCGGTTACCATGTGAGACTTTCCTGTTAGATCAATGGCTGACGGTAAGGTCTCACACCCAAAATGGACACGTGGTAATTTTCAGGTTGTTGCAAGTCCATTTTTGGTAAAAAGTTTAAAAAGGCCTTTTTTACAGGTGCGCTGAAAAAGATTCTGAGGACTGTTTCAGGGGGTGTGTCAAGATGGCGCCGAGAGCGGAGGTTTGGTGAGCAGCTCCAGCCTAGCCTCGGAAACTTTTTCCTTTTTCCTTACTGAAAATGCCTCACTCAAAGCGGAAAGGGGTCGTCCGGATAGTTCCCACACCTACCGGTACGTCCACGCCGACAAGGCCAGGATTGGAGCGCTTCTTCCCTGCTCTCTCTCGAGGAATTAGCGGGCCGGAGTCCATTGCGGGAGGAGCCGGTGAAGCGGCCACCTCGCTGGAAACAGAAACATCATTATCCCCCCCGCCGAACTCTATGATTCCTCCGTGCCCTGCGCACACAGCGAGTCGAGAGGGAAACCCATCGCATGCCGGAAAGGCAGACGCTGGAGGACCTAGTGGGATATCCAACCCTGTGGAATTAATAGCAGCAGCGGGGAAAGAACCGGAGGTTAGCCTAGGTCAGATTTGGCTGAAGTTGTTGGATATGGACAAAACCTTGCAGCAGTCCTCTATAGAGGTAAAAACTTTGAATGTTACTGTACAAGAATTGAAGGACTCCATAGAAGTTGTAAAACAAGATTTTTCCTCTAAGATAGAGACTTTACAGAAAGAGATGATTCAAAATACTGAATTCAAAATGGCTGCAATAAAAGATAATACGGAATTAAGAAGGAAAATAGAGCAAATGGAGAACTTTAATAGAAGACTAAACCTTCGTCTACTTAATTTCCATAAGTTAGTGGGGTTTCCCCCATTAGAGATTTTTACATGATTTTTGAGAGAAAATTTAAATTTTCCACATGAGGCAATCCCACCACTAAATAAAATATATTATATACCTAATACAATTAAAAAAGTAGAAGGAGAAAAATCAGTGGATTTAAACAATATTACAGCCATTCTGGAACAATCTTTAGAAGAACCAACTGAAAGAGCAACTCTGATTGTTTCTTTTGTCTTCCAGCATGATTTGAACTCAGTAATGAGACTTTATTTCAAAACTACAAATCGTATATTTGGAGGACATAAAATCTGGATTTATCCAGATGTAACAAAGACTACTCAACAAAAAAGAAAATTGTTTCTCTCTATGAGGTCTAAAACAATAGAAATAGGAGGTTCCTTCCTTCTTGCATATCCATGTAAATGTGTTGTAAGGTTAAATCAAACAAAATATGTGTTCTTTAATCCTGATCAGCTCAAATCTTTCCTAGACTTAAAACAACAATAGAGACTTTGAAGGAGTAAAACGAGAATGTACGCGGCATCAATTTCTTATTTACAGATTAATATAATATATACTTCATAAATTCCTACCCCCCCTTCTCAAATTGAGGTCTAATGAAGCTGAATGATATGTTACTATTGAGGAAAGTAAATTTCTGTATATTCAATTTGTTTCTAAAGCTGTATTTCACTTAACAGTCTTTGTATGTCTGTTTAAGTTACAAAAAATTGATAAACAAATAATTAAAAAAAAAAAAAAAAGAAAAAGATTCTGAGTGTGCCCAAAATCCACGCCTATACTACCGCAGGCCATTTTTCAGCACATCTTAGTAAATGGACCCCCCCCCCCCCCCCATTAGGTGCCGGGAAATGGCCGATTTTTCCTTAGTAGCAATAATGGCCCCAGACTAATTTTTTCCATTAGTGAATAATAATGGCCACACGCTAAGGGCTTCTTTTACAAAGCCACGCTAGCGATTCCCACACAGCACATGGGAGAAAACCCATAGGAATTGAATGGGCTTCCTCTCATTTGCCGCACCGAGAATCAGTAGCGCGACTTTGTAAAAGAAGCCTTAATTTTCCCATTTATGAGATGGTATATGTTTTCCTTAAATTGAGGCTATGACTTAAATTTAACAGCACCCTGTTCATGTGTGCAGCATTTTTCTTCTTCCCGATGAGGTGATCTTCTCTATTAGACTATGTAAGTGTGCTTTTACAGGTCAGTATTATCATAGGGAATTCCCTTATTACATTTTAGTTTGAACACATTAGCACTTTTGATATTTGCACGAGTGTTTTTATCTTTTGAGAATGCTTTTTTTTTTTGCACGGGGGTTCTGAACACAGAGAGTGTATTACAATACGACTGAGTACATTGTGTTTATGCCACTTTCACAAATATTTTATCTCCCAGTTTATTTGCCATCTCTTCTGTATGTATGAGCTGTTCAGATAAGGGCTTACTTTTTTGTTATCATTTCATCAGTGAGCTTCTTGTAGATAGATAGATAGATAGATAGATGTTTTTGTGACTCAGATGGCTGTTCACATATACTTCAGCACCTATCAGTGTAGTAGTGGATTTTTTGTTATCCTTTTTTTTTATAATCTTTTCTCTTGTCTCTTGTTTTTGTAAAACAGTGATAGGTTTTATTCTGTAACAAAAGAAGAAATCGGTTCCACCTTTGCACATCAGCAGGTTAGTAGACTTGTAATTGTCCCCTTTTTTCTGCATACAAAATCAAGGTCTTTGTACGTATCATTTGTTAATAGCATCATATATACGTATGTCATCAATTGGTACCCACTTATTCACCTTTTGTTTATCTTGTTGAAATTTGATGGTGACCAGCTGGTTGATTCTGGAGGGCAGGAGTAGCCTAATGGTTAGTGCAGGTGCCGGAGAACCAGGTTCAATCCCCACTATAGCTCCTTGTGACTCTGGGTAAGTCACTAAAGGGCCCTTTTACTAAGCTGTGGCAAAAAGTGGCCTGCAGCAGTGTGAGTGCATCTTTTGGATGCATGCTGGGTCAGATTTTACCACATCCTGGAAAAAGGGTCTTTTTTTAAGGGTCCGGAAAATGGACATGTGTCAAAATAAATACCAGTGCATGTCCAATTTTGGCCTGAGGCCATACTGACATCCATTGACTTATCGGTAAGGTCTCATGCGCTACCCCGGCAGTAGGCATGCAGCATGTGCCCACTGCTGTTTACCATCGGGTAAGCACCATGCAATAAAAAATAGAAAATATTTTCTACCGCATGTTTTCAGAGCGTGCCAAATTCAGAATTACCACCCAGGGCATGTGGTTGCTGGGTGGTAATGCTGATTTGGCACATGTTTGACATGTGTAGGTCCTTACACACCTTTGTAAAAAGGCCTCTTAACCCTCCATTGCCCCAGGTACAAAGTAAGTATCTGTATATAATATGTAAACCACTTTGATTGTAACCACAGAAAAATGATATATCAAATCCCACCCTCTTCCCTTTCCCTGTTTGTAAAATATATTACTTTGCTTTTAAATAAGCCTTCTTTATATTTTGTAGGCCCTATTGTATGCTTTTATCTTTACGTTTATATAGTTTGTAGTATACACATGTATTTTATGCTAGTGTTTTGATTTTGTATTGTTTGTGTTTGTTGATTTTCATACCCCTGAGGCAGGGTTTTATGCTGAAACAAGGTCCCATGTCGGGGCCTAGCTGCCATGTTAATAAACATATCTTGTGACTATATCAGTGTACAAGTGTTTTTTGGAAGATCCGTCTACAACCCTACTGATCTTTGCTTCTCCCGTGGTAATTGTAGTGGTTTTGTGCTGTTCCTCCACCTTAGTGGTGACTTTGCTGTTGATCTTGCAAGTAAGAAACCAAAAACCAGGAAAATATATGTAATGAGAGGCACCCTCAGAAATATAACCACTTAACGGGTAAGATATAGCACTTCATTCATTGGGTTGCCATCTCACTGTGATTTTATGTGCTACTAGTAAAAAAGGCTTGTTTCTGACACAAATGAAACAGGGGCTAGCAAGGTTTTCCTCGGAGTGTGTATGTTTGAGAGAGTGAATGTGCGAGTGTGTGTGTGTGTGAGAGAGAGAGAGAGAGTGAGTCTGGGTACGAGTGTGTCTGTGAGAGAGAGTGTGTGTGTGTGAGAATGAGTGTGTGCAAGTGCGTATGTGAGACACAGTGTGAGAGAGAGAGTGTTTCACACAGATACAGTGTGTGCGAGAGAATGTGTGTGAGACACAGACTCTCTGTGAGACTGAATGTATGAGACCAAGAGAGTGTGTGAGTGACTGTGTGTGAGAGCGAGAGAGAGAAAGACATTGACTGTGTGAGAGAGAGAGAGAGAGTGACAGAGATACCTCCCCCCTCTCTCTGGTGTCAGGCCCCCCCTCTCTCTCTCTGGTGTCTGAGCGTTACTGTGCAGGACGCTGAGCTCTGGCTGTGCTTCATGGAACTGACCAATCCTATTTAATAGAATGCACCTCCAACATTCTGAAGCCGAGAAACCTCGTGTGGTTGGTCACTTCTGCTTGCGACGAACCCGGAAGTACGTGATGTCAATTCAGGAGATGGATACAGAGAGCAGGAATGCCTCAGCCATGCAGTCAGCTTCAGAATGTTGGAGGTGTGTTTTATTATATAGGATGATGTGCTTTTGAGTGCCCAGTGCTCAAGTGTATTTAACATCACAAAACTATAAACACCGCACTTAATAGCCAGCAAATACAACAAATTATAAAGAAGAAGAAGAGAGTGTAGTTAGCTTTATAAGCCCTGTGTCAAATCTTCTGACACCAAGGGCTTCAAAAGTGTAAATGCTGAATGATCACGAAGAGATGACTGCTCTCCACTAATTGACAGAATACAAAACACATCATAGCACATAAATCACACTGAGATGGCAACCCAATGAATGAATGAAGTGCTATGTCTTACCCGTTAAGTGGTCTTGAGTGACTACCACGTGGGTGGTTATATTTTTGAGGGTGCCTCTCATTACATATATAATTACATATATATTTTCCTGATTTTTGGTTTCTTTAATGTATTATAGTACCAGAGATATTTGGGGATTTTTGTTATTGATCTTACAAGTAAGACATTTTCCACAAGGTAATGACCCACCTGCCTGCAGCACTCAAGAACCTCAGTTTAACATCTCCAATATAAATAGTGTAATTTTATACACTGTGCATTCTTTATTTTTTTTTCAAAAAGGGTTAAATTGAAACTGCATTTCACTACAAGATATATAAAGCATTAAGTGTTATAGCTGTACACAAGCAATCCAGCTTCCCATAACGGATGAAATCATGTCACAGCTTATTTGAGGCTCATGTTTATTTTCTCATCTGAAAGAACCAGTTAGATGGTTTCCCAAGAGCTTGGGTAGCTGCATCCTCTGTCTTCTTATTAAATATTTGATTAGTTGCCTAATGCTTATTCCACTGACTTGCTCAGCAATTCATCACTGTTTGCTCTGTGGTGTTTATACCTTGTATCATCAGAACAAAACAGAAACTAATGTGTTGCCCACTAGACCATATGAAAGGCTATCAAGCACGTCTATCTCTGAAGAACCTAGAAAAATTAACATTTGTTACTTTAAAAAAAAAAAACAATGTTGCACTTGATTTGTTTTACAAACAAGAATATTTCAAAATTGCTTTGGCATGGCAGTCTGCCAAATATGGATCCATTAGCGTAGGACCAAAACAGCTCTCAACCTACTGTCACTTGAGACAGATGGAGAAAAGCAATTAGCTTATTCCAGGGCATTTTCAAGCACTTCTATTTTTGAAGACAAATGTGTAGTTCACATTTGAAAAAAAAAACCCATAAAGCACTCATACCCAAACTGTATAAAAAAAGGGAACTTGATTTAATAATTTGCTTTTATAAAGTATACAATTGGTGGTGGTATGGTCTCAAGCCAAAAATGGACGCATGCTGTTTTTTTTTTTATTTTGCAGCACATCCACTTTCCAGCCTGGTACGCGTGCAAAAGATGCACTCACACTGCCGCATGCCACTTTTTGCTACAGCTTAGTAAAAGGGCTCCTAAAATGGACAAAAAACCCTGTCTCCCTGTCTGGTGACAAACTACTGCTTATGTCTTTTAAGTTTAAAACAGTGTGGCCCAATAGCTAATGAAAATCAATAAATAATTACTCTCCCTGTTAGGTAACTGTTGAGGAGCACTCAGCTCCTGAGAACCAGTCACAACATCCAGGCAGACTCACCACAAGCACAGTCACACTATGCCATCTGAACATCAGCACACACCAGTGTCAGCCTTGCACAGTTTCTCAGGATAAGCGCGGGCTTGGCTCTCACAAACTTCAACTGCCAATATGCTTTCAACCTGCTTTTATTTTATTTCACTCAGGAACCCAGTCAGTCTCAGCTATTATCACAAAATTTCACACTTGATGAATTTTTCTGAGAAAATCTCCTTTTCTAGGCTTACTGTCGCACATTCATTCAGGGCGTCTTTTACTAAGGCATGCTCACGTTTTTTAGCGTGCCCTAAAATTGTGGGCACGCTAAATGTTAAGACGCCTATGCATTCCTATGGGCGTCTCTAAAGTTTAGCGTGCCCATAATTTTAGCGCACGCTAAAAATGTATGTGCGCCTTCTACGATGATGCAGAGCTATCTCCAGGTTTTCTCTAACCTTTCAATCGTTAATTTTTCTCTAAATTATTCTCTCACACACAGAGACCCTGACACACAGATTTGACTTTCTCCATGTCTTCTAAAGTTTAGCGTGCCCATAATTTTAGCGCAAGCTAAAAACGTATGTGCGCCTTCTACGATGAAGCAGAGCTATCTCCAGGTTTTCTCTAACCTTTCAATCGTTAATTTTTCTCTAAATTATTCTCTCACACACAGAGACCCTGACACACAGATTTGACTTTCTCCGTGTCTTCAGCTCTTCAGAACATTGTTTCTAAGCTGTTCCCTTGACAACAGGGACTTGATTTGTGTCATGTGCTCCTAACCAACCAATCAGCTTCCATTTTACAAAATGTAGTAAGTTCTAAAGCATGGAATTCTAATTTTACAGTGATAACCTTCATTTTGATTTCCCATAGGCTCTAATGGGAAAATCACAATCTCTACTATTTTGTGAAGTGTGAAAGCTACGGCAAGTAGGAGAACCAGACAGAATGTTTTGTAACATTATTGTGAAAAAATAATTTTAAAATTAATGTTTTAGAATTCTTTTGACAGTTCTATCACCTTTCGCACAACTAGGTTACAAGATACAGAGGCCCTTTTACTAAGACGCATAGGTGATTATGCACCTACAACGTGCGTCAAATTAGAACTACCACCTGGCTAACTGATGCCTCAGGCAGTAATTCTAATTTTGACACATATCTAAAATCGACAGAAAATAATTTCTATTTTCTACTGCGTGGCACTAACCGAGCAGTAATCGGCAGTGTACGCGTGCTGACGATTACCACCCGGTTAACGCATGAGACCTTACCACTAAGCCAATAGGTGGCAGTAAGGTCTCAGGCCCAAAATGGACATGCACTCATTTTTATTTTGCCGCATGTCCATTTTGGGGAGAAAAAAAGGCCTTTTCTGCAGGTGCGCTGAAAAATGGACCTGCGCGCGTCTAATACTGTCTACACCAGTGTAGGCCATTTTTCATCGCATCTTAGTAAAAGGGCCCCACAGTGTTTTACAGGATATTTCTGTAGGGCTCAACAGTTCTTTGATGTCTTTCAGTGTCTTGCCTCTTTTCTCTAGGAAGTATAATTCATCCACTATTGTGTTGCCACCTGATAACTGTTCCAAGGCACCACATTGTCCCCTGCAAGGGGCTTCCCATATTTCCTTGCAACATAGGGAAATTAACACAGTCATTGCTGGCTTATGCAGAATAAATTACTCAACACTTAAGTTCAATACTGTAGCACAGCTTGGGTGAATTCAGAATCTGCTAGCAAATGCCTGCAAGGTTTGTGTTGGTCCTCCTGCATAGCAGGCACGAGCTGTTCATCAGATTTTTATTCCAACCAGCAAACAGATTTCAGACATTAGCTCATTCATAAGCTCAATGGGGTATTTAAGTGATGTTTCTCACATTCATAATAAAATTTCCATTTGTTGAGTTCTCCAATACTGTACAAATGGGACAGAAAATAATGAGGGGAATAGTTCATGAAAACAAAGTGAAGTAGTTACAAAAATAATAAAATAGTTTTAAAGGGTTCAACACTCCTGACCTCCTCTGAGCAGTGCTCTTCACTTCCAGCTCATGCATCTTTCACACAGTTGTAAACACCCAAACTCCTGGGAGCAACGTCTCAAGATGGATTAGTTTTGCACATACCATAATGATCCTCATTCCTGAGCCAAGGTATATGGAATGTGACCTCAGTCTATCAAATTTACTGCTGAAGCTTCCCATTGTACTTGCAGCTTAGTTCTGGAGTTTATAAAATGTATAGACAACTTATCAAGGTGTGCTTGAAAATTCCTTTTCATCAAGTCTGTGTGGGCAATTTGATAACTTGGCACCTCCATTTAGGTGAGCTGATGCCATGCACTCAGTGGCAATTCTATAACTGCACCTGTGCCCCATGATGCTCTTATAGGATACTAGCGTAAATCCAAATTGGTACAACTAAATTTAGGTGTGAACATTTACACTATCAGGTCAATGGCTGGGGTAAATGGGCATTCTCAAGTGCACCCTGCTAAACATGTAACTTATATAATGTTGTACATTACAAATGAAGCCATAGCCTTAGCCCACTCATGCTCTGCTCACCTATATGTTCTCTCTCAGTTACATGCTATGGCACTTGGAGGGGCAGGGAAACCCATATTATCGACACAAGATGGGCGTCCATCTTTCATTTCGACAATATGGTTGTGGATGCCCAAATCTCAACATTTAGGTCGACCTTAGAGATGGTCGTCCTTAGAGATGGTTGTTCCCGGTTTTCGGCCATAATGGAAACCGAGGACGCCCATCTCAGAAACGACCAAATGTAAGCCCTTTGGTCATGGAAGGAGCCAGCATTTGTAGTGCACTGTTTCCCCCTGAAATGCCAGAACACCAACCGGGCACCCTAGGGGGCACTGCAGTGGACTTCAGAAATTGCTCCCAGGTGCATAGCTCCCTTACCTTGGGTGCTGAGCCCACCAAAACCCACTCCACACAACTGTACAACACTACCATAGCCCTTACAGGTGAAGGGGGGCACTTACATGTGGGTACAGTGGGTTTGTGGTGGGTTTTGAAGGGCTCACATTTACCAACACAAGTGTAACAGGTAGGGGAGGATAGGCTTGGGTCCGCCTGCCTGAAGTGCACTGCACCCACTAAAACTGATCCAGGGACCTGCATACTGCTGTCAGGGAGCTGGGTATGACATTTGAGGCTGGCATAGAGGCTGGCAAAAAATATTTTTAAAGTTTTTTTTAGGGTGGAAGGGGGTTAGTGACCACTGGGGGAGTAAGGGGAAGTCATCCCTGATTCCCTCCGGTGGTCATGTAGTCAGTTCGGGCACCTTTTTGAGGCTTGGTCACAAGAAAAAAATGGACCAAGTAAAGTCGGCCAAGTGCTCGTCAGGGACGCCCTTCTTTTTTCCATTATCAGCCGAGGACGCCCATGTGTTAAGCACGCCCCAGTCCCGCCTTCACTATGCTTCCGACACGCCCCCAGGAACTTTGGTCATTCCCACGACGGAAAGCAGTTGGGGACACCCAAAATCGGCTTTCGAATATACCGATTTGGGCGACCCTGGGAGAAGGACGCCCATCTCCCGATTTGTGTCGAAAGATGGGCGCCCTTCTCTTTCGAAAATAAGCCTGATAGTCACAAGCTTATAGAGTAACATCTAGTATGCTTACACATGTAACTGCACATTTTGGCAACTCTGACACATGTGAATGATGCAAGTATAGGCCTCAAGTTATAGTCTTTCATGGCTCCCAAGAAATTGAAACAAATTACTCCAGCATCTCAAATTGTGTTCCTCCCTTCAGCAATTTAAGTCATAACTTAAGACACACCTCTTTTTGGACGGCTATGACTGACCCTTGTCTCACTTTGGGGTCTCTAATAGCTTGCCTGAATGCTTTCTGTTTATCCCCCCCCCCCCTCGCTTTCCCATCAATTATTATAGTTCTACCCCCATCCCCTCTGCCCTCCTATCTTTCTTCTATCTACCTTATTTTCTTCTATCATCTCTTTTGATTATTATATAGCCACTCAGATACTGTCGAAAGGGCAGGGTAGAAGTCTTCAATAAACTTGGAACCTTGACAAAACAATAGAAACTATTTCTCTTTCTTTTAGCCAAATTGTCTTGGTCTCTGACCAAAATATTCATTTGGCACTGACTTCTCTGTTATCAATGCAATTCTTCTGTTTTTCTGCTTCATCACTATGTCCAGTTTTTAAGTCATTGGGATGTGAATGTCTGAAGCCATTAACCTCTTCATTCTCTGTAATTCCCTTTGGGTCTTGATCCCAATGCTTTTCCGGTACAGCAATGTTGTAGTGTTTACATAGTTTTCAATTTGATGAGACGTGCCACCTTATTGTGCCTTTTTGAATGAAAATGTTCTGCCTTCAGAACTTCGGAGCCAGGTTCAAGATAAATGTTTCCAGCGTTTTCTTACAGAATCTATATTTGGTCACTGAACTAGTTGTCTAGTGTTTGCTATGAACCCATCTCATCCATAATCTATTGCTGCAACTATCAATCGCTCATCCTCAGATTTCAATTCACCTCTCCTTAACCATTCTTCTGTCCAGTTTTGATCAACAAATGGACTCTAATTGAACATTGAGTATTGAAAGAAGTACCACTAAATGTCAGTGTTGAGCCAGACTGCTGAAACTTTAAAGATGTTCTAGCAGTTGTAGTAGTGCCTAACAGCATCAGAAAACAAATTCATCCGTCTCATAGATAAGAGGGAAAGGAACACTGGAAAACACAGAGCCAGAAAGGAGAGTGGACAGAAATGTGGTTGGGTCACAGAAGACCTGTCTGCCTACCAAGAGAGTATGATATGGTGGTAAAGATCAGGGCAGGCCCACAAGCTAAACTATATCACCGAAGGACTACTTGAGAGAAGAGTAGACCGCTATAACTGTAAATAACGATAATTTAACACTTTCATAGACAGCAATTTGGATATTACTGTAAACAATTTTATGCTGTTCTACCACAAGGCCACTGCTAGGGATGTGTGTACAATTCTATTAAGTGTTGAATGATAATTTGGCCTCAAATGTAAGTTTTATTGAATCTGCTTTAATGAACACAGAACATATTTCAATGCAGTTATATCAATCCCTGATTTACAGATTTTCCTAAATTTACACAAAACACTAGGGATACCATCTATTAATAGCAGAGAAGGTGGCAGTGGAGGAAACTGGAATCCTGGTAGAAGAGAAAGCAAAGTCAGAATTTAAACATTTTCAAAATCAGCTGCACTTTCAACTAACAGTCCGCAGCTAATAGGATTATTTGCACAGTCTATGGTTTGCTGGGGAGATTAATTTTATTTTGAAAGGAATCTGGTCCCATTTTCAATTCAATCAGGTTAAGTGAAACTTTGATGTCATGAAATGAAATAAGCATAGGAAAACCTATAATCTGATTTAATCAGTGTGTGCTATTTTGCTTTAGTGCACTGTTAATATAACACTGTTTATTGCATTGTATTTCATTAAGCTACCAATCCATTGGACACACACAGCAAATCAAGGTGTGACAAGTGAAAAAAACGATACAATGTTGCTCCATGCTGCCTACAGACTTTTAGCATAGTAATTAATTGCAGAATGTCTCGCTATGCATAGACTGGATAATCAGAAACAAGCACAACGCAGCATGCACTGTGGCATAATTTGGGAATATGTTGATCCATTCAAAGTTAATCTGCTCCCAGCCATGTAATTACACTAGAACAGACTTCCTGTTGTAGCTATCGGTTTATTAATAGGTTACACGTTGATCTGTCAGAACAAGAAGCCTCGGAAGAATAGGTAGCCTCACAGTAAGCAAGTGAATTCCCATAGGGTTACAAAGTATACTATTATCCCCTAATTAGAAACAAGTCTAAGTCCTGCAGAAAATTCCACATAAGAATTTTTCCATTTTATAAGTCCCACTGAGTAGAAAAAGTTTCAGGAAACTGAAAGATGATGAGATAAGTGTTCAAAGACATTTATGTGCATAAAACAGAGATTTATGCACATAAATACGTCATTTGAAATTTGTGCTGGCCAAAATCAGAGGTAGAAAGGCCCCAACACATAGCAATCGGTGCAAGGATGAAAACTGGAGGTATTAAATGTCAAAAACATTGCTTAAAAATATATTGGATTTTTTTATCACATTGATATGGGCCAAACACAAATAAAACATAAAGAGGGATATTTTCGAAAGGACATCCAATTCGGAATAGGAGCATCCAAGTCAGAATGTCCCAAACAGACATCCATCTCACATTTATTTTTGAACAGGATACAGCCTGTTCAAAAATGCATGAGATGGACATCCATCTGCTGGAAACATCCAACATGAACATTCATTTTGCAGACCGAAATGGCCAAATTATGAATGGGGAAAACAAGGGATAGGGACGTCTGTATAGCAGCATCCTTAGCAAATGGCCACACAGACCTCCATGCAGAGCAGATGGGCAGCCTAGTGATTATTGCAGTAGACTGTAAACCAATGGGCCCAAGATCAAATCATATCAATAGCTTGCCATCGTTGGTAGAACCATACATTTCTGCTTTGTATAGGGATATTGGGCATCTCTCCACGAGCTCAAACAAGTCAGTGACCTCAAAATTTCAAGTAAAACTGAACGGAAGAACAGACAATTCCTCATATTTTTGTTGTTGTTGTTATTGGTAATTCCGAGCCTTCCAGGAACAGAAAAAAAAAATTACTGCACCTAAATGTACTCCACTTCAATAGCTTTCAGGTTTGCATATGTCTTATATATTTAGGTGCATTAGGTTTCTGGAGGGCTCACAATTACAAGATATATATATATATATATATATATATATATATATATATATATATATATATATATATATATATATATATATATATTGTAGAAAAGACCCTGCTGGTCCTCAGCTCAGAGCCTTTTTCCTCTGTTGTCCCACTTCCTTAGGGATCTTTCAACTCAAAACCCGGCTCCCTGGGGAGACAGGCTGTTTCCAGCACCTTTCAATTTACAGCAAGGCTCTTACACCTAGTTCCAATTGCATCAGGGCCTTTCCAAACACAGCCCTAAATGTAGCCCGGCTTTTCAAACACAGTCTCAAGAAGTAGCAAGGCCTTTAAACACAGTTCCACTTGCAGCAGGGCTTTTCCAAACACAGCCCTAAATGTAGCCTGGCTTTTCAAACACAGTCTCAAAAAGGTAGCAAGGCTTTTAAACACAGTTCCACTTGCAGCAGGGCCTTTCCAAACACAGCCCTAAATGTAGCCTGGCTTTTCAAACACAGTCTCAAAAAGTAGCAAGGCTTTTAAACACAGTTCCACTGGCAGCAGGGCTTTTCCAAACACAGCCCTAAATGTAGCCAGGCTTTTCAAACACCGTATCAAAAAGTAGCAAGGCTTTTAAACACAGTTCCACTTGCAGCAGGGCTTTTCCAAACCCAGCCCTAAATGTAGCCAGGCTTTTCAAACACAGTATCCCAAAGTAGCAAGGCTTTTAAACACAGTTCCACTTGCAGCAGGGCCTTTCCAAACACAGCCCTAAATGTAGCCTGGCTTTCCAAACACAGTCTCAAAAAGTAGCAAGGCTTTTAAACACCGTTCCACTTGCAGCAGGGCTTTTCCAAACACAGCCCTAAATGTAGCCAGGCTTTTCAAACACAGTATCAAAAAGTAGCAAGGCTTTTAAACACAGTTCCACTTGCATCAGGGCTTTTCCAAACCCAGCCCTAAATGTAGCCAGGCTTTTCAAACACAGTATCACAAAGTAGCAAGGCTTTTAAACACAGTTCCACTTGCAGCAGGGCCTTTCCAAACACAGCCCTAAATGTAGCCTGGCTTTTCAAACACAGTATCCCAAAGTAGCAAGGCTTTGCGCGGGCTCAAAGCCTCCGGGTCCCACCCTCTTGGTGAGCCTTTTCTCCTGACCTCCTCCCGCTTGACCCGGACAGCCCCTTATACCTCCTGCTCTGACTGAGTCAGAGCCAACAGCTCCATCGGTTCCTCAGGGACCTCCTCTGGCTCTCCTTGTTCCATTGCCTCTGGCTCCTCTCCTTCTCTCTCCTCTGGAGACCAGTCCATTTTCTCCTCTCCCCACCCCTTTTCCAGCTGATCTCTCTTTTCCTCATTAACCGGGCTAGGCTGCTTTTCCTTCCCCCACCCTCGGTTCAGCCACCTCCTCCACCAGGGTGGTGACTCAGCTTTTCCCCTTTTCGGGCAGCCCTCTTCTGGAGCTTCTTGGTTTTGCACCCTATTTCTCCTTACCCGGGGTTCTCCTGGGGCTTTCTGGGACTTGTAGTGTTCTACTCTTATGTCCCTTTTGGGCAGGATCGGAACCCCCACCGGGCCTTCTTTCCCTTTTTGGTAGCTGGGGTTCCTCCCCATCCCCTTTCTTTCTCCAGACTCCTTACCATACTCCTTACAATATATATATATATATATATATATATATAGTCAGCAGGCCCTCACCTTCAGGCCTTCCCGCAGGTATGAACTCAGCTGACACAGCACTCCCAGAAGCAGACTCCAAAAATATGCTTAAAACTGCTTTATTCCATCAGCAAGGCCGAGACATTTCCTCTTCCAGACAGTCCTTGGTTACAGCACATGTCACCCCTTGTTCCTTCCCCCCCACCGGCCACAGTTTCGGGATACAGTTTAAATCATTCACTGCTTCCCCAGCATGGCCTGATTCCTGGACACAGTTTTAAATCACTCACTGTTTCACCAGCATGGCAGTGTTCTGAACACAGTTCAAGTCACTCACTGTTTCCCCAGCATGGCACCACTTTTGGACACAGTTTAAATCACTCACTGCTTCCTAGCATGGCATGACTTCTGGACACAGTTTAAATCACTCACTGCTTCCCCAGCATGGCATGACTTCTGGACACAGTTTAAATCACTCACTGTTTCCCCAGCATGGCATGACTTCTGGACACAGTTTAAATCACTCACTGCTTCCCCAGCATGGCCAGGTTCCTGGACACAGTTCAAGTCACTACCTGTTTCTCCAGCCAGGTCTGACTTCTGGCCACAGCTGAAATCATTCACTGCTTTACAGCACGGCACCTCTCTCCCCCTTGAGTGGAACAGCTGCTTAACCTTTTCTCCAAGCTTTCCCCAGCCTTGAAGAAGGTTTGTTATGAAGCCTTTCAACTTCTTCCCCGTACCTGAGCTAGAGCAGCAACCTCCATGGGCTCACTTCCCCAGTCATCTTGGGCTTGGATCTCCTTTCCAACCTCTTTCTCCACCTCCCATTCCATGGGCTCCTCTCCCTTTATGGTCCCCAGCTGGTCCTCTCCCTCCTGATTATTCCTCCTCAGCCAGTCCCCCTCCTCTGCCTCCTGGGCCTTGTAGTTCCCTTGCTGCTCCCTTTGCTTGCCCCCAGGGCTTTGCAGGGGTTCTTGGGAACTGTAGTCCTCCTCTCTTCTCCGGCTCTTGGGAAACTTATGCCTCCGTGGGGGTGTGGCTTCCCAGCCCCTAGGATCCTGGGACTTGTAGTTGGAATCCCGGGTATGAAACCTACCCATCTTGCATACGACTGGTAGCGCTATAGAAGTGATTTATAGTAGTAGTAGTAGTAACACCCAGTCTGAAGCTTTTGGAAAGGAAAGGTACAAAGGCCACCCACCAGTTATCTTTCAAGAATTGGCAAAAATATCCCCCCCCCCAAAAAAAAAACAAAAAAACAAAAACAAACAAACAAACAGGTGTACAAAAGCATACAGTGGCAAAAACAAGGTTTACTATAACTGATGCTAAAACGCTTTGAAATACCACTCCATAATCTAAAGTAAAAAAACCCTTTAAAGTGCAAGCACAGAGAAAGCCGTTTTAAAGAGGCGCCAATAAAGGGAATGTAAACTTCCAAATGGGAAGAGCAGCTGGGGACATTTATCATTATCACCCATAATCAAAATAAGGACGCCCAAAATACAGAGCAGCTGGGGACGTCCATAGTTCCCTATCCATAATCGAAATGAGGACGCCCAAATCGCCAGAGCAGCTGGGGACGTTTAGGGATTTTGTCAGTAATGGAAATTAGGATGCCTATCTCAGGGCCGCCCATCGCGTTCTTACATGGGCGTCCCTGGGAGAGTATTTAAACGCCCTTCTATGTATTTTCAATTCTTTGCATCGCATTGGTACAATGGCACCAAAGCAACCACCCACCCTCAAGGGTAATTTTCAGCGACCCTGAAATTGAACTGCTGGTTCAGGAAATCCAGAGGAGGCACACGCATCTTTTTGCTCCCACGGGCCAGAGGCTGGCTGCTACAATGAAGCAGAGAGAATGGGAGGCAGTAAGGGACCGGCTCAACGTGGTCTTCCACTGCTCCTCGTCTCCAGCTCTGTACCATGTACAATGACATCTGTGGCTTGCCTGCCAATCCTATTCCTCACCATCTCTTTGCTGGGTCTTTGCGTCTGGGGCTATGAATATGAATGCTGAAAAACAAAAGTGGGTTATTTTGACCAACACACTTCCTCCCCTTTTGCTATGCAGGTGATGACAGCCAGTCAGAGGAAGAAGCTGGCCCTAGTGACCACCAGCCCCAGCACACAGAGCAGTAAACCAGTGGGCCTGCACAAGAAAGCACACCATGGGGTGGAACCACAGGACCCAGCAGCAGCGCCGGCTCTCCCTCCACCACCTGCAGCAGAGGGTCTCCCTCCACCACCCGCAGCAGAGGGTCTCTCTCCTCCACTACCCGCAGCCTTTGCCGATGGTGGCACTGAAGAAGAAGAAGATGCAGAAGGGGGGAGGTGGCACCTCCTCAGCAGAGGCCATCCAGCCAGAGGAAGCAGCTACTGCGTCTCGCCACACAATTGCTGGGCCAGAATGTTCACATGGAAGTCTACCGGCGCCAGAAATTGGAGCTGCAACAGGAAGCACTCCAGGTGCAACAGGAAGCGGTACAGCCCCAACGTGAAGTGGTACAACAGCTCCAATGGCTGGAGCACAGCATCGCGGGCCTAAACCATGACCTGAAAGCAACTAGTACAGCCCTGATGCAGCAACAAGTGGCGTCCACTTCCACCACTGCACAGCAACCACCCACTAAGAAGAGGAGCTTGGATCCTCAGCCTCCCCAGCCACTGGTCCAGCAGCCACCACACCAGCTCCCCTTCTGGGTCCTGTGTCCAGGTTGCAGGGCAAGCCACAGACCGCAAGGTGGCCTGACTTCTGCAGGGCAGCCGAGGCAGCAGGCTGACTTGTGGACACAGAGGAGGAGAGTGGGAGCTCATCAGAGAACTATCAACAGAGTTCCCCTGCAGCACCAGCTGCAAAGGAACACAGTGGGAGGGGTAGGAGGGGACGGGGCCAGGAGAGGGGCGGGGAAAGTGATGGGACATGCTGGGGGGGTGGGGGTTGAGGGTTGGAGGGAGGGGAATATGCACAGAGCGGGTGACGGGGTGGGGGGTGGTGGTGGTGGTGGTGTGTAAATACTATGGCATAGAAATGAATGTCAACTTACTCTCACACAAAACTTGTCTCGATCAGTCTTTGCCTGGCTCTGACCCCCAGCTGGTGTGCACTCTGCTCTGCTCTGTGGGCGGGAGGTGGAGGGGACTCCTCATCCTGTTTATCTGGGGCCTGCTGCTGTGGTGACTGTGGCTGTTCTGGGGGGGCCTGTCCTCTGCACATTGCCAAATTATGTAGCATGCAGCAGGCCAGGTATATCTTTGTCACCTTTTGGGGGCTATACAGGAGCTTCCCTCCAGAATGGTCCAGACATCGGAACCTGTTCTTAAGTTGTCCAAAGGTGCGCTCAATGATGCCACGGGTGGTCTGATGTCTAGTAGTTCTCCTCTGACCCTGTTTGTGAGTGCACTATGGGGGTCATGAGCCAACTCTGCTATGGGTAGCCTCTGTCATATTTGGGAGAAGCAGGATGAGAAAGATGAGTGTGTATTGTTTGGAGCGGGTACCTTGTGGAGGTGGGGAGGGGAATAGTGGGTTGTGGAGTGAGCTGGAGGGAGACAGTGCTGAGGGTTGCCCGGTGGAGGAGGTATAGTTTGGGCAGATCCATGCTGCACTTACCTAGGAGCCATTCGCCGGTGATCTCCCTTCGCTCAAACCTGCGGAAGATTCCTGAGTGCTGCAATATATAGGCATCAAGGGTGGAACCTGGGTATCGGGTACACACATCTAGACTCTCCCTCTGGGTGTCACACACAACTTGCATATTGAGTGAGTGGAATGCTTTCCTGTTCCTATAAGTGGCCTCTCGTGCCCAGGGGGGTCTGAGTGCGACATGTGTGCAGTCAATGGCACCTATGACCGAGGGGAAGCGAGCTACGGCGTAGAAGTCAGCAATGTTGTTCTACAGGGCCTGGGGGGGGGGGGGGAAGGTAATGTACTCAGAGGTGTGGGTAAGGAAGGCATCAACCTGCATGTCCCCTATAAGCAAGTGACACCAGTGCTCACCTCTCCCTACCAACTTGATGAAACACAGCAGCAACAAACAGAAGCTGACACTCACTCTCCCACCACCAACAACAATGCGGTCACACACAGCAGAGCCACACTGCAAGCACTCTCTGACCCACTACAAACTCTCCTGCCACACACTCTAGCCACTCATTCTCCAAGCAGCAAACGACAGCCTTCACAAACACGCTGCAGCAGTACACAGGACAAAGAGACAAACAGAGATTATAAAAAGGTAAGGGAATGAAATATGAACTTGGGGACCGTGAATGGAGAGGGATAGGGAGAGGGGATGGGGGAGATAGAGGAAGGAGTAGTGGTGTCTGGGTTTGGGGGCTAGAAGGGGTAGGGAAAGCTGAAAAGGTAAAACACAAATGAGGCAGGTGAGGGTGAAAACGTTCTGACTACGGTATACAGACAAAGGTAACAGGTACTCAACAAACTCTCAGCTTTCTCTGCAAACGATTCAGCTTTCTCTCCCAACAATGCTCTCGCCACTCTCCAACTGCACAAAATCGCTAATGGGTCTAAAGACGACTTCCCCCTTACCCTGGTCGCTTTTATTTCAGGTCTAACTAAGGACGCCCATGTTCCCACCCATGCGAAATCATTTCGCTAGCCGTTATACGGTGGGGAGACCCATCTCGTAATGCCGCCCATAACACGCCCCCTATGGGGATGACCATAGATGGGCATCCTCGTGCCCCTGCTCACTAGTCTATAATTTCCCGGATCTCCTCTGGAACCTTTTTTAAAAATCGGTGTTGCATTGGCCACCCTCCAACCTTCCAGTACCACGCTCGATTTTAAAGATAAATTACATATTACTAACAATAGTTCCGTAAGTTCATTTTTCAGTTCTATCAGTATTCTGGGATGGATACCATCCGGTCCAGGAGATTTGCTATTCTTCAATGTGTCAAATTGCTCCATTACATCCTCTAGGTTTATAGAGATTTCATTCAGTTTCTCCGACTCGTCAGCTTTGAATACCATTTCTGACACTGGTATCTCTCCCAAATCTTCCTCGGAAGACCAAAGCAAAGAATTCATTTAATCTCTCCGCTATGGCTTTGTCTTCCCTGATCACCTCTTTTACCCCTCAGTCGTCTAGAGGTCCAACCGATTCTTTTACCAGCTTCCTGCTTTTAATATAACTAAAAAAATTTTTACAATGAGATTTTGTCTCCAACGCAATCTTTTTTTCAAAGTCCCTCTTTGCTTTCCTTATCAGCATTTTGCATTTGACTTGACATTCCCTATGTTGTTTCTTATTATTTTCGGTCAGTTCCTTCTTCCATTTTCTGAAAGATTAGCTTCCTTCACCTCACTTTTTAACCATGCCGGCTGTCATTTGGCCTTCTTTCCTCCTTTTATATATATTTGGAATAGATTTGGCCTGGGTTTCCAGGATTTTATTTTTGAACAACATCCACACCTGATGTAAGTTTTTGACCCTCACAGCTTCTCCTCTAAGTTTTCTTTTCACCATTCTTCTCATTTTATCATAGTCTCCTTTTTGAAAGTTAAACATTAATATATTGGATTTCCTGCATATACTTAATCCAAAGCTAATATAAAATCTGATCATATTATGATCACTGTTATCAAGCGGCCCCAGCACCATTACCTCTCGCACCAGATCGTGCACGCCACTAAGGACTAGGTCTAGAATTTTTCCTTTTCTTCTCGGCTCCTGTACCAGCTGCTCTGTAAAGCAATCCTTGATTTCGTCAAGGAAGTTTACCTCCCTAGCATGCCCTGATCTTACATTTACCCAGTCAATATTGGGGTAATTGAAGTCACCCATTATTTTTGTGTTGCCCAGTTTGTTAGTGTCCCTACTTTCAACATTTCTGCATCCGTCTGTTCGTCCTGGCCAGGCGGACGGTAGTACACTCCTATCACTATCCTTTTCCCCTTTACTCATGAAATTTCAATCCATAGGGATTCCAAGATATGATCTATTTGATTCAAGGCCCTCCTTAACATACAGTGCTACCCCTCCACCAATTCGATCCACCCTATCACTACGATATAATTTGTACCCCGGTATGACAGTGTCCCACTGGTTATCCTCCTTCCACCAGGTCTCAAAGATCCCTATTATATCTAATTTTTCATTTAGTGCAATATATTCTAACTCTCCCATCTTATTTCTTAGGCTTCTGGCATTCGCATATAGACATTTCAAACTATGTTTGTTGTTCCTATTTATATTATCATGTTCAGTACTTGACAGTATTAATTTGCAATCGTTGGTCTGATTTTTTTTTTCTTTAAGGACTCCTGATCTATTATGGTCTCTTTTGCAACTTCACTATTGGGATACCCTATCTTCCCTGTTTTGGTGATATCTTTGAAAGATAATTTATTCCGAACCATGCACTTTTGAGCAACTGTCAGCCTTCCACCAGTTTTTAGTTTTAAAAAGCTGCTCTATCTCCTTTTTAAACACCCATGCCAGCAGCCTGGTCCCACTCTGGTTAAAGTGGAGCCCATCCATTCAGAATAGGCTCCCCCTTTCCCAAAATGTTGACCAGTTCCTAACAAATCTAAAACCCTCTTCCCTGCACTGTCTCATCCATGCTTTGAGACTATGGAGCTCTGCCTGTCTCTTGGGCCCTGCGCATGGAACGGGTAGCACTTCAGAAAATGCTACCCTAGAGGATCTGGATTTGAGCTTTCTACCTAAGAGCCTAAATTTGGTTTCCAGAACCTCTCTCCCACATTTTCCTATGTCATTGGTACCCACATGTACCAAAACAGCCAGCTCCTCCCCAGAATTATCTAAAATCCTATCTAGGTGACGCGTGAGTTCTGCCACCTTCGCACTAGGCAAGCAAGTCACCAGGCAATCCTCACGTCCACCAGCTACCCAGCTATCTATATGGCTAATGATCGAATCACAAACTACAACAGCTGACTATGATTCTTCGCCAAGATAGGGTATTACAGTTCCGCTCCATTCAATTATGAAAGCTACTTTATTCAAAAACTGAGAGAATCCTCTGTCAGTCCGAATTGCCCCACAGAAAATTGACCCAATGCATAGAATATAAAAATGAGCTGGACTTGACAGAACATACTGCCATATCATTATTTAGTGGTTGAGTCTGTGTTAAAGTGCACTCGCAGTGCCAGATCTTATGCTTCTGCTCCTCCTGGAAAAGAAGCAAGAACTTTGAACTCATTTGGGACTGTAGCTCAGAAACAAGCTTTTGAGAGCCATAGTTGTGCATGCCATGGCTTTCCAGAGCAGTCCATGGAAGAGAAATAGCTATCTATCTAGACTTAATTGATTTCTGTTTCACCTTTAAAACCTCTGAGTGGCTGTGTTTCTGAGGTGCCAGGCCCCACCTTCCTTCACACTGCTATAGGGAGCTCTTCAGGAGGGAGGGCTGTGCATCAAAATGGCAGAG
The DNA here is from genome assembly GCF_901765095.1 of Microcaecilia unicolor. NCBI lineage: Eukaryota > Metazoa > Chordata > Amphibia > Gymnophiona > Siphonopidae > Microcaecilia > Microcaecilia unicolor. Next base: position 59,165,462 of record NC_044031.1, on the reverse strand, counting down.
GAATTTTAATGTACACAGGTACAAAATGCTGGGTGCTGAATTAGGCAGAAAAAAATTTCCCAGGAAAAAAATGAGTTTCAGCCCAGAGCACCACAGCTACCAAAAATCAGTTAAAATATTAGCGATAATTTTAAAAGGAATGGAAAACAAAACTGAGAATTTAATTATGCCTCCTCATAGGTCCAGGATCCAATCACACTTTGGGGTCCTTTTACTAAGGCGCGCTAGAAAATGACTGGTGCTACAATTAGCACAAGGGTTTTCCTCACGCTCTGGCCACTTTTTAGTGTGGTTGAAAAATGGTCTTTTTTTTTTTTTTTTTTTTTTTAAATACCACGTGCTAAATTCCCCCATTAACATGTGGCCATTACTCCTGGGAGCTCTTAGGTGGCTAATTGGGTAGCTTGCAGTAATGTGCCCACACTACCTGATTAGTGTAGGCACACCTACTCTCTGCCCCAGGACACACCCTTCACAGCAAAAACTAGAAAATATTTTTTTACTGCATGAGTAGCGCATGCTGCTGGGAAAACTATCGTGGGATGCTTCAGCGCATCCCACAGTAGTGCCCTTTTACCACGTGATAGGCCCAGATTAGGCCTACCATGCCTTAGTAAAAGGGCCCCTTTGTGTACTGTGTGCAGCTTCGGTCATCCCATCTAGAAAGGACATAGTGGAGCTGGGTAAGAGAAATGATAGAGAAATGATGAAGAAAAACTAAACAGGTTAGGATTATTCAGCTGGGAAAAGCAATGACTGAGAAGGATATGATAGAGGTTTCTAAAATCATGATTGAGGTGGAATTATTAACCTTTTATTTTTTATATATATTTTTTTTAATATTTATAAGAATTTAAATTTACAAGTAATGAAATAACTTGCCAGAAATACAGAAATAGTAATACACAAGAATTATTTCAATCAGGTAATTCTATACTCTTCCTTAGACCACAAAATAGGGAGAGTGAAACAAGACGAGGAGATCAATTAAACAACAATAAACAGAAAAAACGTGGTATTAACCTGATTAACCCCAGTTATTATTTATCTGAATCATTATTCCACATTGATCGTCTGGTTGGTTTCTTCAAACCCAAAACGGTGTATGTTCAATTTATTTCGTTGGAAACATACTTATTGTCCAATATTAGTAGAAATATTACACCTAATTTCATTTTTTCTCTTTTAAAACCAGAAATTATTTACCAATGCGAACACTGGAGTCTCTAATCCAATTCCCACTGATTAAGGTAATCCCAGTTTCACAGGCTTCTCTCGTTTTGAATTAGTATTACTAAGTAATAATTTATATTACTAAGAGAAATCATTACAAAGGAAAATAACAAAATTTTCAGGAAATATTTCTGAGGAAATCTTTAGGAGTCATACCCGGAACTCTGGGAAAACAACAATCTCAATATTAATCATCTGTAATAATATTCATTTTGTTCAAATTTCTCGTCTATTATCATTTTCAAAATCTTAACCATTTCCTACTCCTGTAGAACTTCATTTGCTGTATCAATTTTTCTTTCTCAAAGGGTTTGATTAGGTTATCCATGTAGCTCACTAATAAGATTATATCTGAAGCAAAGTTATTTACTACCACTGTTAGGTCCTGGAGTGCCTTCCAGATGATATTCAATGTAACCTCCACGGGAGTTAAAAACTCCAAGCTGATAGCTCTTACGGGCTTAGGAGTGGCACCGCCGTCTCGAGCTCAGCTGTGAACAACTTTCGTTTCAGCATGGACTCCTAACTCACTCCTCCACTCCTTTGGACATGGTGGTTAAATGATTTGAGAGTGATGAAGTTGTTTCCAGGTCCAAGAGCATTGACACTCCTTCGCTGGCGCAAATCAAAGGACTCACCAACCCAGTCAATTATTAACTTTTTAATCAACACTAAACTAAAGGATACTTCCAGAAACTAACAACCAACAGATTGAAAATAAATCAGAAAATTTTTTTGCAGCATATAATTAAACTGTGGCAATTGTAAGCAGATTATGTGGTGAAGGTCACTATTATAGCCAGGTTCATAAGAGTTTGGACAAATTCCTGGAAGAAAAGTCCATTAAAAAAATTATTAGACAGGTAGACCTGGGAATGGGTACTTGCAACTCAATATTGGAGACAGGCTGCTGTGCTTGATGGACTTTAATCTTGACTTAGCATTGCTTATCATACATGTGTATGTGTTATGGAATATTATGAATTTGTGTATCTGATCAGCTTGATAAAGATCTCATGCTAGCTACTGAAACCAACGAATATGCATTCTTAACTCCAACGGGAAATAGCCATAATTATGTCTTGAGTGTGTAGTATGTGATCCAAGGTTTTCTGCTGGCATCTGTAAGCAGGTCTTGTTAAATGAGTCACATCCTCTCACATTTATTGGTAATTTCTGCTTTTAACCTTTATGCATACAATAATTTCTGTCTTAACAAAGTGCTAAAGATCTTGTTAATATCATCAAGGGGATGATTTTAATTAATTTTCAACCATGTTAACGAAGATTAAGAACTTGGCATGTATAATGTGAGAAAAATGAAACCTAGCAGATGATGGATACAATATTATTATGCAGTGTGATATCTTGTCAACATACTGTTATTTCTGGTTCCATAGCAAATTAAGAGTTATGATGTTATTTCTTATACCTGGGGGAAGGGTTCATGAAAAGGCTACCCCTGGAAGAAGACAACATAGATGGCCATGTTGCCACGTTTGTATTTTTTAAATTAAATTAAATTAATATAATGCCTAATGAGTAATTTCAAGGGAATTATACAATACTATGGTATATAAATAACCGTTTAAAAACCATTACAAATATTTGTTTATATTTATTAAAATATAATACTGTAAAAACACAATTTCAACTTTTAAGTAAACTGCTAAAAGCAAATTGCAGAAGGTAGCAATACTTTTCTGAGCAAGATATAAAAATAAGACCCGTCTCTAGCTAAAAATATTCTACTTTCCATTAACATAAACAGGCTTCCAACAAACCCCCTTACATAGAGACAGGGGAGTATAACTTTGTAAAGGTCATCTAGGTATGAGAAGGGACATTTGTATTGTTGTTTAAAACTGCACTAATATTTTATAAAAGACTCAGTGAACATGAACACAGATCTCCTAATTCTATGTAGTGCTCCAAAAGTTAGCTACCAATTAGCAACTAGCTTGTGGCATTCAAGCAAAAGTTAAGTGCCAAAACAGGAATACACTTAGTTGCTCCTCTATAACTTGGCATCTAAGTGTTCACATGGGTTGGCAATGGTCAGGGAATAAGTGAGGGCAGGGGAAAGAGGAGAGTTGCTGAACAGGGATGGATGGAGGAAAAGGCAGGAGAAATGCTGGACATGGATGGAGGAGAGGGAAGACAGGAAGGAGATGCACATGGATGGAGGGAAGAGAGGAGAAATGCTAGACATGGATGGAGTGGAGGGCAGGGAAGAGAGGAGAAATGTTAGACAGGGATGGAGGGAAGGAAAGATAGAGGAAGGAGATGCACATGGATGGAGGGGAAGGGAGAGAAGAGAAATGCTGGACATGGATGGAGGGGAGGGAAGACAGAGGAAGTACATGCACATGGATGAATGGAGGGGAGAGGAGAAATGCTGGACATGGATGGAGGGAAGGGAAGACAGAGGAGGAGATGCACATGGATGGAGGGGAGAGAGGAGAAATACCGGACATGGATGGAGGGGAGGGAAGACAGAAGAAGGAGATGTGCATGATTGGAGGGGAGGGGAGGGAGAAGAAATGCTGGACATGGAGTGGAGGAAAGACAGATGAAGTAGATGCATGGATGGAGGGGAGGGGAGAGGAGAAATGCTGGACATCAATAGAGGGGAGGGAAGACAGAGGAGGAGATGCACATGGATTGAGGGGAGAGAGGAGAAATGCTGGACATGGATGGAGGGAAGGCAAGACAGAGGAAGAAGATGCACATGGATGGAGGAAAGAGAGGAGAAATGCTGGACATGGATGGAGGGGAGGGAAGAGAAAGAAAGTGAGATGAACATGAATGGAGGGGCAGAGAGAGAGGAAAAATGATGGACATGGATGGAGGGGATAGAGGAAAATGCTGGACATGGATGGAGGAGAGGGAATAGAGAGGAAGGAGATGCATACTGACAGAGATAAGGGAAAGGGAAAAGAGGAGAAAAACTATACATGGATGGAGAAAATAGGCAAAAGCTGGATCCACTCTATACCTTCTCCAGTCAAGACCGCGGAGGACCCAGCTTTTACCTATGTATATAGGGCAAGAAATGAAGGAGGAAAGTAAAGGAATACATGGAAAGAAAGCCCTGGAACTAAAGTTAAGAGAACAGATAGAGAGCAGCAGGATCAGAGACTGGGAGTAACATGATGAAAAAAAACAAAGTCACCAGACAACAAAGATAGAAAAAAGCCATTTTATTTTCCTTTTAGCGTTTGGAATATGTCCAATTTGAGAATTTACATCTGCTGTCTTATTTTGCAGTGTATTTCTGTTTTTCTGGTATTGTGCTGAATGCACATTCTAGCTTCTTAGGATTTCAGGTTAATTTTTGAAGAATTTGAAGAGGGGCTATTTCTGTTCTGTATGTGTGACTGCAAGGCCAAGTGTCTGAATAGGGAAAGGGAAATGGGACTTGATATACTGCCTTTCTGTGGTATTTTGCAACTACATTCAAAGCAGTTTACATATATACAGGCACTTATTTTGTACCTGGGGCAATGAAGGGTTAAGTGACTTGCCCACAGTCACAAGGAGCTGCAGTGGGAATCGAACCCAGTTCCCTAGGATCAAGGTCCGCTGCACTAACCACTAGGTTACTCCTCCACTACATAGGGATATGTTTATTAGGTTCTGAGATTTTGACAACATATTGTTTCAGGTTTGGCAAGACTTTTGCTTAGGCTTTGTTTTCCATATATAGGACAATGTTGTAAAGAGTGTGTATTCTTTCTGTAGATTGTGCACTATTTGACACAAGAAAACCCTGAAACTTTTTTCCCTCTAGCTAAAACCAATATTAAATGACGTGCAAAATATTGTTCACATTTCCTATGTCATTTCAGACAAATGTGCATCCCTTTTAATTATGCCAAATGGTGATTGCACATGTTGCAAGAATTTACATTCTCTACAGTTAACTGTGCAAACCTTTATGCAAGTGCTTTTGGTCTACATATGGAAGAGGGTGATCTATTACTATTCCAACCCCAATCATCCTGGGACTTGACACCTAGCACTGGGAGAAGGCTGCTGCCCTCTAGTTTCTATATCATGGAAGTCTTCTAGAACACAGCTGAAGAGGTAAAGACAGCACAGGAATCAGGGAGAGGAATTTGCATTAAAAATCACATAAGATTGTTTCTAACTTACAAAATAAAACTAAGATACTAATAAGACACAATATTTTCACTTAAAATGCTTTAAAACTAAACACATAGGAGCCCTTTTACAAAGATGTGCCAAAACGTGCCCTGTAGTAGTGTGGGCACGTGTATTGGATGTGTGTTGAACAATTTCTCCTCCGAGTCTGGAAAAAAGTTTTTTTGGGGGGTGGCTGGGAAATGGATTTATTTATTTTTATTTATTTATTGCATTTGCATCCCACATTTTCCTACCTCTTTGCAGGCTCAATGTGGCTTACAATATATCATGAATAATGGAAATATATAATGAAATAGACATTTAGTATTATGGAAAGAAATTGGATAGCATGATAATGAAAAAGCATGATATTAGTATAACAAGCAAGTATTATAAGACAGTACTGGATATGTATGGAGGAGTTCACATTTGTTGATCTTTGTGGTATGCCTTGTTAAAGAGATGGGTCTTCAGTAGTTTGTGGAAATTAGTTAGTTCATAGATCGGTTCTAAGTTGCGCGGCAGCGCGTTCCAGAATTAAAACCAGGCTCTGGCCCCCCTTCCCAATTTTTTAAGTCTGGCTATGCGGCAGTGCTGAAGGGACAGCAGTAGCAGTCCAAGGGGGTGGCAGCAGCGGTCCAGGGAACCCGGCAGCAGTGGTCTGGGGAGAGGGGGGGGGTCTTGCAGCAGCTGCCCTGCCCTGTGCCCGGTTCAGTGTCTCGGTATTCCTGAACTGGGGAATATGAGCAAATTATGCTGCTGTAAATGATGATAGGGAAATTTTCTGAGGTATATATGCACTGTCATTCTATAATACAAAATGCACATGTACTATGATAGACAGCCTGAACCATGCACAGAAAACACCTCCTTGAAATATCTGTGTGATGACAATAGCGCTCTTTCTAAAAATTGCTACTGATACATATATGGTGATTTGCAAGTATAAATCCACTTTTTACACATGAAACTGTGCTTAAGGTACCTGAAATGTAATCCAGTGAGGGTCATTATACAACTGTGCAACCTTCAACAAATTTTTAAAATGAGAAAATAAGTTAAATTTGAGCAACATTTGGGTGCTAACCCCAGGATTCTATATATATAGTGCCCCAACTTTGGGGGCGCTTCCGAGATGTGCAAGCAAATAAATTGGATAATGAGTTGTGAACCATCAATAGTTGGGTGCTAAAAACCAATGACTGATGTTATTTGGCATCCATTAAAATTTGCAGGTGCATCTGGATGCATACTATTCTACAAGGCACAATGCCTAACTCCCATGGCGTATATCTCAAAAGTGGGTATGGCCATGGGCGTATTGAGGCATTTCAAAAAGTTGCGCACAGAATTACAGAATACTGCCTATCCACGCCTAACTTGGCTGCCAGCATTTACTTACAACAATCTACAAAATGCAGTAAATACTAATGCTTGGTAAGAATCAAATACTAGCAAAACAAATTGCATTAGTATATGACATCTATATAGCACACTGTGTAGTGTTCCATGCCAAAATCCAAGCATATTCTACATAAGTACATAAGTATTGCCATACTGGGACAGACCAAGGGTCCATCAAGCCCAGCATTCTGTTTCCAACAGTGGCCAATCCAGGTCACAAATGCCTGGCAAGATCCCAAAAAAGTATAACGCATGTAACTTATTTGGCTTAAGAAGTTAATCAGCATTGATAACAAGTCTTAACAAGCAATAGTGAGCACTAATTGGCAATAGTTAGAATTAACATGCACAACTTGCTAAGGATATTCTGTAATGCACTGTACCTAAATTCTAATGCGCGCAGCCAAAAAGGGGCATGGTTATGGGCAGGGAAATGGACATTTCCATAGTTATATAATATGCCCTTGTGCGTCTAAATCTACGCACTGGTATTTATGCCACATTTTCCTTGGTGTAAATGGATGCGTGTAGTTTTAAGCGCTGTGATATCAACTAAGCGTATTCTACAAACCGTGCCTAAATATGGGCGCCGCTTACAGAGTATGCTTAGGCAGAAATGTATTCCATGCAGAATTTTTAGGCACCTTATATATAGAATCTAGCCCTAAACACTATTCTATATAAGACATGTGCTCTTTAAAGAATAGCACTTAGCACTGAATTTTTTTTGGCACCTAAGTTTTGGCACTGTTTATTGAATTCCCTCCTAAGCAACTATTCTATAATGGCAGCTCTGTGCAGAACTGTCATTATAGAACACTAATGAAAGTCTGCTTTGACATGTCTAACTTTTGGTGTGCTCAGAATAGCAAAAACAAAAAATCCCAAAGTCATTGGTAGTAATGCCAATAATGCTGTCAAAAACCAGGACAAATGCTACAAAATCTTTTTTGCCTCTTTTTCTTTTTCTTTCTTTTCTTTTTTTTTTTTCTTTCCAAAAAAAAAAAAAAAGAAAAAAGATTTTGTAGCATTTGTCCTGGTTTTTGACAGCATTATTGGTATACATTTTTGTGTACTGCTATTTATATGACTGTTCTAGGTTCTATTTATTTGAATGTATTATAATTACATACCTCTCTTGACTTGTAGGCTCCTGAAGCAGACGTTTTTCGCCGAAACACGGCTCTGTGTCAAGTCTTTTTTAATTCTCATTTAATTAAACATTTTATTACTCATACCCACGGTGTCTTGGGAGTGTCGTGTTGATCTCGCTACTTTTTTGCTGTTCTTCTATTTTTATCCACGTAGCGGATCCTGTTTCTCCACTCTTTGCTGGTTTTTGACAGCATAACCTTTGGTGTGAGCACTTACACCAGTTCAAAGGCTGCCCTCAGTCTCACGGCCTCATGCATTTGCCCACTATAGGTTTTGCACGCACAAGTTATAGAATACCGACTAAGCTCAATTGCATGCGGAACTACTAATTGGTGCCAATTACTGATAGCATCAATTATCAGCTTATTATATTAAGTTAGGTATGCAACTGGCCTCATTTTATAACGTTGTGTTCTTAGGGGCTCTTTACCAAGCTGAAGGAAAAAGGGCCATGCGGTAGAAGCAGGGATCATTTTTACCACGGGTCAGGACCCTTTTTATCATAGATGGTCAAAAGCCCCTAAAAAAAAGCCATGGCCTTGCGGTAAGATTATTCTTACCGCATGGCCATGCAAGGGAGCACTTACCACCACCCACTGAGGTGGCGGTAAGGGATCCCATGGTAATCCAGCGGTAACTGGGCAGCGCACGGTGCTGCCCATTTACTGCCGGGTTAGCATCGCACTATAAATTAGAAACTTATTTTCTGCTATGCCAGAAATGGTATACACTCGAGGCAGAACTACAGTAGGTAGCTGCGTTGGGACATGGTAGTTCTGGGTTGTCCCGGCGGCAATCCTTTTGTAAAAGGACCCCTAAGTGTAAAGTTGGGCATGCAAGTTTATAGAAATTGGGGCATGTATGTAAGTCCTCTTTGAAAATTTCCACAAAGAATTAATGCACATAAACCGTTACTTACTCTTTGGTACATGTTGATTTACAGGCATATACATTAATTTACACAAGTTTGCACATAAATGCAAACCCTGTCCCAATTCCACCCCTAGGAATTCTTTTCTTCGGTCTGGATAATGCTTCCATTCAGTCTGCTGAATTATGCATTGGGCTGCCAATTTTATAAAAATATATTACTGTGCACAAAGCACTGCTTCACTTGCAGAAATGTTTTTAAAACTCACACTGTACCTGAAGAGGAGGCAGTAAGTGCAATCCAGTAGCGTGGCCACAGACACACTGTTACAGGTCTTTGTCCCCTTGCCATCCCTCCAACATCCAAATCCTCCCAACACCCCTAATCACAGGCTCCACATCCTCTGACACCCCCAATCACAGACTCTATTACCCCCAGATCTCATTGTGATAAGCCCCTCCCCTAAATGAAAACCCCACTCACATTGTTGACACTATAACCGCCCCCACTACACTGTTACACCACTACCACTCCTGGGACTTACCTGGAGGGTCTCCCTGATGGTGTAGTGGGCCGGAATGGGAGCAGTCCCCTTCCACTCCCATCTTGTCTGACTCCAGGGATCAAAGTGCCAGTCATTACCCCTAGCAGGTAATCTTATGCTACTACCACTAGGGGGCATCCTTCCATATATGGAGATTACCTCTTTTGAAAAGTCCCACTTACTACATTCCTTTTTTTCAAATATAATAATGAAAAAAACTTATCATCTTAATGTATGCATTTTCTTTCTTCATGCTGCATAAATCCGCATTTGATATTTCACTTCCTGAATGCTGACCCTCAACATAATCCTTATGGTAAAGATTGTATATTAACCCCAACACAGCCAGCGTTTCAAGATGACCCTGAAGGTGTTTGGGAATTTAATGTGGATTTATGCAGAATAAAGAAAGGAAACACACATCTTAAGATAAATGTTTTTCATTGTTTTATTTGCAAAAAAATATTTAAAAGCTAGCTGAGAATAAAGTAAAAACAGAGACTTTTCAAAGGATCAAATGATGTCTACGGTATTACATGATAATAAGATAAAAGCCTCTTTGTCTTGGATGTTACTCAAAACCAGTGGCTGACTGATGATCCTTATATCACATTTGAGTAATTTATGAATATTGGTATAAATAATTGTACTGACAGCCCCTTTTGTACATTGCATTAGTTAGCTTGTCAGTTGGGACTTTGTGGCACATTTTTATACAATAGCAGTCTGAACAGATTTGAAAAATAATTCAAATAGAGCATTCCAAACAACACAAACATCCATAATACAGAAAGTCCTGAAACAAATGGAAAGTGAAAAAGGCACATTCGTACAGAAAAAGCCAGGTGCCTATTACATGATCTGCCAGGAAAATACACAACAAAATCAGTAATCCAAAAACATGTTGAAGAAATTTGATCTTAACTAGCTGCATCTGATGTCTATATGAATTAGCTGGAGCTCCTGTTAATGATACAACATTTTAAGATAAATTTTTCCTTCACATTTTTTATACATGAGATGCAGCTATTTAACACAGATGTGTGTGTTCTTTGGAAAACTCAATTTGAAATATTTTTCATAACATACTTTGGGCCCTGTTTACTAAGGTGTGTTAGTGTTTTTAGCATGCCTACACTTAGCACACACACTAACCATGTAGGCATGTACATGGTTAACGCACATTAAAAATGATAACGAGCCTATAATGCTGCTTAGTAAACAGGGCCCTTTGTCCGCTGTATTTTTAGTCTGCTATGTGACACATAAGAGTACATTTTTATAAGTTGGACAAAGGCAGTTCTAAAACTTTCCCCCCACCACCACCACTACAGGGCATGCTGTATGTATTAGAGACCTTATCCTAGCCTCCCCCTGCCCCCCAACCAAGGTTTCAGCTCCCTGGAAGGGCAGTGAGTCCTAAGAACATTCTTTAGTTGCCTCAGATATATTTTACAATAAAAAGCCCACCCACAGCAAGCCCTACCCTCTTCTAAGCCCTGCCCATGCAAATAAATCCCATCATGGTTTCCTTCATCTAAGCCCCCCCCCCCAACCACCCACCCACCCACACACACACACACACACACACACACACACACACACACACACACACACACACACACCTCAGCAACATACCTAAAATTATGTCTTCCCTGTAGGGGACAAGAGCTATCATCCCCACTTGCTCCTTTCCTGCCTACACCATCTCGGAAAATGGTATTACTGATCATAGTGATATGTCAAGTTTCTCATATTTTTGTTCACTTCTTTTTTAAGCTTAGATGATTCACTCACATTCTCCTGTGGTCTTTCAGCCCCCATTTCCTTCCTCTTCAAGCTAATGGGAACACTGAATCTAGTTTATTATGAGGCTCATTTTCAAAGTCTATGTGCTTTTGAAAATGAAATCCTATATATAATAAGATATATGGGCAGCTCAATGTTAAAGTAGTTATACATTCTCTTCATTTCATGTGTAGTGGTCCACATAGGAGGCTGGGTCTGGGACTGCTCAGAGTGCTACAGGGAGTTTAGTTTTTGTGGATTCTGAGGGGCAAGGAGTAGAGTTTCTCTTCAAGACTATAATAGAAGATAAACATTCCTCTCTTCATCTCTTCTGTCTCACCTCCATAACTACTACAGCTCTGGTAAACAATATAACTAGGTCTTCTGATTCTAGAGTTGTTTGGAGTTTTAGGGGTTTACTTTGAGGTACTTAGGTGCTTGCTCAGGGTCAGAAAAATAATGGTTTATCTGTATATTTGCGTCTTAGAAACATAGTGCTGGAACTTTCTCTTGGCCCCAACCCCTCTTTCTCCCAACCCCAGCATCACCTTGCCCTCTTCCAGCATGAGCACCAGCTCCTTTCTCTCACCTACCCCTAGCATCAGTCCTCTTCAACAATCCTAACATATGCCAACATAGAATATTATATACAATTCTGGAGACCAGAATGAATGGAGTCAGTCCAGAGGGTCCGTACTAAAATGGTCAGTGGTCTGCATCATGAAGATATGGGGACAGACTTAAAGATCTCGATATGGGATCTCACCTGTGCGCTAGCTCCTGCCCCAGGCCACAAAGCAATTCAGTTTAGTCTAGTTCAGTTTTACATTCAGAGCCACTCTCACCTCATTCACCCATACCAGTTCACCTGCAGTCGAGCATGGGGGTGGGTCTATGGTCCAGAATAGTGATCCAGGGGTTTGGGAGGTCAGATTCTCTTACCAGTTCTGGGTTCCACTCAGCTATTCAGTCTAGGAACCACACAGCACCCCAAAAGTTTAATAACAAAACTTAACTTTTATTTGCAAATTGCTACAACAAGCAGACTTCAACTTTAACCTCCTTTCCAGTACAATCACTTGATAAACTCCAAAGCAACCTTAACTTCCAATTTCTGTTATTCCCAGGGGGAACACCATTGCCATTATCCTCCTCAGGTATATCTACAGGGGAATTCTCATTCGGGGCTATTTACTTATGTACAGTTTCTCCTGTCCATACCCATCTTATAGAGAGATATTATCCCCAAAGACTATACTCCTCTTCTTAACACTGATTCACTTTTGTGGACTCAGAACCCCCCCCCCCCCCCCTTGATCTGACCTCCTCCAGCAGTGACCCCACCTTTGGTCCACCCTGGTTCTGGGACAAACTTTCCCTGAGTCTGATCCCTGCTTCCAGACTGGGCCTTCTTCAACCCACCCATAGCACATTGGCTCTGGTTACCACTTATTGGAGATGCAACCTGTCTCACAGCCAGTGGATCTCTTCAGTTCTCAGGACACCCCTCTCTCCTCCTGGTCAATGTGATTTTCAGGCAACTCCAGACCTGCAGGCAACTAAATACATCCACTTCTGAACTCTCATCCCCCGTAGTCTCACCTCACTCATACCTTTACTCACAGAAATATGTATACCATACATAATGCCCTTTTAACCTCCCGCTGTCTCCTTCCAATGTTTCTAGGTTTTGTTCCAGTGTTTATATTCCTTAACAACACTTTGATTGTCTCGCATAACTCTTCACAATGTAATCCATAACCAAGTTGTAACAAATTGTATTTCCATCATTCATATCATATTGTAAGCCACACTGAGCCCGCAAAAAGGTGGGAAAATGTGGGATACAAATGCAATAAATAAATAAATAAATAAATAAAGACCCCCCCCCCCCCCAAAGGACATAACTCTACTTCTACTTCTAATCATTTCTATGGCACTACTAGATGTACACAGCACTGTACAAATTGTATGCAGGTACTTTCTCTATCCTTAGAGGGCTCACGATCAAAGTTTTTTGTACCTGGGGCAATAGAGGGATGCCAGGATCAAAGTCTACTGCACTAACCATTAGGATACTCCTCCACTCCAGCTTTATATCCTCCCAAACTCCTCCCCTCTGTCACTCGTCAGTATCATGGCACTATTTCTCTGCATTCTATTTCAAAACTACTCCATATGGGCTGGGCTTCCACCCACCCAGGGACATCCTACCACTCCAGCCCTCTAGCAGGGACCTCCCTCCTCCCAGGACTTTGGAAAAATCTATCACTCTAGTAATACCCATTCCATGAGGTATTACATATGCTTTGGAAGAAATATGGGAGAGGAGAGATATGATAGAGATGTTTAAATACCTATGTAGCATAAATGCACAGGAGACAAGTTTCTTTCAATTGAAAGGAAGCTCTGGAATGAGGGGACATAGAATGAAGGTGAAAGGGGATACTTCTTTATGGAAAGGGTGGTGAATGTATAGAATGACCTCCCACTGGAGGTGGTGGAGACAAAAACTGTATTTGAATTTAAGAAAGTGTGAGACAAGTACATAGGATCTCTGAGTGAAAGGGAGAGTAGATGGCATGGATGGGCAGACATAATAGGCCATAAAGAGGGTCATAATCGAACAGGGCCGGCCATCTATAAGGGCGGCCATCTCTAACACCAGCCCCATCAAGCGGCGTACCCGACTGTATTATCGAAACAAGATGGCAGGCCATCTTTCGTTTCAATAATACGGTCAGGGCCGGCCAAATCTCAACATTTGGCCTGCCCTTAAAGACTGCCGGCCATTGGTTTTCACCAATAATGGAAACTAATGACAGCCATCTCAAACTCGGACAAATCCAAGGCATTTGGTCATGGGAGGAGCCAGCATTTGTAGTGCACTGGTCCCCCTCACATGCCAGGACACCAACCGGGCACCCTAGGGGGCACTGCAGTGGACTTCACAAATTGATCCCAGGTACATAGCTCCCTTACCTTGTGTGCTGAGCCCCCCAAATCCCCCTCAAAACCCACTACCCACAACTGTACACCACTACCATAGCCCTTAGGGATGAAGGGAGCACCTACATGTGGGTACAGTGGGGTTTTTTTCGGGGGGGGGGGGGTTTGGAGGGCTCCCATTTACCACCACAAGCGTAACAGGTGGGGGGGGGGATGGGCCTGTGTCCGCCTGCCTGAAGTGCACTGTACCCACTAAAACTGCTCCAGGGACCTGCATACTGCTGTAATGGAGCTGGGTATGACATTTGAGGGGGGGGGGCTAAAATGTGTCCCCTCATCTCGGGCTCTGGACCCCCCTCCCGCCGAAGTCTGGCTACGCCCAGCTCCTGCCACTTCACAGCCTCTTCTCTTGGTTCAATGTTCTGCTGTTGTTAGTGCCACTGTAGCCACTGCTGCAGAGTGCGATCAGCTGCACTGCTACTCTCTTATTTCCACTGGGGGGGTATGTGTCCCCAAAAAAAGAAAATAAAACATAAAAAAACTCTAAAGAGCAAAAAAAAAATCCTTTAATGTTAATTTTGGTTGTTCATGGCACTGTTTGTTGTGGTCTGCCCATAGGCGGTTGGTGACTCAGCTGTTTGGGGAATCTAAAATAGGTGGGGCTGGGGCAGGGTAAGATCTGGTCCTTAATTTTCTGACAACATGGAGAAAGAAGGATCAGCAAAATAGTTGTAGATAATACATATCTAAATTTAATAAAAGGTATCAAATATCAAAGAATAAAATGACAAAATTAAACAGTGCAGACTTCAATAAATATATATAGGTCTCTTAGGCAACTGAATTAAAGTGGATTAAAAAATGTGTCAGGAGATGATACCTATGCCTCTATAGAGACCTGCAGCCAATCGGCCTCCTTCTCTTTCACCTCTCCACTTACTTGCCTGCAGTCATCTGCCCTTCTTTCTCTCACATCCCACCTACCCCCTCTCTCTCTCACATACATAGCTTTCCCTCTCTTCAAACCCTCAGAGAGCTTTTTGATTTTACTGGCTTATGAGATTGGAAACTATAATGTAAACAGGTTCTTTGTGAACCTGAGGTTGGTCCAAATGTCTGAGAGCTCTTTAGCTGCACAGTGCAGTTGGAAGGCATTGGAGGGGGGAGGGAGTAAGAAATGTGATGGACATGAGAGTAGTGGAGGGAAGGAATACGCTGGACCAGAGTGTCCATCCAGACTCAAGATACTAGGTATACGAGTTCACAGTCTGGCCCAACATCAAAGAGCAGCGCTGAATTTATGATCTCCAATCAGTTTCTCCGAAAGGTTTGAATGAGGAATTGGATTGGTTCTTGCTGGCATGATTCTATTGGTAAAAGTCATCTGATCTTGTATTTAACTGCTTTTGAAGAATGCCACCACCATTTTGGAATGGTGGCTTGTCAACATTAGACGTACCGATAAGCTGACTTAGGAACAGTGAACAAAAAATGACTAGATATTTTGACGAGGACTATCATTTGGAATGTTTATACTTAGTAATTTTTTCAAAGAACTAATGTTCCCTGATGCAGCCAGGATGGCAAAATGTCACGATATGTCAGAATAAAGGATTAGTTCCTGTAAAATGTGGCTACCCGATATATGAAAGCTATTGAATTAGTTTGAATTTGAAATAAAAGTTGAAGACTTCAAGTATTAAAGGTAAGTGCTTATTTGATTGAACTTTGAATATCTTGAAATAATATTGACATTGCAATTGAGAAGTATTAATAGAAAGTAATAGAAAATATGGTTGAAAATAACGACCAATGAGGATAAATGGTGTGGTGATCTATAAATGGTGTGGTGATCTATGTGTGTGTATGTTTACATAAACAGGAGAAACTGGAAAAGCTCACCTTCTGATGGTCCTAGAAAATAATTAAAAAGTATTTCTTATAGGGATCTCTTTTATATTTGTGACATCCAGAAGAGTGACATTTACCACCCAATAAGTGAAATTGAAGGTCAATGAGTGAGGTTTTTCACGCAGTGCATTCAATCTATAAATTTGAAATGGTGGTGAAGGGACTGAAGTCTAAGGAAGGGCTGCTGGCTAATCTTATCCCTTCACATGCCTATATGGATGGCATGCTACATATTTTAAACTCAATTATTTCAAACTCTTAACACTAAACCACATGCAAGCCTATGGAAACAACTCAACTGTATTTAAAGATCCCTCATCTGGCAGTATCTCATACGTTAAACCTGATCCTACACAAGTTTGCTATAAAGACAACCACCTCAACACACAACAGATTCTGCAACATTTTCTGAGGAAATTATAAAAATCATGGGAAAGGAGATAATGTCCTACTGTGAATTAAAAACTGGTTTAAAAAAATAGAAAACAGAGAGTAAGTTTAAATACTCAGTATTCTCAATGGAGAAGGGTAGATACTGGAGTTGTTCCAGGGGTCTGGGCTGGTACCGTTACTTTCTAACATATTTATAAATGATCTAGATATGGGAATAGCTAGTGAGGTAATTACATTCTATAAATCATTTATACAGCGCTACCATTCGCTGATGACACAAAGTTATTCAATGCTGTTAATTCACAAGAGGATAGTGAAAAATTGCAAGAGGACCTTACAAGACTGGACAACCAAATGGCAGATGATGTATAACATGATGCAAGGTTCCACATTAGGAGTCACTGTCCAGGAAAAAGATCTAGGTGTCATCCTTGATAATATGTTGAAACTCTCTGCTCAGTGTGCAGCGGCAGCTCAGAAAGCAAATAGAATGTTAGGAATTATTAGGAGAGGAATGGCAAACAAAAATGAGAATGTTATAATGTCTTTGTATCACTCCATGGTGCAACTGTACCTCAAATACTGTGTGCAATTCTGGTCACCACAGAATTAGAAAAGGTACAGAGAAAGGCGATGAAAATGATAAAGGGGATGAGATGACTTTCCTATGAGGAAAAGTTAAAGCAGCTAGGGTTCTGCAGCTTGGAGAAGAGACAGCTGAGGGGAGATATGATAGAGGTCTATAAAATACCAAGTGGAGTTGAATGGGTAGAGGTGAATCACTTGTTTACTCTTTCCAAAAATACTAGGACTAGGGTTGTGCAATGAAGTAGTAAATTTAAAACAAACCAGAGAAAATATTTCTTCACTCAACATGTAATTAAAGGAACTTGCTGTTGGGGTGATTGCAATTATGTTTCATTTTGAATTCTTAGTTACAGATATGACCCCCCCCCCCCCCCACACACACACACACACACACCCTGAATATGCCCATGCCTGAAGGGCGGGGGGAAGGATATTCAGGGTGGTCACTAAGGGGACAGAGTTGATATTGACAGCTTGATGGGATAATCAGAGTGAAGCCCAGCCCACAGGGGCAGGACAAAGAAATTAATAAAAGGGATTATGTGGAGAAAAATCTGGTATTTGGTAGCCCATCCCCAATGAGACCATAGCACCAAGGGGGATGCCCTGGGTACCAAAGCAGGAAAAGTTTGCAAGCATGGTGTTTGAAAGCCGAGGATGCCTGCAGTAGCATTCCCAACTTGGAAACAAAGTAGAAGTGCCTGGGGATGACCACCACAGGTGGGAGAAGTGGAAGTGGGTGACCCTCACTTCTGGCAGGACCTGTTCCAGGACAGAATAGAGAGTAACAAAGAAGATGATGTGAAAATTATTAAGGACTGAATGGAATCAGTGTAGAAGTTACCACTTGCTGATACCTGGCTGCAAATAGAGGAGACTGATAAGTACCTTGTTCTGGTTGTAAATAGAGGAGAGGCAAAATAGAACTGAACTGTGATTTGTATGCCCTGATATCACTGGAGAACTTGTTTTGCGCTGTGCTGACCCTAAAAGACCCTGAACTGTACAGACCAAGTTGTCATGGTTATGAACTGTTTTCAAGTTATCATTGGTAAAGTAAGTTGAAGTTTTCTGCAACTGGGACTACTGACCAGTCTTTAGTGTGCAAGAGAACAAAAGAGTGCCCAGAGAAAGAGTACCTCGGCCTACCGGAGAAAGTCTGGCACCGGTCTACACCCAGTTTGTGTGATCCTGCCAGTGGAGTTGTGTGTGTGGCAGAGAAAAAGTATTCTGTTTTTGTGGCCCCAGTCACAGAAGTGAGGTGGAACAAAACTTTGGGTTGGAACTGAGGTGGTGGTTTCTTAGATCGGTGATTATACCTTACCCATGCATTTGCAGTGCTTTTAGCCAATGAAGTATTCTGTGGCATTTTATACACTGCTGGGTATCTGAGGTCTTTTCCACACCATATAAAACATTATGATAAAAAGTTGTGTACAAAGAAAGAAGTAGCAAGAAAATAAGGTATTGTGACTTTTGGGTAAAGGGTTTTTCACATTTTGTTATTCTGTTTGACTCATGAGTTTATTGTTCAACCATAGTTCATCCTTTCATTAAAGTTTTTCTTTTCTTAACCATAGAAGGTACTTTTTGATTCACACCTTGTAAATGTCTGGAATTCAGTAAGAGAAATGCATTCATATGATCTGGAGTTATAATTAATATTTTGCAATGCTACCATATGGCTTTGTAGACCAACTCCACTGGAAAACTATATAAATTGAATTTTAACTTGACTTGTATGTACGATTGCAACATCTATATCCGAGCTACTGCTTATTACATTTTGATAGTTCCTGGCAAGCACATTCCAAAGGACAAAATATTCTTGTCACATTCTTTATGATCATAAATTAAATTAATAATTCTGTCAGTGACTAAACTATCCTAAGCACTCAGACACTGGCAGTCCTTTCCATGTGGTACATAAAATGTGACACTCATCTTTAGTTTGCAAAAGTTCATGCCTTCATACAGAATACCATAACTTCTGACGGATTTCCTCATGTTTGCCATTTCAAATAAATATTTTCCACTGATTACAGTTTTATGCTCTTTCCACATATTTTTATAGCTCATCTAGATATTGTTCTTCAACAAAACCTAAATGAAAGCCTTTGGATTTAGCACAATTTGGACCACGATATTATTTGCAAATATGTATGGAGACATACGGCATGGCCACCAGCACACCACACTCATACAAACACTAGGAGCCTCACTGCACAGAATGTAGAGGGGATTGAGCATGTGCGTTAACCTGCGTGGAAAACATGGGCACATGCTTTATTAAAATATATGGAAATGAGCTCATTTAGGGCCCCTTTTACCAAGCTGCGGCAAAAGGGGGCCTGTGCTGGCATCGGCACGTGTTTGGGTGTAGAATATAGGGGGAAGGGGACAGTATGCAGCACCAGCATGGCCAACAAGACACTGGCAAAGAAGAACTTTAAAGCCACTGTCCTAACAGCAGCAGCAGGCTTTTAGGCACCTGTGTATTCATTCAAGGTCCTACTCCATCCCACTTCCTCTGATAGGAGGTATGCGTTGGAGAGGTTGGAATACTGCAGGTCAAGAGTATATGCAGTGCTCAACAACCCACCATCAAGCTCGTTGTGTTTGTGTAGCAGCAGCCTCGGGCAGATGTCAGAGGATAGAAGTTGTAGGTAGGGTGGTGACAGTGGCAAAAGAAGAGGGAGAGATGCTGCTCACATTGCAGGGAAGAGGCGATGCTGGATATGAGGAGGTAAGGTAAAGGAGATGCTGGACACTTGGGAGGGGGGAATAGGTAAATAGAGGTACCAAACACCTGCGGGGAGATAGGGAAAGGGGTATGATGGAAAGTGGAATAGAGGAGGGAATGGAAGGGGAGAAGCTAGACCATAGAGGATTGTATAGGGCATGGAAAGGGAGATGTACTACTGAACTACTGGGGTGGGGGGGGGGTTGTTTGAAGGAAAAGGGAGTGGATGGACTATTGGGTGAAGGGAAGGAAAGTGGAGATAGATTATAGTGGGGGAAACATGGCTAAAGGTTCACCCAGGGCATGATATCTTTGGGCTAACACTATCATATTTTTATATATACTACACAAGCTCACCAAATGTAGAAGGAATGGCATGAAGTTCCTGTTTCACAGGCACATTTTCTACAGCCTTATTAGTAAGACAGTCTATGCTTTTGGACAGAAAATTACAAAGTTGATTTGCTGCTTTTTGCAAAAATACCACCAATAATATCAAGATATTATGAAGCTGTTCCTAAAGAATGTAACAAGATTTTTCTCCCATCCATTTTATTTCTTCAGCTTATTACTAAAAGTCCTGAAAGAGATTTTTTTGTCATAATAAACAAACACGTGTTTTTAGTTTACACATTTTGTTACTGTTTTCATTTGATCACTGAAGGCTATTCACTAAAGCACATTAACACCAGATTCTATAAATGGCGCTGAAAAACATCGGCATGAAAATAACACATTTATAACAATTCTATAACCCGTGCCTAATATTAGGTGCAATTTATAGAATACATATAGGTGAAGATTCTATATATGGCGCCTAAAAATTCAGCATGGAAATCAGTGTTGACTAAGTGTATTCTATAAGCGGCACATAGATTAAAATGTGGCAGAAATCGTAGTGTGTAAATTTAGTCACACTGGGCCATATTCTATAACTATGAGCGTAAATTTCAGAATGCCCACGAAATACCCATTTTCCCACCTATAACCATGCCCCTTTTTGCCTCATGCATTACAGAATGGGCTTAGTGAGTTGTGCATTCTAATTATCGCCAATTATTGCTTGTTAAGAGCTATCAATGCTGATTAGCTTGTTAAGCCAATTAAGTTATGCATATTGTTATAGAATACGCCTGGATTTCAGTGTGGATCTCTGGGGGATAGTGCCTGGAACCAGGACTAAATTTAGGCACAACCATTTACATCAACTAAAACCCTGTATAAATGCTTGCATCTAACTTAGGCGCAGACCAGACGTATTCTATAAGAGTGCCCATAGTTTCTAGGAATGCCCTTGACCCACTTATGCCCCTCCCATGGCCACACCCCTTTTGAGATCTGCACTTTAGAATTTATATACACCACTTTACAGAATATGCTTAGAAAGTTGTGCATGTAAATTCTAATTAGTGCCAATTAATGTTGATAATTGCTTGTTATTGGCCAATTATTGGCATCGATTGGCTTGTTAAGCAATCAAGTTGTACGTGCAGTTTGGCCACACTGCCAAATTTGTGTACACAACTTTAGTCACCATGTATAGAATCTGAGGGATTCTGCGTAATCTTAAAAACTGACAATACGGCAAATTACTCTTAAGATTCCTGTTATGAAAAGCTGGTGAAATGTAATTAGGTGATCTTGATTATGGGTTTTTTTTGTAAATTGTAATTACAAAGCTGTAACATTTCTTCCTAATTAAAATGTCAAGATAGGGAATTTCACAGAAATTGTATTGCTTTTGAATTTGAGATTTTGGTCTCTAATATTTAACCATTCTTGAAACTGGAACAATCTATCTAGGTTACCCCTCCAGAGCAAAAAACAGTTGTCATTATAGCACTTGTAAAACCTAATCTCTGAGCTATAAGGATAGTTCTTCAAAATTGGAAACTTACAGGTTAGCAATGTCTGGTGCTGTTGAAGCACCCATTACAAAAGTAATTCTGGGTCACTCCAAGTGAATGAAATGATTGGAAATCCTGCAATGTGTGGTCATTTCTTTAAGCAGATTTTCTATTATAACCAGTGGTGTGCTGGTAAATTTTTAACAACAGGTTCTCTCCCCGGTCCACCACGGCGCCCCCCCCCCCCCCCGTCCACCTCTGCACCCCCCCCCCAAAAAAAAAATTGCAGAGCTGGCTATAGCCGGGGGGGGGGGGGGGGCAATGCATTACTCTCACCAGGAAAAAACTATTAAATGATCCCAGGTTCCAATCTAATTCATGTTTAATGTGGGATAAAATGCCATAAATAAGTAAATAAATATAAACTTTTAATGTTGAGCACCTGATTCTCAAAGTGAACATATTCCAAACACTGTCTATAATGAAAATAAAATGAGTTTTTTTCTACCTTTGTTGTGTGGTGACTGTTTTTCTGATCATGCTGGCCCAGTATCCGATTCTGCTGCTATCTGTTCTCTTAACTCCATTTCCAGGTCTTCCTTTCCATTTATTTCTTTCCTCCTTTCTTCTTCATTTCTGGTCCTCAGCTTCTGCCTATTTTCTCCATCCATGTGCAGTTTTTCTCCTCGCTTCCTTTTCCCTCTTCTCATCTCCTTCCTCACTCTTCCCTCCCCTCCATCCATCCAAGCATTTCTTCTCTCTCCCTTCCCTCTCCTCCACCCATGTTCAGCAACCCTCCTCTCCCCTGCCCTCCATCCACCCACCCATGTCCAGCAGCCCTGCTCTCTCCTGCCCTCCATCCACCCACCCATGTCCAGCAGCCCTGCTCTCCCCTGCCCTCTACCCACCCACCCATGTCCAGCAACCCTCCTCTCCCCTCCATCCACCCACCCATGTCCAGCAGCCCTGCTCTCCACTGCCCTCCATCCACCCACCCATGTCCAGCAACCCTCCTCTCCCCTGCCCTCCATCCACCCACCCATGTCCAGCAACCCTCCTCTCCCCCTGCCATCCCCTCCATGATCCACCCATGCCCAGCAACCCTCATCTCCCCCCCTGCCCTCCTCCCCTCCATCTGCCTTCTTTCCCCCCCCCCCCACTCCCCGGTCGTCCGTATGCCCTCTGCAGCTCTGCGACTCTCCGATAGCTGTTTCCTTCTTATGCGGCACCCCTACCTTTAAAAATTTTATTTTTCCTCAAGGCGCGCTGCCGTTGAAGGCTTGAAGCGAAGACAGCAGGCTCAGCTTGGTTCCAGGCCTTCCCTTCGCATCATGGCTCCGCCCTCGCACAAACAGGAAATACGTCAGGCGAGGGCGGAGCCATGATGCAAAGGGAAGGCCTGGAACCAAGCTGAGCCTGCTGCCTTCACTTCAAGCCTTCAACGCCGGCGCGCCTGAAGGGAAAATAAAATTTTTAAAGGTAGGGGTGCGGAAGGAAACGGCTATCGGGGACTCGCAGAGCTGCAGACGGACGACCGGGGGAGCAGAGGCGAGCCGGCTCACAGGGGCCAACAACCGGCTCGCAAGATGCCAATACATTTAACAACCGGCTCTTGCAAACCGGTGCGAGCCGGCTCCAGCACACCACTGATTATAACCAAAGCGTCAAGTTGTGGAATATTGGTATAAAGCGAGTCTATCGGGCTTATTTTCGAATGTGACCACCGGCCATCTTCCAACATAAATTGGGAGATGGCCAGCGATCTCTCAAAAGCGGCGAAATCGGTATAATCGAAAGTTGCTTTTTTGACACCATCGCCGCTTTCCCATCGCCGAGCCGGCGAAAGTTCAAGGGGTCGTGTTGGCTCCGTAGCGAAGGCGGGACATGGGCGGGCATGGGCGTGGCTACCAGATGGCCAGCTTTCATGGATAATGGAAAAAAAAGCAGCGTTAATCAGTATTTCGCCGGGTTTACTTGTTCCTTTTATTTTCACGACCAAGCCTCAAAAAGGTGCCCCAACTCACCAGATGACCACCGGAGGGAATGGGCGATGGTCTCCCCGTACTCCCCCAGTGGTCACCAACCCCCTCCCACACTAAAAAAATAAAAATAAAAACCTTTTTTGCCAGCCTGTATGCCAGCCTCAAATGTCATACCCAACTCCCTGACAGCAGTATGCAGGTCCCTGGAACAGTTTTTGATGGTTGCAGTGGACTTCAGGCAGGTGGACCCAGGCCCATCCCCCCTACCTGTTACACTTGTGGTGGTAAGTGTTGAGCCCTTCAACCCCCCCAAACCCACTGTACCCATATGTAGGTGCCCCCCTTCACCCATAAGGACTATGGTAGTGGTGTAGAGTTGTGGGGAATGGGTTTTGGGGGGCTCAGCACCCAAGGTAAGGGAGCTATGCACCTGGGAGGTATTTGTGTATATTTTTTTAATTTTTAGAAATGCCCCCTAGGGTGCCCGGTTGGTGTCCTGGCATGTCAGGGGGACCAGTGCACTACAAATGCTGGCTCCTCCTATGACCAAATGCCTTGGATGTCGCCGGGTTGGAGATTGCCGGCATTTTTTTCCATTATCGCTGAAAAACAAAACCGGCCATCTCAAACCCGGCGAACTCTGGCATTTGGCCGGGCTAAACCGTATTATCGAAAAAAAAAAGATGGTCGGCCATCTTTTTCGATAATAAGGTTCTGGCCAGCTGTAGCGCCGCAGCCAAAATAGATCGCTGGCAATCTATTTCACCGGCGCCGTTCGATTATTTCCCTCTATGTCAAGTACACCTAAATGAAATCAGAAAGGTCCCCATCAAACTTGACCAATAGATTTATCATGTGAAAGGAATCTCTCATCTATGATTGTATTTTTGGAAAGAAGGATCTCACAAAGAAATCAAAAAAGGTGGACAGTGATTCCAGAATAGAACCATTTCCAGACTTATGTATCTTTGAAAAAATGTTAATTTCAACTGTTCAGAAATTTCTCTCTGGGTGCAATATAACCTATTTTATGAGCAAAATCCATGATTTGTGAAATCTGTTACTTCATGGCATCTATAGGATCCTTATCTAGAAAGGTGTAGATCTGCTTATCATAAATTTGTCTTTCAATTTCATCTACATATTTCTGTATATCCATGATCACGATGCCACTATCCTTCTTATCGGGCTTGATGACTATATCCTGATTCCTGGATATGGAACAGAGGGCTTTATTTTCATTTTTGCTATGATTAAAATGTTTCCTCTGATTGTTTTAGGGGGCCTTTTACTACAGCTTAAGTTTAGTACGTCTTGCCCTGCAACTTAAGCTGTTTCAGAGCCCGGGTACAAGCCTGCCATTTTTCTTGGGAATTTTTTTTAAAACGTTTTTTTCTTGTGAGCAGCATGGAAGGTTGTGGTTGGGTTTTGCTGCTATAAGGGAAGAGCTGCTCTTGCAGTCCTGTTTCTTTTGATCTGAAAAAAGTACTCATTTTAAAACATTACAAATGTTTTGATAATACTAATTCCAACATATCACATAAAAACCCAGTAGGTGGATGATGCAAGTCAGTATTGCTCTCTAAAACCTCCCTTACTATCTCTAACACTACTCGTTGAACTCTAAGGTATATATATATATATCTGCTGTAACAGGTAAAAAGGAAGTAGATGGCAATTGGAAAACCTCTAATTATTTTATATCCATTAATTCCTTTACATAAGATGAAAACAAATGAACGCAAAAAAAATGTCTACAAAAATAGACAGAAGTTCCAATAACACGGTTCCCCACAGGAGGCTCTTAAATAAATTGGATGGGCTGAAGATAGGACCTGAAGTGGTGAACTGGATTAGGAACTGGTTGACAGACAGACGCCAGAGGGTGGTGGTGAATGGAATTCGCTCAGAGGAGGGAAAGGTGAGTAGTGGAGTGCCTCAGGGATCAGTGCTGGGGCCGATTCTGTTCAATATATTTGTGAGTGACATTGCCGAAGAGTTAGAAGGTAAAGTTTGCCTATTTGCGGATGATACTAAGATCTGTAACAGAGTGGGCACCCGGGAGGGAGTGGAAAACATGAAAAAGGATCTGAGGAAGCTAGAAGAATGGTCTAAGGTTTAGCAATTAAAATTCAATGCGAAGAAATGCAAAGTGATGCACTTAGGGAATAGAAATCCACGGGAGACATATGTGTTAGGCGGGGAGAGTCTGATAGGTACGGACGGGGAGAGGGATCTTGGGGTGATAGTATCTGAGGATTTGAAGGCAACAAAACAGTGTGACAAGGCGGTGGCTGTAGCTAGAAGGTTGTTAGGCTATATAGAGAGAGGTGTGACCAGCAGAAGAAAGGGGGTGTTGATGCCCCTGTATAAGTCGTTGGTGAGGCCCCACCTGGAGTATTGTGTTCAGTTTTGGAGGCCGTATCTTGCGAAGGATGTAAAAAGAATTGAAGCGGTGCAAAGAAAAGCTACGAGAATGGTATGGGATTTGCGTTACAAGACGTATTAGGAGAGACTTGCTGAACTAAACATGTATACTCTGGAGGAAAGGAGAAACAGGGGTGATATGATACAGACGTTCAAATATTTGAAAGGTATTAATCCGCAAATGAACCTTTTCTGGAGATGGGAAGGTGGTAGAATGAGAGGACATGAAATGAGATTGAAGGGGGGCAGACTCAAGAAAAATGTCAGGAAGTATTTTTTCACGGAGAGAGTAGTGGATGCTTGGAATGCCCTCCTGCGGGAGGTGGTGGAAATGAAAACGGTAACGGAATTCAAACATGCTTGGGATAAGCATAAAGGAATCCTGTGCCGAAGGAATGGATCCTCAGGAGCTTAGTCAAGATCGGGAGGTGGGGCTGGTGGTTGGGAGGCGGGGATAGTGCTGGGCAGACTTATAACGGTCTGTGCCAGAGCCGGTGGTTGGGAGGCAGGGCTGGTGGTTGGGAGGTGAGGATAGTGCTGGGCAGACTTATACGGTCTATGCCAGAGCCGGTGGTTGGGAGGAGGGGCTGGTGGTTGGGAGGCGGGGATAGTGCTGGGCAGACTTATACGGTCTGTGCCCTGAAGAGCACAGGTACAAATCAAAGTAGGGTATACACAAAAAGCAGCAAATATGAGTTATCTTGTTGGGCAGACTGGATGGACTGTGCAGGTCTTTTTCTGCCGTCATCTACTATGTTACTATGTTCCCGAGGGAAACATTTCGCAACCTGATACAATCAATGGTACTAAGCCACTTAGATTACTGCAATGGAATTTATGCGGGATGTAAAAAAGAAACCTTAAAGAAACTTCAGACTGCTCAAAACACGGCAGCTAGGCTTATATTTGGTAAAACGCAATTTGAAAGCGCAAAACCCCTTCGCGAAAAACTACACTGGCTCCCAATCAAAGAACGAATTGCCTTCAAAATCTGTATCCTGGTTCACAAAATCATCTACGGAGAAGCCCTGAGTTACATAACAGGCTTGATTGACTTACCAATTAGAAATACATCCGAATCAACACGATCTTATCTAAATCTGCACTACCCAAGCTGCAAAGGACTTAAATACAAAACAACTTACGCATCTAGTTTTTCCTACATAAGCACACAACTGTGGAACGCATTACCAAAAGCCTTGAAAACAACGTACGACCACCTAAACTTCCGGAAATCACTAAAATCCAACCTGTTTAAAAAGGCATACCCCACCGATCCAACTAATCTCTGCAACACAACCAAACTAAAGCACGTAATGGACATAACACAACTCTTCCGTTCTCCGACTCCCAAATGTGGCTGTGCCACATGAACTTGGATCTTACAACATCATCATGTATTTGTTCACACCGGAGCCTGCAAAGGCCTCTCCGGTACTATGTAGGCCACATTGAGCCTACAAATAGGTGGGAAAATGTGGGATACAAATGTAACAAATAAATAAATCATTCTTTGGCACTGCTCACATGCATAAAGCTTCATCTCTTGTGTGGTGCATGGCCGCAGGCACTCAGCTCTAGGCACATGCCCAAAGGGGCAAACCAGGCCCCTTGGGAGCCCTTAGGAACCATGAAGACCTGAGGATCTAGAAACTCTGCTGGAGTTTCTAAAGGTACTGTTATTCTACTTTACCATCAGGTGATGGGGAAACAAGGCCAAGTTGCGGCTAGCACTCCAAGGACTGAGGACCCTATGGACAAACATGTTGTATTGGGAGGTCCTCTAGCTACACCTGACTGTCTGTGGGACTGTGGTCATTCTCTGAGTTCAGGGGGTAGGCCAACCCCCTGTCTTCCAGCAACTTCCTATGCTTTCCAGTTTGGAGAGCTTTCTCCCAGTAATGGTAGAAGTCAGGCATAGACTGATTGCCAATTGACTACTGTGATTCTACCTACCACTGTTCAATGTCTGAACTTATTTCCTGAGGAATCTATTGCTTTTAAAGATGTTACTTTGGTTGATATCTGGAGAGTGGTCACTGGAACTGAAAATTATTTGAAAGATACTGCTCCTAAATTGTGTACTTTTTCTTAACCAACAGTGACTAACCTTTCACATGTGGACAATTGAATAGTCTCTATTGACAAATGTCAGCCTCAGAACCTTTCTCAGATTAAAACTTTTCAGAGTTCAAGTATTGCTGGAATTAAGGACAGCTTATATATGCATAGGAGCCTTGGTAATTTAGAAAATATGCTGTGAGTAAGGAATTTGAGGTTTTTTTGAATTTTACTAGTTATTGTTTGTTAGCTCCAGAATTGCTCCGGAAAAAAATACCTCAATGAAGTTTTACTGAATTGTTATTATGTATTTATTCCAAAGCCAAGGTATGAAGATCAAGCAGGAATAGATTCCCTTAATTTAACTGAATTTCTTGAAACTTCTCAGGATACTATTCATACTAGGGCTACCCTGCTGATGACCTTGATGAGTATTGGTTTATTGCCTGTAATTCTATAATTTTGCAATTATAAATACAAATTCTAATTTAAAAAAAAAAGCTTCCTAGAAGTTATGCAGAGGCTGACTGACCTATGGCCTGAACAATTATGAGGCCCACATTGCAAATAATGTAGAAAATGTTTGATGTGTTTTGCAGGGGCGTAGCCAGATGGCCAATTTTGGGTGGACCTGAGCCCAAGGTGGGTGGGCCTGGAATTCCCCCCTCCCCTCGTACCCCTCCAGTTTGCTCCTCTCTCCACCACTCCCTGCCCACAAACCCCAAATATTAAATACTTGAGCTGGCGGGGATCCCCAAACCCTGCCAGCTGAAGATTTCCTCCTCCTCCACGAGCAGCCAGCACTCTTCCAAATGGCAGACGGCAGCACTTGCCTCAAACTAATGCTGTTGCCAGCAGGCTGTGCATGCTCAGTGCTTTTGCATGTGTGAAAACTGAGCATGTGCAGAAGGGCCGGTCTCAACGTCAGTTCAAGGCAAGTGTTGCTGGCTGACATTTGGAAGTGTGCTGGGTGCCCAAGGAGAGAAAACCTTCAGCTGGCAAGGTTTGGGGATCCCCACCAGCCACAGCAAGAGTGTCACAATTTTGGGTGGGCCTGAGTCCAAAGTGGTTACGCCACTAGTGTTTTGACTAATTTTGCTGTTTTGACTCCATCTGACTTTTTTTTGCACTTTTGTGCAAACATTTTCACAAACCTCATTTTAACATTTGTTGAAGCCTTCCATATATTTCTGGAGTGCTCACAATAACATATAATGGAATTCAAGTGTTATTTTTACCTGAGTCCTGTTGTTTAAAGTCCACTGCACTGACCTACTAGGCTGATGATGCCGGACAGATGTCTCTGTGCCTTCTTTTTTGATGTTCATATTATGGATGTTCCATTTTGGAAAATGGCCGTTCATTTTGGATGTTTTCAGTGGAAGAAGGTCCCTCTCACATATTTTCAAACAAGAAATCCCTATGGGCCTCTTTTACTGTAATAAAGTTTGATTTGTTCGACTCAGTTGTCCCAGGCTCTGGAGTCATTGGTCCACTTCCCACGTTTTCTTTGTGTATTTCCTCCCGTGGAATTTTGTTGTTCATCCACCTAGGTGGATGTCCTATCCCTCTTTTACTAAACCACACTAACGATTCTCAATATGGCAAATGCACAGCAGCTCATTCATTTTGAATGGGCTGCATCATATTTCCATTCAGGAATCACTAGCATGGTTTAGTAAAAAAGGGCCTATGTTTTCCCTGTTTGAAGATGGCTGTGAAATGGACTTTTTAAAATGTTATTCGCAGGACATCCCAATTCTGACTTGGACATTTTACCGAAAATGCCACTTCTAATCTAGGCAACCTATTATTTATTTATTTGTAGTATTTGTATCCCACATTTTCCCAACAATTTGCAGGCTCAATGTGGCTTACATTTGCCGTAATGGTGGTTGCCATTTCCAGGTAACAGAATTACAAATGGTAATGTGTTAAGTTGCATACATACATGGTAACATACATGTAACATAACATATGTGAACAGATCATGGTATAGATATATATCATGTGCATATATATATGTTAAGGAAGAATAAATTATGGTAATACATGAACGTTCCAGAGTACGAAATTGGGTTGTATCATTCTTTAGGTCATCGATATGGAGAGACCATATTCGACATAGAGATTGAAGTGGTTATGCTTATTCATTAGTGGTAAGGAGGTTACCCTCATACATTTATCATTTATTTTATCCATTTATAATCCACCTAAAACCTTAAGTACAAGAAAACATGCATAGTATGTGTATTTTTGTACATTTATTTTATGCTATCAATATATACTATCTCTAGATGTAAATCTTTGACCACTCATAAGAGAGAAAGAAGTCTTATCAAGTATTTGTTTCTGAAAATGATCATGTTGCTTAATCTTACAACAAAAGAAAGGAACTGAGGCTGAAATAAAATTCCATTCATAGGCAAAGCAGCCATTGACAGCATCCAATACCTCTTTTAGATGTCTCAGTAACCGCTGATGACAGGTGCTGTATTAGTTCCGGATGGAGTGGATTCCAGGCTTATTAAATTTATGATATATGTCGCTGCTTTTGGTCACCTATAAATCACAATGTATAAAACTGACCAGTAAATACTTCCCCTAGGGAGATGCCTTCGTTTATCAGCTTTGACGGATGATAGCTTCAGTTATCACATGTATAATTCTAGTTGCTCAAACCAGCTCGCCAACAGAATGCACGATTAACTTTCTCCAGTCAGATAGGACAAAGATGTGCCAACTTGTCAAGGGCTCTGTTTAAGACTTTTTCTTGTAATTGAGTTAATAATTGTGATGGACAACAGCTGAAATGTCAGCCATCTTTCCCTTTCTATTATGTCCTCAGAAATGTTCTGAAGTATGTGTTGTTTGCAAATCAGTTCATTTCAGGAGTGGGGTGTGGGGGTGTGTGAAGACATTTGATCTAAATTGTTAAGCATATTCTGTTCAAACTTATGTCCTTAAAATAAATTAATATGAACTGTGTCTCATTCAGAGGGCTTTTTACTAAAATTGTGGGCGCACTAAACGTAGGAGATGCCAATGCATTCCTATGGGCGTCTCTAACGTTTAACGCACCCACAATTTTAGCTAAAATGTGAGCGTGCCTTAGTAAAAGACACCCTCATTTTTTTTTAATTAAATAGAATCATACTTATCAATCAGTAGATACAGTTAAAGGAAACAACATGACTTATTTACTAAAATATTCTAAGCACTTAGGGCCGGATTCTATAAAATTTTAAAGCACTAACACACCCTAGGAGGTTCTCAGGAACCCACAACTACTAATATATTACATTCAAAATTAACCTTTTATTTCCCAGCTCACAGGGACCATAAATGACATTTTTAAAATAAATAAATAAAACAAATTCTTTGGGTCACAATACCCCTTACCATGTTCCTCAGAGGTTCCTTTCATGATGACCACTACCAAACCGGGTCCCAGTGGACCCACTGCGCACATGGGAAAAGATTGCAATTTTCCCTGGAACCTCCACTGGCAGGCCTGAAATTTGGGCCTAGTTGCATCTCCAGAGCAAAAAGTCATGCATGCCCTGGAGACTGGACCAGGCCCAGACCGGCCATTTTCCACAGCGCACCCAGCCCAGAGACCCTCATTTCTCGGCCGGCAGCATCGTGGATGGTCACACCCAAGTGACCCCCTTCCAGAGCCCCCAAAATGAGACAACTGGCCACTTAAATGTCCTGAAGACCCATAACTCCTACCTAGGGTAAAACTAAATTAAATTTTTTAAACATATTTTTAACCACTGGTTATAGTTTCTTCATTTGGATCCTTTTACCATTTTTTTGAAGGATGTTCTTTTAGCTATAATGGCCTCTTTTACTTCACCTTTTAACCATACCCGGCTGTCGTTTTCTCCTTTTTCCACCTTTGTAAATATGTGGAATGCATATGGTCTGGCCTTCCAAGATGGTATTTTTAAACAATTTCCATGCCCGATTTAAAATCCTAACCTTTGCAGCTGATCCTATTAGCTTCTTTTTAACAATTTTCCCCATTTTATCATAGTTGCCCTTTCAAAAATTAAATGCTGCTGCAGTAGATTTCCTTTGTGACTTCACTCTAGACATCAGCTCACACTTGATCATGTTATGACCACTGCTTCCTATCAGATCCAACACCATTACCACTCTTACTATTCCCTGAATTCCACTGAGGACTAGATCTGTATTATGTTATAGGGGATTTATAGACTGTCAACGTCCTCAACTGAGATTCAAGGTGGAATACAACTAATAGGTACTGATACAATCATCAGGAATAACAATATACAATTTACAAACTCAATAAAACCAAAGCACATCAATGACAGGAGAACCTATATGTCTTCAAAGCCTTATGAAAAATAAAATAATTAGTCAATAGACAAATTTCAACATGAATGTTTTTCCAATGATGGACAGCTAAAAAACTAAAATAATTCAAGAAAACTGCTTTAAATCTAACAGGTTTAACAGAAGGAAAAGCCAGAACAAGTTGATTACACATCTGAGACACTGACTTAGTATTTAAGAGCTTAAATATTTGTGATACGTCTTCAGAATATGTTCCATTTAGCAATTTAAAAACCATATATAATGCTTTAAAAGAAATCCTCACCTGAATCGGCAGTCAATGTAACTCTGACAACAAGGAAGAAACATGATCAAACTTGGGCCAGTGAAAAATCAGCCTAGCCACAGAATTCTGGATTACCTAAAGCTTAGAAATACACTCTGTCACTACCCCTAAGTAAAAAGAATTACAATAGTCCAGTAAGGCTAAAACAAATAGTTGAGCAATGACTCTAAAATGATCTTGCAAAAAAATAAGAATGAACCAGCCAAAGTTGTTCAAGTTAGGCTTTCCTAATTACATTATTGACTTATTTTAGATTTTTTGCTCACACCTTTTTCAGTAGTAGCTCAAGGTGAGTTATATTCAGGTACTTTGGATATTTCTCTGTCCCAGGAGGGCTCACAATCTAAGTTTGTACCTGAGGCAATGGAGGATTAGGTGGCTTGTCCAAGATCACAAGGAGTAGCAGTGGGATTTCAGCCAGCCACCTCTGGATTGCAAGACTGGTGCTCTAACCACTAGGCCACTCCTCCACTCTGCTTGTGGTGCCATTGACAAAGATGAGTCAAGAATTATACCTAAGACTCTAGACTCCATTTCTACTTTTAAGGTATTCCCTCCTTCCATAACAATGGATTGTGGAATATTTGAAAGATGCAAACTAAACCATGAAAGCTCACCTTCTTGTCGGTTGCTGGACCAGTTGCTCCAAGAAGCAGTCATTTATTATATCTAGGAATTTTACCTACCTAGAGCTCTGTGATGTAACATTTCTCCAGTCAATATTGGGGTAATTGAAATCACCCCTCATTATACTGTTGCCCAATTTGCCAGCTTTTCCAATTCCTGTAAACATTTCTTCATCTGTCTGCTCATTCTGTCCTGGAGGACAATAGTACAGCCCTATAAGATAAGATAAGAATACTCCTTACCTTCAAACATGGAATTTCTATCCATAATGATTCCACACTGCTGTTTATGTAGAATGTTTATTTTGTTTGACTCAATTCTCTCTTTAACATATAGCACAATCCACCCTCCAATTTGCTCCACTGTATCATTGTGATAAAATTTGTACCCAATTAACACAGTATCCCATTGCTTGTCCTCTTTCCATCAGATCTCTGAGATGCCTAGTATATGTCATTTAGTGCTATATTCTCTAACTCCCCCATCTTATTTTTTTAGGCTTCTAGCATTTGTATATATTGTGAAGAGGAGGACGAGGGGGTGGATAAAATGGAAGTGGAAGAAGAAGAAGTGAAGAGGGTCCAGAGGAAAGGGAGACAGAACAGAGCCTTGCCCTTGCTACTTCCGCAGAGGGAGAAAAGAAAAGGGTTTCCTCCCACTGAAAGATGGAGGCTGGAGAAGAACTACAATACCCATCATCCCCGGGGAAAACCCTGGTATAAAACTATCCTCCACAGCAGCCTCCAGGGGAGAACTATGACAAGGCAAGGGAGGTGTCCCCTGGGGTTAATCAGGAGGAGGAGGAACAGCTGAGAAAAGGGTGGGACGAGGAACCCATGGAGTGGCAAGAGGCTGGAGAGAGAGAGAAGGGGGAGAGCCTGGAGGAGCCCATGGACATAGCAGCATGGGCTCAATCATTGGAGAAAAAGCTGAGGAAGCAGGTGACTTCTTGGTATGGAAGCTGGACTGAAAGATGTAAGAAAAGGGTCATGCGGGAGAGAGTGAGTCAGTGATTGTGAAAGTGTGACCCAGAAATGGTGGGACCCTTGTATCTCCCCATAGAGTTCAAGCTGTTTGGAACTGTGTGCTGCTGAACTACTCAAAGTGAAAAGTGTGTTATTTTGGGAGGGATTATTGTGTTTTCCTATGTGAACTACTCAAAGAGAAAGGAAGCTATTTTTTTTAACTGTTTGTCATTACACCTGGAGAAGACATGCAGCGGTGGAGCTGCAGCCTGCAGTCGCTCCCCAGAGGGGGGAAGCGCTAGGCTATAGAACTGTTTAAGGGGAACGAACTGAGTTCTGGAAGCAGTGGGGTTTATGTTTCTTTTTACCCTGCTGTGCTGACTCCCTTGAAGAGGGAAACAGTGGGGGCTGTGTTTTTGTGCCTGTTTTATTTTGAACTGCTGGACTGTGAGCCCCAAGGAAATAAAAAGTTGCTGGTTTTCTTTTGGAATTATTGGTTACCCGAGTCGTGCCCTGTGGATTACAGTGTGTTATGGGGCCGGGCATGAAGCTTGGCCCATAGCCGGAGTCTCCACAGGAAGAGACGGGATCCAGAGAACCCCTGGAGGAGGGACGGATCTTTCACAATATACATTTCAAATTGTGTTTTTAACATGCATCTACAAGCTGCTTAGAAGTTTACAGGGATAATGTGCTTCCTTTCCCTGCTCTCTCCTTAAACACTCCTGGCTTCTTGAAACCTCTCTAGTGGAATTCTCTAAATATCATAGTAACATAGTAAATGATGGCAGATAAAGATCTGTATGGTCCATCCAGTCTGCCCAATATCCTGTATCCTTCAAGGATACTCCACTCCGGACCATGCGCTGCTGAGTGACTTTTGGCTCCCTCACACACACACACACACACACACACACACACACACACACACACACACACACACACACACACACACACACACTTATTTTAGTTTAAAAGCTGCTCTATCTCTTTTTTGCTGTATGGTTACATACTGGTTAAGGTTTAGTCCATCCTTTTTGAACAGGTTCCCCCTTTACCTTTTTGCTCCAACACCCACAGAGCTGGTGCCCATGTGTACATTAGTTAATGGCATGATAGTTTTCCTCTGTTTTTGTTTATTCACTAAGGGGTCCTTTTACAAAGGTGCACTAGTGTTTTTAGCACGCACTAAAAATTAGCGCACGCTAAACACTAGAGACCCCATATTGGGCGTCTCTAGCGTTTAGCACGTGCTATTCATTAGCGTGCTTTTGTAAAAGGACCCCTTAGACATGTAAGTCATTGGAAGCAGGTAGCACAGAGTAAGATGGAGAAAGATTTATCATTATTTTTAAACATTAATGTGTTTTATAGCAGCATGAGCTTAAAGGAAAATAAAAGCATGATAAATAATTTTTAAATGCTGATTCGTTCAGTTGTCATTACCCAAAATTTAAAAAAGGTTAGGGGAGAGTTTCTTCTGATTTGAACAGTATAGTGATTATCATTTCTCTTGCCACTGAGAGTTTTGACGTGATATAAGCCTCAGGGAACATTTAGAACAAAATTCATGTTTTGATTGCTTTGGCAGTTGACCTTGGGGAAGAAGCATTATGTCCCTACAGCTACACAGTAGACAGCAATTACAGTGTCAGTAGATTCATCAGCTATAAACCTAGTAATATATGTACCTGACAGGGCTTCAAGCTCTTTTCTGGGATAAAGTGGGCCTTTCCAGAAATTTCAACATCATAAATTTAGTACTGGAATTTCAGCCAAGTCATCCGCATCTCTACAGCTTGAAAAATATAGATGTCCGGCCAAGTAATTTAATCATTAAGACCAGTCCTTAAAATGTTTTATAAGACATGTGGTGCAGTGAGCTCTGCACCACATGTTGCAAAATCTCCTGACAACTAAGTTGAACGCAGAAAATTACAAACATATGTCTATAAAACTTCTGTTGCAGTTGAGCAATTACTTAAATAAATAAATAATAATGATAATAATAATTAAAAAAAAAAAGAAAATTGATATGGTACAGTGACTCCCCAACCCAGGATTTATGAACCCCAAGGAGTCCACCAAAAGAGAGGCAACCAAAGTGCAGATGCTGAGAATAAGAGCTGCTGCTACTTCATTGGACTACCTGATCCTATCCTGCCCATGCCATGAGATGAAGATTGTGTTCTCATAGAGCCCAGATCCATGTGGATGGGGAAGAGGAAGAGCACAGTTGATTTCTGCAATAATTAGCCTCAACCAGCTTGGAGAGGAAGCAGGAGTCTTAATCGGCACGGAAAGCAGGCAAAGAAGAAAATGACCATTCACTGCCACCTGAAGGGAAACCAGCTGCCATGAGCACCTTCCTTGCTGCTGTTTCATATTGCCAGGAGGGAATCAAATAGAGTGTTTGATTACTTCAGCATGCGCTCTGTCCACTCAAGTCAAGTTCAAGGTTTGATTTACCGCTATTAGGGCAGCAGTCAGGGAGTCTTTTACTAAGCTGCAGTAGCGTTTTTAGCTCACAGTAGAAATCAGATGGCGGTAAATGCCGAGACACCCTTAGGAATATAATGGGCATCTCGGCGTTTACCGCCAGCTAATTTCTACTGCGAGCTAAAAACACAACTGTGGCTTAGTAAAAGACCCCCTCAGAGCGGTTTACAACATATAAAGTTTATAAAATAGAAAAGAACTACAGTCCTTATAGGAAAGAAGGGGAGATAGGGGCTCAGGGCAAGCAAAGCAGCAGCAAGTCACAGGCCATATGAATCAATAAGAAGGTTTTGAGGTCTTGTTTAAATTTCATAAACGAACTTTCGGTGCACAAAGGGAAGGTAGGGCATTGCATAGGGTGGGGCCAAGAATACTAAATATTCAGGAACGACTCTGCTGACCTAACGGTGAGGGAGAAAGATCATTTTCTGGTAGAACACTTCTTTTAATTCAAAAAGGGCATGCTGATTTATGTATTTTACCTATGCTATTTACTGATTTATTTCTGATGCTAGATGTACTGTGCTTCTCACCAGAAAGCAGACCTGCCAAGTCTTCCGCATTCAGCGGAAGACTCTCGCTTTGGCGGGTCATCTCCCATGCTCCCGTCAAAATGGGAAAGTCTACCGATGAGACACACTATGCCAGGAGATCCACTGCCACCTGCTTCTCTCTTAATGAGCAGCCACAGCAAAACAAGAAAAACAAGCACGAGGCCGCAGCAGCCTTCAGGCATGTGCTGTCAGCTCTGCCGGTCCTCTGCCCCTGGAACGGGAAATTGACGTCAGCGGGGACAGAGGACGGCAGAGCCAACAGTGTATGCCAGAAGGCTGCTGCGGCCCCATGCTTGTTTTTCTTATTTTGCTGGGGCTGCTGCGGCAACATCAGGAAAAGCAGCAGCTGCCAGGAAACGTAGGGTACTGGGTGGAAAGGATAGAGGAAGGGGGAAAGGGCGTCAAGAGGGAGGCAGGAAGTGATAAATGGAGGGAGCAGAGGGGAGAAAAAGAAAGAAGAGTAGGAATGCTGGATGGAAGAGGGGTGCACAGAAGAGTGGAAAGATGGGGAGAGAAAGAGGGGACATGAAAAGGGCAGTGGAGAAAGAGAAGCTGCTGGGGAGAATCATGGGGAGAAACTGGGGGAGACTTTACATGATCACACAGAGAAATACTGGATGAAAGGCGGGAGAGAGAGGGCAAATGCTGGAAGGAGGGAGCAGAAAGAGGGAAGACGCTGGAAGGATGAGGAGAGAGAGAGGACATGCTGAATGGAAAAGGGTAGAGAGAGAGAGAGAGAGAGAGAACTGGCTAGAAGGAAGGGGAGATAGAGGGAGACAATGGATAGAAGGATTGCTAGAGGTTAGATAGATGGACAGTGATAGAAAGAGGGATGACACTGAATAGAAGGGTAGGAGAGAAAGAAGGAAGGTGCTGGATAGAAGGATAGGGAGAGAAAGAGGAGAAACTGGATGGAAGGGTGCAGGGAGAAAGAGGGGGAGACACTGGAAGGATGTGGAGAGAAATAGGTGAGATGCTGGATGGAAAGGGGGAGATAGAGTTAGTGAAAGACTGGAGAATAAGAGGAAGTGGCAAAGGGGCATAGTAAGAACAAAAGTGAGGAAAAGATGAAAAGCCATAGGTAGATGAAGTAAAAAGAGAGAAATTCAAGAATGGATAGTAAGAATGAATTAAATCTGGACAGAGAGAGAGGCAGAAAAATAAACTGAAGAAAACAAAGAAAAAGAAGAGAAAATGACAAATGGACAGGAAACCCTGGCAAGAGAGTTAAAAGAAGAAAGGAAAGCAGAATCAAAAGACTGGGACCAACACAATTAGAAAAAGTAAATGGCCAGATCGCTCTTCAAAATGGCCGCCGAGACTTCCAGCGGTGGCCTCGCGAGACTTCTGCTGAAGTCTCAGTGGCCAATTTGAAGAGCGAGGGAGAGTCAGCGCCAGCAGCGGGCAGGCAGGCAAAACTGGGGTTCTTTCCTGCCTGCCCCGAAGAATTCGCTGGACAACCTGAGTGGCTGGAGGGGGGGCAGGGGAGAGAGGAGAGTCGCTGGACATGGGTGACTGGAGGGGGGCAGGGGAGAGAGGAGAGTCGCTGGACATGGGTGGCTGGAGGGGGCAGGGGGAGAGGAGGGTCACTGGACATGGGTGGCTGGAGGGGGGCAGGGGAGAGAGGAGAGTCGCTGGACATGGGTGGCTGAAGGGGGCAGGAGAGAGAGGAGGGTGGCTGTACAGCGCTGCGTACGTTTAGTATAGCACTTTAGAAATGATAGTAGTAGATGTTGCGGTTATGATCAGCTGACGTCGGGCGAGACCTGTGACGTGCCGCGCATGCGCAGAACAGCTGCTCTCTACTGCGCATTTGCGGGTGAGTCGGTCACCTCTCATTTATATAGTTAGATGTTTGCTATTGTTCTGCCCCCATGTTAATGGAGGCAGGATTTATTTATTTTTATTTATTTGTTACATTTGTATCCCACATTTTCCCACCTATTTGTAGGCTCAATGTGGCTTACATAGTACCAGAGAGGCCTTTGCAGGATCCGGTGTGAACAAATACAGGGTGATGTTGTGGTAAGATCAAGTTCATGTGGCACAGCCACATTAGGATATATTGTAATGTACATTTCATATGAGTATTATTTGCTTTGTCTGTAAAATAGATAACACTGTGTATTTGGACTGCTTTTCCTATAGTTTGCAGTATCCTGTGATTGACTTCTTGTGAGCTTTCCCTATTGGCTGTTAGCTCTGAGCTAGGGCCACCCCTATGGGCTGTGTGAGAGACCAGTTTTCCTTGCATGTTTTGTGATCAGCAGTTATTCCTTAATGTATTGTAATTCCATCAAGAATTTTCACCATCTCCCCAAGTCATTCCTGTTTTATTTAACCTGAGTTTCTCCCCATTATTTCCTTTGAGAGTTACTGCTTTTCTTCTCAGCTGGGATGAGGTTCTGGCCAACTCCTTGCCTCTGGAGTGGCTAGATGCAGACTCTGTGCTGAAGGCAACAATTCTGTTTAAGCAACTGAACTGTAAATTGGATGTTTATTCTGAGTAATACAATAAAGATTTGCTTAAGAACTGAGGAGGTCTTTTACTAAAGGTTAGCTCAAGTTATCTGCAATAGGTCCCATTTATTCCTATGGGCCCTACTGCAGATTACTCAAGCTAATCTTTAGTAAAAGACCCACTGAGAGTCTACTGGTAAAGATTCTACTTGGGGATGGTTTAAGCTGGCTGTTGAAGCTACTCTATAGGTTGTCTAGAACAGTACAGTAAAAAAGCTTGGACACTACAGTAAAAATTCTCAGGGGGAGTGAAGAATTTTGGAATAACTCAATGGATTCTATTGACAAAGATTTTAGTGGACATTCACAAAGTATCATATGGGTGGATAACAGATTATATTCCAAGTTAAGTGCATTGCACAAAAGCTTCTAATGTGTGACCTCAAGTGAAAATTAAATAATTTTGCAGAAGAACTGTGCAGTCTGAAAGTCCTAAGCCTCAGCTCTATCTCTAGCAGAGCAAATAAATGTGTGTTAAAGTAAATTGCACTGCTTAAAGAACTAAGACTACTGGATAATATGGGAATTAGTGGGAAGGTATACAAATGGTTTGATTCTAAAAAATAGGTCATGTCAAGTAAAAATGAATGATGTTATATCGACTCCATGGATTTCAGAGTGTGGTATACTACAAGGTTCCCCTATCTCCCCTATTCTGTTCAACGTCATGTTAGCACCATTAGGAAAAAAAATTACGTAATATGGGCTTCAATCCTTTCATCTATGCAGATGGCATTACTATATATGTCCCTTTCAGAAATGACATTTCCGAGATACTAAATACTCTACAAAAGGTCAAGATCTGATGGAACGTTGGGCCATGACCTTCAAACTTAAATTAAATAGAGGAAAACTAAATTCCTGGTGTTATCAAGCTCATATTCCAACACCTCTTATTCTAACTTTACAATTGACCAAACTGTTTATCCTTTAGATGTAAAACTGAAAATCCTAGGAATAGTTTTCGAAAAATATATTTTCTTCAAAGACCAAGCTCATGCAGTACTTGCAAAGATATTCAAGAGAATGTGGAAATTAAAAAGAGTCAAAAATTACTTTAACAAGAATTCATTCAAACTATTAGTTCAATCACTGACTTTGTCACAATTGGTTTAGTGTAATGCATTCTATGTAGGAAGCAAGAATCTATACTCAAATTGTTTCAGACAGCACAAAACACAGCAACACGATTAATTTATAGGGTACCAAAATTCAATAAAGCTACTCCATTACTTATTGTATTATACCGGATTCCAATTAGAGGTTGAATTATGTTTAAAACATGTACATTAATCTTCAAAATCCTGTTTTCTATGGTACCAGACTATATGACAAACGTAATTGTCCCGTGGGCTAGAAGTGCAATTCCAACTGCAAGAGAATATCTGCTTTTACATCTA
This sequence comes from Microcaecilia unicolor, assembly GCF_901765095.1. Lineage (NCBI taxonomy): Eukaryota > Metazoa > Chordata > Amphibia > Gymnophiona > Siphonopidae > Microcaecilia > Microcaecilia unicolor. The sequence continues at coordinate 59,124,198 of NC_044031.1, read as the reverse complement.
TCTAGTTGTAGAAGTGTAACTTACAACACAGTTCGTACAGCTAATTTTAGTTTCAAGGTGCAAAATGGTGGAATCTCATTCCAAGAGATATCAGAAGTATATGCTTTTATCTTCTATTTCAAAAAGCTTTAAAAACTTATCTGTTTAAAAATTACTTTTATATATAATTTATTAATTACAAATAATTAATGTAAGCTGTTGTTTTCACTGTTATATGTAAGATGACATATTCAATGTTTCATTGCAAGCCACATTGAACCGAAATGCTGTTTTTGGATAATGTGGTAAGCTGAAAGAAATTGCATGGCTTTGAATTTTTACTGTGTGAATTTCAGTGAGAGGCGGGTCTGCTTGAATAAACTGAGAATTGTGGTGTTTGCATGCATGTCTATAAGCAAAGGATTTCTACAGATTTAATAAACCTTCCAGACAGTATGGTGCCAGCATCCCTGCAAAGAAAGGCAAACCTGCATAATTAATTAGCTGAAGCCACCTATTTTGCACAGAGTAAGAGACTGTGGTCTTCCACTATTTTTGCTTCTTCAAAGTTACAATTAAGGTATATAATTTCTGCCTGCAGGCTACTTAGAAAACAGAGGATTGCCATATAAGAACTTCCTGATCTTTTCAGTCTCAAAGTATCTATTTTGAACTCAACCTCCCTGAAATGCCTGTACTCCCCCCCCCCCCCTTGCTGTTACTGCAACATTTGGCACAAAGCCAAGGTTCACTCTGAAAAGGTGATCTAAAGAACAAAAGAGAGAGAGAAAGAGAAATGGGGTTATTTTATTAGTACAAACATGGCAGATTTTATTGATTCAGACAAAGCAGTACCTGATCAATCTGAACAGAATACAGTACAAGCCAAACCTGGTAGTGAGAATGGTTCAAGATCAAGAACGACACGTGTGCTTACATATAAAGCCAGAGAGATGTATGAAACTGAAGCAGAAAAATATTTTTTTCTTTTGGAAAACTCTGGCTCAAAGTAGAGCAAAAGATTTTTAAAAAAAAAAGCAAATCTGAAGTCCTCAATACTGAGCAGCTGCAAATAGCTTATAACCATTACCAACAAAAAACAAAACAAAACAGAGGAATACTGCCAATTTCTAAGCAGGAGAAAAATAAGTCTAGCACAAAGAGAGAAACAACATGCCATCAACCTAACATGCCAGGCTAAGGTGGCAGAAGCATATAGAAACCTATAGAGCTCCTGCAGGGGAAAATCACTCTTAACATTACGGCAACTCCAGACACATTTCTAGAAATTCTAGAGGTTTCATGTCCCTAAAATCACACACACAAGCCATTCTAGCAGGTTTACAACAGGATCTATTGCTCTAAAATTGCAAATAGATGCAGTGGTTGACAAATCAAGGGTTATTTATAGTAAACAAAAAGCAGCTATAGAACTTGAGAAAGTCTGACTAGTAAAAGAGGGAAAGAAAGCAGCTGCTGCCACTGATAATGCTAATGCTGCTGTGCTGTTGCCATTGCCAGTGTTATTTCTGCCAATGCTCCTGCCACAGCAGAAGCCACTACCACTGCTGAATGCAAGAAAGGAGAGTTAAACATTATCTTGTAGCTGTTCCAGCAAGAGAAAAAAACAGCTGTCCTCAAGGCCCAAGTAAAAGCACTTGAAAATGCCACAAGGCAGGATGGTGGAAAGAGTCAGCTCAGCCATATCATCACTGAAGACTCTACCTGGTGGACCACAGAATATGTGATGGCTCATACCCTGGCTCACAAAAGCGTACAGTCACAGTCTGACTCAGAAGAGTCATCAGCTTCTGAGCAGAACCTAATTCACCTGACAGAAGCAAGCCTAAGGCAAAGAATGCTATGGAGGCAAGACACCACCACAGTGATCCACACGCTCCCACACAAATGGATGCACTATTATGAGCTTTCAGTCCAGGAAAGCGCACCAAGAGAAATACTTCCTTTTAACTACAGACTCTGGCCCTACCCAGGAACTGGGCTCAGACAAATGTTAAGCAGTTACCCCCAGCAAAACACCCTGTGATTAAGCAATAGACACCTGGTGAGCCACATTCCATATCTGACTTCAGACCAACACCAGCAAAAAAATTGTGAATACAGGGCTTTACCAGTTCAATAACTGCCCGGAAAAACATAGAAGGTAGAACTCTAACTTTAAGGATGTCACCACAATTATGATCTCACTCCAACTCAAGAAATGAATCTGATGATAAAGTGGCTGGGAACTGAGTCAGCCAATTGTGTAAAGAGATTACATATTTGTATGACCCCTCAAGAGGTTTGAAAGAAATATGGGATAGACTTGAGCAGCGCTATGGTAGCCCAGAAGCTATCCAACAGGCACTGATAAAAAGAATAAAGAGTTATCCATAGGTGACAAATATAGACAATGACAAGAATTAGGAGAGCTCCTCCTGCAACTGGAAGAATTCAAAGCTGATCCATATTTTCCTGACCTGTATTACTTGGATACATTTTGGCATATAAATGAGATTATATCAAAGCTGCCGTATGGCATAAGAGAAAAATGGTCATCAGTAGGTGCCAAGTATAAAGACAACAACCAAGAGAGGTTTCCTATATTCACAGTCTTTGTGAAGTTCATCCAAGATATGGCAAAGAGGAGAAATGACCCCAGCTTCAAGTTTGATATATCTGAAGCAGTCAAGACAGGCTACTTTGCTTACTTTATTTTTTGTCTATTAGATTGTAAGCTCTTTGAGCAGGGACTGTCTTTCTTCTATGTTTGTGCAGCACTGCATATGCCTTGTAGCGCTATAGAAATGCTAAATAGTAGTAGTAGTAGTACTTCCCAAATGAAAGGCTAGTCAAGAAGTACAGCAACACCAAGAAGCCAATAGCTGTACATATGACAGATGTGTCACTTACAGCAATGCTACCAACTGATTGTCTTCCTACTACAGAGAAAGTAGAAGATTCAGACAGTATCATATACATAAGTAACCTCATTCCCTCAAGAAATGCAGAGAGTTAGGTACAAACCCTTAAGAGAATGTAAAGATCTGTTGTAAAAGCACAAAATCTGCTACAAATGTTGCTCTTCATCCAAGCACATGGCTAAAGACTGTAAAGCAGCCATCAAGTGTACGGAGTGCAATAGTGACCAGCATTCTAGTGCCTTACACAGGATATCTGTTAGTGCCTACTTCTACAAGAACCCCAGTCTCAGAGTCCAACCATGGTGAGGAGAAGGAGGTACAGAAAGCATCACCACTGAATGTTACTCCAAACTATACACAAGTGCACGGAGAAGGCCGCAATGGATGCTCATGTACCAAGATATGTGTAGCTAATGTATATCCAAAAGAGCAACCAGAAAAGGCAGTAAAGATGTATGTCATACATGAGCAGAGTTCCCAGTCCCTGACAAGTACAGAGTTCCTTGAACTATTTGACATCCAAGGAGCCCGCTATCCCTAACACCTCAAGACCTGTACAGAGATGACAAAGATGACGGGGACAAAAGCAAGTGGATACATGATAGAAGTGATGGATGGTAGCAATAAAACCCATCTACTGACTCTTACTGAATGTAATCAGATACCTGATAACCAAGAAGAAATTCACACACCAGAGGTTGTGCAACGCCATTGTCATCTGCAACTTATAACAGAGTATCTACAGGCATTGGACCCATGGAAATCTTCTGCCTACTGTGTGGCAGTGGCCAAAAGAAGCAGACAGGATGCTAGGAATTATTAGGAAAGAGATGGTAAATAAGACCTAGGGCCCTGTTTACTGTGACCTCACCTTCAAGAATAAAAGTATACCCTACTGTACCCAGGTGTTTACCTCAGATATACTCTATCAAAATGGAGGTAAAGGTCCAAATATTATCACTAGCCTCGCCTTCCTATTTCTAAAATAGGAGGGGAATAGATCTAAAATAAGTAACTCAGTCAGGCAAATGTTTTACCTTTAAAGTTAAATAAATGTATTTAAAACTATTAATTCAACATAAAATTTTCTACTATGTTTGACAATATCTTTGTTTCTCCATAGACTTTCAAACCAATGCAGTTCTGAACACAACAAAAACCTATCAGATAAGTATCAATTTTGAGAACAGCACAAAACAAATTTATATTTAAACATGTACTTAACATGCACTTAACATTAATAGTTTATTTTAAAATCCCTCTAATTTGTAAGAATTGATTATTTGTATTTGTTTACTTTTCAGGTTCTTCATCAAACGAGCAGGTAAGAATTAAATATATGTTGTTTTTTTTTTCTTTTTGTCCTTCTAGTTAGTCTCTTGTGAGTCAGTCCTCTATGTACTTGTATAGTGAAATCTGATAACTTAGCTATTTCTTCCAGTCTCTTGTATTTCTTCAGGTCTTCACCTTTCTTTTATCATTGGGTAGCTTATTTGTGATGACAACAGGAATCAGGAACCAGGTCCGGAGTACCTACTATGCTGAACTTTAAAAACTAAAAAAAATAAATAAATAATAAACCCTAACTAATTCAATTATTAAAGTAATCTTATTAGATAACTCTAGAATTACTTTCCTATCTAGCTTTCCCCAGTAAAACCGCACGCCCACCTGCAGCCCACTTGCTTTCCGGGTCACCACCCCAGCAACCTCAGGTAATTTTATTTTAACCCCTAGGGGTTACATTACTAACCAGCTTATAATCGAAAAAGAAAAACGCCTATATTTCAACCCAAATTTGGAGATGGGCGTTTTTCTCGCAAAGGCGCCCAAATCGGTATAATCAAAAGCCGATTTTGGGCGTTTCCAACTGCATTCCGTTGCGGAAATGAATAAAGTTGATGGGGGCGTGTCAGAGGCGTGGTGGAAGCGAGACTGGGGCGTGGTTATCAGCCGAGGAGAGATGGGCGTCTTTAGCTGATAATCGAAAAAAAGGCGTTTTGACCGCGATTTTGGGTCACTTTTTTGGACCCTTTTTTCTCACGAACAAGGCCCAAAAAAGTACCCCAACTGCCCAGATGACCACTGGAGGGAATCGGGGATGATCTCCCCGTACTCCCCCAGTGGTCACTAACCCCCTCCCACCAAAAAAACCCCACTTTAAAAACTTTTTTTCCAGCCTGTATGCCAGCCTCAAATGCCGTACCCACCTCCATGACAGCAGAATGTGTTCGATCCTGTCACAGCCTTTCCCTGGGTCAGTTGTGGCTCTCAGGTGCACTACAGGGTCACATCAGCATTGCATTGTGCTGGGTGTAGGGTATTGGGCTCCGTGATTTCATTAGCTTGTGTTACAGTCTCACGATGTTGGTAGTTGGTAGGCTCTTCTCCCATGGTGCTTTTCCCCCTGCCTACTGGGTCAGAGTGTGCCCTGTTGTGTTTCCTGTTGTAGTCCATGCGGTAGTGGCCATTTTTGTAAGCCAGTTTTAGTTCCCTTTCCTGTGTTTGCCACGTTAGAGAACTTAGTTCTTACCTTGAATGTGGCTGAAAGAGGGCATTGTACAGCATTCTGCCAGCTCTGACCTACTGCTAATCTCAGTACCAGGGAGACTCGTTGCCAGTGGGGCACAACCTCTGATCTGAAGTTAACTGTGAGTAAACGCGGTTATTCCAATAAAGGACGTTTTCGGAGAGATTAGTCTTCAGGTGTCAACTGGTGTGCCAATGTTATACAGCAGCAACAAGTCCTAGAGGCCTGCGTGTATGCAGGTCCCTGGAGCACTTTTAGTGGGCACCGCAGTGCACTTCAGCCAGGTGGACCCAGGCCCATCCCCCCCCCCACCTGTAACACTTGTGCTGGTAAATGGGAGGGAGGCCTCCAAAACCCACTGTACCCACATGTAGGTGCCCCCTTCACCCCTAAGAGCTATGGTAGTGTTGTACATTTGTGGGTAGTGGGTTTTTGGAGGAGGGGGGTTGGGTGCTCAGCACCCGTGGTAAGGGAGCTATGCATGTGGGAGCGTTGTCTGAAGTCCACCGCACTGACCTCTAGGGTGCCCAGTTGGTGTCCTGGCATGTCAGGGGGCGAGTGTACTATGAATCGTGGCCCCTCCCACGACCAAATGGCTCGGATTAGGACGTTTTTGAGCTGGGCGCTTTTAGTTTCCATTATCGCTAAAAAAAACAAACGCCCAGCTCAAAAACGTCCATTTTTTCGAAAATACAGGTCGGCCCGCCCCTTCACGGATCTATTCTCGGAGATAAGCGCCCATGGAGATAGGCGTTTGCGTTCGATTATGGCCCTCCACGTCACTCTGTAGGTGCGCTAGCATTTTTAGCGCACACCATATATTCCTATGGGTGTCTCTAGCATTAGCATGCGCTAAAAATGCTAGTGCGCCTATGGCAGAGCAGGCTTACTAGTCTGTAATACCTTGGACACCCATGAACCCTTTTTTTTTAAATCAGCATTATATTGGTCACCCTCCAATCTTCAAGCACTACAAATGATTGTTATGAGAGGTTACAGATCATTAACAGCAGATCAACAATTGCATGTTTGAGTTCCTTCAGTACCCTATGGTGCATGCCATCCTGTCCAGGTGATTCACTGCTCTTTAATTTGTTGATTTGGCTCAGTACATCTTCCTGGTTCACCATGATTTCTTTCAGTTTTTCCACATCATCACCCTTGAAAACCATTTTTTGTTACTGGTAAATCTCTTACATCTTCTTCTAAAAAGAAGTCATTCAGTATCGCTACTATGGCCTTGTCCTCCCTGAGTGCCCCTTTTGCTCCTTCATAATCTAACAGTCCCACGGATTCCCTTGCAAGGTTTCTCCCATTGATGTACCTGAAAACGTTGTTTTTCTGAGTTTTTGTCTCTACATCAAGTTTCTCTTCATATTCTCTCTTAGCCTTCTTTATCAATGTTTTGCATTTAACTTGCCAATGTTTATTTTGCTTCTTATTTTCTTCATTTGGGTCCTTTTAACATTCTTTAAAGAATATTCTTTTAGCTCCAATAGCCTCTTTCACTTCACCTTTTAGACATGCTGGTTGTCGTTTGCTCTCCTTTTCACCTTTATAAATACATGGAATGCATCTTGTCTGGGCTTCCAACTTCCATGCCTGATTTAAAGTCCTAACCTTTGCAGTTGATCCTTTTAACTACTTTGTAACCATTTTCCTCATTTTATCAGGAGATGAGGGAAAGGAAAGAGAGGAGAGAAACTGCACATGGATGGAGAAAATAGGCAAAAGCTGGATCCACGTTGTACCTCCTCCAGTCAATTCCGCAGAGGAGGATCCAGCTTTTACTTATGGATGTAGGGCAAGAAATGAAGAAGAGGAAAGGAAAGAAATAAATGGAAAGGAAGCCCTGGAAACGGAGTTAAAAGAACAGATAGAGAGCAGCAGAATCAGAGGCTGGGACCAATATGGATAGAAAAACAAAGTCACTAGACAACAAAGGTAGGAAAAATCATTTTATTTTCATTTTAGTGTTTATGTCTGCTGTCTTATTTTGCACTGGGTATACTTGGAGCTGTAACAGCTTACAGAAATGTTTTATAATGAAAAAAATCATGTTATTTTTTTTCTCCTATACTAGTATATTTTCAATGATGTCTGTTTATATGCGCCATGGCTGCTATAAGGGGTGTGTCCAATGTGGGTGTGGCTATCATGGGGGTGGGGCCATATGTGGTGACCCCGCCCATAATGAGTACCGGCACCTTTTTTTCTACAAAAAAAGCACTGCTCCACACAGAACCTTCCTTTGAGGCTGCTCCAAAACAATGCAAATCAAAAGTGTGACCTACTTCCACACAATATGGAACCAATGGCTCTGAAAGTTTTTTAACGTCAATGCAGTGACGACGTTCAGTCAGTCTGAACGTTAATGGTCTGAAAGTTTGTGCTATATATAATAAATTGCATGGACATTATATCAAATAGACCATGAGGAGCATAATCGAAAGGGACGCTCAAATTTTGTTGAAGACGTCCTCGCAAAACGTCCCGATGGAGGGGCGGGGAAACCCGTATTATTGAAAAAGATGGACGTCCATCTTTTGTTTCGATAATACGGTCAGGGATGCCCAAATCTTGAAATTTAGGTCGTCCCTAGAGATGGTCGTCCCTAGACTTGGTCGTATTCCACTGACCTGCGGAAAGCAAGTGATAAAGACTTGAAACTCAGATTTGGTAGATCTACAGTAAATTAAATTTCTATAAGGCCTCTTAAGTAGAGGAGTATGGTAGCCGTGTTAGTCCACTCTTAAGGTTATCAATAGAAATCAAACAAAATAAAACATGAAAAAGAAAATAAGATGATACCTTTTTTATTGGACATAACTTAATACATTTCTTGATTAGCTTTCGAAGGTTGCCCTTCTTCATCAGATTGGAAAAAAGCAAATGTGGTAGCAGAGAGTATATATAAGAGAAACATCAAAGCATTAGACTGTCAAAGTAATGCTTTGATGTTTCTCTTATATATACTATCTGCTACCACATTTGCTTATTTCCGATCTGATGAAGAAGGGCAACCTTAAGAGTGGACTAACACGGCTACCATACTCCTCTACTTAAGAGGCCTTATAGAAATTTAATTTACTGTAGATCTACCAAATCTGAGTTTCAAGTCTTTATCACTTGCTTTCTGCAATCATTATGACTTCAAACGTCTTAAGTTCTTGTATGGTTTTAAAGTTACCTTTCAGGATTCTCACTGTGAAGCCACTGGTACAGTGTCCTGGTCCTGTATAATGTATAATGTTGACCAACCAGTGACTTCACAGTGAGAATCCTGAAAGGTAACTTTAAAACCATACAAGAACGTAAGACCTTTGAAGTCAGAATGATTGAATATTTTAACACCCAACAGAAAGGACTTAACAAGGATCTGGGGTTCCTAGCCCATTATAAACCATAAAGCTGTATTTCTCTGTTGATCACCCCACCCCTCAATTATCCACACCCATCCTGTTAGAATATCAATGATATGCTTTGATGTTCCCATGCATACCTCCGACCCACCCCCATCCTCCCACCCTGTCAGACTGTCATAGTAATGCTTGAATGTTTTCACTTATATACACTGTCAGCTAGCACATTTGCTTATTTCCGATCTGACGAAGAAGGGCAACCTTTGAAAGCTAATCAAGAAATGTATTAAGTTATGTCCAATAAAAAAGGTATCATCTTATTTTCTTTTCCATGTTTTATTTTGTTTGATTTCTATTGATAACTATAAGGCCTCTTGAAATTTAGAGCAAAATCCCTTTCATGTTATCCTTATTTTCAGCCCTTGAAACAGTTTTTTTTCCTGTGATTAATATTCCCTAACTAAGGGGTCCTTTTACTAAATCAGTGGTGTGCTGGAGCAGGCTCTCACAGGCTCTTGAGAGCTGTTTGTTAAGTTTTTAAGAATTTTGGGAGCCGGTTCTCCATGGCTACTTTAACAAATGGATCCCAAAATGTGGGCTTGGGCCCCCTCCTGAATTCTCTTTTACTTTGCTGGCGAGAGAGAGCCCCCTGTTAACAATTTACCAGCACACCCCTGAGTAAGGTGCACTAATAAATTTAGCATTCGCTAATGATTAGCACATGCTAAATACTATGAAGCCCCTAATATAAAATTGGCTTTCAAGCATTTAGCACGTGCTAAATACATTAGCACACCTTAGTAAAAGGACCCCTTATCAAACTATGAGAAACTATACTCCAATTTAAGTGGAAACAAAAAACTAACAAGCTGAAAAAGACAACAAGATTGAAACAGACCTGAGCCACCCCTAGGAACAGATGCCATTTTGCCGAAGTGTTTGATGCAGCATTTAAATCTACAAGAATGATTTAATTAAATAGGTTACTGAAGAAATAACAAAGACTTTAAATTCATATTGCCAGACATTACCTTTCTGGCGGAAAATGTAACCAAAGAGTGACAACAAAGTTTGTGCACTTAGAGTTAATGGGGAAAGTCATGGATGGCTGTCACACCCTAGGAACAGAAGAGACACTTGGTAAAATATGTAAGCTGCATTTAAAGATTAAATGGTGCATCTCATGAATTAAGTCAAAATAAATCACACTGAATAATTGGTCTTGTCAAAGGGTTAAGTGTGTCCAGTTACTTTCTTTTATATAAGGAAAACTGATGTATGGAAGCCCTCTGTTTAAGCAGGGGGCTGACAACATTGGCTGAGCAACCCTATGAGCCAGACAGGAAAATGGTTTAAGGTTGTAAGGGGTAGAGGTAGGGGCTGGGACATGAGGGAGGGGGGAATTGGGAGCTGAAACAGAGCTTGTTTGTTTTAAAAATAATAATAATGGGAACCGCAGTGGGCTATGGTGTAGGATGTTTGGAACTAGTGGACTGAGGTGCTGAGGAAAAGTAAAGTTAGGGATTGGTTGGAGGGCAGCAGGTGGGTGGATAGAGAAGTCTGTATGGGAAAATGAATTATAGGTGGGAAGGCAATTTTAGTCTGGGTGGACGAGGGAGGTGGGAGGGCACTTGCAGGGTGGTTTTGTGGAAATTTCTGTTGCCCTTACCTTGCAGCTTTGCCCAAAGCACTCCAGTTCATGCTTGCTGGAGTAGTGGTGGGCAGTCGGCATCTATGATGAGCACAGCCTTCTGCTGGTTCTGCAGTGCAGTGCAGCAGTGAGTCAGTTGGAGGGCTTGAGTTATTTTGGGTAGCATAGAAGTTTGGCAGTAAGTGCTGTGGTATGGTGGTTTAGGCTGGTGGTGAGTAGAGACCTTATTAGGGTATGTATTCAGGCTTCCAGGAGGGGTCGCTAGTTTAGGAGCAGCACATCATAGTAACATAGTAATATAGTAGATGACAGCAGATAAAGATCTGTATTGTCCATCCAGTCTGCCCAAAAAGATAAACTCATTATATATGGTATGATATGATACTCCATATGTATACCTGATCTTGATTTGTCTGTGTACTTTAGAGGACTCTGGTCCCACCTGCACCATATATTTAGTTGGAATTCAACATCTTAGTATATCATAAGACTCCTGAGGAAGGCGCTATGGTGCCGAAACACAGCTGTGTTGAGTCGTATATATACACCTTTTTTATGTTATCAATAAACTATTTTTAATCATACGCCTGTCTCTATGGTTGGAAAGAGCCTATCTTCCCCACTCCTTCTCTACTTCCTACTGGACTCTTTTCGTGGGGATCAAGTGCACCTCCACACTTTGTGTGGTCTCTCTCCTGCTTGATTTGTCCTTCCCATTTTCAGGGCACAGACCATAGAAGTCTGCCCGACACTGTCCTTGTTCTAAATTTCTGAAGTTGCCAAAGTCCCTGAAAAGCTCCACTACAGCCCATCCAAATCTATTCAACCACGATCAGGGCACAGACCATAGAAGTCTTGCCCAGCGCTGGCTTTACTTCTCAGTTAGTGGTGTTGCTATCTAATCTCCGCTAAGCTTCTTTGGATCCATTCCTTCCAAATAGGACTCCTTTGTATTTATATCACATTTTGTTTTTAATTCTGTTACCGTTTGCATCTCCACCTCCTCCCACAGAAGGGCATTCCAGGTACTTACCGCCCTCTCAGTGAAAATATACTTCCTGACATTATTCCTGAGTTGGCCCCCTTTCAACCTCAATTTATGTTCTCTAGTTCTATCATCTTCCTGTCTCCAGAAAAGGTTTGTCTGCGGATATATACCTTTCAGTATTTGAACATCTGTATCATATCACCCCAGGGTATACATGTTCAGGTCAGCAAGTCTCCCCTCATACATCTTGCTCTGCAAACCCCATACCATTTTTGTAACTTTTCTCTGAACTGCTTCAAGTCTTTTTACATCCTTAGCAAGATACAGCCTCCAAAACTGAACACAATACTCAAAGTGGGGCCTCACCAATAACTTGTACAGGGGCATCAACACCTCCTTTCTTCTGCTAATTATACCCCTCTCTATGCAGCCTAGCATCCTTCTGGCCACAGCCACCGACTTGTCACATTGTTTTGTCACCTTGAGATCTTTGGACACCATCACCCCAAGGTCTCCTGAACTGAGCTTATCAAACTCTCCCCTTCTATCTGGAACATCTCTTTTGGATTTCTGCACTTCAAGTGCATCACTCTGCACTTCTTCACATTAAATTTTAACTTCCAGACCCTTGACCATTCCTCCAATGTTTGGAGATCCCTTCTCATAGTTTCTACTCTTTCCAGGATATCCACTCTATTGGCTATATTCGAGTCATCTGCAAAAAAAACAAACTTTTTTTTCTAACCCTTAAGCAATGTCTCTCACAAATATATTAAACAGAATCATCCTCAGCATGACACCTGAAGCACTCCACTACTCACTTTCCTTTTCTCCAAGCAGATTTCATTTACCACCACCCTCTGTCACCTGTCAGTCAACCAGTTTCCAATCCAGTTCACTACTTTGGGTCCTAAGTTCAGCACTCTTAGCTTATTCATCAGTATTCTGTGAAGGACCATATCAAAGGCTTTGCTGAAATCCAAGTTGATTACATCTAGCGCATGTCATTCATCCAGTTCTTTGGTCAACCAGTCAAAGAAGCCAATCATCAGATTCATTTGGCTGGATTTTCCATTGGTAAAGCCATGTTGCCTTGGATCCTGTAACCAGTTGGCTTCTAGAAAGTCAACTATCCTTTCCTTCAACAGCGACGCCATTATTTTTTTTTATTACTCACGTGAGGTTTACCGGCCCATTTCCCACTTCTTCCCAGTCTCCCCTTTTGTGAAGGTACTTGTGTAATTTAAGCTTCAGCAGTATTGAGCTTGCCGGGGTGCTTGTGTGACTGGGCAATTTAAAAAAAAAAAACAGAGTGGCAGCCGAAGTGTACAAGAGTTGTTAGTGTCAGCGTTGGGTGTGTGGGACCTAGGGTAATGGTTGTTGGCCTTGCTGTGAGTTCATAGTATTTGTGGCAATGGTTGGTAAGAGTGCTTTTGTTTAAGCATGTTCATGGTGTGAGAGATGGCTCTGCGTAAAGTGAGATGAGCTGGGATTGGTGCAGGGGAGGGGGGTCAGGTGATAGGAGCACTTGAAAGAAAAGGAAGGGTGGAATAATATCAGTTTCTGCTAGGCTGAAGGCTCGGGGGCAGGGAGGAGTTGGTGGTCACAAAAGGAAGTAAGGGATATCTAAAGTTCAGGCACATGGCACAGGTCAGGCTGTGCATGGTGTGGTGATGGCGGACTCCTCCAGTGCTGATCATCATGGAGGTGCTGCTTCCAGAGCTGATGCTGTTGTCCGGGGAGGTGAATTTCACAGTGACCTGCTGCGAGCTGCAGGCATGGTGGTGCAGCCTCAGGAGTCTGGTGAGTCATTTGACTTTCCAGTTGACATAATGGGTGAGGAGGGATGCATGATCAAGGATGGGGTGCTTTCTAGAGTAAGAGGTGATGGGGTGCATGTGGAGTGGGTAAGTTGAACGGCCCATAGTAAGCAGATATCACTGGGTCAGCAATTGCATGACCGTAAGTTTTTATTGTGTCTTAAGCATATAGTTAATCATCTTGATATAGAGAAGCATCAATGCAGGGCTCCTTTAGAGGATCTTATGTAGATATGGGAGTCATCTGACTCTTGGGACTCCTTAGAGTCTTCAGCATCTTCTTCATCATCTGATGATCATTCTGAGGGTTAAGTTAGAGGAGGAGCATCCGTGCCACCTGGGTCAAGCACAGGAGAGGGTGGGGCTCATATTTAATATCAAGGACATACACTTTGTCAAATTGCGCCTCTGGACTGTGTTATATGCCAGAAGTAGTGCCAGTGTATTTTGCATGGGAAGAATATTGATGTAACCAGTATGACTAAAAATATATATTTTTTAGATTACCTGAGCCCTGGGAGCTGCAGGTAATCTAATAAAAAATATATTTTATTCATACTGGTTACATTGATCTGTTTGCGTTGCTAGCGTGTGATCAAAAAGGTTCTGCCAAAAAAAGGAGGAGACTAAGAAAGAGGGTAAGAAGAAGAAGGTGAAGGTGCTGAAAATTATTTTCAATTGGTTATTAGGTTTCCATGTGTATTTGTGTGTGCTCAGAGAAGCTAAGCCTGCCCTGTACCTAGGCTTGCTCCGTTACTCAGATTTAATTTTGCGGGCTTACAAATGATATGGAGGTTGGGCTTGGCTCATTTATGATGAGCAGTTCTGGAAGGGCCTAGCAGATATTAAATCTGATGCTTCGGGCTATCGAAATGTGGATTTCTGGCTGACAGAGATGACGCCAGTGTGTTCTTTGTTTTTTCAAGAAGCTACCCCTCAGGATTTGAATTGTCTTTGGGAGGGGTTGTCTAGTTCCACAGCAACATCCATGTCAGGAAAATCTGGTCCTGGGATTCCCTCCGGAAGTGTGAGTCAATTTGGGCATGTCTGCCCATGTGGCAGACAGGGAGGTTGGGTTTGCTTCCTATTCAATACCAGTCACTGCGAAAGAGCCTTGTTTTGATTTCCACACAGATGTAGCAAATATAAAGGGGCACATCCCATCTTCAATGTGGTAGCTACTACTACTACTACTATTTAGCATTTCTATAGCGTTACAAGGCATACGCAGCGCTGGCATTGGAGGGCATGGGCAGACTGTGCATGCAGATTTGTCTGGATCCTCTAGATTTTAAGACAAAGGCACCCTCCACTATTAATTTATCAGTTCTGGGTCCATGGCTACAAAGTTACCCAGATAAGGAGGTGGCAAAATTTTTATAGGTTGGTTTCTCTGAGAGATTTCTTATTCCATTCCAGGGCCCAAGTTTGATTCATGGTTGTAAAAAGCTTCAGAAGGAGTTGGAACTTGGGTGTATTGCTGGACCATTTCCAAAGCCGCCCTTGTTTTGTAGTATCTCCTGTTGGTGTCATCCCTAAGAAAGAGCCCGGTAAATTCGGCTTTATCCACAATTTGTCATATCCTTTGGGTAAGAGTGTCAAGTCCTTTATTGACCCAAGTCTTTGTACAATTCAATATGCATTGTTTGATAGGGCTATGGATATGTATGTTGTGTCATTTGGGGCCAGGTGCTGTTACGGCCAAGGCAGATATTGAATCTGCATTCTAGTTGCTAACATCTATCTGGACTCTTTTCACCTGTTGGGCTTTTGTTTTGAGGGGCTCCATTATTTTGACCGATGCTTGCCAATGGGGTGTTCTATTTTGTGTGCTTATTTTGAGCCTTTTTCAACATCCGTGCACTGGGCGGTGCAGCAAGCTTTGGGCTTGGATACGACAGTATATTATCTAGATGATTTTTAAATTTCTGGGCCTGTGGGACGCACCCAATATGCAGATTTGGTAGCTGCTTTGAGTGGTATGGCAGAAGCTATGGGAAATCCCCTAGTGCAGGAGAAGTCTGCGATACTGGATACTCGCTTAGTTTTTCTGGCCATTGAACTAGATTCCTGGCGTATGGAGTCTAGGCTCCTGTGGAAGAAAGTGCAAGAGTTAATAGCAGACACTTAAGCAGTGGTGAGGTTGAAGAAGTTATCATTACGGGATACACAATCTTTGGTAGGCTGTTTTAATTTTGTGGTACAAGTTATCCCAATAGGGCGGGTTTTTGCCTATCATTTGGCATTGTTGGGTTGGGGTCTGCAGAAGATATATTTTTTGGTCTGCCTCATGTGGGGTGTGGCAGAGAATTTGCTTTTATGGAAAACCTTTTTGAGTACGTTCAATGGAGTTAGTATTTGGCAGCAATTGCCAGTTTCCAATGCGGATTTGAACTTCTTTATGGATGATTCTGGGGGTGTCAGCTTTGGTATTTATTTTCAAGGGTCCTAGTGTGCTCAGACCTGGCCAATTCAGTGGCAGGAGCGGTGTTGAGAAGCTCACGGTCTGGGTGGACTTAGTGCGAGATGCTCACAGTCTGGGTGGCCTTAGTGCTATGGGGTGACATGTTGGCACATCACAGAGTGGTTTTCCACTCTGACAATGAAACAGTGGTTGTGGCACTTAACCAGCTGATGGTGCCCTATAATGGTAGAGAGGAGGAGCACCCCACTGTGTTTCATTGGCGTAGCCACAGGTGGGCCTGGGTAGGCCAGGGTCCACCAATTTAGGGCTCAGGTCCATCCAACAGTAGCACACGTTTATTGGTAGCTGGGGGGATCCCAAGCTCAGCCAGCTGAAGACTTCCCCCTGATGGTAATGAAAACACTACTCTCTACGATACCAGCATCTGCGCATTCTTTCCACCTTAGCGCTCTGCAGCAGGCATGTGCTGAATGCGCAGGTGCCGGTATTGTGGAGAGTAGCGTTTTTGTTACCATCAGGGGAAAGACTTCAGCTGGTGGAGTTTGGAATCCCTACCAGCTACTGCTAAACATGTGTTACTGTAGGGTGGGCTTGAGCCCTAAGTGGATTGGCCCTGGTCCACCCAGGCCCACCTGTGGCTTCGCCACTGAAATGACTACCACAGGGAATCGGGGATGACCTCCCCTTACTCTCCCAGTGGTCACTAACCCCCTCCCACCCTCAAAAAATATCTTTAAAAATATTTTTTGCCAGTCTCTATGCCAGCTCCATGACAGCAGTATGCAGGTCTCTGGAGCAGTTTTAGTGAGTGCAGTGCACTTCAGGCAGGCAGACCCAGGCCCACCCCCCCCCACACCTGTTACACTTGTGGTGGTAAATGTGAGCCCTTCAAAACCCACCACAACCCACTGTACCCACATGTAGGTGCCCCCCTTCATCCATAAGGGCTATGGTAGTGGTGTACAGTTGTGGGGAGTAAGTTTTTTTTTTTTGGGGGGGGGGGTTGGGAGGCTCAGCACACAAGTTAAGGGAGCTATGTACCTGGGAGCAATTTGTGAAGTCCACTGCAGTGCCCCCTAGGGTGCCCAGTTGGTGTCCTGGCATGTCAAGGGGACAAGTGCACTACGAATGCTGGCTCCTCCCACGACCAAAGGGCTTGGATTTGGTCGTTCCGAAAATCGGGGACGACCATGTCTAAGGACGACCATCTCTAAGGTCGACCTAAATTTTGCGATTTGGGCATTCTTGACTGTATTATCAAAATGAAAGATGGATGCCCATCTTGTTTTGATAATACGGGTTTGGCTGACCCTTCGCCAGGATGTCCTGCGAGGACATCCTCAGGAATACTTGGGTGCCCCTTTCGATTATGCCCATCAATGTTTGACAGTGTCCCACTGGTTATTTTTCTTCCACCAGATCTCAGAGATGCCTATTATATCTATCTTTTCATTTTAGTGCAATATATTCTAACTCCCCCCCATCTTATTTTTTAGACTGCTAGCATTTGTATGCAGACACCTCAAACAATGTTTTTTTTTTTATTCCTATTAACAACTTGCTCAGCAGTTGACAGTGATAATTTTGTGTAATCATTCAAGTCTGTCTGTTCTATATTTTTCCTCTTGATTTATTATATTTCCTCTTTCTTTTCTGTTTTTCTTGTTGTAGTTGCTGTTGTTTTGTGTGTGTGTGTATTTAATTTATTGTAAACCACCCAGATGGTATGTCCAAAGGCCGGTATATCAAGAAATAATACACTTGAAACGTGTGAAAAGTTAGTACACAGATCTGTGTGTAGGTGTCCCTGGGGGAGTAATTTGGGTGGAGCAGATTTGGAGTTTTGATGTATGCAGTACTCTATAAAATGCATGAGTACACATGAAGAATACACGCATACATTTACACCTGCTTCAGAGTAATTGTAAAAAAAATATTGTGATTCTAGTGGTAGTAAACTTATATTGTAAGCCCTGGGGACAGGGGTCTACCTAGCATACTGTAATGTAAGTCATTGTGAGCTAATACTAAAAAGGAGTGAGCTCAATGCAAGTAAATATTGGAGTTAGTTTCAGAGCGCCTATTTTATGAAAGTGTACAAGGGACAACAACCTTATTTAAGCACGCACTATATTGAAGAAATGTGACACGATTTGGAATTATCCCAGCTTACAGTGCTACATGTGGCTAGGAGTTCATCATTATTGCCTCAACGATACAGGAGAAAAGTTGGTGAAGTGAAGGTATCTATCAGGTCCATTATCCAGCTCACCATTTCAAGCTGAGCAAAAAACTGTATTTTTGTGTGTGTGCTTTGGATACCTTTGCAGATGTATGGAACTATTGTTCATACTTAAAGACGTATTGGATGGTAGGCTTGGACTATTGTGCTATGATAGTTGGAAGGTGATATTACACTGGTCACGTGTAATGCACCGAGCACAATTCACTAATTTTATATTAGTAGTCTTTTAGATAAATGTAATTAGATCTGAGGTTTCTATTGAATTCAGGTACCTTTATAAAGTACAAAAAATACTGGACACAATTTCAGCAAAAAAAATCTGCACTAAAACGTCAATGATGAGCTGAACTCTCCAACACTTAATCAATATATAATGCGGTATCTATTCTTTTTATATCTTTTTTCTTTTTTCTTTTCTTTCTTATTTTCACTTCAATTAATTCAAAGTGGAGAAAAAGACCTCAGCAGTCCCGGCATGGCGATACTGTGCTCAATGTGCTCAAACGCCAGCATTCCTCGGACTCCGTTATAATCCTCGGTCTTAAAAAACTCCACTTCTATATAATAAAATATATGTGTGATACTCGATCGTGATATTTCTTTCTTCAAATCATAAGCTAAGTAACATTAAGTAACATTTATAATATTATGATTTGAAGAAAGAAATATCACGATCGAGTATCACATATATATTTTATTATATAGAAGTGGAGTTTTTTTAAGACCAAGGATTATAATGGAGTTATATAGAATCCATGCCGTTTTTGGCCCCAAAATCTAAGTGCACTATATAGAATCCAGGGGTATATGCCTGGAGCAGTACGCAAAAGATAAAAACACCTCAAAGTATGCACATGAAATAGAGCCCCAAGGATATACATTTATAAAAGTAGTACTGCTGTTCAAACCAGAAACTCAATAGGTGAAAAGAATTCGGATGTACTGGAAGCAAGCAAAACACTGCTTCAATGTCTGCTTTCAGGCCCCTTCATCAATCTGTTGCAATGTCTGGATTGCTCGATCAAAAGATGAATATTGAACCAAACACAATCCAGAATCTATGAAAAAAATAACACTAATTCCTTCTGGGTATGTGTATTAATCAGTACTTCCCAGGTTCCTTTTTTGGAATCACTCCTAATGAAGATACTACCAGATTTTCAAATGGCGGAGTCAAAAATAGGCCTACAATTCTGCCAAGTTGTAATTCTTTCTGTGACTTCTCTCAAACTATCTCTGCATGAATTACTGTTGAATAAACATTCTTGCAACTGTGTCTAAGCTGGGAGCCACTATATGGGATAGTAAAACCATCCAAAAAAACATTCAATATAGACCGGTGAGTCTGACGTCGGTGCCGGGGGAAATGGTAGAGGC
Organism: Microcaecilia unicolor; assembly: GCF_901765095.1. Taxonomy (NCBI): domain Eukaryota; kingdom Metazoa; phylum Chordata; class Amphibia; order Gymnophiona; family Siphonopidae; genus Microcaecilia; species Microcaecilia unicolor. The sequence goes on along the minus strand of NC_044031.1, from coordinate 59,104,897 downwards.
TATTATTAAAAACAAAATTACAGAGCACATCCAAGGACATGGATTACTGAGACCCAGTCAGCATGGCTTTTGTGTGGGGAAATCTTGCCTGACCAATTTACTTCAATTCTTTGAAGGAGTAAACAAATATGTGGACAAAGGAGAGCCGGTTGATATTGTGTATCTGGATTTTCAAAAGGCGTTTGACAAGGTACCTCATGAAAGACTACAGAGGAAATTGGAGGGTCATGGGATAGGAGGAAATGTCCTATTGTGGATTAAAAACTGGTTGAAGGATAGGAAACAGAAAGTGGAGTTAAATGGGCAGTATTCACAATGGAGAAGGGTAGTTAGTGGGGTTCCTTAGGGGTCTGTGCTAGGACTGCTGCTTTTTAACATATTTATAAATGATTTAGAGATGGGAGTAACTAGCGAGGTAATTAAATTGCAACTTAATTGGCGTAACAAGCTAATGAGCACTGATAACAGCACTTAACAAGGAATAATGAGCACTAATTGGCATTGATTAGAATTTAGGTGCCCAACTCGCTAAGCATATTCTGTAATGATGTGCGCCGAACGTCTAACTCACGGAGGCAAAAAGGGGTATGGTTATAGGTGGGAAGATTAGCATTTCATGGGTGTTCCAAAATGTAGGTGCTTAGTTATACAAAATGGCAAGTGCACCTAAATCTACGTGCTGAGATTTACACCAGGTGTTTGTTGGCATAAATGGATGCGCACAGTTACTCGGCGCTGAAATATCAACTAAGCATATTCTATAATCGGTGCCTAAATCTTGGTGCTGATTATAGAATACACTTCGTATTGACTTCAGCGCCAATTGTTAGGTGTCATATATAGAAGTGGGAAGTCATGGATTTGGAGTTTATTTTCATGGTGCATGGTGTGTGCATGAATGGCCTCAGTGGTGGTTTATGTTCAAACATAGTGTTCCTTGAGCTTTTGGCAGTTTGGATGGCTTTAATGCTGTGGAGTGATCGTTTATGTAATCATCTGTTGATAGTATAATATTTATTCTTCTATTCTGCATATACCCAAACTAGTTCAATGCAGATCACAACTCCTAAGAAACAGGGGCGTATCTGAGGTTCGGCGGTAGGGGGGCAGGGGCTAGAGTGAGGGGGCACATTATAGCCCCCCCCTACCGCCGTCAACCCCCCCCCACCGCCGTCAACCCCCCCTACCGCCGTTAACACTTCCTCCCTCCCTCCCCCTCCCCTCCCCTCCCCCGCCGTCACCTACCCCGAGGTCCGCTTCCTCCGGCTTTTTAAAATATTGCTTCAGCTGACGGGGGACCCCAACCCCCCGCCAGCCCAGCCGCGATCTTTAACTTTTTCATCCTCGTCGTGCAGCGCGCTGTGAAAGCTGCATGCATCTTTAGATCCAGTTGGATGGAGTCTGACGTCGCAGCACGTTGTAACGTCAACGTGCTGCGACGTCAGACTCCATCCAACTTGATCTAAAGAAGATGCATGCAGCTTTCACAGCGTGCTGCACAACGAGGATGAAAAAGTTAAAGATCGCGGCTGGGCTGGCGGGGGGTTGGGGTCCCCCGCCAGCTGAAGCAATATTTTAAGAAGCAGGAGGAAGTGGACCTCGGGGTAGGTGACGGCGGTAGGCGAGGGAGGGAGGGTTAACTGCGGTAGGGGGGTCCGGGGCAAAATCTGCGGGGGCCCAGGACCCACGCAGATACGCCCCTGCTAAGAAACCAGGCATATCTTGGGAAAAACATTAAAAAAGTACAGAAACATAATTACTCCTTAACACATCATCATAAATTATATAAACAGGTCTGATCTGTAACAAACGTCTGAATAAAAAAGTCTTTAAAAACCTATGAAAAGTCTTGTAATTTGTAATAGACCATAGATCAATTGGAAGAATCTTCCAGAATCTTACTGCCTGAAAAGAAAAAGAGGATTCAAATAAGAGATATCAAGTACAGCTTCAATGGATCTTTGGTAGGGCCAGTGATAGTTTTAGTCAGATCTAGTTTTACACGGAAGTCGATGACATATACTGAGGTTCTTTTTCTCCATTTGTTATGAACACTATGATGGTGCTGTTTATTTTTAGATTTCCAGTCATTGGGAGAGGGATTTGTAGTGTGTTAGCTGGAACAACAGAAAGTAACTCAGGAGAAATAATGAGGCACAGGAAAATTCAGTGACCTTCACAATCCTAAAAGGAACACAGCCTCTCCAGAAGTCAAACAAACTTGCATACAGACAAGCAGAGGAGCACTTATAAGGTGGGATAGGCTATAGCAATCAGGGTGGATACCAGGCATTAGGAACATAGGTTGCTCTTGGGTCCTTTTACTAAGATGCACTGAAAAATGACCTGCGGTAGTGTAGACACGTGTTTTGGGTGCATGCAGAATCATTTTTCAGCGCACCTGCAAAACATGCCTTTTTTTAAAAAATTTTGCCAAAAATGGATGTGCAGTAAAATGAAAATTGCAGCGTGTCCATTTTGAGACCTTACCGCCATTGACCTAGTGGTAAAGTCTCACACGGTAACCGGGCGGTAATGACCTACGCATGTTAAATGTTCTTCACCTGTGAAGGGGCAGGCGAATCAAGAGTAGAGTGACCCTTGTGAAACAAGTCCCCACTTGTCATGTCCCCTACCTCAACACAAGCGGCATCCTCGGGCTGCACAGGGTCCCGTCGACATGCACACTTGACTGGCACAGCCCTGAGTCATGTGTGTGTAGTTCTTCTCTGGCTGCAGGCTCGTTGATTGCTTTGCTTCCACCCACCTGGATCTGCTCTTCCTCTGCCTGGCTTCCCTTGCTTCTCTCCTATTGGTCTTCTGGTTCCTCCTTCCCCTGCTCTTGTCCTATGGCTGTGCCCCTTCTCCCTGCTGATGTCAGACGCCAGCACTTTATCAGCTGAGCTCTCCCTAGACTCCTTGCTTCGGCTTCTACTTTGGTAGGTATTACTTGCTCAGTAGTGTGTTTCTCCTCTACTTTGTTCCTCGTTGCTGACTTAGCCTGTACCTCAATTACTCTTGTGTCTACTTCCTGCGTACTGACTCTGCTTATACCTGGATTACTCTCGTGTCTGCTGCCTGCCTACTGACTCTACCTGTACCTGGATTACTCTCTTGACCTGCTGCCTGCCTACTGACTCTGCCTGTACCTGGATCACTCTCTTGCCTGCTGCCTGTCTGGCCGTCACGTTCATCACCCCGCTTCCTGCTCCATCTTGTAAGCCCTGCAGGCCGCCCGCACATAGGGGCTCAACCTCTGGGGAACGGCGCTCAGCACAGGTGAAACCCAGGGTTCTCCGGCCGCCAAGCAGAACCTGGTCTGAGTACTGGGCTCGGCAGCGCTCTACTTGGTAAAAGAATCAAAGGTCTGACACCACTAAGGTCTAAGGAATTCACATGAGCCTGCTTATCTCTTTAATACCTAAATTAATAATAAAATCATTTTGAGCACTGGGTTCTTTTCATATAAATCTCTGCTATGCAAGGGGAGCTTACCAAGCAAGAACTGGTTGCAATTAAAGCAGCTTCCAAGACTACACACCATCTGACCAATTTACCCCTTCTGCCACAGAGAATAAAACAATCTATACCTAAATGGGCCATAGTTGGCTCTGATAGATTGGGACCTATTGCACAAAGGTATCCACTCTACCAAGGGATTCTCCTACAAAATTCATTTGCAGCACTATAATATTATGATACTCAAGAAACCAGAACTGAAGTGAAGCCAGAGTCCAAGACAGTAGTTCAAAGGAAATCAAATCCCCACTACTCAGACAAAACATCTCAAAACCAAAAAGTATTGCTGTTAGGGGACTCCATTATCCGAGACATTACATTGGAAATGGACTCCATGGGCCCCAACAAAGTATTATACCTTCCAAGCTCCTCAACTAGAAGAAATACAAACCAAATGCTGCGTGTGATTAGAGAAGAGAGTAAAGATTCTAAGGTTGATGTTGTAATACATAGGGGAACAAATGACCTGGCCAGGGATTGCATACCTGTAGGACACAGCTGGGGGAAGGGTTGAGGTCCTTGGTAAGAACTGTGATTTTCTGAAATACTGTCCGCCTATGGAAAGGGTGAGGAAAGACTATAAAATACAGAGAACTTCAATAGGTGGCTCAAAACCTGGTGTGAAAAAGAAAGTTTTAAATACATTGGAGGATGGGGCAATATATGAAAAAACAAGTCTGTTTTGTAGTAATGGGCTACATCTTTCTATCACAGGAAAAAGGATCCTTAGGGAGAAATACAGGCAATTTCTAGGCTTTTAAACTAGAAGGTGGGGATGCTAAACAGAAGCAGATGAACTCTGGAAGTCACCCCCACTAAAACCAAAAGCAAAAGAGTGGCAGCAGTGGAGAAAGGAATTTAAATAAACCTTCTTAGCAACTCACCTATCAGCAAGAAGATAGATGGGGAGACTAGGAAGAAGGATAAATAGAGGGTGAGAGAGAAAATAAGTAACACTAAAAGTATGTGTGCAAATCTCACAGTCTATGGCTCAAAGTTCATGATCTGCTTGCTCTGATGTTGCAGGCAGACTTGGATAGTATTTCTATTACAGACATGGTTTAAAGACTCCCATGACTATGATGCAAACGTGCAGGGGCATAATCAAACGTGAACGCCTATCTCCCTGGGCGTCTATGTCCGAAAATGGGTACGTGAAGAGGCGGGACAGACCGTATTTTCAAAAAAATGGATGTTTTTCAGCTGGGCGTTTGTTTTTTTTAGCGATAATGGAAACTAAAAACGCCCAGCTCAAAAACGTCCTAATCCGAGCCATTTGGTTGTGGGAGGGGCCACGATTCGTAGTACACTCGCCCCCCTGACATGCCAGGACACCAACTGGGCACCAAAGAGGTCAGTGCGGTGGACTTCAGACAACACTCCCACATGCATAGCTCCCTTACCACGGGTGCTGAGCACCCAACCCCCCTCCCCCAAAACCCACTACCCACAAATGTACAACACTACCATAGCTCTTAGGGGTGAAGGGGGCACCTACATGTGGGTACAGTGGGTTTTGGAGGCCTCCCATTTACCAGCACAAGTGTTACAGGTAGGGGGGGATGGGCCTGGGTCCACCTGGCTGAAGTGCACTGCGGTACCCACTAAAAGTGCTCCAGGGACCTGCATACACGCAGGCCTCTAGGACTTGTTGCTGCTATATAACATTGGCACACCAGTTGACACCTGAAGACTAATCTCTCCGAAAACGTCCTTTATTGGAATAAGCACGCTTACTCACAGCTAACTGCAGATCAGAGGTTGTGCCTCACTGGCAACGAATCTCCCTGGTACTGAGATTAGCAGTAGGTCAGAGCTGGCAGAATGCTGTACAATGCCCTCTTTCAGCCACATTCAAGGTAAGAACTAAGTTCTGTAACGTGGCTAACACGTGAAAGGGATCTAAAACTGGCTTACAAAAATGGCCACTACCTCATGGACTACCGGAAACAAAACAGGGCACACTCTGACCCAGTAAGCAGGGGGAAAGCACCATTGGAGTAGAGCCTACCAACTACCAACATCGTGAGCATTTTGCCACAAGCTAGTGGAATCACGGAGCCCAATACCCTACACCCACCACAATGCATTGCTGATGTGACTCTGCAGTGCGCATAACAGAAAAGGTGTCACACTCACCCGAGAGCCACATCAGAACCAGGGAAAGGCTGTCACAGGATAGAACACATTCTGCTGTCATGGAGGTGGGTACGGCATTTGAGGCTGGTATAGAGGCTGGGTTTTTTTTGGTGGGAGGGGGTTAGTGACCACTGGGGGAGTCCGGGGAGGTAATCCCCGATTCCCTCCAGTGGTCATCTGGTCAGTTGGGGCACTTTTTTGGGACTTGTTCATGAAAAAAAAGGGTAAAAAAAAAGTGACCCAAAATCGCAGTAAAAACGCCTTTTTTATTTTCGATTATCAGCTAAAGACGCCCATCTCTGCTTGGCCGATAACCATGCCCCAGTTCCGCCTTCACCACGCCTCCAACATGCCCCCATCAACTTTACCCGTTTCTGCGACAGATGGCAGTTGGAAATGCCCAAAATTGGCTTTTGATGATACCGATTTGGGCGCCCATGGGAGAAAGACGCCCATCTCCCAATTTGGGTCGCAATATAGGCATTTTTCTCTTTTGATTATAAGCAGGATAGTGGTCTATATCCTATTTAGGAAAGAGATGGTCAGAAAGGTGGAGGGGTAGCTTTATATGTGAAAAACATTATTAAAGTGGCTGAGATGTAGAGGTCCTGGGGAGAGGAAAAAGCAATATGGATTCTCTTAGAAAGAGAAGATAGAACATCCATCCATAAGGATGTTCTCTACAGACCTCTAACACAAGCAGTTTTGGTCATAGATATCCAAAAGTTGGGAATGAAGGGGGAGATTATGTTGCTAGGGGTTTTCAACCTGCCGGATGCAGATTGGAAGGTCCCATCATCGGAACTGGAAAGAGGTAAAAAGACTGTGGAAGCTTTTCAAAGTGCACTGCTGAGACAAATGGTGACAGAACCCACGAGGGGAGGGGCAACACTAGATTTTGTGTTCACAAATGGAGATAGTGTATCCAACATCAGGGTAGGTGCTCACCTGGCCAATATTGATCATTGCACTATATGGTTTGATGTATGAGCTAAAGCAAAATGTGGACGCCCAAAACTCAAAATCTTGGATTTTAAGCATGCGGACTTTGTTGAAATGGAGGAGCATCTGAAGGAAAGCTGATGAAATGCAAGGACATAGGAGCAGTGGACGATCTGTGGTTCAAACTGAAAGGAGCTATAAAATCAGCAACAGGTCTAGGAAGGCAAACAATACAAGAGAAAAAAGAAACTGATATGGTTCACCAAACAAGTCACTGCCTAATTGTAAGGAAAGTTAACAAGATCAAGAAGAAAGGAAACTGATACGGTTCACCAAACAAGTCACTGGCAAAATAAAGGTAAAAGAAGTGGCATTCATAAAATACAAAAGAACTCAAGATGAGGAACACAGAAGAGATTACCGGATAAAACTGAAAGAAGTGAAGCGAGAAATATGGCTGGAAAAGGCTCTGGTGGAAGAACAAAGGGCTAAAAACATAAAGAAGAGGGACAAGACTTTTTCAGGTATATTAGTGAACAGAGGAAGGTTATAAATGGAATTGTGAGAATGAAAGATGCAATGAACCGTTCAATGTGAAGAGTGATGAGAAAAAAACAGATGTGCTTAACAAATACTTCTGTTCTGTCTTCCCTACCCCACCCCAGCATTTCTCCCTCTCTCTGCTCAGCCTGCCCCTCCCACCCCCACTTCTCTCATTCTCTCTACTGTCACTCCTAGGGAGAATTGATACAGACATCAAGGACTCTTACCCAGTGGCGTACCAAGGGGGGGGCAGTGAGGGCGGTCCGCCCCGGGTGCACGCCGCTGGGGGGTGCCGCGCGCCTGTCGGCTCTTTATTTTCATGCTCCCTTACCGTACACCAATCTGAGTTACCGCCAGCCCAACACAGGCACCGGTCATAGTTCCAGCCCCATGTTAGGGAAAATAGGACTTTATTTTTTAGCATGGCAGTTACCCAGCGGTAATCGGGCAGTGCCACATGCTACCTGGTTACCACTGGGTCAGCATGGGAGCTTTTACTGCCTCCTCAATGGGTGGTGTTAAGTGCTCCCCCCACCTGCATGGGGGTAAATAAAATCTTACCACATAGTCATGTCTTTTTTTGGTCTTTTTACCTTCTGCAGTAAAAAAGGCCTCAGTGTGTGGCAAAAATGGCCCCCAACGCTAGTGCAGGACCATTTTACCACAGTTTGGTAAAAAGACCCCTAAATGAAAGGAAGAAGGAGGAACCTGTTTCAGAGTTAGAAACGTAATGTTTGGATTTATAAATTTGCAATTTAGGAATGGTTTCTTAAGATGCTTTTTAAATATAAGAATAAATCTTTTTTAACCTTGAGAATTTATGTCTTCCCAGACGTATCAAGAGAAACACAGAAAAGAAGGAAACAAGTCCTTCTTTTAAAACTTGGAATGACACAATCGGGAGCATTATTCTTTCTTAAATTTCCATGCAAATATGTAGTAAAATATCGATCTTCTCACTGTTTTCTTTTATCCAGCCCATTTGACTGGTTTTTATGTCATGTAAAAAGCCTCTAGTTGCTACCTCACCTCCCGAGACTTTTACACATAAAGCTGATTATGATTTTTTTTTTAATTTGTACTATAATTAGCATAAACAAAAGTACAATCAAGCACTTCAAAAAGAAAACATCCCAGTCCACATCACGGGAGCAGGAAAGAAGAATGCATAGAATTTTTTAAAAAATCAAATTGAGAAATCAAGACTCATTAGAGCCTGGATAACAAATGAGCATTTATTTTTCTAATTATACCACTCAGGATGCCTTACTTAGCTTCCCTATCTACACATAAAACTGATTAGTCTATGAATTAATATATGAACCTCACTTGATTTTCTTCACATTATCGGGGTTCTTATACTAAGCTGCATTAGGTCCTAATGCATGCCTAACACAGCAAAATATGGCCTAGCATGTGACACACTTAGCTTGTCGGTGATAGTTTTGGAATCTCCATAAACATTTTTTTAATTATTGAGGGGGCATGTCAGGGGTGGAGAATGGGCATTCCTGCTCTAATCTATATTACCGCACACTAAGGGGAAAAATTCTATATATGGCAATGAACAGTAGGCGTTACTTCTGTGTTGAATTTTCAGTGTGGAAAAGCTGCAAGGCACCGACACGGGGCAGAAAACAGCAGAACTGCACAAAATCACACTTGCATACCCATTTATAGAAGGGCACCTAGGTGTTTCCACGTGGATCTGCAAAGGGGGCATAGCCATAGGAGGGGAATGGGCAGGTCAGGGGCATTCCCTTAAAATGAATACAGTGCTATAGAATTTGGGGGATCCGTCCACACCCAACTTGCATGCTGGGATTTACACCTGGTTTCCAAAGCTGAGCACGGATTTATTCTATAAAGAGTGCTAATCCTGGAATGGCTGTTATAAAATACAGTTCAGCACTAATATTTTTCAGTACTGAATTCTGAGCACAATTTACAGAATTTCCTCCGAACTGTTTAGCGTACAGATAATGTGAGAGCCCTTACCGTCTACCAAATAGGTGGCAGGAAGTGCTCCTGTGGTCGTTTTTAAAAACGAAAGAACACAAAGGAGAGGGGATCCAAAAGCACAGAAGCAGAAGCAAATTGACAAAAAAGCATAAGGAGCCTTCAAGCTAGGGGCGTCTCAGCCTGACTTTATTAATCAGGCCCGACACGGTCCGTGTTTCAGCCGATAGCGCCTGTGTCAGGGGTCAATTTAAATGGACATTGATTTTTTGAAATGACCACATACTAATGGCAGCATTAGTGCATGGCTATCAATGGAAAATATAGAAAATCAGGGCTTTTACAGCTGTGATAAAAATGGCCTTAAAATGCATAAGGGCACACTAAGGCCACTTTTTACTGCAGGTTTATAAAAGGACCCCTTTATTCTTTGATAAGATTAATATCTTGGTAATTTTCTATACTTCTGCCCCTAGAAATTATTGACTTGAGTTCAGTTTAAAGATTTTCTTTTTCTTTTGGGGCTTTCTTTAGTTTTTCTTACCACTCTTGGCTTTTCTGTACAAGATTTAATTCTTGATAAAAATGTTTCTATAAATACAATTTTTTTTTTTAAACTTGCCACTTGTATCAAAGTTTATCTGACATACCTTGTATTGTAAAGGGCTACAGTACTTTGCTGACTATTGGCAATAATGTCTTTAGTCTCCTTGACATTAGATGCTGTGCTGGGCTTCTACCAAAGTCTTTTGTTGGAGTGTTCCTCCAATGCAAAATAGCTTTCCAAGGGTCTTCAATATCCCTTTTTGCTTTTTTGCACAGGTTCTGCAGTAGCTTCACAACAGATTCTGCTTTGCCATTAGCCTATGGATACCTTGGAGATGTAGTAACATGTTCAAACCCCTACTCAGAAGAAAACTGTTTAAATTGCATGCAAGCAAACTGAGGATCATTATCTGGGATCATTTGATCTGTCTGGCCATAACATGCAAACTGTATCTTCAGCACAGTTTGGGCGAAGTTTAGAAAGGCATTTTCAATATGATGTCCAAATCCAATTTTTGACATTTTGCAAAAACATCCAAAAATTCAGTTCCAAACATGGTCATTTTTGAACCAGAAAAATGTCTTTTTGGTTTGAAAATCACCCTATTTTAGATGTCTTTGTGCTCAGTGTATCTTAAGGCCATTTTCAAACAAAACATGTCCAGGGAAAAATGCACAAAATCAAGCCAGTGAGATGTCTGGGAACCAGCAGTCTTACTAGACTGGCCACTCAGACATTGGGACAGCCTAGGGGGACAACCTAGGGGGCACTGTAGAGAACTTCACATAAATGATTCCAGGTACACATCACATCATAACCCATATATATTATAGGGCGAACCCTCCAGAAATAGCAAAAAATATACTGTGCCCAACTGTACACCACTGCACTAGACGTTATGCCTGCAAGTGTCACCTATAAGTGGGCTCAGTAGGTGATTTGTGGTTTATGGGGATTCACACTTTCTACCACAAGTGTACTAGTTAGAGTGAGGTATGGGCCTGGGTCTCCTTCTCTACAGTCCACTGCACTGACCACTAGGCTACTCCAGGGACCTGTTTGCTGCTCTAAGAGGAATGACCATTATATGTACAGCTGTCATACAGCCTAGTATGCATCGTCACATTCACCACTTAGGGGAGTGGAAGGGGGGGGGGTCAATGATCACTGGAGGATTAAGAGGGGGTCATGCCTTTATTCCTCCAGGGGTCATCTGGTCATTTCGGGCACCTTTTTGGCACTCAGTCGTTAATGAAACAGGTCTAGACAAAATCATCCTATTTGTGCCCTGAATGTTTTTAAAATGTTCCATTATCACAAAACAAACAAACAAGAAAACATTCAAATTGTAAGCCTGCCTTAGTCCTGCCCAAAACATGCCTTCAACATGCCTCCTTGAGATTTAGATGAACTTCATAGAAAAATGTCTTAAAAATGAGTTTCGAAAATAACAGTTTGGGCATTTTACCCCCCCCCCCCCAAAAAAAAAAGTCCTTCTGCTGCTTTGTGCTGTTTTTTGGATGTTTTCCTGTTTCAAAAATGAACCCCGCAATTTCCCAGAAGTCTAAACAATTATCTACTATCAACGAGTACAATTTCCTAGCAAAGTTAAATAAGTCAATGCTGACAATCTGCCAAGGTCATGCTGGTATGTCATGCAACATCATTGTTTCCGTCTACTGGTCGCATTTATATTATGGTTTATGTTTTATTTCAAATTTAATATGCCACCCTTCCTGTGGACAGCACAGGTGGAAACAATTGCAGGTGGAACAATTTCTCAAAATGTTTTTGATCTTACTTTGCATATTAAGGCACCTTTTACAAATCTGTGGCAAAATATGGCCTTCGTGCACTCTTTTGTGAGTCTTTCCTGTGCGCCAGTGGCATAGCTACAGGGGGCCACAGGGCCTGGGCCCCCCCAAATTTGCTCTGGGCCCCTGGTTTGGCTGGCGGGGGTCCTCAACCCCTGGCAGCTGAAGCCTTCAGCTAGCGTTGGTCTCTAGTGCTGCCACATTGCCTGCCCCTGCTCTCTCTTCCCCTCATGGTCTGGCGTACTCATTTTAGTGAAACTGAGCGGCGGTGCTTCAGCTGGCAGGGGTCCCCAACACCCGCCAGCCAAGATATGTACAGCAACGGCAGTGGATGGGGAGTGCCAGGGCAGCGGTGGGGGAGGTGCAGCGGAGCGGTGGACCAAAATGTGCCTCCCTTGGGCTCTGGCCCCTCCCTTCTTGAGGTCTGGTTACACCCCTGCTGTGAGCTAAGGCTATTTTTTTGCCATGGCCAGAAAATGACCATTTTTTAATTTTATGATTTAATGGCCATGCACTGATGTTGCCATCCAGCCAGGGCTATAGAATTCAGTACTTGCAAAGTCTCATCTCTTGAAGTAGGCTATATAGTATGATACATATGATTTGTGTAATGTCAGTTAGTTCTTGTTGCACTGAACAAACTGAGGGGTCCTTTTACTAAGGTGCGCTGAAAAATTACCTGCGGTAGTATAGATGTGTGTCTTGGGCACGCGTAGAATTATTTTTTAGTGCACCTACAAAAAATGCCTTTTTTTTTTTTGCCGAAAATGGACATGCGGCAAAATGAAAATTGCCGCATGTCCATTTTGGATCTGAGACCTTACCGCAAGCCATTGACCAAGCGGTAAGGTCTCACTCTGTAACCGGGCAGTAATGGTCTATCGTGTCAAATGCCACTTGACGCGCGTAGCTGCCGTGTGCCAGAAAATAAAAAATAGTTTTCAGACGCACAAAGCGGATGTACACCAATGTTGAAATTACCACAAGTGCCACGCGGTAACTGGGTGGTAACCCCAATTTGCCACACGTTGGGCACACGTAGGGCCTATGTAGCTTAGTAAAAGGGCCCCTCAGGTATTTGGAAACATTGCTGGACTGCTGATGGTTATCTGCAGTGGCTTTGCTATTTGTGTTACTAATAAACAACTAAGGGCCCAACTTATAAATAACAATAAGGTGTAATGTTACAGTGCACATAGTAGGGCTTTCTGAAGATTGCAATTTGGTCAGTTTCACTGGTAATCAATAGAAATCAAACAAAATAAAACATGGAAAAGAAAATAAGATGATACCTTTTTTATTGGACATAACTTAATACATTTCTTGATTAGCTTTCGAAGGCTGCCCTTCTTCGTCAGATCGGAAATAAGCAAATGTGGAAGATGACAGAATATATAAGTGAAACATTCAAGCATTTCATTGACAGTCTAATAGGGTGGGGATGGGTAGGAGGTATGCATGGGAACATCAAAGCATTTCATTGATAGTCTAACAGGATGGGTGTGGGTAGGTGAGGGAAGAGGGAGATAGTAATTGAAGAAGTGATGGAGAGCATTGGCAAGGTATTCTTTTTCAACTGCATAATTTTGCTCAGATGGGATAAAGCAGCCTATATGCAAATGCCACTGGCTGATCATCTAGCAATAAACAGCAGCCTACCCATTTTTCCAGTTACTCAGTATCACAACAGGTTGGTAATACCATAGGACTTCAATACAGGGACATCTGTGACCAATTGGGGATGTTAGAAACCAAGTGGGCATCCATGGCAGAGTCCATATTAATTTCAACTGTGGAATCCGTATTTCCTACACTGTCTGGTCATGTTTTGGAAGCCAGTGCCACACTGGATCATTATCTAGAAGACTTCTGAAAAGCTTTCATATCTCAACCAGATGTGGCATGAATTTTGCTGGGTAAGTTACAAATCCAATGAAGTGCTGCACTGATTTTACATTTGCAGGCAGTGGCATATCTTCTTTGGCTTTAATCTCCCCAAGGTCTGCTTTCAGGTCCTGTGAAGACAGCATATGTCCGTGGAAGCAGAATTCCTTCACTTTGAACTGTAATTTCTTCACACTGAGCACTAGCTTTACTTGCCTACAGGAATCCACTAGGACTAAGAGCTTGTTGTCATAGTGATGCTCTGCTTCTTCATTAGAGTCACGACAGCCAAAGATGAGGAAGTCATTTGCTATTGATGCAGTGCCCTGAGCCCAGTCAAAATTCCATTCTTCTTCCACTAATATACCTCTGGTGCCACAGAGTCTCAAAATGGTAAGAACATAAGAATAGCCATACTGGGACGGGGGGGGGGGGGGGTGGAGGGCTGGCAAGATGGCGGCGTGATTCCGGCATTGTGAAAGATGCTGATCCTTAACTGGTTTTCTTCTTTATATTTATTCCTGAAAATATGCCTTCTACAAAGAGAAAAGGGACTGTGAGGTTTGAAAAAGGCTCACCTCTTGTACTGTACATTAATGCCACTGAGGCATTTAAACGCCGCCATCATATCCCCTCTCTCTTGCCTCTCTTCCAGTACAAAGTTCAAAATACAGCAAAAAGCACCAAGAGCCTTCAGAGATGGGACACAGTTCTTTATTGGTAAAAGTCAACATTCCAATGTGGTCCACATTGAAATGTTGACTTTTACCAATAAAGAACTGTGTCCCATCTCTGAAGGCTCTTGGTGCTTTTTGCTGTATTTTGGACTTTGTTCTGTACTCTAAACCCTCTCTGTATTGCTGTCTTCCAGTGTATACATGTTGACGTTCATAAGCCTGTCCCTATATGTTTTATGACAGAGACTGCTTACCAATTTTGTAGCCGCCCTCTGGACTGACTCCATCCTGTTTATATTTGTCTTTAGGTGTGGTCTCCAGAATTGCATACAGTACTCTAAACAGGGCCTCACCAGAGACTTATTCAAGGGCACTATCACCTCTATTTTTCCTGCTGGTCATCATATCTTGCTTTGACTGTTGCTTTTTCTACTTGTTTGGAAACCTTAAGGTCATCAGATACAATCACCCCCCAAGTCCCGCTCTTCTTTCGTACACAGAAGCACTTTATCCCCTATATTGTACCGTTCCATTGGATTCTTGTAATCCAAGTGCATGACCCTGCACTTCTTAGCATTAAATCTTAGTTGCCAATTATTGGACAATTCTTCAAGCATACCTAGATCCTTCCTCATGACGTCCATACCCTCTGGGATGTCCACCCTATTACAGAGTTTGGTATCATCCGCAAAGAGACAAACCTTACCAGACAGCCCTTCCACAATGTCACTCACAAAGATGTTAAAAAGAGCTGGCCTGAGGACCAATCTCTGTGGTACGCCACTGATAACATCCCTTTCCTCAGAGCAAGTTCTATTTACCACTACCCTCTGTCTCCTTGCATTTAACCAATTTTTAACCCAGTTAGTCACTTTAGGTCCTGTACTGAGGGCACTCAGTTTCTTTATCAGTCGCCTGTGTGGAACCGTGTCAAAGGCTTTGCTAAAATCCAAGTACATCACATCTAGCACCCCTCCCACATCAAACTGGTCATCCAGTCAAAGAAATCAATCAGATTTGTCTGACATGATCTGCCTCTAGTGAAGGCATGCTGCCTCAGGTCCTGCAGTCCATTCAGTAAGAGAAACCTCACAATCCTCCACTTTAGAAGCGTTTCCATTAGTTTACTTACCACTGAGGTCAGACTGACAGGTCTGTAATTCCCAGCCTCCTCCTTACTTCTGCTGTTGTGCAGAGGCACCACATCTGCCCTTCTCCAGTCCTCCAGGACCACTCCTGACTCTAAGGAAGCATTGAAGAGGTCAGATAGCAGAGCCACCAGAACTTCTCCGAGTTCCTTGAGTACCCTCAGATGTATCCCGTCAGACCCCATCATTTCGTCTACTTTTAGTTTAGCTAGCTCTTCACAAACACAGTCTTCTGAGAATTGGTCCTGGTCTACCATACATACATCCCCATTAGCATTTGTTTTCTGAAGTCCTACCACCGGCCTGTCATCCATGAACACAGAACAGAAATTGTTGTTAAGCAGTTCTGCTTTATCTTTATCTTTGTTTTTCAGTGCTTTGCATCTATCTTGGCATTGCTTATGTTGCTTCTTATTTTCTTCATTCGGATTTTCCATTATTGAAGGATGCTCTTTTAGCTCTAATAGCCTCGTTTACTTCACCTTTTAACCATGCTGGCTGTCGTTTCCTCTTCTTTCCACCTTTGTTAATACATGGAACACATCTGGTTTAGGCTTCCACGATGGTATTTTTAAACAATGTCCACACCTAATTTAAAGTTCTAACCTTTGCAGCCGACCCATTCAATTTTTTTTTTACCATTGATTTCTTTAGTCAATATTGGGGTAATTGAAATCACCCCTTATTGTAATGTTGCCCAGTTACCAGCTTTCCTAATTTCTGTAAACATTTGTTCTGTCTGTTCATTCTGTCCTGGCGTTTGGTAGTACAGTCCTACCAGTATTCTCTTTCCCTTCACACTTGGAATTTCTATCCAGGTGGATTCCACGCTACTATCTGTTTCATGTAGAATAATTGTTTGACTTAATTCCCTCTTTAACATATAGTGCAACCCCCCCCCCCCTCCAATTTGATCCACTCTATCATTGTGATATAATTTGTACCCTGATAACACAGTGTCCCATTGATTGTCCATCTTCCACCAGGTCTCTGAGATGCCTATTATATATACCTCATTTAGTGCTATGCACTCCAACTCTCCCTTCTTATTTTTTTAGGATTCTAGCATTTGTATATAGACACTTCAAATTATGTTTTTTCCTAACATCTACGAACTGTTTTGAAGATGACAGGGATAACTTGCATCTTTTGTGGAGGAGTGGTCATGAGACTGCTTGTCTCATTGTAGAAATGCATCACATGCATTACCAAGCATAAACAAGATTCTTTTAGGTAGTTTGTATAAGACATCATCAAGCATTGGCATGATGTAGTATGGTCTCTTCAGTACAATGATTCAAAAACTTTGGATCAATACCAGATCTTATCTTCTCATTTTTGTTTTTTTTTTGTTTTTTACTATAACCATATTGCTGATCCAATCAGTTGGTCTGCTCACAAGTGCAACAGAACCACTTGCTTCAAGCTTTTCTAACTTGGCTTTCGTCTCTGGCTTTATGACATAAATGGAGCACTTTGTTCTTGTGAAACACTGGAATCGAGTTCAAAATGGATTTCTCCTGGGACAAGCTGCACTGGGCCATAAAATACATCATCATAGGCACTGATCAGTTGTTGCCTTGACATCAGTCTGATCCACTGATGTTGTATGCAGGAATTGTGATCTGGATCATCCCAAGTCACTCATATGTCAAACCAGAGAGCAATGGTTTCTGATTAGCATTCACATCTTAAATTCAAGCTTATGAGTACATCCTTATATGCTGTATTGTGCTTGAAAATGCCTTAAGGACATAGGAGCCAACTCTATAAGAGCTGGGGTTGCTTGAACACCCCAATGTTGAACAAACTCCTTGACTGTGTTCAGAGAGCGGTAATTTCCATTGGGTTTAGAACCGCTAATAATTTTGAAAAGTTAGCTCCTAAGCTCAAGGATGGCATGATTCCCCTGAATATAGCATCAGTTTGGTGCCGCTTGACTGCAAGAGTGCCCTCGGTGCCAACTTTATTTTGTCTTATTTAAGGAACGGGGTGTTTATAGAGCAAAACATGGTGAACGCCGTGGTAAAACATCAAAACAGTTGCTCTATAAACACCCCAGTCATTAAGTCCATAGTAAGGCTTTTACTGTTTTCATGCACCAGAGATATTTATTTATTCATTGCATTTGTATCCCACATTTTCCCACCTATTTGCAGGCTCAATGTGGCTTACATAATTTTGTTATGACATTGTCATTCCAGGATATCAGATACAATTAGTAATGTACAGAGATTAAGTATGGGAAGAAAAAAGGAAAGTGTTAGGCGGGTAAGTATAGAAGGTGGACTTTCATAACTGGGTGGGTTGGCGAGGTAGTTTAGTAAGGCTATGGGTTCTCTTTGTAGGCCTTGTTGAAGAGATATGTCTTCAGAGATTTGCGAAAGTTAGTTATTTCGTCAATAGTTTTCAGGGCTGTAGGTAGTGCATTCCACAACTGCATGCTCATGTAAGAGAAGGTAGTGGCATGCATCAGTTTGTATTTTAGTCCTTTACAGCTGGGGAAGTGCAGATTGAGAAATTTGTGGGATGATCTTATGGCGTTTCTGGGAGGTAGGTCCACGAGGTTTAGCATGTAGATTGAGGAATCTGCGTGAATGATTTTGTGCACAATCGTGCAGATCTTGAACGCAATGCGTTCCTTAAGTGGGAGCCAGTGAAGTTTCTCTTTGTTAGCATGATATCGGGCTTGGAGTTATACTTGCGACCCCTGGAGCAGGTGACTATGCCCACCAAAACATAGCCCATGTCGGGTCCCATTACACTGGTGCTTTTAATAAAGATTCGAAGACTTCATCCCCATGGCCGATCATTGTTTACTTCACCCTCTACTCCTTTTTGTTATTGTGTTTATGCACATAGAGGCTCTTCTCCTGCTCTTCTGCTTTTGCACACTCATTGGCAACGCCAAGAACTATTTTATCCCAAATAAGTTCATCTTTCATTATACTCATATGTTGCTGCTCTGTTTCTCTCTCAAACCTGTGACAAAATTGTCAACGAATTCACCCTTTTCTTACTTGCAGCTACTAAACATGTATTTTCACACATTACATTTTGGGTGGGTTTGGAATAGGTTTCTAAAGCATTCACTTATTCTTCTCCTCTGTGAGGTTCAACTTGTGCTGATAAACACTGCAGCATTAAGCACTTCAGAAGAGAGTAAATAGGATATATGCACATTTTTGAAGGGGTTTTTATGCTTATTTACAATGTCTGGTTTTTAAGGCAGGCAATTCTGGTGAAAAAAAACTGCTTTTCTTGTTTAAAATTCCACAGCATGCATTTGAAAGCAGTTTCAGACCAATAGATTCCAGTATGACTGAAGACAGTTAATTTTTCAATTTTAAGCTGGCATGAAACCAATTTAAAAGCCATTTGGTAATGAAAATTAAATGAAGACTGTCGTGTAGACAGGATAGTTATGCAGGGCTGGTGACAAAAGAAATAATAAGAATGTACTATAAACATGTCTATCCTTTGCAAATGTGTATAAATTTATGCAATTTAGCATCTCTTTCATAAATAGTATCCCTCCCCCATTTACCTTATCTGTTAAAAAGAGCAGGAAAATGAGACCAAGAAACATTTATTGGACAAAACTAAAGAGGAAATTAGTTGTATTGCATTCCCTCTGTCCTCCCAAATTCCCCGTAGGAGAGGTAATAAGAGCCATACATGTAAACAGAGTGGACTCAGTATAATATGCTGATTTGCTGCAGAAATTCCTCTTTCCTACTCTATTTTAATTCCACATGGCCACAAGATAGACTAAGTTCTATGAGGTCAATATTCAGCCATCGGTGGGAAGCATTTTACTCACCGCCAATGGATTTTTCCCAGATATTCAAAGTCGGGGCCTGTGCGGACTTTGGCTTTGAATATCTTATTATTTTTAAGCCAGCTAACACATAGCTGCTTAAGTTGATATTCATCACTTAAGTAGCCATGAGTTTACCACATAAAAATAGGACAGACTTTTATGCGATAAACCTGGCCTTTTACCCCCAGATTTTATATAGCGCGCCTAAAGATCCGCACTAAAATTGGTGTATATTCTATAACAATGTACACAATTTAACACGCTAATGAGTGCTGATAACAGCACTTAACAAGCAATAATTAGCACTAATTGGCACTGATTATAATTTAAGCTCACAACTTGCTAAGCGTATTCTATAATGATCTGTGCCGACATGCGTGCACACTGTAAAGGGGTCCGCTTCCTCCACTCTGGGTTGGGGCTGGCAGCCCTGTTAGGCTCACAGGTTTCCAGCAAAGGACCAGACTGCCATACAGACTTAAGACCAAAGTGCTTTATTCTCAATTCAGTTCAACTCTCAAAATTGAAATGCAGTTCACAAACAGGGTTCAGGCCAGGTTCCAAACTCCAGCCAACATTCAGTTCCTTAACAGTTCAGGCCCACTTCCTTTGCACTACCTTCCCCTCTCCCTCAAAAGGACTCAAAGTTCAGCCTACTGTTCTATACATCCCAATAATTCAACCCTTTCTCAAAGTCTCTTCAAAGGAAACCACTACTTAATGCCCCTGTCCTCTTCACAGCACCCCGGAGGACCCTGTACCAAACAGGGCTGGCAGCTTTCCTCCTACCTCACAGCACCACGCCCCTGTGGCCTCTCACCAGAGCCATAGCGAGGGGAGCTGACACCCGGGGCGGGTCGCCGCTGCACCCCCCCCCCCCCGGGTGCAGCACGGCACACCCTCCTCCCGTGGAGTGCACCCCCCCCCCCGGAACGCATACCTGCGGCGAGGGATGGGCGGGAGGGCCGATCCGCCCCGACTGCACGTTGCTGGGGTGTGTCGGCTCCGCGCTGGTTCAGTGCTCTCTCTGACCCGGAACAGGAAGTAACCTGTTCCGGGGCAGAGAGGGCAGTGCACCAGCGCAGAGTCGACACCCCTCAGCGGCGTGCACCCGGGGCGGACCGCCCCCCGCCCCCCCCCCTTCCTACGCCACTGCCTCTCACACTGCCTTCATGTGCTGGACAGGGCTACATTTACATTCTCACACTCCATGGCAGGTTACTCTTCCCCCCCCCCCAGAGAAGCTCCAGTGGCAAGCCCTTTCCGTCCTCCACCTACTCCATGGCAGCTTCTCTCTCAATCAGTTTCTTCTCTCTCCTGGTGGCTAGGAGCCACCCAGCAATCTCTCCCCCTCTCACAGCAGGAGGGAATTATATAACGGCGATGCAGCTAAGGGACTGAGCTTCACCTCCCCTTCTCCCTCTAGTGGGGAAGGGAGTAACTGGCTCCCCTAGCACTGAGCCACTGCTCCCCTGCTGGGGTTGGAAATCCATTCCACCCTTTTGGGGCTACCCTCCTCTCTCCTGCTTGCAAGGGCTTCTGGGAACCGTAGTTCAGGGATTAGTTGCTTCTCTGTGGGGCCCCGAGTGCTAGCTTTGTCACAACACAGAAATGGGCGTGGTTATGGGTGGGGAAATGGGTGTTGCATGGATGTTCTGAAATTTCTGCACCTAGTTATAGAATATGGCCAAGTGTGCCTAAATCTACATGCCGGGATTTACGCCACATTTTCCTTGGTGTAAATGGATGTGCATAGATTTAGGCGCTGAAATATCAACTAAGTGTATGCTATAATCGGTGCCTAAATCTAGGCACCGATTATAGAATATGCTTAGTCGGCACTGATTTCAGCACCAATTTTTTAGGTGCCATATATAGAATCCCCCCCCCCCCCTTAAGGGCTGAATATCAGCACTTAAGCGGCCAATTACTGACTCCATCCCCCAGGAACGCCCCCAACACAGCCTCTTTGTGTTCAGTGCTAACCGCGATATTCAGCTGAATATTAGCAGCTAGCTCTGACCAGTCAACGGCCAGCTAAATCACTTTGAATATCAGACCCTATGTGCCCACCAGACCTATCATTTACTCCTTCCCCCTCCTCAAGGGAACCACAATGTTGTGTAATATCCTTTCCTTTAATGTTTTTAGTCTCATGGATTGCACCAATGGTCTCTAATATTTCTCATACCTCACACTAACACTATATGCTTTTGTCGCACTTAGAATGTAAACCGCACTGAACCCTGGAAAGGGGATATTAGCGGAATACAAGAATTGAATTGAATTGAATAAGTGGCAGACATGGACATTCCTAACGGTTCTAGGACAGGTGTAAATGTCCACAGCAATATTTGTCATGTGCATGTGCAAATTATAGGCTGGAATGTGTGACCAGGGTTGCCAGCTGGGAAAAATTTTCCCAGCCCCAAACGAGCCATAAACCCGCCCAAAAAACGCCTGTAGCCAATCCCCGTCTCCCGCGTCACCAAAACCCGCCCCGCGTCACCAACCCCCCCCCGTGTCAACTAACCCCCGCCCCCGCGTCACCAACCCCGCCCCTGCGTCACCAACCCCACCTCCCACGTCACTAACCCCGCCTCTGCATCATTAGCCCCGCCCCCTACGTCATCCCTGACGTCAACCCCGCCCCTGAAAGGCTTCTATTGGTCTAAATTGGACCAATAGAAGCCACGGAAAAGCTTCTATTGGACCAAATTGGACCAATAGAAGCCCCGGAAAAAACCACCAAACTCGCACAGCGGCAACGGGAAAACCGCCCAAAAAACCGCATCCCACAACCGGCGAAATTTTCCCGCCGCTGCTGGCGAAAACCCGCCCAATTGGGCGGTAAAACCGCCCACCTGGCAACTTTGTGTGTGACATGACAATGGATGATTACATATCGATTGGTCAGCAGCTTTTGAGTTTCACTTTTATTTAAATGAATTTGTAATTTCAAGTCTGCTTCCTTTCATGCAAAAGTAGTACATTCTTGCAAATTGAATATACATGCAAATTTAAGTCACCCTGTAATGCCTAGAAACAGTAGAAAGGGCCTGCAAATTATCCAATATGAAAAGTCAAGAAGCACCAGACAAGGTGACCATCAACAAACTCTGCATAAAAAGCCGAGTGTCTGACCTTGCATTTAAGATAGTTGCTGTAAGGCTTCAGGACTCCGATCCACAAGTAACAACCAATTATGATTTCATTGAGCATTTACATCTGAAGGGTTTTTATTTTTTTCAAACTCCCTTTCACCATTTTGATTGTAGAGTGTGCACAGGTCACAGCCTTGCTGTCTGAGCCCTTATTGATTTTTAAATTGCCTCCTGTGACCAGAAAGAATCCATCCAAGTGCTCACACCAGGAGATAGTGAGCACATGCTGGCAGTGGGCACTTTAAAAAAAAAAGGCATTTCTTTTTCTTTCTTTTATTTTTTTCAGAAGACTCATCTCAACCTGATTATTTTGTTTGGGAAACATGCTGTCAACAAAGGACAAAGACGACCTTTGGTGATAATGCCCTCTGCTACGGGTCCGGATTAAATCAGCAAAGTGGTTCCTCAGGTATAATGCCAATTCATTCAGACCAGTGTCGGAACATTAGGTCTTTCCATTAGAAAACTATGAAAAGAAAAATGAGAAAATGTATCCAAATGGCAGTATATCAGTACAGCTGATCAAGATGAATTCAAACTTCCCTAAATATAAAACAAAATAAATGTATCTGTGGAACAATGCAGTATTATAATTGAATGAACTCAATACATTCATGTAATATAGTAAATTATTCCCCTACCCCCACTCCTGCCAAGAAATTAAATCATGCATCAGACAACAGGAGCCCTACTTGTGAAATGTCATAGCTTATCACTCTCTGTGACTTCCCAAATCATCCCCCTCTTTTTTACCAGTTATCTACTATTTCCATAATTGAGTCCCTCCCCAAAACATAGCGGTCCTTTTATGAAGTTGCAGCAAAAAAGGGGCTTGAGCTCCCGTCAGCGTGTGTTTTTGATACGCGCTGAGGCCCCTTTTTACCGCAGCAGGTAAAAGGCAGGTCTTTCTTTTTTAAAGAGATGGCCATACGGCAAGTGAAGCACTTCCCACGCCCCCATTTCAGGAGGATTACTTACTGCCACCCTTTGAGGTGGCGGTAAGGGCTCCCCTGCTAACCCAGCAGTAACCGGACAGCGCGCGGCACTGTCTGATTACTGCCAGGTACACATCAGCGCTACAAAAAAAAATACAATTGTGCGGAAAAGGCACACGCTGGGGGTGGGAACTACCGCCGGGCCACTGTGGTGCCTGGCAGTATTTCCGTTTTAGTGGAACGCCGCTTTGTAAAGGACCCCCATACTTCTTCAAAGAGGCATTCCACTAATCCCCATGCAACTCACCATCTCCCCAATACAACTCTTCACTTCTTTATGTCTTTTGAATTTCTTCCTTTATTTCCATTTAGAAATAAAGGCTATCTCTTAGTAATAAAATATTTTTTTACATTTTATTAGTTATTGTGAATTCTTCTCTTCTATACGCATACTTATATTTATAGAATCCTATTAAAGATATATCTAGATTCATCTGGACCCAAGCAATGGTGAATAAGCAATGATTGTTTTGAGGACTGATTGTTTTGAGAATCCTGGTTGATGATTTAATGAAGATTTCCTTGATGCAAGCTCTAATGCTCTAAACATGATCATGTCGGAAATGTAATTCTCTGGATTTCTGTAATTAGGTACTTCATAGCGGCATTTTGCTCAGATAAGCGCAGAGTTTTGAATCTTATTCCTACTAGAGCTCCTTTTGAATCTGGACAAGTCACTTAGGGGCCCTTTTGCTAAGTGTCTACGTGCACCCAATGCACGCAAAAATAGAGTTACCGCCCGACTACTTCATGGCTGTTGTGGTAATTTCATTTTTGGCATGTGTCCTATACGCGCCGCTGGAAAATAATTTTTCTTTTCGGACGCACGTATCGGGTGCGCGCCAAGTGGCATTTAACGTGTGTAGGTCATTACCACCCAGTTACTGTGTGAGACTTTACCGCTAGGTCAATGGCTGGCGGTAAGGTCGCAGACCCAAAATGGACATGCGGCAATTTTGATTTTGCCACATGTCCATTTTCGGCAAAAACTAAAAAAGGCCTTTTTTTACAGACACACTGAAAAACGGATCGGCATGTGTCCAAAACAGTGCCTACACTACCGCAAGCCATTTTTCAGCGCACCTTAGTAAAAGGACCCTTTAACTCTCCATTGCCCCAGGTACAAAATAAGTACCTGTATATAATACATAAACTGCTTTGATTGTAACCACAGAAAGACGGTATATCAAGTTCCATTCCCTTTCCCTTTCATAGTTTTTTTTGTTTTTCAGTTGTGTGTAGACATTATTAAATGTATGGACATTTGTTTGAAGGACACTGATATGTTGCTGGACCAATGATCAGACCTAACTATGAGCTTACAATAAAGACGGCTTGTCAAAAACTCATTCTTCTATGAAGGTCTTCCACTCACACTTTTGAAAAAAAGAATTACTGCTGAATTAGTTATAATTATTGTATTTTGGTTTTGATTCAGTACTGCCCATTGCTGTTAGACTCATTTTGGATTTTTACATATAAAAAGTAATGACATACATTGATGCTATAAAAGAGTTGACATTATTATTATTATTATTATTATTATTATTATTATTATTATTATAATTAATTTATTGCATTTGTAGCCCACATTTTCCCACCTCTTTGCAGGCTCAATGTGGCTTACAAAACATCATGAATGATGAACAACCAGTTTTAGCTCTGGAAGGCTAAGAACATGTCAAATCTTCAAGATAACCAAAACATGCAAGTCAACCAACTTCTTAAACCAAATATATTTCATGTACTGTAGAGAGTTGGACAACCATAATTGGGCCACAATTGAGTTAAAGGATCATTTGAGTTCATTTCTGAGCACTTTCATTGCTAGGACTAAATAAATAAATATTTAATTGTCTCTTTCAAAGAATCAGAAAACTACTCACCTAGTTGTCTCTCAGTGAAAGCATATTGCTTTTTACTTGAGAATGACAAGACCAGATACATGGGATATTAATTATTTTATTGGAAATGATTATGTAGCTCTCAACTAATATGTTGTCACATTTCAAGAGAATATCCTCACTTAATTGAACATGACATTGTCAGATGTAATCACAGTATACAGGGTAGATTTATTAAAAGGAAACATACTTTTGCAGGATTGCATGTGACATTTTAAGATTATTTTGCATAAGCTTCCCAATGAAATAGGTTTTATATTAATCTGTGCAAGTTAAAAATGTGGAAGCTGAACAGGCTAATGAACTATTACCATTTAGAAGATGCCACTAATGTATACACTTTAGAAAAAATAAACAAACAGCTGTGACTGGACAGTTGGCCCTTCTTTTCTCTACAAATTTCACAAGTGGGTTGCTTGGGTTTTCTTCCTACTGGGACATTGTCCACAATTTTACGTTTTTTTTTCTCTCTCTTTTTGATGGCAGAGGGGCTTGATTTTTTTTTTATCTACTTATTTATTTGTTGCATTTTTATCCCACATTGTCCCACCTATTTGCAGACTCAATGTGGCTTACATTTTGTTTTGATTATTTTGATTTTTTTGTTGTTGTTGTTGCCTTAAAACAAATGTGGGCAACCTCGATCCTTGAAGGCTTCAACCCAGTCAGGTTTTCAGGATTTACTTAATGAATATATAAGAGATCTATTTGCATACAGTGGAGGCAGTACATGCAAATATATCTCATGCATATTCATTGGGGAAACCCTGCAAACCCGACTGGGTTGCAGCCCTCAATGACTGAAGTTGCCCACCCCTGCCTTAAAATGTGCAGTGCTGACAAGCCTATTCAGGTCCTTAAGTCTCATGTGGCTGTTTTTTTTTTTTTTTTTTTTTGCAATCCCTTCACCTTTTTAATAATCTTTCTTGGGACAGCCTCCAGCCTATCTTTATCTTTCCAGAGAAATGGCCTAATTGGACTCAAGACTGTAGGTGAATTCTCACCAAAGACCAAAATGGAGGTATGTCACCTCCTCTTTTCTCTTGGTTATGCCTTTACCTGTGTACCCAAGCATCTCTCTGACTGGGCATTTCTTTGCCTTCTGTTTCACTACCTGGGCATCAGATACTATCACACCTAAGTCTTTCTCCTGGTCAATGTACATCAGCTTTTCATTCCCCATTGTATCCTGCTTCTTTGGATTTCTGCACTAAAATGAATTATGGGATGTGTAAACAAAAAAAAATTAATGAAAAAAAACAGTTCCCATCCCCACAGTGGCGTACCGCGGGCGGGGCGGTCCGCCCCGGCTGCACGCCACTGGAGGGGTGCAGAAAGCAGCCGCGCGGCTGTGGGCTCTGCTGCTCCCAGCAGGTAAGAATGCACCCGGGAGGTGGGGTGTCGTGCTGCACCCATTGTGGTGGTGGTAAGGGCTCCTGCAGTAACCAGGCACTGCGTGGTGATGCCCGATTACTGCTACACTAACCATTTCTGTAATTTTTCTTTTCCCCCAGAAATGGAACACACTCAACCCAGAACTACCGCTGGCAGCCCCGTTAAGTCAGCAGTAGTCCCAGAATAGTGAGTGGTAAGCCTACATTGGGCATACCGCCAGTCTGTAAAAGGGCCCCTAAGTGACTTATTCAGAGTCACAAGGGGAATTGAACCCAGTTTGCCAGGTTCTTAGCCCACTGCAGGGGCCTCTAGGCTACTTCTCCACTCTTCTCCAATGGTCCATTTAGCCTAGTATCCTATTTCCAACAGTGGCCAATCCAGATTACAAGTACCTGGCAGAAACCCAAATAGTAGCAACATTCCATGCTACCAATCTCAGGGCAAGCAGTGGCTTCCCCCATGTCTGTCTCAATAGTAGACTGTGGACTTGTTCCTTCAGGAACTTGTCCACCCAAAATGTTATGGTGTTTGTGGAAAGGGAAATTTGAAAGAAACATGAAAAGTTTGAGAGAAAAATTAAAACAGAATGTCGGTTAACTGTCTAAAAGTAAAGGAACTGATTTCTCTACTTCCATGGAAAGGTAAATCCAGTCATTAAGGCTATTGAAGATTAATCAGTTAATAGACAATAGAAGAAGCAAGTGACAATAGAAGAAGCCATAAAATATATTAATTGAGATCTTAGATAATTAAATTCTGAGAAAGTATTGTAATAATCCTGATCTGGAAGGATTAATAATTTATTACTATTATTACAGATATCAATTATTAAAATAACTTAATTGTTATTTGGGAAACAGACATTTGGTAAGGTTATAAAGAAAATTTAAACATTCATTGAAGTTTTTAATTTTGAAAAAAAGAGTAAACCATCTCTGTATTTAAGTAGTAGCATTTTATAATTTACAATGGGCTATAAAACCCGTCTGGTGGGTGTCAAAATATTTAATCATTTTGACTTCAAAGGTCGTACATTCCTTGGATTGTCTTAAAGTTTCCGTATAGTATTCTTACCTTCCATCATGCATTACCATTCATTCTTACACTGCATCAATGATTTTATGGTAAGAATACTAAAAGGAAACTTTAAGACTATCCAGGAATGTAAGACCTTATGGAAGTCAAAATAATTAAATATTTTGACACCCACCAGACAGGACTTAACATAAACCTGGGTTTTCTAGCCCAATGTAAATCTAAAATGCTACTGCTTTGTCACCCTCTTATCTACAGTCTATCTCCCCCTGTTTCTCATCTAACCCACCCCACCCTCTTCCTGTGAGACTGTCATTGGAATGCTTATTTCTGGTCTGAAGAAGAAGGGCTACCTTTGAAAGCTAATCAAAAAATGTATTATTAGTCCAATAAAAAGGTATAATCTTATTTTATTTTCTATGTTTTTGTTTTATTTCTATTTATTACCTTTAAAAGTGGACTAATATTTATTTATTTATTTGTTGCATTTGTATCCCACATTTTCCCACCTTTTTGCAGGCTCAATGTAGCTTACATAGTACTGTAAACGGCGTTAACCGATTCCGGTTTGAACAAATACAGGTATGAACAATACAAGGTGAAATTGTGGTAGAATGGGTTACATGTATGGCGCAAGCAGAAGAACAAATGGCTAGAAATGTAAGGAGAGGAGACAAAAACTTCTTCAGGTATATTAGTGAAAGGAGAAAGACTATAAAGGGAATTGTGAGACTAAAAGATACAACAAAATGCTATGTAGAAAATGATGAAGAAAAAGCCAATTTGCTAAATAGATACTTTTGTTCTGTTTTCACTGAAGAAAACCCTGGGGAAGGACCGAGAGGGACTTGCAAAAGTACACCTGAAAATGAGGTGGATAGAGTGCCGTTCACAGAAGAGAGTGTGTATCAACAACTTGGAAAGCTAAAGGTGGACAAAGCCATGGGGCCGGAAGGGATCCACCCCAGAATACTGAGGGAGCTCAGAGAGGTTCTGGCGGGTCCTCTTAAAGACTTGTTTAATAAATGCTTGGAGACGGGAGAGGTTCCGAGGGATTGGAGAACGGCGGAGGTGGTCCCTCTTCACAAAAGTGGTGATAGGGAAGAAGCTGGAAACTACAGGCCGGTAAGCCTCACTTCGGTTATTGGTAAAGTAATGGAAGCCATGCTGATGGAAAGGATAGTGAATTTCCTGGAAGCCAATAAGTTGCAAGATCCGAGACAACATGGTTTCACCAAAGGGAAATCGTGGCAAACGAATCTCATTGAATTCTTTGACTGGGTGACAGGAGAATTAAATCAAGGACGTGCTATGGATGTCATCTACTTAGATTTCAGCAAGGCTTTCGACACGGTTCCCCACAGGAGGCTTTTAAATAAACTAGACGGCCTGAAGATAGGACCCGAAGTGGTGAACTGGATTAGGAACTGGTTGATGGACAGACGCCAGAGGGTGGTGGTGAATGGAGTTCGCTCGGAGGAGGGAAAGGTGAGTAGTGGAGTGCCTCAGGGATCGGTGCTGGGGCCGATTCTGTTCAATATATTTGTGAGTGACATTGCCGAAGGGTTACAAGGTAAAGTTTGCCTTTTTGTGGGTGACACCAAGATTTCCAACAGAGTGGACACCCCGGAGGGTGTGGAAAACATGAAAAAAGATCTGAAGAAGCTAGAAGAATGGTCTAACGTTTGGCAATTAAAATTCAATGCGAAGAAATGCAAAGTGATGCACTTAGGGAGTAGAAATCCAAGGGAGACATATGTGTTAGGCGGGGAGAGTCTGATAGGCACGGACGGGGAGAGGGATCTTGGGGTGATAGTATCTGAGGACCTGAAGGCGACGAAACAATGCGACAAGGCGGTGGCAGTAGCTAGAAGATTGCTAGGCTGTATAGAGAGAGGAGTGACCAGCAGAAGAAAGGAGGTTTTAATGCCCCTGTATAAGACGTTGGTGAGGCCCCACCTGGAGTATTGTGTTCAGTTTTGGAGGCCGTATCTTGTGAAGGATGTTAAAAAAATGGAAGCGGTGCAAAGAAAAGCTACGAGGATGGTATGGGATTTACGTTCCAAGACGTATGAAGAGAGGCTTGCTGACCTGAACATGTACACCCTGGAGGAAAGGAGGAACAGGGGTGATATGATACAGACGTTCAAATATTTGAAAGGTATTAATCCGCAAACGAATCTTTTCCGGAGATGGGAAGGCGGTAGAACGAGAGGACATGAAATGAGATTGAAGGGGGGCAGACTCAGGAAAGATATCAGGAAGTATTTTTTCACGGAGAGGGTGGTGGACACTTGGAATGCCCTCCCGCGGGAGGTGGTGGAGATGAAAACGGTAACAGAGTTCAAACATGCGTGGGATATGCATAGAGGAATCCTGTGCAGAAGGAATGGATCCTCAGAAGCTTAGCTGAAATTGGGTGGCGGAGCAGTTGGGGGGAAGAGGGGGTGGTGGTTGGGAGGTGAGGATAGGGGAGGGCAGACCTATACGGTCTGTACCAGAGCCGGTGATGGGAGGCGGGACTGGTGGTTGGGAGGCAGGAAATACTGCTGGGCAGACTTATATGGTCTGTGCCCTGAAAAGGACAGGTACAAATTCAAGGTAAGGTATACACATATGAGTTTGTCTTGGGCAGACTGGATGGACCATGCAGGTCTTTTTCTGCCGTCATCTACTATGTTACTATGTAAATAAAATTGGAGAAACTTAGAGAAAGAGGGGAAGAGTTAGGATATGTCCATTACGGACTTTGGTTATGTTGTGTCACAGGTATCCAGGTTTTATGTTGGATTGGTGGGGTATGCTTTTCTGAACAGGTCTGTCTTTAGTACTTTCCAGAAATTTGTGTGGTTGAGTGTAGTTTTTACTACTTTTGCTAGTGCGTTCCATAGTTGTACGCTTAGGTAGGAAAAGCTAGATGCGTAAGTGGATTAGTATTTGAGTCCTTTGATGCTTGGGTAGTGGAGGTTTAGGTGTGATCGTGTTGATTTTATGGTGTTTCTGGTTGGCAGGTTGATGAGGTCTGTCATGTACCCCGGTGCTTCACCATAGACAATTTTGTGACCTGTCGTGCAGATTTTGAAAGCGATACATTCCTTAATTGGAAGCCAGAGCAGTTTTTCTCAGAGTGGTTTGGCGCTGTCAAAACGCGTTTTTCCAAATATAAGCCTAGCTGCTGTGTTTTGGGCGGTCTGAAGTTTCTTTATAATTTGTTCTTTGCATCCCGCATAGATTCCATTGCAGTAGTCTGTGTGGCTTAGTACCATTGACTGTATCAGGTTGCGAAATATTTCCCTAGGGAAGAATGATCTCATGCGTTTGAGTTTCCACATTGAGAGAAACATTTTCCTTATGGTGGATTTAGCTTGGGTCTCTAGTGAGAGGTTTCAGTCGATTGTTACTCCGAGGATTTTCAGGCTGTCTGATATAGTGAGGGTGTATTCTGGGGGTGTTAACGTTTATGGGTTTGTATGTGTTGTGTTGGGATGAGATGATGAGACAGTGTGTTTTTTCTGTGTTGAATTTTAGTTGGAATGCATTTGCCCATGAGCTCATGATGTCTAGGCTGAGCTTGAGTTCATTGGTGATTTCTGTCAGATCATGTTTGTAATATGGCTAACACATCACTTTACTCTAGTTAAAATAAAAAGAAATTACTCAGAATACTGAGTGAGCCTGTGTAAGTCTGTTGGAGCTGTAACAGAATTGAAGCTGAAGATCCTGAAGACATTAGAATCTTTTTCAGTTAGAGTTGGGAACTTAAATAAATAAATACGTTTAGAAAGGATTTCCAGTACAGGAAAATGTATGAATCAATTTTTTTACTCTTTGAAAAAGTACAAAGACTAGGGGACACTCAATGAAGTTACATGGAAATACTTTTAAAACAAATAGGAGGAAATATTTTTAGTTAAGCTCTGGAATTCATTGCCAGAGGGTGTGGTAATAGCGGCTAGTAAATATGGATTTAAAAAAAGGTTTGGACAATTTTGTGGAGGAAAAGTCCACTGCTTACCCTGGGTTTGGTAGCATGGAATGTTGCTACTATTTGGGTTTCTGCCAGGTACTTGTGACCTGGATTGGACACTATTGGAAACAAGATACTGGGCTAGATAGACCATTGGTCTGACCCAGTATGGCTATTCTTATGTTCTTATGACAGGACATCTAAATTCAATTTTGGGCATTTTGGAAAAAAAACGTCCAAACATCCAGTAGCAAGCATGGCCATTTTCAAACCAGAAAAGTGGTACTACCATTGGAGAGCATCTTTCTTAGCACTAGAGGTCATTTTGGAGCCTGACCACCATGGACAGCCCCACATAGATCCCAGGATGGAGGACTGAGGTGGTGGGGGAGGGATGGCCTTGGGGGAGAAGGTCTTCTTCAGGATGTGGGCATTTTAGATGGGGATGAGGTTTTTCCATGGGGGAGGAATCATAGCTTTGGGGTACCTTGGGGGAGATCAGATATGCAGGTTGAGATTGTGGGGAATTGGAGCTTTAGGCCAAGGTTGAAGGGGGGATCAGAGATGCAGGTAGAGGGGAATGAACAAGGTGGTGGTGGTGGTGGTGGTAGGGGGGTGTTGCTGTGGTACTTATTTGGCATAGCTGCAGAGCTGCTGTACTGCCGGGAGCTCAACTGTTTTAAACAACTCCCTTGAGGTGACAGTAAGTGCAGCCACAGTATTGGCAGTCATGTCAGCTTTCATGTGGTACAAGCCTGCGCATTAGTTCATAGCAGACTATGCCTCTGACCCATCCAAGTCACACCTGGTTCCCACTCCTCCCAATTTGAGCAGCTGGCATGGGTTTTGTTACCATGCTGCTGGTTTTAATACACAAGCTTAATTTAGGCCTGCCATTTATTTGCCTAGATTTATGAGCATAGTGTTGAAAATGTGTGCTAAGCTTCTACATTAATAAGACTAGCCATACTAGGTCAGACCAATGAACCATATAGCCCAGAATACTGTTTCTAACAGTGGCTAATCCAGGTCACAAGTACGTGGCAGAAACCCAAATAGCGCCCCCTCCCCCCATCTACCTCTATTGCAACCCATTTTTATGGTGCTAAATTTCAGAGTTTAGTGACATTTTGAGAATAAATGTAGGCATTCAGTTTTATTTATCATCAATATCAGAACATCACCATTACATGAGAAAAAAACAGATAGGCAAAACAGTAGCATGATAAATTTAGATTTAAAAGTATTGCCATGGTTTATACTACATATAATCTATTAGAATATTCTCTTGACATCCCAGCACAAAGAGATAACATGTATCTAAAATCCCAAGAGTGTCATACTGTGAGGTATGGCCACTGGAAAATTCTATTTCATTTCCATCATAAATTCTGCAATGTGATAAAGACTACATCCTGGAATGCTTAACTTCACCTCTCAGTATGGCACAAAGAAATGTGGTCTCCTCTATTTTGTTCAAACTATTTCTTGCAGGAGGTTGCAAAATAAAATAATCTCTCAGTGGATCAATCTATCAGTCATTTGAAACCCTGGCCTTTAAGGATCTTAACTGAGTCTAAAAAATGACAGTCCATTTAACTTTGTTTCACCGAGGTTCTAATTTGTCAATATTTGTTTCTAAGGGAGAACTGAATCCCCATTTAAGTAGTATTAGTTGAAAAGAAACCACCTCTGTTATAATCTCTTTCTTTCTAAACTTTATTATGCTATAATGTTATAGAAACTGCAGATGACTCATCTGCCCTCAGAAGGTGAAATCCCAGTACTGCATTCTATGGAAGACTTCAATATAATTTGCTTAAGTACATAAGTATTGCCATACTGGGAAAGACCAAAGGTCCATCAAGCCCAGCATCCTGTTTCCAACAGTGGCCAATCCAGGTCACAAATACCCGGCAAGATCTCAAATATGTACAAAACATTTTATACTGCTTATCCCAGAAATAGTGGATTTTCCCCAAGTCCATTTAATAACGGTCTATGGACTTTTCCTTTAGAAAGCCATCCAAACCTTTTTTAAACTCCGCTAAGCTAACTGCCTTTACCACATTCTCTGGCAATGAATTCCAGAGTTTAATTACACGTTGAGTGAAGAAAAATTTTCTCAGATTCGTTTTAAATTTACTACATTGTAGTTTTATCGCATGCCCCCTAGTCCTAGTATTTTTGGAAAGCGTGAACAGACGCTTCACATCTACCCGTTCAACTCCACTCATTATTTTATAGACCTCTATCAGATCTCCCCTCAGCTGCCTTTTCTTCAAGCTGAAGAGCCCTAGCCGCTTTAGCCTTTCCTCATAGGGAAGTCGCCCTATCCCCTTTATCATTTTCGTCGCCCTTCTCTGCACCTTTTCTAATTCCACTATATCTTTTTTGAGATACGGCGACCAGAATTGAACACAATATTTGAGGTGCGGTCACACCATGGAGCGATACAAAGGCACTATAACATCCTCATTTTTGTTTTCCATTCCTTTCCTAATAATACCTAACATTCTATTTGCACACTGAGCAGAAGGTTTCAACGTATCATCAACGACGACACCTAGATCCCTTTCTTGGTCTGTGACTCCTAACGTGGAACCTTGCATGACATGGCTATAATTCGGGTTCCTCTTTCCCACATGCATCAATTTGCACTTGCTCACATTAAACATCATCTGCCATTTAGACACCCAGTCTCGTAAGGTCCTCTTGTAATTTTTCACAATCCTCCCGTGATTTAACGACTTTGAATAACTTTGTGTCATCAGCAAATTTAATTACCTCACTAGTTACTCCCATCTCTAGGTCATTTATAAATATGTTAAAAAGCAGCGGTCCCAGCACAGAGCCCAGGGGAACCCCACTAGCTACCCTTCTCAATTGAGAATACTGACCTTTTAACCCTACTCTCTGTTTTCTATCTTTTAACCAGTTTTTAATCCACAATAGAACACTACCTCCTATCCTATGACTCTCCATTTTCCTCTGGAGTCTTTCATGAGCTCCCTATCCATTTCTGTATACAAAACTCCTCTTATTGACTTACAATTGCATTCATTCTGTAGTTCCTCAGTACCTCTCCACTTTTATCTCTCCTTACACTCCTCCCCGGGAACTCTATTGATTGGGTAAATCTCTCTTAGCTTTACCCTTCTCCTCCACTGCCAACTCCAAACTCTGATCTTTTATCTTGCTGCACCATATGCCTGGAATAAACTTCCTGAGACAATAGGTCATGCTCCATCTCTAGCCGTCTTCAAATCTAGGATAAAAGCCCACCTTGTTGATGCTGCTTTTAACTTCTAACCCCTATTCAGTTGTACAGTACTCATGTACAGTGGTGGAAATAAGTATTTGATCCCTTGCTGATTTTGTAAGTTTGCCCACTGACAAAGACATGAGCAGCCCATAATTGAAGGGTAGGTTATTGGTAACAGTGAGAGATAGCACATCACAAATTAAATCCGGAAAATCACATTGTGGAAAGTATATGAATTTATTTGCATTCTGCAGAGGGAAATAAGTATTTAATCCCTCTGGCAAACAAGACCTAATACTTGGTGGCAAAACCCTTGTTGGCAAGCACAGCGGTCAGACGTCTTCTGTAGTTGATGATGAGGTTTGCACACATGTCAGGAGGAATTTTGGTCCACTCCTCTTTGCAGATCATCTCTAAATCATTAAGAGTTCTGGGCTGTCGCTTGGCAACTCGCAGCTTCAGCTCCCTCCATAAGTTTTCAATGGGATTAAGGTCTGGTGACTGGCTAGGCCACTCCATGACCCTAATGTGCTTCTTCCTGAGCCACTCCTTTGTTGCCTTGGCTGTATGTTTTGGGTCATTGTCGTGCTGGAAGACCCAGCCACGACCCATTTTTAAGGCCCTGGCGGAGGGAAGGAGGTTGTCACTCAGAATTGTACGGTACATGGCCCCATCCATTCTCCCATTGATGCGGTGAAGTAGTCCTGTGCCCTTAGCAGAGAAACACCCCCAAAACATAACATTTCCACCTCCATGCTTGACAGTGGGGACGGTGTTCTTTGGGTCATAGGCAGCATTTCTCTTCCTCCAAACACGGCGAGTTGAGTTCATGCCAAAGAGCTCAATTTTTGTCTCATCTGACCACAGCACCTTCTCCCAATCACTCTCGGCATCATCCAGGTGTTCACTGGCAAACTTCAGACGGGCCGTCACATGTGCCTTCCGGAGCAGGGGGACCTTGCGGGCACTGCAGGATTGCAATCCATTATGTCGTAATGTGTTACCAATGGTTTTCGTGGTGACAGTGGTCCCAGCTGCCTTGAGATCATTGACAAGTTCCCCCCTTGTAGTTGTAGGCTGATTTCTAACCTTCCTCATGATCAAGGATACCCCACGAGGTGAGATTTTGCGTGGAGCCCCAGATCTTTGTCGTTTGACAGTCATTTTGTACTTCTTCCATTTTCTTACTATGGCACCAACAGTTGTCTCCTTCTCGCCCAGCGTCTTACTGATGGTTTTGTAGCCCATTCCAGCCTTGTGCAGGTGTATGATCTTGTCCCTGACATCCTTAGACAGCTCCTTGCTCTTGGCCATTTTGTAGAGGTTAGAGTCTGACTGATTCACTGAGTCTGTGGACAGGTGTCTTTCATACAGGTGACCATTGCCGACAGCTGTCTGTCATGCAGGTAACGAGTTGATTTGGAGCATCTACCTGGTCTGTAGGGGCCAGATCTCTTACTGGTTGGTGGGGGATCAAATACTTATTTCCCTCTGCAGAATGCAAATAAATTCATATACTTTCCACAATGTGATTTTCCGGATTTAATTTGTGATGTGCTATCTCTCACTGTTACCAATAACCTACCCTTCAATTATGGGCTGCTCATGTCTTTGTCAGTGGGCAAACTTACAAAATCAGCAAGGGATCAAATACTTATTTCCACCACTGTATGTTTTATCATTCCCACCTTATTAATTGCCTTAACTCTCCTGATTAGATTGTAAACTCTTTTGAGCAGGGACTGTGGAGGAGTAGCCTAGTGGTTAATGCAGTGAATTTAGATTCTGGGGAACTGAGTTCAATTCCCACTCTGGGCAAGTCACTTAACTCTCCATTGCCCCTGGTATAAAATAAGTACCTGAATATATGTAAACCACTTTGAATGTAGTTGCAAAAACCTCAGAAAGGCAGTATATCAAGTCCCATTTCCCTTTCCCCTTTCATTTTCAAGCGTACAGTTCTGCATATTAATTTATTTAGATCATTTATACCCCACCTATTACCACATAAAGCAGCCCCTAAGCGGCTTACAATGAACTAATGAAGCAGTTACAATGACAGTAGAGAGGAACCGGAGGAAGAAGGGAAGGGAATATTAATACAATATTTAATCAAATAAGTAGGCAAGGAATAGAAAACAAAAAGAAGAGAAAGTAGGAGTCCAACATCAGATCTTGACTCGCTGAGACATTCAAGGCAGGAAATCAGATCCTGCGAACAGGACAGGAATGCAGGCTCCAGCTCTAAAGAAATGTTAAGTAGTAGTAGTAGTAGTAGTAGTAATATACAGATTGATTAAGTATACCTATGGTATTGTGGATGTATATAATCCAAGCTGCAGTGCCTGGTGCTCCACAATTAAGAGATCTTTGCTACAATTAAAACTCTGCAGAGTTGTGCTTGTTCTAAATAAAGACATTTGCTTGTCCATGTCCCTATTGGGCAATCTAGCTGATGCAAGACAAAATCCAGCTGATGCAAGACTTTTGGTCAGGCATCTGGAATCATGAAAAAAAAGACACTTTGTGGTTATGCAATCCATATCATAAAGGGACACAGTCAATCACCTTCTGTGATCTTATCAAAACATCAGAGACATTGCTAATGGCATAAATGATATAAAAAGGGCACACTCCAGAACAAGATTGTTTAGACACTCTACAATTTTTTAAGGATTTTTTTTTAAAACACACGCCAGAGGGCAGCTACTTAGATTGTTTAGACACTCTACAATTTTTCATCTCACCTGCTGATCTACATTGGACTACACCTGAACTAGATCTGCCTATGACTACTGTCAGCAGTTCTAGCTGTTTCCAGGTATATGCCAAGCTCTGTAATCACTCCCACTAGGGCAGGAGCATAGCCAGACCTCAAAGTTGGGAGGTCCAGAGCCCAAAGTGGGGGGGGGGGCACATTTTGGACCACTTCTCCACCACTCCCCCCACCGCAATGCCACATACCTTAGCTAGCAAGGGTCCCCAACCCCCATCAACTGAAGTATTTTTCCAGCAATGCTGTCCTTACATTGCCTGCCCTGCTTCCTCTCACATTGTTCATGATTGATTTTAATTAAATTGAGATTACGCGAAGTGTCACACATGCTCGGTTCCACTAAAAACGAACATGCATATGACAAGAGGGAAGCAGGGCAGGCAATATAAGGAAAGCAGTGCAGAGAAATGCTTCAGCTGGCGGGCCAAACCAGGGACCCCCCCCCCCCCCCCATAGCTACACCGCTGCACTGGGATACAAAGAGGTAACATGTATGGTGTTTAGGGAGATGTGTGTTTATTCCAACTATGTCTAGCTTTTAAAGAATAGTTATCTTATTCTATTCTGTTATATTCTGATTCTTTTCTATTTCAATCTGGTTTCATACCTACTCTTTATGTAAATAAACTCTTAGTATTATTATAGTAATGTGGTTTTATTGTCTATCAGTATATATCAAGAGAGGGTGAGAACCTAGAAAGCTGTTTCAACATGGTATTTGTCATTATTCCAGAGTGCATATCTTTACCTTGTCCATATTCTTATCCTACTACATCTGTAGTGAATTAATGGCATACCTTCAGTCTGCTACATGCCCACTGTCATTCCCCTGACTCCCAGTGTATAAGGTGTGCTTCAGATGTCAGTTTGCATATGGCCACCTTCTGCTTCATCACTGTCCACACATGTTCAATAATGTTCAAATCTGGGCTGTTGCTTAGTCAAGGTTCTGTCAGTTGTATCTGTTCATTAGCCAGCCATGCCTTAACAGCTTTTGTTCCATGGCACGGTGCACCATCCTGTTGAAGATGAGTTATCTTGTGAATTAGCATAAAGTTTGGCAGTTTCTCTTTTAAAACATTAAAATAAACAGTTCCATTGATTGTGGTATTTTTCAGCATTATTCACAGTCCTGCTTGACCAGATCTGGCATTGCACCCCAAACCATAACCTTTGGTGCTTGGTTCACTGTGGGGTGTAACATACCTCAGCTTATATATATATATACTAACCGTTAAGCCCGTTAAAACGGGTGAGTATTGGTATTTTCTATTTTGATGTCTAACTCCCGCCCTCCCTTCCAGCTCCAAGGCCCCATTCCTTCTCCCCTCCCAGCTGCAAGGCCCCCCGCCCTCCCTCTTGGCCTGCCAGCTCCAAGGCCCCCCGCCCTCCCTCCCAGTTCCAAGGCCCCATTCCCTCCCAGCTCCAATGCCCCACTCCTTCTGACCTC
Organism: Microcaecilia unicolor; assembly: GCF_901765095.1. Classification (NCBI taxonomy): domain Eukaryota; kingdom Metazoa; phylum Chordata; class Amphibia; order Gymnophiona; family Siphonopidae; genus Microcaecilia; species Microcaecilia unicolor. The sequence continues at coordinate 59,065,951 of NC_044031.1, read as the reverse complement.
CCATGTCCAGCATCCTCCCTTCTTCCCTGCCAGCTCCAAGGCCCTCTGTCCCTCCCTCCCAGCTCTAAGGCCCCCTCCCCTCCCCCTCCCAGCTCCAAGGCCCAAGTTCCAAGGTCCCTCCTCCCTCCCAGCTCCAAGGCCCCCCTCCATCCCTCACTCCCAGCCAGCTCCAAGGTCCCCCTCCCTCCCAGTTCCAAGGCTCCCCTTCATCCATCCCTCCCAGCTGTAAGGCCCCCCCTCCTTCTGAGACCTCCCATGTCCAGCATTTCTCCTGCCCTCCCCTCCCTCCCTCCCCCCCCCCGAGGTCGCCGCCGCCCCTGCCCTCCCCCCTGAAGTCACCGCCGCCGCCCCCCTCCACTCGGGCCAGACCCTTTCCTCTCCATTAAACGTACAGCGCCTCACCTCCAAAACCACAGCAGGCAGATCGACTCCTGTCGGCCTTCCTTCCCTGCCTGTGTCCCACCCTCGTGTGATGTAACGTCGGCGAGGGCAGGACACAGGCAGGGAAGGCCGACGGTAGCTGATCTGCCTGCTGCGGTTTCGGCGCTGTAAGTTCAGTGGAGAAGAGAGGGCCCGGCCCGGGTGGAGGGGGGCCGGCGGTGACCTCGGGGGGGGGGGGGAGGAGCAGTAGTGGCGATCTCGGGGGAGGGAGCAGTAGCGACCTCGGCGGTTCCCTCCCTCCCCTTCCGTGTGGTGCACTCCTCAGTGCAGTTTCCCTCTCTGTTCCGTCATCACGTCTTGACGCGGGGGCGGGACAGAGAGGGAAGTCTCTACTGCGCATTTGCAGGTGAGTCGGTCACTTGCCATTTATATGTTTAATGTACATAAGTACATAAATTTTGCCATACTGAGACAGACTGAAGGTCCATCAAGCCTAGCATCCTGTTTTCATGAAAGTCCAATCCAGGTTACAAGTACCTGGCAAGATCCCCAAACAGCACAATATATTTTATTCTGCTTATCCTATAAATAAACAATGGATTTTCCTTATGGATGTTTCATTTAGGAATATAGATAGATAGATAGATAGATAGATAGATAGATAGATAGATATGACATTTACATCCCACATTATCCCATTATATATCTATATATATTTATTTGGATTTGCTCACAACTTTTTCAGTAGTAGTTCAAGGTGAGTTGCATTCAGGTACATTAAGGTATCTATCTATCTATCTATCTATTCCATCAATTCTGTGGCCCCTCTTCCAGTGTCCTGTCCCCTTATCTCTGTGTTTACACCTTACATTGTAAGCCACTCAGACATTCCTTGGTGGGTGGGGTATAAGCCTGTAATAAACTTGAAACTAAGGGTGGGGTGGGGTCATGCGCTGGGGGGGGTGATGTGCTGGGGTGGGATGAGGTGATGCATCAGGGGGGTGGGTGACTTGCCAGGGGGGCATAGTGGCAACCTACCTAGGTACACCACTGCTCTTACCTCTTCTAAAATGTGGACAGTCTATTCTGTACTGTTTTTTCTAAACTGAAAATGAGTCAGAAAACTTTATATATTAGGTTACTTTTGCTAAAATCTGTCAGACACAGCTAGAAAAATCCATCCTGCATTCACATTTCCTTCACTTAAAAAGAATCTCTTTCATCAAATATCTAAAGTACCATATTAGATAAAAAGAACTTCATTCAGGCTTAAAAACTCCCTTCCTAAAACAAAATTCCTTTTTTCTTCTTAGCAGCGTACAGCTCAGCTGGACTCCTGCTAGTGTGTGGAAGTTCTGTCTTTTGCAAGGTGACATTGTGCACTATACTGTACCGTTCAGAATATCTGCTTTCAAACCATAATTAACAATGTGAAAGTGTTCATAGCTTACAGCAGATCTCAGTCTCCATACAGCTCACCAATGAGTATCTGAATTATTTACTTATTATACAAATGTATTGAAGTAGTTTTCAATAAAAATGTTTTTTTTTAGTTAAAAAAAACTATAATAAACTAAAATATGCCTTGCGCTGGTGGCGGGGCAGTTTTTCCCGTGCGCCAGGCCCCTTTTTACCGCAGTGGGTAAACAGACCCCAGGCACACATGGCCATGCGGTAAGAGAACTCTTACCGCATGGCCATGTGATAGGGAGCCCTTACCACCACCCAAGGTGGCGATAACAGCTCCCACGCTAACCCAGCGGTAACCGGGCAGCACACAGGGATGCCTGATTACCACCAGGTTATCGCCACCCAAGCAATTTCCGGAGGTTTTCTTTTTCCCCTGGAAATGGCATTCGCTAGGGGTGGGACTACTGCTGGCAGTGCGTTGGGCTGGCAATAGTCCCAAAATAGTGAATGGTAAGCCCGCATTGGGCGTACTTCCGCTCTGTAAAAGGACACCTGAAAATGCTGAAGTCCTGCATTGTGCTGTATGCATTTGTCAGCATTAAGAAGAGAGAGAGTATTAGGCACTTCCTTTCTGTGATTCAAATTGTGGCATGGTGTTTTGAAATTGCAACTAGCTATGCTATGGCTTTTTATTTTTTATTTTTTGCACATCCCATGCTATTTTGTCCATTAGTGCATGGGACTTGTAAAAAATTAACATGGAAGCAATTACCTCCTCCTCTTTCAGAGGCACTAAGTATTCTTGCATTAACTCAACGTTAGCCAGTTAGTGCATGCTAATGTGAACATACTAGCTAGTTAATGTTTATAAATATGTTAGAAAGCAGCACTCCCAGCACAGACCCCTGGGGAACCCCACTAACCACCCTTCTCCATTGAGAATACTGATCATTTAACCCTACTCTCTGTTTTATTTATTTTTATTATATTTGTACCCAACACTTTCCCACTCATGGCAGGCTCAATGTGGCTTACATGGGGAAATGGAGGGTTAAGTGACTTGCCCAGAGTCACAAGGAGCTGTCTGTGTTTGAAGTGGGAATTGAACTCAGTTCCTCAAGACCAAAGTCCACCACCCTAACCACTAGGCCACTCCAAATCCACAAACACTACCTCCTATCCCATGACTCTCCATTTTCCTCTGGAGTCTTTCATGAGGTACTTTGTCAAACGCCTTCTGAAAATCCAGATACACAATATCAACCAGCTCACCTTTACCCACATGTTTGTTTACCCCTTCAAAGAAATGTAATAGATTGGTGAGGCAAGATTTCCCTTCACTAAATCCATGTTGACTTTGTTTCATTAATCCATGCTTTTGAATATGCTCTGTAATTTTGTTCTTAATAATAGTCTCTACCATTTTGCCCAGCAACAACGTCAGACTCACCGATCCCAAGACAAAAACTAAACACTAGCAGAATTATTCATGTCTATCACTCCTGCAGAGTACAGACAAAGCCTAAAATACAGAATAAACAATCACAAATTAGAAATAGCAACCATGAGAAGTCTAAATGCAATGCAATACTAGAGCAACAGAAATGTATTTCCTTCTGTACTGTACTGTATAATATTAAGTTATCAGGGTGGCATTCAAAAACTGATCTACTCCAGTCACTTAACTAAAATAAAATGAACTGTGTTCTCTTTGTGTGTCTGGGCATTTTATTTTATTAATCCATCTGGTCCTATCCTCTCTATTCAATATTTCTTGAATTGTCTTTCTTACATTTTCTTTTATAGGGTATTGTTTTTATTTCTTATTTCTTCTCCTATCTTCCTTTCCTCTCTGCAGGACATCTGTCTCTGACATTAATTGTTTTTCTTCATTTGTTTTCTCTATTTCTGTCTTCTGTGCATCTCAGCAGCTAGATTTTATCTCTCATTCTCCCTTTCTCTCACCCTCTAGTCCTCGGTTTCCCTCTTTTCGCATCTCACCTGCCTATGACCTTTGTATCTTTCATTCTTATACCTCTCCAACTCTCATTTATCTTCCTCAAAGTCTCATTTCCTCACCATTCCCAGCTTGAAATCTCTAGTAGAATCCAGCCCCCTTTTTCCTTCTCTTAGCTGTTACCCAGTTTCTTCATTCCCTCTTATATCTGCCCCTTGCACCTTTTACTTTTCAATGCCTCTCAATCCTTTCCCACCCCTCCTTCTCCCTTCTCCTTTCTCACATTCTCCCTCCCTTAAGTCTTCTCCCTTCTGACCCCTCTCTCCTTCCACAGTTTCCCCTTCTTAGCTCATTTATCTCTATTCTGTTTCTTTCTCACCATATCCCCCGCTTTCCTTCTATTCTTTCCATCCTGACCCCCCTCCTTCCCTCCAGCCAACTCCATTCTGTTTTCTCCATCCCTACCTGCACTCTGAACTCCTTCATTTTTTCTTTTTTTTTTTTTAAATTTTACATTTAGCTCACACCTTTCCAGTGGTAGTTCAAGGTGAATTGCATCCAGGTCACTCTCTGCCTTCTCCTATTGCCCATCCCAAACCCCTGCATCAGCCCCTAGCCTCCTCCTCCTCCCAGCCTCAGCATCAGATTCATCTTCAGGCCCTAACCCCCTTCTCTCACCTAATTCCCTGTTGGTCCCAGCCACTGTGTCAGCCCCCTGCCCTCACCCCCCTTCTCCCAGACTCAGAATTAGAACCCTTCTCCTACACCCATTCTTTTGCATCTGCCATTTCCAACTCCTGTGCTAGCTCCAACCAACTTCTCCCAAACCCAGTATGATTTTTATCCCAGCCCTAGTATGATCCCCCTTCTGCCACCCCACAATCTGCCAGCATCAGCCCCTTTTGCCATCCATAGCCGTGTGTCATAAGTACATAACTACATAAGTATTGCCACACTGGGACAGACCAAATGTCCATCAAGCCCAACATCCTGTTTCCAACAGTGGCTAATCCAGGTCACAAATACCTGGCAAGATCCATAAAAAGTTCAATACATTTTATGCTCCTTATCCCAGAAATAAGCAGTGGATTTTCCCCAAGTCAATTTAATAATGGTCTATGAACTTTTCCTTTAGGAAGCCATCCAGACCTTTTTTAAACCCCACTAAGCTAACCGCCTTTACCACATTCGCTGGCAACGAATTCCAGGTTTAGTTACACGTTGAGTGAAGAAAAATTTTCTTCGATTCGTATTAAATTTATTACTTTGTAGCTTCAGCGCATGCTCCCTAGTCCTAGTATTTTTGGAAAGAGTAAACAAACAATTCATGTCTACCCGTTTTACTCCACTCATTATTTTATAGACCTCTATCATTTCTCCCCTCAGCCGTCTTTTCTCCAAGCTGAAGAGCCCTAGATGCTTCAGCCTTTCCTCATAGGGAAGTCGTCCCATCCCCTTTATCATTTTCATCAGTCCCCTTTTCCTTTCTTCCACCTCCAGGAAAATTTCAACAATACCATGGGTAGCAAATCCCAAAGAGTGATATTTACCACACAATGACTAAGGTTTTTCTCATGATTTTTTCAGGGTATGAATATGACACTATAATGGAGGAACTGGAACTTGAGAAAGAACTACTGGCTATTCTTATTGACAAATAATGTCTTCATGTATGCCTAAAAATGGATTTCTGCATCATGGTTGACACTTTACATATTTTAAAGTCAATTTTTTCAAGCACTTGACAACACTAAATCACATACACATGTATGGAAACAATTCAGTTGTATTTATAGATCCCTCAAGAGGCAGTTTCTCATAATTTAAACCAGATCAGACACTACAAAGGAAACCATCTCAACACACATCAGATCCTGCAAAATGTGCTAAACCTTGTCTGATGTTATAACAATCTAAAATTGTATTAACATTCTGATGCCACCTCAGTAAGGCGAACACACAATCCCTCCACTGCAAAACACAGAAACTACATGCTAGCAGAATACTGCATCCTGGTCACATGCGCAAAACAGGCTGTCAACAAATATGAAACAAGGGACCACAGATCAGTAATAAAAATATGAAGGCAAAAAGAACTGAACTGGAAATCTCAAGAAGTCAGATTCTGCATGTATAGCAATACCAGAGAAATAGAAACATGGAATGTTGCTACTAATTGGGCTTCTGCCAGGTACTTGTAACCAGTATTGGCCACTGTTAGAAGCTGGATACTGGGCTAGATGGACCATTGGTCTGAACCAGTATGGCAATTCTTACGTTCTTAAATATAAGTTCACAAAAAGAACCACCAGAGGGTGGAGGAACATAGAAGTCTCTACGCAAACAAAGTTGAAAAGTAAACAAAAAATGTATGAAAATGGAATGGTCCTTCAGAAACAAACCAAGGAACAATAGCTTATTCAGATGGAATATTTATTTATTGTTGATACACTCAAAACGCTTTGAAGACTTGACACGGAACCATGTTTCAGCAAAAATGCCTGCTTCAGGAGTCTAGAACAACAAACCCCCTCCCACCCTATTACAAAGTCATGCTAGTGACAACTGGTGCAGTAATGCTGACACAGCTTTTTGTAAAAGGGGGGTAAATATATATAAAGGACTAGAATCTATATATTGTGCCAAGATTTCCACATGGAATTGACGTGTATTCTATAAAATATGCTTTAATTTAGGCATATTTTATAGAATAAGCCATGCACCAGTCCATGCAAATAAATTTAGAAGCAATCAATTACGCCAAGTAAAGCTTGGTGTAAATCCCAACATCTACATTAGGCACGGAGCGGGCGTATTTTATAACAATGCACATAGATTTTAGAAATACCCATGACCTGCCCATTCCACGCCCACGATGGCCACTTTTCAACTGTGCAACATATTTATGCACAACCTGTTACAGAATACGCTTAACAAGTACTGCACGTAAATTCTAGTTAATGAGAATTAGTTCTGATTCTTGGTTGTTAACATCCAATTATCAGCGCTGATTAGCTTGGTAACTAATTAAGTTATGTGCAGTTACAGAACACGCTTTGATTTCCACGTGAAAATCTCTGTGCGATAAATAGAATCCTGGAGAAAATGTACAAATGAATAAAATATGACAAAATAACATGAAAGAAGGGTTAAAAATAATATTGGATTAAAAAAGGTAAAATTAGTACAAATAAAATAGTGCAAATAAAGGGGTCCTTTTACTAAGGTGCACTGAAAAATGGGCTGAGCTAGTGTAGGTGCGTGTTTTGGGCACGTGCAGATCCATTTTTCAGCGTGCCTGAAATAAAAAAAGGCCTCTTTTTTATTTTTCCCAAAAATGGACGTGCGGCAAAATTAAAATTGGCTCTCGTCCAATTTGGGTCCGAGACCTTACTGCCACCCATTGACTTAGCGGTAAGGTCTCACACTGTAACCACGCGGTAATCATCTATGCGCGTAGAATGACAATTACCACCCCGTTTCTGCCATGCGCAGGAAAATAAAAATTATTTTCCAGCGTGCATAGCGGATGCATGTAAAAAATGAAATTACTGCCCGGGACACGCAGTGGCCAGGCAGTAACTCCAAATTGACATGCCTAGGATATGCGTACACGCCTACGTGGCTTAGTAAAAGGGCCTCAAAAAGAGCATATGGCACATAAAACATAATGAGAAGGGTATTCATAAGAAAACCTGAAATAGTCATATACCCCTGGATTCTATGTATGGCATCTAAAGTATTCTATAACATATTCTGTAGCACGCACAACTTAATTAGCTTAACAAGCCAATCATTGCTGATAATTGCCACTTAACAAGCAATTATTGACACTAATTGGCATTAATTAGAATTTATGCACAGAACTGTCTATAACTGTTATATTTTATAACGTGATGCACGTAAATTCTAAGTCGCATAGTTGAAAAGGGGGTGTCGCCATGAGCAGGGAATGGGCGAGCCATGGGCATTTCTAAAATCTAAGTGCGCTGTTATAGAATACACCCGGTCCATGCCTAACTTGGACATCTGCAGCATTTATACCAAGTTTTGCTTGACGTAACTACCTGCGACTAAATTTAGTCGCATGGACAGGCGCTCAGCATATTCTATAAACCGTGTGGAAATTTAGGCCTACTCTCTCAAGTATGCCTAAATTAAGTTGTACTTTATAGAATGTGCTTGGGCGTATTTTTTTTCCGTGCAGATTTTTTTAGGTGCCATATATAGAATCTAGCCCATAAACCATAGAGGAGGAGGTATTAATGCAAAATGTGAATATGGTCATCATTTACAACATGTAGAAATATATCAAATGCATAACGAACATGATTGTTTACAACATATCTATACTATAATAAAACTCACCCTCAACGTTCTGAAGACAACGTTCTGAAGTCACTCAGTCACTCACTGAAGGGTTCATGGATTCATGGTGGTGCAGCCAGAACACTGACCATGTCTCTCTGCCCCGCCCTCGCATGACAGACCAATCAGAAAAAACAACCTAAACATTCTGAAACACAAAGGACCATCACAACACCGTTCCCAGGCAACACTAGGCAACGTAAGATGGACCAATCAGAGGAAACTACGTGACAATAAGGGAGGAGCATTCCCCAGCAGAATGGCTCATTATCTGTGTAGCACGGAGAGCACAGAACCACCGCTGGAACGAGAGAAGAATATTCCTGCTGTGGGTATGTGCAAAAATAGACCGGGGAAGGGGGGGAGAAATTTTTAAATGCCTAATGCCAGTACTGAAGAGTGCCAGAGGGCCTATAGCACAGACTATATTTGGGATCGCTTGACATGGAGTCAGTGGAGCCGGAAAACAACATGCCCGTCACCATCTGGGACGTGGGTGAACAGGACAAGCTGTGGCCCAGCTGGAAGGATTACCCGCGACCCAGCCAGCAGCAAACAGCGACCAAGGAAGGGGGAGGAGTACTCCTTCCCTGCCTAGGAATCGCTGGAGACTGGTTGCCAAACTAACAAAACAACCGCACACCGACGCACCACCTCCATCATCAACAACCTGCACACACACCGCACCCTCACACACACACATACACACACACACACACAAAAAAAACCACATGCTAGTGCCCGTTTCATTGGTTTCGGAAACGGGCCTTTTTTACTAGTGGACATATAATGTATTTGGGGGAATGCTAAACATTTTAAAATCATGTGCTTGTGGAAAATGTAATAAATCAAAGAACATATGCAATATTTTTATTACATTTGTACCCCGTGCTTTTCCACTCATAGCAGGTTCAATGCTGCTTACATATTATATGCAGGTATTTATTTGGACCTGGGGCAATGGAGGGTTAAGTGACTTGCCCAAAATCACAAAGAGCTGCCTGCGCCTGCAGTGGGAATTGAACCCAGTTCCCCATTGAACCCAGTTCCCCCAGACTGAAGTCCACCACTCTAACCACTAGGCCACTCCTCCACATGCATAGTAGAGCATACAAAGAAAGTATATAAAAACAATACTAACCTTTAAAACTACAGAGGTAATGGACAGAAAAGGTAGAACAGCAATAACAGTCTAGAAGCAAGAATATGCTAACATGAGAGCATGCAGGACATTAAAAGAACTAAGGGGACCTTTTATGAAGCTGTGGAAAAAGGGGGCCTGTGCTGGCATTGGTGTGTGTTTTTGACACGTGCCGAGACCCCCTTTTACCGCGGCGGGTAAAAGGCAGGGTTTTTTTGAAAGAAATGGATGTGCGGCAAGTGAAGCACTTGCCGTGTGCCCATTTCGGGTTGGGAGCCCTTACCGCCACCCATTGAGGTGGCGGTAAGGGCTCCCACACTACCCTGGTGGTAACTGGGCAGCACGCACACTGCCTGAAATGGCGTGCGCTGGGAGTGGGAACTACCATCGGGCTGCTGTGGTAGCCCAGCGGTACTTGTCTTTTAGCGAGCAGTAAGCCTGCGTTGGGCTTACTGCCACTTTGTAAAAGGGCCCCTAAGTGAAAAGTTTTTTTTAAACACTATGAGGCATATTTTCAAAGCACTTAGTCTTCCAAAGTTCCATAGGTTTCTATGGAACTTTGGAAGGCTAAGTGCTTTGAAAATGAGCGTATGCGCAATAGACCGTGCTCTTCCAGGAATATGCAAAATGTGAACAAGGTAATCCCTATGTAGAAACACAGTGCACCTATCTAGGAAGCAAAACAAAGGGAAGAATGCCAAGGGAAAAAGGAACAGAGCACAAAGAAAGTGCACGCTGAAAATACAGAGGTAAGAAAAAGCAATGTATGGAAAAAAAAAACCCGAAAATGCATCATATTAGCCAGGATGGCTAGTTTTGAAGAAGCAAAAAAAAAAGGTATAAAGCAGATAAGCTAGGAGTAAAATAAAATAAAATTCATACATCAAATGTGCGAGTGAGTCAAGAAAAAGTGAGCGTGGTGTGGACTAATGTACAAGTAATTAATTACCAAAGAAAATGGTAGATGAAATAATGTTTATTAAAACCATACAAATCTATACTACCACTTAAATTGATGTGTAGCTTAGGGCCTCTTTTACAAAGTCATACTACCGATTCTCGGTGCGGCAAATGAGAGAAAGCCAATTCAATTGCTATGGGCTTCCTCTCCTTTGCCATGTGGGAATCTCTAGTGCGGCTTTGTAAAACAAGCCCGGCCTTAATGAACAGAAAGCATTGGTGATGAATTACCAATGCGCCTCCCCCACATTTGGTTGTCTGATACGTCAATTCTCTTGTAAAGCTGGAAGGACAATATTGCTTCATAAGCATAACTATAGAATAGCCAGTGTTTAATTCAAAGCATATATTTATTCCTAACTGATCTAGTATTAATAAGAACTACTGTGACAAACCCAGAAATCATCTTATCCCTTAAGAAAGAGTGAGAAGCCACACATTTGACAGAAGTAAATACTTTCATTCTAGGTACCTTATGATGAACTGAAAGCTTCCCATTGAGGGGAGGGGATGGGATTTGATATACCACCTTCCTGTTTAAAGCAGTTTACATATTATGTACAGGCAGTGCCATAGCGAGGGTGCCTGACACCTGAGGCGGGTCGCCGTTGCGCACCCCCCCCCCCCAGGTGCAGGGCTCGGCGCCCCCCTCTGGAGCGCTCCACCCCCCAAAACGCACCCTACCTTTCAGCGGGGGGCAGGCGGGAGGGCTGATCCGCCCCCAGTGCACATCACTGGGAGCTGCGTCGGCTCTGCTGCTTCCCTGCTTTCTCTGCCCCGGAACAGGAAGTAACCTGTTCCAGGGCAGAAAGAGCAGGGAACCAGCGAGCCAACACCCCCCCAGCGCATGCATCCGGGGCGGACCGCCCCACCGCCTCCCCCCTTCTTACGCCACTGTGTACAGGCACTTTTTTTGCATCTGGAACAATAGAGGGTCAAGGCCCCCTTTTACCAAGCTGCCTCAAAAGGGGGCCTGTGTTGGCATTGGTGCATGTTTTGCACGCACACCGAGGCCCCCTTTTACCACAGCTGGTAAAAAGGCCGGTCTCGCTTTTCTTCAGGAAATGGCAGGGCAGCAAGTAAAGCACTTACCGCGTGGCCATTTCGGGGGGGGGGGGGGGGTAAGGGCTCCCGCACTAACCTGGCTGTAACCAGGCAGCGCGTGGCATTGCCAGATTACCGCCGAATAGTACCTGGCGCTATAAATTTGTGTAGCGCCAAAAATGATGGTGTGGTAGGAGTGGGAAGTACCGCCAGGCTGCTGCGGTAGCCCGGCGGTGCTTCCTAAATAGCGAGCGGTAAGCCAGTGTTGGGCTTACAGCCGCTTAGTAAAAGGAACCCTAAGTGACTTGCCCAGAATCACAAGGAGCTACAGCAGGAATCAAACCCAGGTCCCCTGGTTCTCAGCCCACTGTACTAACCAGGGCTTTTTTGAGGGGGTACTTGGGGGTACTGAGTACAGGCACCTTTTTCATTGTCTGCTAAAATTGACCCATGGTCCCCAAGTTTTAATGAAAGAGCTCAGGCTCTACACACCAATTCTGCCTTGTCATAAATTCTGTGACTGGTTGCAGGGGTCCTGGCTGTTGTGGGGTGCATCCCTCAGTGATCACCCCACCCCTGAAGGGTGGCCTGGCATTTGAGTACCGGTACCTTTTTCGCTAGAAAACATGCACTGGTACTAACCATTCTCTCCTAACCATGCTCTACAAAAACCTCAATCAGAGCCATAGAACTCCCTAACTTCTGAACCACAACTCTCTCCCACCAGGGGCATAGCTAGGTGGGACCACGGGGGCAAGGGCCCCCACAGATTTAGCCCTGGCCCCCTGCTTTCACACCCCTGCAGCCAACCCTCCCCCGCCACATTCGACCCCCCCCCCCCCCCGCTGCCGCCAACCTTCCCCGACTGCTGCCGTCAGGTACCTTTGCTGGCGGGGGTCCCCAACCCCCGCCAGCCGAAGTCCTCTTCAGCGCCGGTCTCTGGCGCGTTGCTGATCTGGATTCTGTTTCTCTGACTCCAGACATCCTGCAGTTAGGAATATGCAGGATGTCAGGACTCACAGAAACAGAATCCAGATCAGCGAATGAGCCGGACTCAGAGACCAGCGCTGAAGGGGACTTTGGCTGGCGGGGGTTGGGGACCCCCACCAGAAAAGGTACTCAGCGGTGGTGGGGGAGGGTTGGCACAGTGGGATGGGGGTCGAAAGGGATGGAAGAGGGGTGGCGGCGCCGGGGGGGGGGGGTCAAAAGTGGCGAGGGGGTCAGCACTGCCGGGGGGGCTAAAATGTGCCCCCTCACCTTGGGCTCTGGACCTCCCTCCTGTCAAAGTCTGGCTACGCCCCTGTCTCCCACAACTTCGGACCTCACTCCATGCTAACTGACATACACTGCACAGCAAGAATCAACAGAGGCTGACACCAACCAAAAGAACAAAATAAAGCATACAATACAAAAATCTTAGATCCAAAAGTTGTCTAATGGAGTGCCTTTAGGGAGGCTCACACTGATGTCAGTAGGAAGCCCGGGGAAGCAGCATGAAGCTGATAGAATTGCAGGTAGGTAGTTTGCCAATAGACAGGCAAGCAATCCCTATGGCATGCCTACATATATGCCTCCATGCCCTGATGACATCTGAGGAATGGGGCCAGTAATAGTCCACTGGGGAGACTCACAGTTATGTCAGTGGGAGGTCTGGGGAAAGCAGCTTGACACTGATGGAATACGTGAGTAGGCAGGAAACAATAAAATGGAAGGCACAGTGCCATATTCAAGGAAAGAAGAGATCATAGTGTGGAGGAGTGGCCTAGTGGTTAGGGTGGTGGACTTTGGTCTTGAGGAACTGAGTTTGATTCCTGGCACAGGCAGCTCCTTGTGACTCTGCGCAAGTCACTTAACCCTCCATTGCCTGCCGCATTGAGCCTGCCATGAGTGGGAAAGTGCAGGGTACAAATGTAACAAAAAAAAAAATAACATCAAATTTCATAATTAAGGTCAAAGAAATGGGATCATGTGGTACTGTCATAGGTTTAAATGATTTGGGGGGGGGGGGGTGGGGGGTTAGAACAGCAACAATAGAAGGTAAGTTGAAAAAGGAAAAAAAATGCTTCATGAAGGATAGTCTAGAATTTGGCAGCTAACATTTTCTGCTAAAAAATGCAGCGTAATGCATTTGAGCTGCAAAAGCCTAAGGGAAAGAGGTGGGGTATATATGGGATACAAATGCAATAAATAAATAAATATTATGGGGGTAAAGTACTTGTGTGCATGAAAGATGAGATGGACTTGGGAGTGATCACATCTGATGATCTTAAGGTGGTCAAACAGGCAGAAAAGGTAACAGCAGAAACCAGAAGAATGCTTGGGCACATAGGGAGTGGAATGGCCAACAGGAAAAAGGTTTTAGTACCTCTGTATAAGTCTCTGAAGAGATCTCATTTAGAATACTGCGTAAATTCTGGAGAATGCACCTTCAAACAGATATAAACAGGATAAAGTCAGATTAGAGGCTGGCTACTAAAATAGTCAGTGATCTTCATTATAAGTGTATGGGCACAGACTTAAAATCTCAATATGTATTTAGGAAGAAAAGCAAGGCAAGGGAGATATGACAGAGGCATTTAAGTACCAATCAAACTGGATTTGATTCCTGCCACAGCTCTGTGACATAATTATACAGGAGGCAAGTCTCTTTCAACTGAAAGGAAGCCCTGGAACTAGGGGGGTATACAATGAAGGTGAAAGGGGTAGACTCGGGAGTCATGTAAGGAAATATTAAGGAAAGGGTGGTGAATTCATGCAGCAGGCCTCCTAGCGAAGGTGGTGGAGAGGAAGACTGTATCTGAATTCAAGAAAGAATGGGACAAGCACATAGGCCATGATGATTGGCTGAATGCTCTTCTGGCTTAAGGTGGCTACCCTTTCTACATTAAAGATTGTCATCTGGTTATGCAACATGTCCTTCAGGTTTCAGATAGAACTTCCTTTTCTCATGTGGTCTATATGACTTTCACCCAGTGATGGAGGAAGGTGAACTCTGTTAAGCTGTAAAAGTTATTGGAGTTTAGCACCCCAGCTATCATCGATCAGGAGTTTCTGCTGAGACTCTCTAACATATTTGTAAACATCTTATGAATGACACTTATTTGTGGTGTGCATCTAAGCAGAGTTCTTTAGAAGAATATAGATATGATGAAGTGAAAGTACACAGAAGTACAGTAAGTCTTATGTAAACTCACCTTTCAAGCTGCCCTAAATTAGATTACACATTATCACTTCTAATTACCAGTTAACCTCCACCTTCTCTAAATTAATCTGTTACTAATTTACTGGCAATCATTTGATCTACAATGGTTCAGTGGCGTAGCCACAGGTGGGCCTGGGTGGGCCGGGGCCCACCCAATTAGGGTTCAGGCCCACCCAACAGCAGCACACATATTAGCAGTAGCAGGTGGGGATCCCAAGCTCCACCAGCAGAAGACTTCCCCCTGATGGTAATGAAAACGCTATGCTCCAGGATACCAGCACCTGCGCATGCTCAGTTTTCAGCGGGTGCCTGCTGCATTCTGCTAAGGTGGAAAGAAGCGTTTTCCTGCCAGCTGAGATTTTTTTTTGGTGGTGGGCGAAGGGGAGAACACTTGCTGCCCACCCTCTTCTTGCCTAGGCCCACCCAAAATCTGTTGTCTGGCTACGCCCCTTCAATGTACAGTGTCTAATTTTTGGCATCTGCTGAGTATAAGGTCTGTAGCATCAGCAGAATAGAAGTGCCATTAAGAAAGTGAGTCCTGGCTAAAGATTCTGTGTGCCAGAAAGAATCTGGCCTGGAAAAGAAATCCTAGCTAACAACCTTGTATATGAAAGAGGTTTGAGCTAGAGAAAACTTGGCCGTGATGGTAACCGTGACCAGGAAGATGCTTACCACACTGGTCAAAGATATGGAAAGTGGATCTTTAAGTCAAAGCCAGGTTCTGTCGGAATGGACAGATTATTGTGCTTCTTGTGCTATCCACGGGAAATGGGATACTATCAGGCTTATTTTCGAAAGAGAAAGACGCCCATATTTCGACCCAAATCGGGAGATGGGCGTCCGTTTCCCATGGGTGCCCAAGTTGGTATAACCGAAACCCGATTTTTGGCGTCCTCAACTGCAGTCCGTCACGAAGACGAACAAAGATCACGGGGGCGTGTTGGAGGCGTGGTGAAGGCGGGACTGGGGCGTGGTTATCAGCCGAGGAGAGATAGGAATCTTTAGCTGATAATCAAAACAAGGAGGGCGTTTTTGACGAGAATTTGGTCCGCTTTATTTGGACCCTTTTTTTCAGGTCCAAGTCCCAAAAAAGTGCCCCAACTGACCAGATGACCACTGGAGGGAATTGGGGATCACCTCCCCTGACTCCCCCAGTGGTCACTAACCCCCTCCCACCAAAAAAAAACCCACTTTACAAACTTTTTTCCCAGCCTGTATGCCAGCCTCAAATGCCGTACCCACCTCCATGACAGCAGAATGTGTTCTATCCTCTGACAGCCTTTCCCTGGTTCTGATGTGGCTTTCGGGTAAGTGTGACACCTTTTCTGTTAAGGGCACTGCAGAGTCACATCAGCAATGCATTGTGGTGGGTGTAGGGTATTGGGCTCCGTGATTCCACTAGCTTGTGTTAAATGCTCACGATGTTGGTAGTTGGTAGGCTGTACTCCCATGGTGCTTTTCGATCTGCTTACTGGGTCAGAGTGTGCTCTGTTTTGTTTCCGGTAGTCCATGAGGTAGTGGCCATTTGTGTAAGACACTTTTAGATCCCTTTCATGTGTTAGCCACGTTACAGCACTTAGTTCTTACCTTGAATGTTGCTGAAAGAGGGCATTGTACACCATTCTGCCAGCTCGGACCTACTGCTCGTCTCAGTACCAGCGAGACTCATTGCCAGTGGGGCACAACCTCTGATCTGCAGTTAACTGTGAGTAAACATGCTTATTCAAATAAAGGACGTTTTCAGCGAGATTAGTCTTCAGGTGTGAACTGCTGTGCCAAGGTTATACACCAGCAACAAGTCCTGTCCCTGGAGCACCTTTAGTGGGTACTGCAGTGCACTTCAGGCAGGCAGACCCAGGCCCATACCCGCCCCCCCCCCCCCCCACACCTATAACACTTGTGGTGGTAAATGGGAGGCCTCTAACACCCACTGTCCCCACATGTAGTTGCCCCCTTCACCCCTAAGAGCTATGGTAGTGTTGTACATTTGTCCCTCCCACGACCAAATGGCTTGGATTGAGACGTTTCTGAGCTGGGCGTTTTTCGTTTCCATTATTGCTAAAACAAAAAAACGCCCATCTCAGAAGGGACCAAATCTATGGCATTTGGTCCGTCCAAACCGTATTTTCGAAAAGAAGGATGGACGCCCATCTTTTTCGATAATACGGTCTGTCCCGCCTCGTCACATTTTCACGTTTTCGGACATAGATGCCCATGGAGATGGGCGTTCGATTATGCCCCTCTATGAACATCCAGCTTTGCCAAAAAGGTGTGGTTTAGAATCTGCGTATGAAGCACCACTGCAGTTCTCATCTTCTGAATGCCAAGTCCAATATGGTTTTTGTTTTATTTTATTTTGTTTTGGTTTGGGGTTTTTTTTTTTGGCTGTCTATGGGGTCCTTTTACAAAGGTATGCTGAAAAATGGCTTGCGGTAGTATAGGCGCAGATTTTGGGCGCACGTCGATCCATTTTTTAGCGCGCCTGTAAAAAAGGCCTTTTTTTGCTGAAAATGGACGTGCGGCAAAATCAAAGTTGCCGTGCGTCCATTTTGGATCTGAGACCTTATCGTCAGTCATTGACCTAGCGGTAAAGAATCCGGGTGGTAATGACCTATGCACATCAAATGCCACTGGGCGCATGCCTGTTACGCACACCCGAAAAACAAATATTTTTCAGATGCATATATCGGACGCACCAAAAATGAAATTACCGTAACAGCCATGCAGTAGTTGGGCGGTAACTCCATTTTGATGCGTGTTGGGCACGCGTTGACACGTGGCTTAGTAAAAGGGCACCTAAGTTTCCCAAAAGGCTATGAAGCACAGCATACATACTGGGGTTACCCAGATGCTAAATAATAGCATTTATTTTTTGGTGCAGGAGGCATGGCCGAGGGCAGAGAGTGGCCATGTTCTGTGCTGATCATTTAGCACAGCTACTTTACTGCGTGCTAACCAATTAGTGTGTGCTGAGTATATGAACCCTTACTGCCTACATAAGGGCTCATAAGTTTTAATCAGTTTTCATAGCCACACAATAATGGCTAAATTGGTGCATGGCCATTAATACAAAAAATAGGAAAGGCAACCATTTTACCCCAGCGGTAAAAATGTTCTTAGCGCACGGGAAAGGCTCATCTCTGGGCAAGCTAAGGCCAGTTTTTATCGCTGATTCGTAAAAGGCCCCCAATGCCTTTTCACAGACTGTAAAATCTCATGTATAACAGAGAAGCACACCAGATCTATAAAAAATTTTCTGAAACCCTTGTAAACATCATGGGTATTCTGAAAACCTGACTGGCTAGGTGTGTATCGAGGACTGGGATGAGAACACCTGATTTAGACTGTAGCTGCTCTTTGCTGCTCCTACACCCACACCTGAAACTGTAGCCCTATATGACTGCCTAGACCTGCCTAATGGCTGAGACAGCCCCAGGCACTAATCAAAGAGTACCATAAGGGTCAGATCCGATATTTAAAGGCATTATCCTGTTAAGTGCTTCCAGCCCTCTCAGCATGATTTAAGCAGGCAGGAGCCTCTTCTGCCCTCTTAAAAACTGAGAACAAGTGACAGGATCAATTTTCAGCTGATAAAACTACCATCTACAGTATGGTGTTTACATTTTTCTATGTATTTGTCAATATAGGACATTAATATTATGCTTTAATTGCTAGCATATTCCAATATTAGGCCCAGTAATTATAACCTGATGGCTAATCCTTTTGTTTGCTCTGCTGTAGTGTTTATTACCTTTCTTTGCTTCCTTATGGTTGCTGTCTCAGCAATTAAGTCCAAAGTATCATCATAAAACTGGAATTAGTAGTTGTCCCACTTGAGGAATCTAAACAGTTTTCGGCCTAGTTGTGATGGTATCAGTGATCAGTAGAGGACATGTTGAAAGCAAGTTATAAAGGAGGTAAAAGGCAATTATAATTTTAGAAGAAAGCATCTGTCATCCTGTTAGAAAAAAATAACTATGATGTTTTATGATTTGATCTTTAAATACTTTTGTACTATTTCAGTGTTATAATAATAGTAGGGGAGGATATCCCTTTAATGCTCCTACGTAGAGAGCAGTGCTTGATATTTGCGTGGAATGCTATAGCTCCCGCTGGATTGAATAGGGAGGTAGAGTGGTTGAATGTGTGAGGGGGTGGGGTTTTCTGTGTTATAAACTGCTGAGTAGTCCAGCACTCCATATGCATGTGCCAGCATTTTTTTTTTGCTAGGGCGTGGACGCATGGAAGTGTTTTGAGCTCCTGCTTGCCTGATATCCATGAATTGTGAAGGATCATCAATTGTAAGTTAATTAACATTATTGTGATGAATATTGTACCTATAAGATGTAAAGGTAGAAGATACACGTGGTTTGTGTTGGTTAATGTGGAGTGGCTTAGTGGTTAGAGCACCAGTCTTGCAATCCAGAGGTGACCGGTTCAAATTCCACTGCTGCTCCTTGTGATCTTGGGCAAGTCACTTAACCCTCCATTGCCTCAGGTACAAACTTAAACTGTGAACCCTCCTGGGACAGAGAAATATCCAGAGTACCTGAATGTAACTCACCTTGAGCTACTACTGAAAAAGGTGTGAGCAAAATATAAATAAAATAAATGGAATGTTGCTACTATTGGAGATTCTAGATGGAATGTTAATGTTGCTATTCCACTAGCAACATTCCCATGTAGAAGTCTGCCCTTGCAGCCGCGCAGGCTTCTGTTTCTGTGAGTCTGACGTCCTGCACCTATGTGAAGGACGTCAGACTCACAGAAACAGAAGCCCGTGCGGCCACATTGCTGATCTGCAAGGGCAGACTTCTACATGGAATGTTGCCAGTGGAGGAGTAGCCTAGTGGTTAGTGCAGTGGAACATGGAATGTTGCTACTATTGGAGATTCTACACAGAATGTTGTTAGTGGAGGAGTGGCCTAGTGGCTAGAGCACCAGTCTTGCAATCCAGAGGTGGCCGGTCCCGGTTCAAATCCTGCTGCTGCTCCCTGTGATCTTGGGCAAGTAACTTAACCTTCCATTGCCTCAGGTACAAACTTAGATTGTGAGCCCTCCTGGGACAGAGAAATACCCAGTGTACCTGAATGTAACTCACCTTGAGCTACTACTGAAAAAGGTGTGAGCAAAATCTAAATAAATAAATAAATAACCCGACCCCTGATGACTCTCAAGTAGCAAAACGCAGACTATGTAGGGTCTGGGAATTGGTGTGGAGATCAGCCTTGAGGTTCCAGACAGAGGATTGTAAATTGCCAAAGGACTGTGAAGCCTGCTGATTGTTAAAGGTCATAGTGGAGTGGAGAACTATCTGCAAGTAACAACAAGTTAATGATCTATAATATGGACAATATGAATAGTATGGATAAGGTTCATAACTAACAAAGTGTTCGACAGGACAGTTGCTTAAGAAGTTGTTATTATATACAGCATGGTGGACAAAAGAAGAATGCTGGAGGTTATGCAAATGAATAGGTGGAAACAAGTGTTTAAATAACTGTTAATTGTAATAAGAGCTGATGGGCAGGTTCACGGGAGTAGTGAGGCATATGATGTATTAGTAAGATCTGGCACAAGGCTTGGATGAATGTGGGGGTGTGAACGCGTGTGTATCTGGTCTAGTGTTGACTAATGTTTTTATGAACTTGATATTTGTGATACAGAATAAAGAGTAATTGCAGACTAGCTGACACTTTGTTGAATATTTAACATATGTGCATAGATTTAGGTACACTAGGCCATACTCTATAACTAGGTGTGTAAATTTTGGAACACCCACGAAACGCCCATTTCCCTGCCCATACCCATGCCCCTTTTTGCCTGCACACATTAAAAGTTCAGTGCACTTCATTACAGAATGCGCTTAGCAAGTTGTGGGCCTAAATTCTAATCAGTGCCAATTAGTGCTCATTATTGCTTAAGTGCTGTTATCAGCGCTCATTAGCTTGTTAAATTATGCGCATTGTTATAGAATCTGTGCCAATTTTGGCACCGATCTTTAGGCGCACTATATAGAATCCAGTAGTTAACGCTGTTATCACTCTTTCACTTATGAAGAGCACCATTTGAGATGTTATCACTTGACTGATTAACCGCTTTGCTATTAGTGAACAAGCACTATCACTTTTATCCCTATGTCGAATATGGTCTCTCCATAGTCGATGACCTAATGTATGTTATAATCCAATTATCACTCAGGAACCTGCATGCAATACCATAATGTATTCTTCTTTAACATGTATGTACGCACATGGTATATATATATAGACCATGAACTGTTCCATGTATGTTATTTTCCATCTATTTTACTATGTATGTACACACCGTAATGCAACACCATTTGTAATTCTGTTACCCGGAAATGGCAACCGCCATTACGGCAAATGTAAGCCACATTGAGCCTGCAAATTGGTGGGAAAATGTGGGATACAAATGCTACACATAAAATTAATTAAATAAGTGTATTCATTTTATCACTGAACACGGTAGATTTTAAACATTTTTATTTATTCTTGTCACTAGCACTTTCAGTTTTTTGCAGCGTGTGTTAATAAATATTTCTATTAGTTTGGGGTTTTTATGTTCGCATAAGGCACATTTGCTATTTCTCATTGAGTACTCTTAAATCTCTTTTTCTATGCTATGTATTTGCAGCGTCCTTATTGATAGCTAAGCCCTTTTACTGACAGATTTGCTACTGCTTTGTAAAGAGTTCTGCAAACTTATGTGGTAAGCTAGGCAGCATTATCTCTTGATGTCATGATTTTTCTTGTTTTCATTTTATCATTTATGCATTTTAAAAGTTCATTCTTCTCCTCATTTTTATGGATGGAATATTTCCTTTATCATGTGTTATGGTGTATTAATTTCTCTGTTATCATTTTTTATGTTTTATTAATTATATTCTGTACCCATTTTTGGATTGATTTATACACTTAGGACCCTGTTTACAAAGGTGCACTCGCATTTTTAGCATGTGCTAACCATGTAGATGCCCATAATATTCCTATGAGCAGCTACACAGTTAGCACATGCTAATTTTTAGCATGCATTAAAAATGCTAACACATTTTCATAGTGGAGGAGTGGCCTAGTGGTTAGAGTGGTGGACTTTGGTTCTTGGGAACTGGGTTCAATTCCCACTGCAGGCACAGGCAGCTCCTTGTGACTCTGGGCAAGTCACTTAACCCTCCATTGCCCTAGGTACAAATAAGTACCTGTATAGAATATGTAAGCCACATTGAACCTGCTATGAGTGGGAAAGCACAGGGTACAAATGCTATATCTATTTTGTATATATGTTAGGAACATTATAATTGTATTTTTATATATATTTTTAACTTTGTATATGTTTTGATTTATTATGATTTTGTTAGAGCCCTGATGCAGGCATAGAGTCAGTGAAACACAACCCATGTCAGGTCCTTCTAATAAAGAATAGGGTCTTTTTCCCATTGTCCTGCTCCTGAAGGTCTTTCCGTGTTTTTTTGTTCTGCTTTGCTTGATTGGTGTACTTTGTACCCTCTCTTTTTCCTATTATGTTTAGACAAATTGAGCCATTACACCAGTTGTACCATTAGACCTGTTAGTCGTTTTATATTTTAGACCAATTGTCCATTAGACTAGTTGTTGGGGACCCAAACAAAACAATGTAAATAAGATAATAACCTTTTATTGGACTAAAGTAATATATTTTTTTGTTTAGCTTTCAAAGTCAGAACCATATAAGAATAACATAACAGCATTCAAATGACAGTGTCAAGGAGAAAAGTAGGGGTGGGAGTGGGTGAGTGAGTGAGTGAGTGAGTGAGTGAGAAACAGGGAGAATTGCATTGAGTGATTAGAAGTTGACAAAGCTGTACATATTTTTATTGTTTATAATGCAATAGGAAATCCAGACCTCTGTTAAGTCCTGTCTTGTTGGTATCAAATATTTCATCATCTTAACTTCAAAGGTCTTGCATTCCTGGACTGTAAGGTCACCAAAGTAGTGCTCTGGTCACCCACAGAGGTGCCATCTTGGCTCCTTGTGTTGTCTGATGTGGTGCCTGTTGGGCTCATTTTCGAAAGAGAAGGACGCCCATCTTTCGACACAAACCGGAAGATGGGTGCCCTTCTTCCAGGGTCATCCAAATCGGTATAATCAAAAGCCAATTATGGACATCCCCAACTGCTTTCCGTCGCAGGGACGAACAAAGTTCAAGGGGGCATATCGGAGGCATAGCAAAGGCGGGACTTGTGCGTGCCTAATACATGGATGTCCTTGACCCATAATAGAAAAAAGGGCATCCCTGACAAGCACTTGGACGACTTTACCTGGTCCTATTTTTCTTACAACCAAGACACAAAAGGGTACCCAAAATGACCAGATGACCACTGGAGACAATCGGGGATGACCTCCCCTTACTCCCCCAGTAGTCACTAACCCCCTCCCACCCTCAAAAAATATCTTTAAAAATATTTTTTGCCAGCCTCAGATGTCATACTCAGGTCCATGACAGCAGTATGCAGGTACCTGGAGCAGTTTTAGTGGGTGCAGTGCACTTCAGGCAGGTGGACCCAGGCCCATCCCCCTCCCTACCTGTTACATTTGTGGAGGAAACAGCGAGCCCTCAAAACCCACCAGAAACCCACTGTACCCACATCTAGGTGCCCCCTTCACCCGTAAGGGCTATGGTAGTGGTGTACAGTTGTGGGTAGTGGGTTTTAGGGGGGTTGGGGGGCTCAGCAGACAAGGTACGTGAGCTATGTTCCTGGGAGCATTTTATGAAGTCCACTGCAGTGCCCTCTAAGGTGCCCGGTTGGTGTCCTGGCATGTCAGGGGGACCAGTGCACTAGGAATGCTGGCTCTTCCCATGACCAAAGGGCTTGCATTTGGTCGTTTCTGAGATGGGCATCCTTGGTTTCCATTATCGCCGAAAATCAGAAACGACAAAGTCAAGGGACGACCATCTCTAAGGACGACCAAAATTTCAAGATTTGGGCGTCCCCGACAGTATTATCGAAACGAAAGATGGACGTACATCTTGTTTCGATAATGCAGGTTTCCCCGCCCCTCCATCGGGACGTTTTGTGAGGACATCCTCAACACAACTTGGGCATCCCTTTCGATTATACCCCTCTGTGTGTCTTTAACATTCTACATTAGAGATGAGTTTTTCCCCATGTGGCTAACTGTGGGGTACTGTGGACTGTTCCCTCTAAGCTGAGCAAGGGTCCTCCAACTACATTGCTGCCAGCATTGCTAGGGACAGACAGATTCCCTGGACTTCTGCAGAGCCTGCCTGTCCCTCACTTTTTAAAATGTGGTAGTGAAAAAGAGTCCCCCGCTGACAGGACTGTAGGTAGAAGACTCCCGCTCAGCTTAAAAGGCACAGTGGAACTGTAATATGTGTCGGCAAAAGTTGAGGCTTGATACATTGCAATTCTTTTTGATCTTCCATTGGGTGATTGTTTTTCACTAATTTTTTCTTCAGATTTGGTGGTTGTTAAAAGGCCAGCACTGGAGGAACTGAGAATATTTCTTTCAGTAATTCATATTTCTGGAGCAGTGGCTGTAGATTTTTAATGACTTTTCTAAGTTTTTCAAGTTCTGGGTTTTAGGACACTACAAGGGGGACTTTCTCTGTAATTTCCTTTCCTTTGTACTGCAGTGGATTTTGTCTGGCTTTTTTATATTGAAGAGGCAATCTTCCTGTAGATCATTTTGTGTTTGCAAGAGTCAGGGTTTTGAAGTGTCTATCTCTTACTCTTGAGTCAGAGCACATACAAAGGTATATGCTCTGACCTAAGCACATTACTTGCACACCTGCTCTCTTTCTTATCTTGTGGCTCATCAATGACAGACTGTCACGTATTCAATCATGACCCACAGTTTATGTAGCAATATGATAGGGCATGGATCTGGGAGTCATCGTTGATAAGACATTAAAAACTTCTGCTCAGTGTGCTGCGGCAGCTAAGAAAGCGCACAGAATGTTGAGTATTATTAGGAAAGGGATGGAAAACAAACATGATGTTATAATGCCGTTGTATCGCTCCATGGTGCGACCGCACCTCGAGTATTGTGTCCAATTCTGGTCGCTGCATCTCAAAAAAGATATAAAAGAATTAGAGAAGGTGCAAAGAAGGGCGACGAAAATGATAAAGGGAATATGAGGAAAGGCTGAGAAGGTTAGGGTTCTTCAGCTTGGAGAAAAGGCAGCTGAGGGGAGATATGATAGCAGTCTATAAGATAATGAGTGGATTAGAGCGGACAGATGTGAAGCGTTTGTTTACACTTTCAAACAACAACAAAACCAGGGGACACAAGATGAAGCTAGAATATGGTAGATTTAAAATAAATAGGAGAAAGTTTTTCTTTACTCAGCGTGTAGTTAGACTCTGGAACTCGTTGCCGGAGAATGTAGTGACAGCAGCTGGCCTTACGGAATTTAAAGGGGGTTTGGACAGATTCCTGAGGAAAAGGTCCATTGAACATTATTAATTTTTTTTTTTTTTTTTTTTGGGGGGGGGGGGGGGGGGGGGGGGGGGGGGGGGGGGGGGGGGGGGGGGGGGGTTGCCGGGTTCTTGAAGCCTGGATTGGCCGCTGTCAGAGACAGGATGCTGGGCTTGATGGACCCTTGGTCTTTTCCCAGTATGGCGGTACTTATGCACTTATGATTGGTTGTGAGGGTGGAGTTAAATATGTGTTCACTGCAATATTTGCTATCTGTAACATAGCTATTCATTGTTTGCTTTTTGGCACGCAACCATGTGAAGGACAATTCTATAATAGGGCACCTACAATTAGGCACCTGAAGAATGCCTTATGGGAGCCTATTCTATAAAGGAAAGTGGTGCACACTTTCCTTTGTAGAATATTAGCCTAACTGAATAGAAAACTGAGATAACTAGCAGATAATATTTTTATTAATGTAAAAATATATACTTCTTTGGGGGGGGGGGGGGGTAGTGATGGGAAACTGAAGGGAAGAGTCTACTCCAAGAAGAGGAGGAGGACAAGTGGCAAGAAGTGGCAGGGCTAAGGGGCACTATGAGAGGATGCCCAATCATTCAAGGGCAAATGTCATGAGCATGTCTCAAGCTTGTGCCCTTGCATGGGGGACGTCATCTCTGTCCTCTCATCTATCATCTTTAGCATCTGGTCCATGGCGATCAACTGTTGGGCCATCTGCTGCACCACAGCAGCTAATGTACCATTTCAGACAGCACCTGGGGTGGAAGCTGGGGCTGAACCCTCAGATGCTGCATTGGCTGCTAGAGGGGCAGCCAATGGCAGTAGCTGAATGTCAGGGGCCTTCTTGGTATCTAACACTATCACTGTCTCCTGACAAATATCCTCCAATTCAGGGAATGCATATGGAGACAGACAGGAGAGAAAGTTGTAAAGGAGGGGAGAAGGAAGAAGTGGGAGGGACATGGTTAGCTAGCTAGAAGGAAATGACAAAGAAAAAGATGGGAGGGGAAGTGAAGAACGGTTAAGAGGGAAGCATGCCAGGGGCCCCATTTCACTCCTGCTTGTCGAGCAGTACCTCAGGTTCCAGGGCCAGGCCTTCACCAGCATCACCACCTCCCCGCTCCCCCCGTTTTCTATTTCTGTTGATGGCTCTCTCATTCTCCCTGTCTCCTCAGCTCGAAACCTTGGGGTCATCTTTGACTCTTCTCTCTCCTTCTCTGCTCATATCCAGCAGACCGCCAAAACCTGTCGTTTCTTTCTTTACAACATCCGCAAAATCCGCCCCTTTCTTTCCGAGCACTCTACCAAAACCCTCATCCACACCCTTGTCACCTCTCGTTTAGACTACTGCAATCTGCTTCTTGCTGGCCTCCCACTTAGTCACCTCTCCCCTCTCCAGTCGGTTCAAAACTCTGCTGCCCGTCTCATCTTCCGCCAGGGTCGCTTTACTCATACTACCCCTCTCCTCAAGACCCTTCACTGGCTCCCTATCCGTTTTCGCATCCTGTTCAAACTTCTTCTACTAACCTATAAATGTATTCACTCTGCTGCTCCCCAGTATCTCTCCACACTCGTCCTTCCCTACACCCCTTCCCGTGCACTCCGCTCCATGGATAAATCCTTCTTATCTGTTCCCTTCTCCACTACTGCCAACTCCAGACTTCGCGCCTTCTGTCTCGCTGCACCCTACTCCTGGAATAAACTTCCTGAGCCCCTACGTCTTGCCCCATTCTTGGCCACCTTTAAATCTAGACTGAAAGCCCACCTCTTTAACATTGCTTTTGACTCGTAACCACTTGTAACCACTCGCCTCCACCTACCCTCCTCGCTTCCTTCCCGTTCTCATTAATCGATTTGATTTGCTTACTTTATTTATTTTTTGTCTATTAGATTGTAAGCTCTTTGAGCAGGGACTGTCTTTCTTCTATGTTTGTGCAGCGCTGCGTATGCCTTGTAGCGCTATAGAAATGCTAAATAGTAGTAGTAGTAGTAGTCCTGCAGTTTCCTGCTAAGCTGTTGGATATTAAAAAAACAAACAAACCTACTGTTAGATGTTTGATCATAGTAGACACAGCACAGAAATTAGTCTCACCATTGACTATCCATTCTTATGTTGCCCTGTGAATAGTGTCACCCTACAGGTGGGATGTGTGCAAGAGAGGGATGTGTGCATAAGGTTACTGTGTTATGAGCACTAACTGGATAGATTTCCACAGGCAACTTTGGGTAGTTGACATAGGTGAATTAAGAGAGGGATTTGTAGTTGTGAAGATTGGATAGATGAAAGATGGTTCTAAAGAAATGGAATTAGATACTGTGAGACCCTTCTCACAGGCAGTGTGAGCTGTTTAGTTGGGTACTAGGGCTGGGTTTCCAGAGATGTATGCATGGTACAGGTGTGGAGAGTGAAACTTAGGCATGGAATGGGGTAGGCCACAAGGACTGTGGATCAACCTATATTTTGAATTTGTTTGGCCCCTCCAAAAGACACTCCCTTGCTCTTGGAGTGAGGGGAGAGAAATGGTTGTAAATACTCTAAAGGGGGTTCAGAGGATTTTGATGAAGTGGCTGTACCCTGTCACTATATGTGGCTGGTGTATGTGTGTGTTGTCCTTTCAGCTAGCATCTGAGGGAACTGAGCTCTCACTGTGGCAGCTTGATGCTTGATGTGCTCTTAGCTGCTGATGTAAATGCATTCAGGTGGCTATTCGGTTGTGCCAACATATGTGAGCCTTTAGTACTGACCTCCTCAAATTCTGCCTAGATCTCCTCCAGCCAATCCTGTTGACGCATGCACAAGAATATGGCCCTCTTCTTCAGATCCTCAATCTGAACAGAGAAGGAGAGAGGGGGAAGTTAAATTATGCCAGAAAATGAAAAGGGGTGTTTCCTTTCACTGCATGTGTGTATACTTTTTTAGCCTCCTAGTTATGGCTCCTGGGAGATCAGTGTGCATATTAGGCAGCAGGATAGCTCTGGTTGCCGGAGCATGGGCTTTTGCCTTTGTTGTAGAAACATGCTTTGATACATGCCTCTCATTTGCACATCCTTTTTTAATCTTCTTTGTGTGATGCTATCTGACCACAGGCTCTGAATAAGACTCTTATATGGTGGTAGGGACAGAGGATGTGGCAATGCGAGATCAAGCAACTATATTGTCCCTTTCACATGTATTGTTCCTGGGATTGTATGTGCACCCCCTTACACCTAGCCTTTCCTGCATATTCATAGAAACATGACAGAAGATAAAGGGCAAATGGCACATCCAGTCTTCCCATTCAGGATGCAACTCCCATCAGAGCTGGCAATTGGCACTCATTAAGGATTTGCCATCTAGTTTAGCCACTGTTTTCACATTCCTACTTTCAACCTACCAGGGCCGTGCCTAGGGTCTCTGGCGCCCCCCTGCAGACCATCAGTTGGCGCCCCCCTGCAGACTATCATCAGTTGGTGTGCGCGCGTGCGCGCCCCGATTCATAAGTACATAAGTACATAAGTAGTGCCATACTGGGAAAGACAAAAGGTCCATCTAGCCCAGCATCCTGTCACCGACAGTGGCCAATCCAGGTCAAGGGCACCTTCTTCTGATGTCATTTCCTTGAGGGCGGGACACAGAGGGAACGAACGAGCGAAGGGAAGGCTGGTGGAGAGACATCAGACAGGCAGCGCTTTCACTGACGCTGCGCAGATGTCGGAGGGGGAGCGAGGTAAATTAAAAGCGCTGGGGAATCGGGGATGGAGCGGAGGAATAAGGTTTTTTTTTAATACAACTACGGCGCGACGCCCTTGAAGGCAGGCGCCCCCCTGCGGCGCTTACCGCGCTTACTGTGTTGGCACGGCCCTGCAACCTACTCTTTTACTCCCAGGATCAGTTCACTTTTCCATATTATTGTTTTTTTTTGGGGGGGGGTTGTTATTTTTTATTTTTTTTTAGAGGAATGTCGGAGCTAGTGACCAGGTAGATGGAGGACATAGAGTGCAACTGCTTGGATAGTTGTCCTTCCTCTTCATTAACGCATGTGCTGTCAGACCTATGCACATATTTGCTACCAGTGCATAAGGAGACTTGAGTTTGGGAATGTGAGGTAGGTTATTCTTTTCTGAGTGCAGCTGGGTCCTCTGTATCTTATCTTCATAAGTCTCCATTCAGTTTCCTTTCACCACCACAGTAAGTGGTATCTGTCTATGAGCCACCTGTCTGTGATTTGAATCTGGACTATTTAGAGCATGAAGACGCTTTCACATACATCTTACTGTTTACCATGCACTTCTGGCCTAGTCTACTCTTTCCAGATCTGCCCACTTTTGGCACTTTCCTCTCTGGGGTGGGAGGCTATCTTGTTAAATCACCTGGCCAGCCTTTCCCAGGCCCTGCCCATCCTCTCATTGTTCATCCTCTAGCTAGCTACGCCCTGAGAATAGCCTGTTCTCATGGCCCAGCATAAGCCTGGTTAGAAGGAGGATGCCAGCTGCAGTTGTTTTTCACTTATAGCAGACATTTTAGGAATGTGCCCATGCCTGCCACATCAGTATGCACAACACGTACAACTATACACAGATGTGGAGATGCACATGAATATTTGCTCACCCTACTACAGGTGGGTGCACACTTTTGCTCCCTCCCCCACACATACACACCTATCCTACAGGTGTATATCTTGCAGGGCCATTTTTGGGTGCCATTTTTAGAATTGCCACCTGCATGTATGGATGGGCTGCTAAACAGACAGAAAAACAAACATGAGTACCTGGTTGTTATTACATGAGTGAAACATGCCTAAAGTAGAGGAAGATAGAGGTTTTGGTTTTTTTATTTAGATTTTGCTCACACCTTTTTCAGTAGTAATTCAAGGTGAATTACATTCAGGTACTCTGGATATTTCTCTGTCCCAAAAGAGATCACAATCTAAGGCAATGGAGGGTTAAGTGACTTGCCCAAGATCACAAGGAGCAGCAGCAGGATTTGAACCCGCCACCTCTGGATTGCAAGACTGGGGCTCTAATGACTAGGCCACTCCTTCACTCCACTATTATGCTTCACCAACAACAATAAAAACATTTAAAGAGTTTGCTTTTCAAGAAAGGCAATGTCCAATAAGGAAATTTCTTAAGGGTATATTTCTAAAGGGAGTGTGTTCAAAGTTACACTGAAACAGAACAAAGAGGACAGTGCCTTAATGACTCATGGTTTAACTTTCAGAATGCAATTAGAATTGGAAAGAAAGAACAAACAAGGATCCCTAGATATAAAGATGTATGTATGTGAGCACAAATTATGTTTATCTATCCATGAAAGACCTAAAGGGAATTTTCAGTTTAATTCTCATCCTTCAAAAGTCAAACTTACCACATCAAGGTTACTGAATTCAGAGTTTGTGATACACAATTATTATGTCATCCTAGAATTCCAATTAGCCCTTACTTTGAATAAGGTCAATGAGGAATGTATTGGGAACCCCCTATAGAAAAAACATTTTGATGTTGTCTGGTTTCCCTAGTCCAGGGGTAGGCAACTCCGGTCCTCGAGAGCCACAGGCAGGTCAGGTTTTCAGGATATCCACAATGAATATGCAGGAGATAGATTTGCATACCATGGAGGCAGTGCTTGCAAATCTATCTCCTGCATATTCATTGTGGATATCCTGAAAACCTGACCTGCCTGCGGCTCTCGAGGACCGGAGTTGCCTACCCCTGCCCTAGTTATTTATGGGATTTTTTTTTTCATTGCATTCTTTTTGTTTGTTTTGTCTTGTTTTGAGGGCAATGTTATCAATAGTGCAAATGATTGCTCAATAGTGCACCCTACTGTGTACTATTACACACTATTGATGACACTGGGAAAAAAATTCAGATTTTCTCCTGGTGTCACTTCCTTAGCACCTCAGCCTAGCAGTTAGTGTAGTAGTCTGAGAACCAGGGAAATGGGTCTAATTCCCACTGATTGTAACCACGGAAAAGCAGTATATCAAATCTCAGCCTATGCTGTTCTATTATGTAAGTCCTGTGTATTGTGCACACAGTCAGCATTCTGTTATGTGATGCATGAGGTACTCCACAGGACATAAGGTGGGGCATTAATGTGCTGCACAAATGTTGACTTTTTGATGCTTGCATTCTATTGCTAGGTAAATTCCTCAACTGAAACATTTACCCAGAAGCATGATTTCTGGAGGCAGGGCTCCAAAAAAACAGGAAAAGTTTCCTTCACATAAAAACTTTTATTTGCACAGTTTTAACGCCAGAAAGCTACCTTTGTTCTTGCTGTACTGTATATTTAGATCTGGCCAGTTGCTACAGGAGAGTAAGCCAACACAGACCTGGCATTCCAAAACAAAGCACAAGAGTGTAAACACAGAAGCCAGAAGCACGTTCACCAGAGAACACCAGAACAATCCTGACTGATGTGAAGTCAGAACGAGATCTGTTATTCAGAATTCACAGGTCTCACAAAATGCAGCCGAAATTGCAGTTGAGGAACTGATCGCATTCAGCCCTGAAAATATGAACAATCCATGAAATGTCAGCCTGGCTACAATTTTCCAAGACCCAGTCACAGATTATTGCATTAGTCCAATAAAAACACCTTGACTTGTAATGTGTTTATTGACCCTTATTCCTACAATCTCTTAAACCTGCTTTTGGGGTCAAGTGTTGACAAGCTACTGAATCACTGTGTTCAGCAAGAACTCCAGGGAGTATAAGTTTTGACAAGATAGCCATCAGCAGAAAAGCAAAGCCTGGAAAATATGACTGTTGATCTCACAAGAGGAAACAAAGTCGATAACTAATTTTCTTGATGAAAAAGTGGACAAATTATAGAATACTTTCAAAACTATTATGGGGCTCATTTTCAAAGCACATGAACAACTCAAAATGACAAAAAGAATGAGGTGCCTACTTTTCTTTTCTGAATGCTAGCTTAACTGAATATATATGCATTTATGCACTTAGAAATTAACACTTATGCCAGCCAATGTAAATGTTTGCACCTACGTTCCAATGATAAACATATAACTTACAGTATTAAGTACATAAGTACATAAGTAATGCCATACTGGGAAAAGACCAAGGGTCCATCGAGCCCAGCATCCTGTCCACGACAGCGGCCAATCCAGGCCAAGGGCACCTGGCAAGCTTCCCAAACGTACAAACATTCTATACATGTTATTCCTGGAATTGTGGATTTTTCCTAAGTCCATTTAATAGCAGTTTATGGACTTGTCCTTTAGGAAACCGTCCAACCCCTTTTTAAACTCTGCTAAGCTAACCGCCTTCACCACTTTCTCCGGCAACGAATTCCAGAGTTTAATTATACGTTGGGTGAAGAAACATTTTCTCCGATTTGTTTTAAATTTACTACACTGTAGTTTCATCGCATGCCCCCTAGTCCTAGTATTTTTGGAAAGCATGAACAGACGCTTCACATCCACCTGTTCCACTCCACTCATTATTTTATATACCTCTATCATGTCTCCCCTCAGCCGTCTCTTCTCCAAGCTGAATAGCCCTAGCCTCCTTAATCTTTCTTCATAGGGAAGTCGTCCCATCCCCGCTATCATTTTAGTCGCCCTTCGCTGCACCTTTTCCAATTCTACTATATCTTTCTTGAGATGCGGCCATTGGAGCCGACTCTGTGGGTGCTGTGGGTGCTTGAGCACCCCCAATATTGAGAAAATTCCTTGTATGTGTCCAGGGAGGGGTCATTTTCATTGGGCTTAGCACCCCCAATAATTTTGAAAAGTTGGCTCCTATGGATGTGGCGACCAGAATTGAACACAATACTCAAGGTGCGGTCGCACCATGGAGCGATACAACGGCATTATAACATCCTCACACCTGTTTTCCATACCTTTCCTAATAATACCCAACATTCTATTCGCTTTCCTAGTCGCAGCAGCACACTGAGCAGAAGGTTTCAGTGTATTATCGACGACAACACCCAGATCCCTTTCTTGGTCCGTAACTCCTAACGTGGAACTTTGCATGACGTAGCTATAATTCGGGTTCTTTTTTCCCACATGCATCACCTTGCACTTGCTCACATTAAACGTCATCTGCCATTTAGCCACCCAGTCTCCCAGTCTCGTAAGGTCCTCTTGTAATTTTTCACAATCCTGTCGCAATTTAACAACTTTGAATAACTTTGTGTCATCAGCAAATTTAATTACCTCGCTAGTTACTCCCATCTCTAAATCATTTATAAATATATTAAAAAGCAGCGGTCCTAGCACAGACCCCTGAGGAACCCCACTAACTACCCTTCTCCATTGTGAATACTGCACATTTAACCCCACTCTCTGTTTCCTATCTTTCAACCAGTTTTTAATCCACAATAGGACATTTCCTCCTATCCCATGACCCTCCAATTTCCTCTGTAGCCTTTCATGAGGTACCTTGTCAAACACCTTTTGAAAATCCAGATACACAATATCAACTGGTTCCCCTTTGTCCACATGTTTGTTCAAAGAATTGAAGTAAATTGGTCAGGCAAGATTTCCCCACACAAAAGCCGTGCTGACTTCGTTTCAGTAAGCCATGTCCTCGGATGTGCTCTGTAATTTTGTTTTTAATAATAGCCTCTACCATTTTCCCCGGCACTGACGTCAGACTCACCGGTCTATAATTTCCCGGATCTCCCCTGGAGCCTTTTTTAAAAATCGGCGTTACATTGGCCACCCTCCAATCTTCCGGTACCACGCTCGATTTTAAGGATAAGTTGCATATCACTAGCAGTAGCTCCGCAAGTTCATTTTTCAGTTCTATCAGTACTCTAGGATGAATACCATCCGGTCCAGGAGATTTGCTACTCTTCAGTTTGCTGAACTGCCCCATTACGTCCTCCAGGTTTACCATGAAGTCAGTAAGTTTCTCCGACTCGTTCGCTTGAAATATCATTTCTGACACCGGTATCCCACCCAAATCTTCCTCGGTGAAGACCGAAGCAAAGAATTCATTCAGTCTCTCTGCTATGCCTTTGTCTTCCTTGATTGCCCTTTTTACCCCTCGGTCATCCAGCGGCCCAACCGATTCTTTTGCTGGCTTCCTGCTTTTAATATACCGAAAAAATGTTTTACTATGTTTTTTTGCCTCTAATGCTATCTTTTTTTCGTAATCCCTCTTGGCCTTCTTTATCTGCACCTTGTTATTTTCAGACAGTTCCTTCTTCCATTTTCTGAAGGCGTTTCTTTTAGCCCTAATAGTTTCCTTCACCTCACTTTTCAACCAGGCCGGCTGTCTTTTGGACTTCCGTCTTTCTTTTCTAATTCACGGAATATGTATGGCCTGGGCCTCCAGGATGGTATTTTTGAACAGCGTCCACGCCTGTTGTACAGTTTTTACTCTCTCAGTTGCCCCCCTAAGTTTTTTTTTTACCGTTCTTCTCATTTTATCATAGTCTCCTTTTTTAAATTAGATCCTGCAGTGGCTGTTAGATTCTATCTGTTAATGCTGTGGTCCAAAGCTTTTAAAACTAAGTGGAAAAGACTATGGAGATTAGCTGTTAAAATTTGCTTTTTAATTTTGCCTAACTCTAACCTACAATTCCTCCTTTAAACCCCAATCTTTAAGTTCCCAAAGCACAAGCAAAGTAGCGTTCACTTACCAGAGAAATGTCCTCTTCTCTCAGAACTTCTCAGAAAAAGTTATATGCATAAATGCACTCCTCCACCTAGACACCACCTGTGCTTATATCCACTTGTAAACCATGTGCTATCACAGATATGTGCAATTACAGCAGTGCTTCTCCATCCAGTTCTTGGCGCAAACCTACCCAGTCAGGTTTTCAGGAAATCCACAATGAATATGCATGAGATAGATTTTGCATGCATTGCCTCATTGATATGCAAATCTATCTCCTGCAAATTCCTTGATCACTCCCAATATTTTGATGACTCCCAATCTATCCAATTGTATTTTTTTATATTTCAAAATTTTTATGCCAAATTTCTCAATTTACAAATCATCATTAACTTATCAATCCCACAATACATAACATATACCAAATGCAATAACATGCAGAGCTGGTGGCGGGAGGCGGGGATCGTGCTGGGCAGACTTATACGGTCTATGCCAGAGCCGGTGGTGGGAGGCGGGGCTGGTGGTTGGGAGGCGGGGATAGTGCTAGGCAGACTTACACGGTCTGTGCCCTGAAAAGGACAGGTACAAATCAAGGTAAGGTATACACAAAAAGTAGCACATATGAGTTTATCTTGTTGGGCAGACTGGATGGACCATGCAGGTCTTTTTCTGCCGTTATCTACTATGTATGTAACTATCCAGCTTATAATCGAAAGTGATCGCTGGCCATCTTCCGACACAAATGGGGAGATGGCCGGCGATTTCTTAAAAGTGGTGAAATCGGTATAATCGAAAGCGGCATTTTTGACAGCATTGCCGCTTTCCCGTTGCGTCGCCGGTGAAAGTTCAAGGGGGCATGTTGGTAGATTAGCAAAGGCGGCACATGTGCGGGCATGGGCGTGGCTACCA
This sequence comes from Microcaecilia unicolor, assembly GCF_901765095.1. Lineage (NCBI taxonomy): Eukaryota > Metazoa > Chordata > Amphibia > Gymnophiona > Siphonopidae > Microcaecilia > Microcaecilia unicolor. Next base: position 59,030,542 of record NC_044031.1, on the reverse strand, counting down.
GATGGCCGGCTTTTGCCGATAATGGGAAAAAAAAGCGACGTTAAGCAGTATTTCGCCGGGTTTACTTGGTCCTTTTATTTTCACGACCAAGCCTCAAAAAGGTGCCCCAACTGACCAGATGACCACTGGAGGGAATGGGGGATGACCTCCCCATACTCCTCCCAAGTGGTCACCAACCCCCTTCCATACTAAAGAAATAAAACTAAAAACCTTTTTTGCCAGCCTGTATGCCAGCCTCAAATGCCGTACCCACCTCCATGACAGCAGAATGTGTTTTATCCTCCGACAGCCTTTCCCTGGTTGCGATGTGGCTCTCAGGTGAGTGTGACACCTTTTCTGTTAGGTGCCCTGCAGAGTCACATTAGCAATGCATTGTGGTAGGTGTAGGGTACTGGGCTCTACTCCCATGATGCTTTTCCCCCCTGCTGACTGGGTCAGAGTGTGCCTTGTTTTGTTTCCTGTTGTAGTCCATGCGGTAGTGGCCATTTTTGTAAGCCAGTTTTAGTTCCCTTTCCTGTGTTACCCACGTTAGAGAATGTAGTTCTTACCTTGAATGGTGCTGAAAGAGGGCATTGTACACCATTGTGCCAGCTCTGACCTACTGCTAATCTTAGTACCAGGGGACTCTTTGCCAGTGGGGCACAACCTCTGATCTGCAGTTAACTGTGAGTAAACGTGCTTATTTCAAGAAAGGACTTTTTCAGAGAGATTAGTCTTCAGGTGTGAACTGGTGTGCCAAAGTTATACAGCAGCAATAAGTCCTAGAGGTTGTATGCAGGTCCCTGGAGCAATTTTAGTGGGTGCAGTACATTTGTGGGTAGTGGGTTTCAGCTCCCAAAGTAAGGGAGCTATGCACGTGGGAGCTTTTCTGAAGTCCACCACAGTGACCCCTAGGGTGGCTGGTTGGTGTCCTGGCATGTCAGGGGGGCCAGTGCACTAAAAATGCTGGCTCCTCCCTCGGCCAAATGCCTTGAATTTGGCCGAGGTTTGAGATGGCTGACAAAGCTTTCCATTATCACTGAAAAACAAACCCGGCCATCTCAAACCCGGCGAACTCCACGGCATTTGGCCGGGCTAAACCATATTATCGACAAAAAAGATGGCCGGCCATCTTTTTCAATAATACGGTTCCGGCCAGCTGTAGCGCCGCCACCAACATGGGATTGCCGGCGATCTATTTGGCCGGCGACGTTCGATTATACCCCTCCACTTTACATGTCTCATCACAAATCACTGCTAGAGTCCACCACTGCTAGAGTCTCAAAATCCAAATGTGCAAAGACCATACAGACCAAAACTCAAATGTGCAACTTTGTACATCCACCAAAAGGACGGACTCAAGACTGACATGTATTTTACCATATTATGCACACATTTATTTTTTAAAAAACCTCATTGGTCAATATTGTCTTATGCAGGGTTTGAACAGATCCCTAGATCTGCTTATAATTGGGGATCCAATTTAGGTGAAGCATTTAGTAGACGTGGAGGGGCATAATCGAACGCGAACACCTATCTCCATGGGCGTCTATGTCTGAAAACAGGTACGTGAAGAGGCGGGACAGACCGTATTTTCGAAAAAATGGACGTTTTCAGCTGGGCATTTGGATTTTTTAGCGATAATGGAAACTAAAAACGCCCAGCTCAAAAACGTCCTAATCCGAGCAATTTGGTCATGGGAGGGGCCAGGATTCGTAGTACACTGCCCCCCTAATATGCCAGGACACCAACTGGGCACCCTAGAGGTCAGTGCGGTGGACTGCAGAAACAGCTCCCACATGCATAGCTCCCTTACCACGGGTGCTGAGCACCCAACCCCCCCTCCCCCAAAACCCACTACCCACAAATGTACAACACTACCATAGCTCTTAGGGGTGAAGGGGGCACCTACATGTGGGTACAGTGGGTTTTGGAGGCCTCCCATTTACCATCACGAGTGTTACAGGTAGGGGGGATGGGCCTGGGTCCACCTGGCTGAAGTGCATGGCGGTACCCACTAAAAGTGCTCCATGGACCTGCATACACGCAGGCCTCTAGGACTTGCTGCTATATAACATTGGCACACCAGTTGACACCTGAAGACTAATCTCTCCGAAAACGTCCTTTATTGGAATAAGCACGCTTACTCACAGCTAACTGCAGATCAGAGGTTGTGCTTCTCTGGCAACGAATCTGCCTTTTACTGAGATTAACAGTAGGTCAGAGCTGGCAGAATGCTGTACAATGCCCTCTTTCAGCCACATTCAAGGTAAGAACTAAGTTCTGTAACGTGGCTAGCACGTGAAAGGGATCTAAAACTGGCTTACAAAAATGGCCACTACCTCATAGACTACCGGAAACAAAACAGGGCAGTTCCGCCTTCACCACACCTCCGACACGCTCCCGTCAACTTTACCCGTTTCCGCGACGGATTGCAGTTGGAAACACCTAAAATCGGCTTTCGATTATACCAATTTGGGCGCCCACGGGAGAAAGATGCCCATCTCCCGATTTGGGTCGCAATATAGGCATTTTTCTCTTTTGATTATAAGCAGGATAGGGTTGCCTCTGAAGGGATCAGTTTATTGGGTGGTCATAAGCGTCATGAGCGTTGTGTATACTGTCAATATGTGCTCATCACATAAGAGTTTGGGTGCCGAAATTAAATAGATACCAAATTTTAAAGACAGACACTAATTGTGACTCAGATCAGGTTGTATATGGGATTCAATGTCTATGTGCACAATGGTATACAGAAGAAACAGTTTAAAAAATAAAATACCATATAGCACAACATTTAAGAAACATACTTCAGCCTGTGGATACACCATTAGTGGCACATTGGTTGCAACGTGGACATTGAGTAGTTTTGTGTTTTGTGGCTGTCATTCGAATGGAATCCAGGAGAGGTGTACGCGTCCAACAGAAATTGTTTTTTCACGAGCAGAGATTAATATTCATATGGGACACTGTCACTCCTAGAGGATTAAATAAAGAGGTAGACTGGAGTCTGCTATTGACTAATTTGAATTGATTTCCGCTGATGTGAGCATAGTTCTGTCAATAATTGTTGGCTTTTTGGACTGCGAATGTGGGCATCTTCAGTAGCTGTCGCCATAGTGGAAACACAGCGAGTCTCAAGCAGGTGTGACTGTTGAAAATAGGATTATTAGCAATTTTTATGTAGCAATTTTCTGTATGTTTGTGTACATTTTGCTTCTGGTAGATTACAAATTGTAATATATTTTTTGTAGTATGGTCTCCTGATGAAGAATCTAGTGAAACATGGCCTGTTGAGACCATGAAAATATTATAACCAGAGACTGAGACACCATGTATGATATGATACGTGGGTTCACCTACATAAGTGGTTGCACTTAAGTAATATCCGAAGAAAGATAAGCCACAAGATGCTTTTGCCTTTATTGATGGATCTTCAGTGATAGGACGACAAAACATTGAGGGAGGAGTGATTTCATTTCTCCAATGTTAGAAGTGATCTTCATTTTCATCAAAATACTGATAAATGTTTTTGGTCTGTCCAGTTTTTTTTAATTTATTTATTTATTAGTATATTTCATTATTTCACTACAAATTGTGAATATGCAATCGGCATTACAAACAGGAAATACATGTAAAAATAAATCTTAAGGCCTATTCGTCCACAAATTAAGAAACATTTGGTTCCAAGAATCAAGAAATATGAATAACAAAAGGTAAAAAAAAAAAAAAACAACCAGTTGCTACCTCGGGTTAACGACCCTAGCCTGCTATTTATGGAGGGCATACAACATTCATATCTACTCTAGCATCAAGAAATGCTTTTAACTGTTTAGGGTCCACGAATTGAAACTGTTTGCCCTCCAGCAGTAAATTACATGTACAAGGAAATCGTAATACAAAATTTATTCCCAATGCCAACGCTCTAGGACGCTGTTCCAAAAAGGCCCTGCGTCTAGTTTGAGTAGGCTTTGAGAGATCTGGAAAAATACGGACCTTTGTGGTCTGTCCAGTTTTAAGATCAAGATTACAGGACAATAAAGAAATAGATCTACACACATTTGGATTTTGAGAAGACTTGGTGGACTCCAGCAGAGTATTGTGATAAGTAAAAAAATATTTAACATTATTGTATTGGGTGTATAGTTGTTTATGTTTGTATTTAAACTGCAAACTGCCCAGAATACAGCGGCTAGGCTCATTTTTGGTAAATCGAAATTCGACAGTTCAAGACCACTGCATGAGAAGCTGCACTGGCTCCCTGTGAAAGACCAAATCACTTTTAAAATTTGCACTCTGGTGCACAAAATCATCTACGGTGACACCCCTGCTTATATGGACACCCGAATCAACCTGCCGCCTAGGAACTCTCACAAATCAGCTCGTTCGTACTTAAATCTCCATTATCCAGTATTTTGTGGCCTCAAGTGTAAGACTGATTAGCCTTATAAAACAGATTAACCCCCTGATGTTTGTACCACAAAACTACTGCTAGGGGGTCAGATCCATCATTTTGAACCCAGGATTTAGCTGGGGCAGGAGCAGAGGAAGATTGCTGTTGTCCCACATACTAGACTACTAAGGAATATGTAGGTAAGTGACCAGGGGAATGGGTGGGGAGGGGAGACTCAGGAGATGATTTCCAACAGGGCAGCACTTCCCTTGTGGGGGGGGGGGGCTTTCCAAGGGGAATCTTGCATCAGGAGTTTGTGGATTGGGTGGATCATATGGAGGGGAGTCATCCTGGGGTGGTTCAGATCTTGGGGGGAGGGGTGCTGTGAACAGGTAAAGGCCTTGTTTGGAGTGTGGGTGGGTGATGGAAGAGTGCCTGATTGGAATGGGAAGGTTGGGAAGTGTTGGGATTGGTCTTCACAGGCAGGTGGCTGCACTACCAGACTGCCAGAAGTGCAGAGGCACCTAACATCACCTCTAGAGGTGGCATTAAGAGCAGCTGCCCTATCAACAGCCATGACAACTGGCACGTGACACCACCTCACACACTAGCTGTCACAGCTGGCCACTTCTCTGCTCTGCCCACACCATACCCTCAACCTGCATTAAACAGCTAGTGCTGTTTTATTTTACCACACTGGCTGGTTGTACCTCACAGGTCCATGCTAACTTCTGCTTGACACAACTTACTAAAAGGGTTGCATTGTTCCTTGTTGTTCCACCCCACTCATGATTTCCCAAACCTCTTTTTTAGCCCTTCTCAGTCATCTCTTCATTAAATTGAAGAGCCCTAACCTGTTGAACCTTTCTTCATTAGAAAGCCATTCAATTTTCACATTCTGCCATATCATTTTTCAGATGAGATAACAATAACTGCATATTTAAGTTGTGGTAGCCATATAGCTTTATAAGGAGAACTATCATATTTTGTTGCCTGTTCCTTTCCAAAGAATTGCTAACGTTCTATTTGTTTTATTGGGTGCTGCTGCACAATGAGCTAAACATTTTACAGTAACACAGTAAATGACGGCAGATAAAGACCTGCACTGTCTATCCAGTCTGCCTAACATGGTGGCCAGACCTGCGCCTGCCACTCTGAGCAGACCCCAGTCACTCATGTTTATATAGCCAGCCAAACATTTTGTTTATAACTACATATCATCCCCAAATATTGCTGACAGTATTCAACATACCAGTCAATAAACTGTCCACAATTACATAAAATGTCTTTTCCTGGGGTTGTAGAGTGCTGTATATAGTTAGGATTGTTTTTCACATTTTGAACTTGTCAACATTAAATTTCATCTGTTATCTAGATGTCATGTTTTGGTTTTTGTTTCATCTAGTTTTGAAATGGACCAGACACCACGTGGAGGGGCATTTTCAAAAGAAACGTGTAAGTTGGAATTTGGACGTCTTTGTAAAACGTCCAAATTCCGAGGCGGGGAAAAGGTCATTTTTGAAAAAAGATGGACGCCCATCTTTGTTTTCGAAAATACCATGGATGTCCTTGAATTTGGACGTCCTTGGATTTAGACGTCTTTGATTTACAGTGATTTTCGAACGCAAAGACGTCCAAGTCTAAAACATCCAAAGTCCAGCCATTTAGACATGGGAGGAGCCAGCATTTGTAGTACACTGGTCCCCCTGACATGCCAGGACATCAAAAGGGCACCCTAGGGGGCACTGCAGTTGACTTCATAAAATACTCCAAGGTACATAGCTCCCTTACCTTATATGTTGAGCCCTCCAAAACCCACTACCCCCAACTGTACACCACTATCATATCCCTTACAGGTGAAGGGGGCACCTATATGTGGGTACAGAGGGTTTCTGGTGGGTTTTGGAGGGCTGTTTCCGCCACAAATGTAACAGGTGGGGGGGGGGGGGTAAGGGCATGGGTCCACCTGTCTGAAGTGCACTGCACCTACTACTAAACTACTCCAGGGACCTGCATGCGCTGTCATGGACCTGAGTAAGACATCTGAGGCTGGCACAGTTTAATGATGTTTTTTTGAGGATGGGAGGGGGTTATTGACCACTGGGGGAGTAACGGAAGGTCATCCCCGATTCACTCCAGTGGTCAGCTGGTCATTTCGGGCACCTTTTTGTGCCTTATTTGTAATAAAAACAGGTCCAGGTGAAAACATCCAAGTTTTAGTCATGGACATCTTTGCTTTTTTCCATTATGGCTCAAAGATGTCCAAGTCTTAGGAACGCCCAAATCCCGCCTCAAACACACCTCCGCTATGCCCCCTTGAGATTTGGACGTCCTTGCGATGAACTTCTTACAAAGACATCCAAAATCAGGTTTTGATTATACCGATTTGGATGTCTCTATGAGAAGGACATCCAATTGCCGATTTATGTCACCTTTTGGACGTCCATGTCTTTCGAAAATGAGCCTGAAAGCCAACTAAGCTGATACTTCTTTGGACAGCACTTTGCAAGACTATAGCACGGTATCAATGACCTTATGGTAAGAATACAAAATGGAAATCTTAAGATAATGCAGTAATATAAGACCTTTGAAGTTAAAATGATGAAATATTTTGACACCCACAAGGCAGGACTTAACAAAGATTTGGGTTCCCTATCACAGTATACAGTTTTGTCACCCTCTGAATGCTCATCCATTTCTCCCTGTTTCTCACCAAACCCCACCCCCACCCCTATCACCACCTTTCCCTGTGAGACTGTCATTGGAATGCTTTTGTTTCACATATATATTGTGATATATATTCATTTGCTCGTTTCTGATCAGAAAGAGGTACTGCTTTTCAAAGCTAATCAAAAAATGTATTAAATTAGTTCAATAAAAAGGTATCATCTTATTGTCTTGCTTTATTTCTATCTGTTACTGAAATTGACCAAAAAATGCACTGCGTTGTTACAAGAGTCATTAAAATGATGATGTTTTGGATGAAGCTGGAAATAGGGTTGTGATGTGGTCATGGATACAGACATTTACTTAACATCCATGTTTGGTTACCTAAATGGGCCAAACTCAATAGATCTGTTTGCAAACCTGTCTTATATGTATCTATCTGATACATATTTCTTCAAATACAAACATACTATTTTTATCCCACTCTTAATATAATATTGTATTAAAAATAATTAGTGGTTGTTATTGAAATCTATATATATTCCACAAATATTTCTAAAATATTAATATATATTCCTGCTTAATATAAAATATATCATACAGAGAGGTCCTTTTATTAAGGTGCTCTGAAAAATGGCTTGCGGTAGTATAGGCACAGGTTTTGGGCGCACGCCGATCCATTTTTCAGCGCGCCTGTAAACCTTTTTTTTATTTTTGCCAAAAATGGACATGCGGCAAAATCAAAATTGCCACGAGTCCATTTTGGGTCTGCGACCTTACCGCCAGCCATTGAACTAGCGGTAAAATCTCACACGGTAACTGGGCAGTACTGACCTATGCACGTCAAATGCCACTTGGAACGCATCCTATACGTGCATCTGAAAATAAAAATCTTTTTTCGGCCGCGTGTATCAGATGCGCACCAAAGCCACATGGTAACCGGGCTGTAACTCCATTTTGGCGCACATTGGGCATGCGTAGATGCTTATGCGGCTTAGTAAAAGCGCCCTAGAATTTGTAGTATAGTAAAATTTAACAATTTAGAGGGATTGAGGGCTATACAACTTGTCTATGTCTGTCATCACTGGTTTCTGTTGATAAATAAATCCATATGACATGCCATTCACTCCAGGCAGTCCCACACAAAGGATGACTAATCCACTGGCTTTTACAGTACCAGTCATGCTGTAACCTCCCACGAGTTCACATGAAAAGCAACTCTTCCTGTGATGCCAGAGATACATCTGAATTTGGGCTGAGTGGCATCCCTTCTGGCACATCCGTGACAAACTGGGTTTCTAAAAGCACAGCAATCCAAGAATGTCAGCCAATTATCAACAGAAACAATTCTACTGCCTTTTTGTCATCTTCTCTTCACTCTGACTCCTCTGCTGTCTTCCTTCTCTTTCATGCTACCCTTTGAATTTTATGATTCACTTGTCTTGCAGCACACTTAGGCCATTAATGTATTAATCAACAAAACAGTGATAGTGGACCAGTGGAGAATGCTTTGTCCTTTTAGTTTATTAAATGTAACTTGTGGAGTTGTTGTTTTTTTTTTCCAATTAATTATTATATTTTATGCTAAGAAGTTTGTAATGAAGTGTGACAAATTTAAATAAATGAGACAGCATAATTTAACTGTTTAAGTTCTTTCAATCTACAATAAATTTCTGAATTCATAAAATACAAAAATGAAAGAGAAAAAGAACTGTACAAACTTGTAAGGTGATTGAGGGGCCCTTTTACTAAGGCGCACTGAAAAATGGCCCGCGGTAGTGTAGACGCGTGTTTGGGGCATGCGCAGAATCATTTTTCAGCGCACCTGTAAAAAAATGCCTTTTTAAAAATTTTTGCCAAAAATGGACATGCGGCAAAATCAAAATTGCCAAGCATTCATTTTGGGTCTGACACCTTACCGCCAGCCATTGACCTAGCGGTATGATCTCACGCGGTAACCAGGTGGTAATGGTCTATGCGCGTAAAAAACCGATTACCTCCCATGCACTAGAAAATACAAATATTTTCCCGCGCACGTAAAAGACGCACGTAAAACTGAAATTATCGCATGGCCCACGCAGTAGCCTGGCGGTAACTCAGAATTGCCGCACGTTGGGCATGCATAGGCACTTACAAGGCTTAGTAAAAGGGCCCACTAGAGACTTTTTTAATTCATCTAATTTTTGGGTAGGGGTGCAAAGCTTAATTTTTCCCTGTTTTGACTACTATAACAGTTTGCTGATGGGTTTGCCAAAGAACCGTCTCAAAGCTTTACAATCCACCCAGAATGTGACAGCTGGAGTGCCTAAGTATGCTCACACAACACCTATTTGGAAAACGTTTCACTGGTTACCAATTGAGCAGAGAATCAAATTTAAGATTTTGTGTTTGGTTTTTAAAGCACTTCATAATATGATTTCACCTATTATTATTTCCAGCTTAAGAGTATCAAACTGATAGAGTATTACTTTCTTCTGACCAGGATTTACTTGAGGTTCCCTCTTTTCATTCAATTAGATTGGAGTTACATAGATAATCAATGTTCAGAGTAATAGGTCCTAAACTCTCAAAAGACGTACCATCGTTTTATTGGAAAATTACTTCTTTTATTCAGTTTAAGGAGCTCAAGACAGTCCTGTTTATACAATCATATAGTGATGTGATCTAGTGCATTTCACATGATAAATTGTTTAAAAGTAGGATGTTAGGTAATTAACCCTTAAACTAAGACCACTTAAAATTGGGGGAAGACACAAGGAAAATAAGAAAAGCAAATTAATAATTATACTAAACAGACATGAGGATTAGCGCTTGCATCCTATTTTATTAATAGAGTGTCTCTTTTTTTCATAAGTTTATCTTTGAATATAAAGTATAAAATGTTGCATAAATTAAAAAAAATGTAAAATAAGGCTGTTTGCCAATAAAAAACAAAATCAACATCAATAATTAAGGCTGTTAATTATTGATGCTGATTTTGTTTTTTATTGGCATGCATTGTGTAATTATTGTGTATGGTTTTTGTAATCCACCTAGAACCTTGGATGGAGCGGGGTATAAATTTAATAAATAAATAAGGGGTTCTTTTCTATAGTGCATTAGGCAGTTAGCATGGAAATTATCACAGGCTGTTAGTGCACCACCACAGTAAAAGCACAGCAACTGCTAATTCCCACATTAAGCCCAGATTACTATAAAGGTTTCCTATAACAGACGACTCAAAATTTAGAAATTGTCTCAATTAAATCAGTAAATTCTATCACTACAGAGACTAAAATAAAATTCTAGAAACCCTTAAAAAATATATTGAAGGTGCTCAGAATTTGTGACGCTCAGCCAACAAGTGGACGAGCAATCATTATCCAATCATGTCACTTGCTGCCACCAGCAGTTAAAGTTCAGATTTCAGGAATCATTGAGTCAAAGAATGCCACATTGCTTGAATAAATATGCTTAATCCACTTAGATGATATGCAATGATCCCGATGTCTTATGATAATCCAACAATTCACTTGGGGGGGTCTTTTACAAATGCGCATTAGTGTTTTTAGTGCATTCTACACGCTAGAGATGCCCATAGGAATATATGTATACTTTAATTCCGTCCCAAACATCCACACTTTTACATATTCCACAGTCCTTTTCTTTTCTTTTTTTTTTTTTTGAAGAACGGGGATCATCAGAGAAATCAACAGCATTTCCCATTTGGGCACAACGTCCCATACAATTATGGCGCTGTGTACATCTTCATAGATCTACCCGACATTTTCAACTTTTTTTCATTTGTTTTTACTGTCTTCAACACTCCAAAAAGCATATAACTTATAGCTTTTAAACTACAATTAGTTGAACTTAACTTGGGCAGCAATAGTACCACCGAGTCAAACCTCTGCCGACATGGTCAGGTTTCGTTTTTCTTCATCAGGGTAGAGGTTTGCTGTGAAAGAAAATACAGTTAGTAAATTGTTGCGATCCTTTTAAAAAAAAACCCCAAAATTATCCATTTTCCATTAGGACTATAACTCTACTAACTCATGGTCTGCTCTTGCAAATGTAAAAAAATGGTCGCTGCGTCTGACGCGGACTTCATCTTTAAATAGCACACAGCTGATCATGATACTCAATTCCGATAGGGCCATGAATCTCAGGCTACCATCAATCAAATACATGACCACCAATCAATTTCTGAGTTCAGTCCCCCTGGATGCAAAGTTTGTAAATGAAAAATCCACCTTTGTTCTTTATAGTTTAATAAACGACCAGCATTTCCACCCTCCCATCTCAACTGAACATGGTCAATAACTTGCCAATAAATATCTTCAAGTTGATGTTGGCAATCCACCCAATGTTGTACTAATGGGGCGGTTAATATCTGGTTCTTAATCCTCGACTTGTGTTCATTTAATCGTTGTTTAATAGGGCGACTAGATCACCCTATATATATCAGCTGACACAAACAGACAATTGCATACACCACATTATGCGTATTGCAATTAGTAGAAGAATGCAAGGAGATTGAATATGCAGATTTCGGAAGTACCCACGTGATTCCTTCTATTGTGCTCATACACCATTGGCAAGAGCCACATTTCACATGCCCTGTAACATTAGAGACTTCAGTGATGAAATCTGCACATCTATACATCAACATCTCACCAATTGTTTTCCCACGCTTGAAAGCACAAATAGGGTGCTCCTGAAAATAGGGTGTCAGTTTGTAACATTTTCCAATTCGAATGTATACTGGCATTTAATCTAGAACTCAAAACAGAATATGGTGTCACTAATGTTAATTTCTCTTCTTCTTGTGCTTGTTTGTATTGCAATAATAGTTCATGTTGGGAATATTTTGCCTGCAAATGGGCTTTTTAAATTATGGAGCGAGAGTACCCTCTCTCTAAGAACCTTGTCATTAATTTTGCTGCTTGTATTTCAAAAGATACCTGAATGGAACAAATTCTTTTTAATCTCAAAAACTGGCTTATGGGTAAGCTGGCTTTCAAATGGTAAGGATGGAGCTGGGAAAAATGCAACAGTGTATAGCGTGTAGTTGGTTTTTGAAACAAAGACCTAGACTGCCCCAATTGATTGACTGCATACTTGTCCTTTAGATTGTAAGCTCCTTTGAGCAGGGACTGTCGTTCTTTGTTTAAAATTGTACAGCGCTGCGTAACCCTGGTAGCACTTTAGAAATGTTAAGTAGTAAGTAGTACTGTAACTGCCCTTCAGTTCTATATACCCAAACATCCAGAAATTCGATTTCTTCAGTATTCTGATGAAATATAAATTTCAGATTAGACTGAAAGGAATTTAATTTTGCCATAAAGGTTTCCAACTGACTAGTTGTCCCATTCCAGATGAAAAAAATATCATCTAAGAAGCGTTTCCATATCGTAATATATTGAAAATCCTCAGCAGCATATACCAATTGCTCTTCAAATTTTGCTAAATATAAAGTCGCAATAGAAGGAGCTAGGGAGGCCCCCATCGCTACCCCCTGAATCTGTTCAAAAAATTCATTTTGAAAAAAGAAATAATTCTTTTCTATGACCAGATGAGCTAGTTGCATCAAAAAGTGATTGGGGATCCGTTGAGAAGGGGGGCGTCTATCCAATACTTCCGCTATTACTTGCAAAGCGTCCGTCTGAAGAATTACAATATATAGGGACATCACGTCCACCGTAACCAAAATAGATTGATCCTGCAGAGTCACATTTTGAAGGCATCGTAAAAAATCAGTTGTATCCTGCAGATATGATGGTACTTGAATTGCCGCTGATTTCAAAAAAACATCTAAAAACTTAGACAAGGGCTCCAGAATGGTATTACATAGGGCCACAATTGAGCGGCCTTGTGGATCACAGATATTCTTATGCACCTTAGGTAAGAAATAAATTCTCGGTGTATTCAGGAATTCACAAACTAAAAAACGCGCCTCCCTGGATGTAATATAGGACTTTTCTGCAGCATCAGATATTAATAACGATCTCATTTTGTAAGGCCCCAGTTGGATCTAGATGTAGCTTCCTATATGTAGATTCATCGGACAGTTGATTCCAGCATTCACGCAAATATTTTTGTTTATCCCATAGAGTAACTGCGCCTCCCTTATCAACCCGAACAATCACTACTTCTGACTGATTTTGAAGGGATATTAATGCATCTCGTTGAGTTCGTGATAGATTTTGAGTGAAAAATTCCAGTCTAAACTGATCTTCTATTTGTTTTAACTCAAATAACATGCATTTCTGAAATGTAAGGATAGACGGATCCATAGTATCTATTGGCATCCACGTGGATTTAGGGTGAACAATGGAGATGTCTGGACCTGCCGGATGGCTCAAAAAAATTTTTTTAGATGGAGTTTACGAAAAAACCTATATAAGGCTACCCTAGTAGCAAATGGATCGTATTTGGAGGTAGGGATAAAACTGAACCCTAAATTCAAAAGTTGATTCTGTGCTGATGTCAAATTATAAGCAGAAATATTGATAACTACAGATTCTGATTCGAGCGGGCTCTGGTTTTATAATACCATCCTGACCCTTGTGGTTCATTGTACTGTTGCTGGGGCTGAAACTTTACTTGCTGAGCCCTTCTGCCCCGATTGTATAGTCGTCGGCCATCTAAAAAAGGCTGTGATCTCATTAGGGCAATATTTCCAGTGTCAGGTCTTCTTATTTCTTCTCCACTTGAATCACTGTCACTTAAATTACCACTAAATACAGTCTCAGGAGATGTTCTTGCCAATTTATCTTTCTGCATCCAATAGTATATTTGATTATTTGCGTAATCCCGTTCATCCCTTTTGAACTTTTTGATCTTAAATTGTTGAATGGAATCACGTGCAGCCTTAAGCTTAATAGCTAATTCCTGTTGGAATTTGGAATATTCATTCTAAGAAGAATTCTGTTGTAATTGTTCTGACATTTCAATTACTTTATTTTTTAATTCCTGTTCGACTGTTCCAGTTGTTTCCACGATTAATAACATTAGATCTCTACTGCATTTATTAATGATAGCATTCCATTTCTTTATAAATTCCTCATTATAAGTAAAGAGCGAGGGAGCTTTTTGAAGTCTCAAACCTCTTGGAATCATCTGGCAATTGATGTACTGCGCCATTATATCCCCATGCAGTTCAGCTTGTAATAATCGTTTATTTATATTTTCTAATTCAGTCCAGGAAACTCCTCCAGTACTATATCCTCCTTCATCCAAGATAGCTGTTCGCTGAATCAATTTAGCCATCTGGTCTTCAGAGTATCCAAACATTTCCAAATTAGGTGCAGTCACCATAGTCACAGCTGTAGCTAGGTCAATTATCGATAAATCAACTTGAAAGGACCTTACAATATCGATGTGGGGACTTACTTTAAAATATACTTTAATTCCGTCCCAAACATCCACACTTTTACATATTCCACAGTCCTTTTCTTTTAAATTTTTTTCTGAAGAACGGGGATCATCAGAGTAATCAACAGCATTTCCTATTTGGGCACAGTGTCCCATACAATTATGGTGCTGTGTACATCTTCATAGATCTACCCGACATTTTCAACTTTTTTTCATTTGTTTTTACTGTCTTCAACACTCCAAAAAGCATATAGCTTATAGCTTTTAAACTACAATTAGTTGTACTTAACTTGGGCAGCAATAGTACCACCGAGTCAAACCTCTGCCGACATGGCCAGGTTTCGTTTTTCTTCATCAGGGTAGAGGTTTGCTGTGAAAGAAAATACAGTTAGTAAATTGTTGCGATCCTTTCCAACCCCCCCCCCCCCCAAAAAAAAAAAAAAAAAAAATTATTCATTTCCATTAGGACTATAACTCTACCAACTCTTGGTCTGCTCTTGCAAATGCAAAAAAATGGCCGTGGCGTCTGACGCGGACTTAAGTAAGTACATAAGTACATAAGTAATGCCATACTGGGAAAAGACCAAGGGTCCATCGAGCCCAGCATCCTGTCCACGACAGCGGCCAATCCAGGCCAAGGGCACCTGGCAAGCTTCCCATCTTTAAATAGCACACAGCTGATCATGATACTCAATTCCGATAGGGCCATGAATCTCAGGCTACCATCAATCAAATACACGACCACCAATCAATTTCAGTTCAGTCCCCCTGGATGCAAAGTTTGTAAATGAAAAATCCACCATTGTTCTTTATAGTTTAACCGACCAGCATTTTCACCCTCCCATCCCAATTGAACATGGTCAATAATTTGCCAATGAATATCTTCAAGTTGATGTTGGCAATCCACCCAATGTTGTACTAATGGGGCAGTTAATATCTGGTTCTTAATTCTCGACTTGTGTTCATTTAATCGTTGTTTAATAGGGAGACTAGACCGCCCTATATATATCAGCTGACATGGACAGACAATTGCATACACCACATTATGCGTATTGCAATTAGTAGAAGAACGCAAGGAGATTGAATATGTAGATTTCGGAGGTACCCACGTGATTCCTTCTACTGTGCTCATACACCATTGGCAAGAGCCACATTTCACATGCCCTGTAACATTAGAGACTTCAGTGATGTAATCTGCACGTCTATACGTCAACATCTCACCAATTGTTTTCCCACACTTGAAAGCACAAATAGGGTGCTCCTGAAAACATGTGTCAGTTTGTAACATTTTTCAATTCGAATGTATACTGGCGTTTAATCTAGAACTCAAAACAGAATATGGTGTCATTAATGTTAATTTCTCTTCTTCTTGTGCTTGTTTGTATTGCAATAATAGTTCATGTTGGGAATATTTTGCTCGGAAATACGCTTTTTTAATTATGGGGCGAGGGTACCCTCTCTCTAAGAACCGTGTCATTAATTTTGCTACTTGTATTTCAAAAGATACCTGAGTGGAACAAATTCTTTTTAATCTCAAAACCTGGCTTATGGGTAAACTGGCTTTCAAATGGTATGGATGGAAGCTGGAAAAATGCAACAGTGTATAGCGTGTAGTTGGTTTTTGAAACAAAGAGGTCTGTAACTGCCCTTCAGTTCTATATATCCAAACATCCAGAAATTTGATTTCTTCAGTATTCTGATGAAATATAAATTTCAGATTAGACTGAAAAGAATTTAATTTTGCCATAAAGGTTTCCAACTGACTAGTTGTCCCATTCCAGATGAAAAAAAATATAATCTAAGAAGCGTTTCCATATCGTAATATATCAAAAATCCTCAGCAGCATATACAAATCGCTCTTCAATTTTTGCTAAATATAAAGTCGCAATAGAAGGAGCTAGGGAGGCCCCCATCGCTACCCCCTGAATCTGTTCAAAAAATTCATTTTGAAAAAAGAAATAATTCTTTTCTGTGACCAGATGAGCTAGTTGCATCAAAACGTGATTGGGGATCTGTTGAGAAGGGGGCCGTCTATCCAATACTTCCGCTATTATTTGCAAAGCATCCGTCTGAGGAATTATGGTATATAGGGACATCACGTCCACCGTAACCAAAATAGATTGATCCTGCAGAGTCACATTTTGAAGGCATCGTAAAAAATCAGTTGTATCCTGCAGATATGATGGTACTTGAATTGCCGCTGATTTCAAAAAAACATCTAAAAACTTAGACAAGGGCTCCAGAATATATGAGCATCTCTAACATTTAGTGTGCACTTATTTTTAGCATGCACTAACAATGCTAGCACGCCTTTGTAAAAGGACCTCTTGGGATGCAACAGTGAAGTTCAGTGCTATGAATGCATGTTAAGAACAGTGATGAATACTTCCCAACTAAAGCCTCAACAAGTTGCAATCCATATATCCAGAATCTCTACATGGTGCCATGTTTCGCTTACAGTAGCATCTTCAGGAGATTGTAAATTCCAGATGTCGAAAAGATACTGAGTCTGCATAGAAGGTGCTGAGATTGGAGTAGCCAAAGCCACAACTCCACACAACTCATTAACTGTCACCTTCAATATATTTTTAAAGGGTTTATAGAATTTTATTTTAGTCTCTGTAGTGATAGAATTCTATAAATTTGGGTGCAATCCTGAGATGCATACGTAAATTGGTTAATGAGCCAATTAATGGCAATAATTGGGAGCTATCAATTATTGGTTTAATTGGCACCAATTAGGATTTGCATACGTAACTGCCTATGCATGATTCTATAAAGCACTGTACCTAAATTCTCTCACATGCAACTCAAAAGGGGCATGGCCATGGGAGGGGCATGGGCATCTCATGGACGCAGTGCTACAGAATTGGGATTATGTACACCCAACTTGTGTGCCAGGATTTATTGTAGTTGCAGGAATCAGCGCTATGCACTATTCTATAAAGGGTGTTCATCCCAGCGTGTTTTTTGGAGAATAGCATTGAGCTAATCCCAGATCCCAAATTTGCATGCCATTTACTGAATCTAGCCTTAAGTGCATAACATATGTAATCCCCCATTATATGGGGATTACTGATTGATGACAGCTTTTCCCTAGAGTCACTAGATGGGAGCATAGGGATGTCCCTGGGTTGGAGGAAGGTCCAGCCCAAGGGGAGTGGTGTTGAAATAAACTGCAGAGAGAAAGTGGGTCTATGAGTTGATTGATAGAGAGGTGGAGCTGAAGGTGCTAAAGGCTCCAGTGGGAAAGGGGGAAGTGGTCTTTTGTTTCCTGAACCCCCACTGGGACCCTTGAGGGAGAGGGGGGTCCCAAAGTGGCTAAATAAACTCAGGCTAACTAAGGGTAAGTTTCTGCCCCACTAAGGGGCAACTGTGAAGGTGTCAGAGCTGGGGATGGGTAAGGGGAACCCAGCCCAAAGAAGGAACCAGGACAGGGAAGCCTGTTCAAGGCCAGGGTGCATCTCCAGAAGTGTATCGCTGGAAAGAAGACAGCCTAAAGGGTCTGTGCCTGAGGGAAGCAGATTGGAATCAGAGGAGTGCATTAACAGCCTTGGATTATTATCAGTCCCTGGGATGGGTAAAGGACAGGATATATTGTAAATATGTAAATACTACAGCAATCTACCAAAAGATTAAGATGGAGAAACGTGTGGTGGGAGATTCTGGCATACAGTCCTGAATGGACAGGAGGAATTATACTGTGGAGAAGTGGCCTAGTGGTTAGAGCACTGGTCTTGCAATCCAAAAGTGGCCGGTTCATATCCCAGTGCTGCTCCTTGTGATTTTGGGCAAGTCACTTAACCCTCCATTGCCTCAGGTACAAACTTAGATTATGAGCCCTCCTGGGACAGAGAAATATCCAGAGTACCTGAATGTAACTCACCTTGAGCTACTACTGAAAAAGGGAGCTACTACTGAAAAAGGTGTGAGCAAAATCTAAATCAATAAAATAAATACTGTACATATGGAGTTACACTTAAACTGTTTGGCTGAAGTTTGTGTAACTCCTTGCTATATTGAAGACTTGGTTGGGAGGAGTCCAGTATGGAATTAATCATGGTTCCATCTCACACTGAAGGATGTCCTGATTTATGGAGTTTCAGTGAGGGATGGAGCTGATGATTACTATATAAGGAAGGGCAGTGCTGTAACACTTGTCCTTGGTAGCCTGTGTTTAAGAAGTTTATAACCCCTGCAAAGTGACCTGTTGGAATGAAAGAGAGATACCTGCTGAGCCAACCCTGATAGAGGAGCAGGATCAGAGTCATTGCTGTTAATCACCTGAGCCACATAGAGGAGCCGACCTATGGGCTGAGATAGGGGAGTTTCGCCACATACTGGACTCAGGGGTACATAAGTATTGCCATACTGGGAAAGACCAAAGGTCCATCAAGTCCAGCATCCTGTTTCCAACAGTGGCCAATCCTGGTCACAAATACCTGGCAAGATCTCAAAAAAGTACAAAACATTCTATACTGCTTATTCCAGAAACAGTGGATTTTCCCCAAGTCCATTTAATAATGGTCTATGGACTTTTCCTTTAGGAAGCCGTCCAAACCTTTTCTAAACTCCGCTAAACTAACCGCCTTCACCACATTCTCTGGCAACAGATTCCAGAGTTTAATTACATGTTGAGCGAAGAAACATTTTCTTCGATTTGTTTTAAATTTACTACATTGTAGCTTCATCGCATGCCCCCTAGTCCTAGTATTTTTGGAAAGCGTAGACGCTTCACATCTTCCCGTTCCACTCCACTCATTATTTTATAGACTTCTATCATATCTCCCCTCAGCTGCCTTTTCTTCAAGCTGGAGTCCTAGCTGCTTTAGCCTTTCCTCATAGGGTAGTCATCCCATCCCCTTTATCATTTTCGTCGCCCTTCTCTGCACCTTTTCTAATTCCACTGTATCTTTTTTGAGATGCAGCGACCAGAATTGAACACAATATTCGAGATGCGGTCACACCATGGAGCAATACAAAGGCATTATAACATCCTCATTCTTGTTTTCCATTCCTTTCCTAATAATACCTAACATTCTATTTGCTTTCTTAGCCGCAGCAGCACACTGAGCAGAAGGTTTCAACGTATCATCAACGACGACACTGTCGTCAGATGCTGTCTGCCCGTGTCTGGTGATTTTTTCCAGGATAAACCGCTGAAAGACTACCAGAGATTGGAGTGACATGCGGGAATGAGTCCGGCAGTGGTTGGTGAGTCTCCTTGACTTGGATCCCTTCTCAGGGAAAGACTCCAAGAAGACAGACAGGCAAATGTTTGCTATATGGATATTTGATCTTGCAAAAGCCAGATCCTGAGTGGTATGGCTAAACGTGACTGTGGAGAAGGACTCCGGTCCAGACGTTATGGTTTAAACTGTTCCATTTAAATGTGAAGGTGCAAAAAGAAAAACATTTCTTGATTCAGCAAGCGTCAATATGCTGTGACTAATATGAGAATGTGTGTCAAATAAAGGTTGGGTATTAGACCCTATGAAAGAATGTTATAGATTTATGTTTAAGCAATAAAGATAACAGTTTTTAAGTTGAATAAAGTTCAATTGCAAGGAAATCAGATATTGAAACTGTAGATATCATGCTAAAGGATAATAAATATTAATTACTGTTATAAATTGCATAACGTTTAAGATGTACTTGAGGGCAAGCGGTTTCCGACTGGGGGGAGAATGTAACCCCTTTCTATATTGAAGACTTGGTTGGGAGGAGCTAAGTATGGAAATAATCATGGGTCCATCTTACACTGGAAGATGTCCTGATTCGTGGAGTCTCAGTGTGGGGGTGGAGCTGATGATTACTATATAAGGAAGGGCAGTGCTGTAACACTTGTCCTTGGTAGCCTGTGTTTAAGAAGTTTATAACCCCTGCCAAGTGACCCGTTGGAACAAAAGAGGAGTACCTGCTGAGCCAACCCTGATAGAGGAGCAGGATCAGGGTCATTGCAGTTAAACACCTGATCCATATAGAGTAGCCAACCAGCGGGCTGAGATTGGAGAGTCTCACCGCATACCGGGCTCAAGGGTAGGATGCTGTTTGCCCATGTCTGGTGATTTCTTCCAGTGTAAACCCCTGAAAGACTTGGAGAAATAATGCTAGATCTAAATCTCCATTGGTAAGGGTGCTTCATCAGAGAATAGACCAAGAAGGAAAGATTGCACATTCTTGTGAGTTTGTAAAATCGAACCTGTGTTAACATCTTAATTATATGCTGAGGACTTCTATGACAATCGATGCTAAGTTCCAGTTATTAAATAAAGTTCAGTTAATTTCCTTGACTCTCCTGACTGTTGTGTGGTTCCTATGTGAGATCCAGAGGGAACCTGAAGTGAGTAATTTACAACCAGTCTCTCGAACCCCAAGTAACCCAGCTAACAGAGAGAGAGAGAGAGAGAGGAGTGGGTTACATTTCCAAAAGGTTTAGTAAAGTTGAGTTGCAATAAATGAAACCTTTGGAGTACCATGTGGTTTGTCTCTGAAGGAATGCTTGCTCCCAGGACTGGTGAGATTGGATAAAGAAGCCCCACTTAATTTTCCCAAAAGCCTCGGATTTCTATTCTGGACTTTAACCCACTCCCAAACTCAAACTGAGAGAACAATGCTGAATGGAGAGTACAGAGTATGCAAGTGAAAGTAAAAAGTGTCCATGAGACCCGGGTCAATGTGGAATGAGCTGAGCTGGTACTGGAGTTGCTGAGACTAGGGTTACACACAGGAAGAGGAATAGGAGTGAAATGGGCAAGGATATCTTACAGCTACTTCCTTGAAGACCTCTTGCCTAGAGGCCTCCCTGATCTTTTTTACCTCAGTTAATTTAACCACCTCCTTGCCTGAGCTTTGCCACTCTGACTTAGCAGGTGTAAGGTGGCTCACTTTCAGTCTCAGGGCCTGATACATAAAAGTCCCCATAAAACACTGCTTGCTATTTCCACCTCAGTAAAAACTACCGAGGTGGAAATAGAGAGCAATGCACACACACACAAAATAAAAATTGCATGCAAATGAGCTGCTCGCAAAAACAGTGAGCATGTTGGCCAGTCGCTGAGCTGTGCATGTGCAAAACAGCCACTTGCTAAGCCTGGTTGCTCTGCACATACTCAGGACAGTGTTTCATGGCTTTCGTAAACACACACAAGCTGTGTATATGAAAGCCGTTGTAGAGAGAAGAGCAGTGCAAACATCTCTGGAGGGGTTTTGCTATAAAGCTGTTGCACTGCCAGGTATTTGTTCGGGGGGGGGGGGGGGGTCACTACAGCACCTTGGTTTTGGGTGCCATCATGACTCAGCTCCCAGTGATAACTTTTCGAAAGCATTATGAGCAGCACTTGCCAGCTACCAGATATTTTTGCTACTGCCATTTTTTGTCCCTTATCCAGCCATGCTGCACTGGAGGGTTGCGCTGTTGGCATTTTCATTCTGTGGAGATTTTTTGTTTGTTTTCTCCTGCATTCCTATTGTCATGCACCCCCGAAATTCCGGATGAAATTAAAGTGCCTCAGAACAGATGTTGGTAGTCAGGCCAGACTCTGAGTTGCACTTCAGAACTCCGGGAGTGATGCAGAAAAAAACTAACCACGTCTTCCACTCTCAAAAAGTGGAAGAGGAAAAATAAACTAATTTTGGATTTTTTTCCCAATTTGTTCTTGTTGAGAAACA
The DNA here is from genome assembly GCF_901765095.1 of Microcaecilia unicolor. Lineage (NCBI taxonomy): Eukaryota > Metazoa > Chordata > Amphibia > Gymnophiona > Siphonopidae > Microcaecilia > Microcaecilia unicolor. Next base: position 59,008,476 of record NC_044031.1, on the reverse strand, counting down.
CAACACTTCAAGATTTCTTTAAAAATGTTAACTATTTTATTAAAACGATTTTGCTTTTTCTACCTAGTGTATGCAAGAAAACGTTTCACTTTTCATATAACAAAAACCAAAGCTTTGTAACAATAAACTCAATTAATAATTCTATGTTCTTTTTCTGTTACAGGTACTTCTCTCTCAACAAGAGGATCTATCAGATAAGTATTATTCCAAATTTTAATTAGGCTAACATGTAGTATCTGTTTTTATTACTTTACTTATCAATCACAAGGAATTGATACTTTGTGTCAAATTTTCTCTTTCAGGTTTCTTCCACCCAGCACCTTTCCGGATCTCTAAGGTAAGTTTATAATTTCTTTCCCTTTCCCACTATCCTTGTTATCTTTTCTTTATTTAGGATTTCCCTTATGTCCCACACAGTCACTTAGCTTCTGAAGTTCTTCCTCTCTCCAAAATGTGATGCAGACTTTCTTGCGGTGGGGCCCTTGATGATTTTGACGAACTGCAGATCTTCACTCCGAAACTCTTCCTCCTAAACCTATTCTTAATAAATTCAAATATAGGCAAATCCCTATCTTCCTGACTGGCTGGAACAGTTTCTACACTGGGGAAGATTTTTAATAAAGACTGTGGCCCAAGTAAACTACTAAAATCAAAAAAATCAAAAATTCCCTTATCTATTAGACCTACCTCTAATTGAACTTTTATTTTCCCTAAAATTAAGGAGTGTTGGACTGTCTTTCTCCTTCAGCACTTCTCACACCACACTCCAGATATCACCCTGTCTCAACATTCCATCACTCTATTTTTTTTCTCTCCCTTCCCAAATCACCCTTGACTAAAATTCTAACACTAAATTGTATTTCTCCCTGAAAATAAATGTTAACACACACACAGCCCCCTTATTCAAACACCTGTTCATTTGTATACTCTCACCAATGAACACTCCCAAACACTTTCCCCTATACCCAAATTCCTAAACCCTATATAAATTAATGTAATTTTCCCCCCAACACTATCCTTACAATATTACTACACTCCTATATTAATACTCTAACTCCCTTTTTAACTTTAATTTTTTTACATTCAAATCACCTCTTTTGCTCTGACCACACACAACACTTCCTTCCACCTTGACTATCCAAACCACTCTGCCAACTGCCAGTCACCATTAACTAGGAGACCAGCTCTGAGCTTGGGGTTCTAAACCCGACCAACCAATCCCAAGTCCTTCTCAACACTCTGAGCTCTCCTGCTGACAAGCGGAATGTTGAGCAGCACTGCTGGATCTCCATTTTAATTGAAAAATTCCCATAGGAATCAATGGGAAATTCTTCAATTAACCTAAAAAACCCTTAAACTTTTAATAAATTTCCCCAAATTTCCCATGCTAATTAAACTTTCCGCCCTCTATTAAACCATATTTTTAAAATTTAAAAATCCCAACATTTAACCTAACAAAAATCCCCGTAAAAATTCCCAAAAAATTTAAAATCCTTCTCAAAAATTCCAATAACTTCCCCGGGACACACTACGTCGAATTCAGCCCCCTAACTCTTAATTAACCCCTTCAAAACCACTTCCCACCAAAACACCCCCTCAAAATATTAAAATCACAAAACTGACCCTCCCAGAAAAATCCACAAAAAATTCCTGATCCCAAATATGAAAACCCCATCTAAATCTGATGAACCTTTGATTTTTTAAAAAAAATAAAAAACCCTATTTCTACAATTTAAAAATAAATAAATTAAAGTTTTGGGTCACAAGACCCCTTACCTCGTTCCTGATTTTCACCATACATGTCGCCTTCCGTTGGTTCCGGTCCCCAACGTCCTGGAGCCAAAACGGAGGTAAAAAGAAAAATCCTCCGAAGCCGGCCCAAAATTTAGGCCCCAGCTTCGGCCTAAATGAAAAAAAACGCGTCCCCGATATGTGCATGAGGCGCGCCGCCTCATGCACACACCCCCTCGTTTCCCTCACGCCGGCCATCTTCTTTCTTCCTCCCAGCAGGACACATGCCTGTTTCTCTCCTGCCAGGAGCCTGCCGGGAGCGCTGCCTTCAACCGAACGGGCCCGAAATTGCCCAAACAGCGTCACCTGCTCCCGTAGCACTGCCTACTGCAGTGCTTCTCTTCAGCACCTCTCAGATGCTCCCTTCAGGCCCGGGACATGCCCAAACATCCCAGGCCACCGAAAATTTCATCGCTACCCCCCAGCCCTGGCCCCGAACAGCCCAACAGACCCATCTCTCTTCTATCGCACCCGGAAATCCTCCACCAACCTCGGACCCACAAAAACATCCATGCTGCTCCCAGCAGCACATCTCCCGGCCCCAGGTAAGTTTTTTTTTTCCATATTATCTTTTAACCCTATATTACATTATTGCGATTCGATATATATCCAGGGGCCACCACCGGCTGCTCCAGATCTCCTGTAATATTTCTCCCACAAAAGGTAGGCAGTCCTTTTCTTGCACTAATTATAAATGACTGTGCATCCCAAGGAATGCACATTTAAATACTAATCCGCTCCTTTGCATGCATTTGCGAGTGATTCCATGGACGGAAAAGAGGCCGCAGAACCCCTTTGTGCATCGCCCCGCTGAATACCATGCTTGCAAAACTATCTGGAGCTGGTTAAAACCGCATGGTGCTGGCCCAGCAAGTTTTGTGCATTGGGTGCTCAATGAAGGAATGATCCTATGGGAACCTGGCCATGTACCATCCACTCCCTCACACTGCCACCCACAACAGTGCTGGTATTCTGTACATTTACATCTGCAGTGATACATAAGTGAGGGCACCCAGTTATAGAATTTCCTTTTAACTGCTCTGCATTATCTTATAAGGGGAGCAGAGGGAGTTGTATATCATAAAAGCCATGAAAAGGTGCAAACCATACATATTTCTAGATTTATTTTGCTTTTCTTGAGCTGGGAGCAGATCTGGAATTGCAAGACAGCATTTTTTCTGATAACTACTTTCTAAGGCTGTAGAAATTTGTAGTTTGACATTTGACCTATGCTAACTTGTGATAAGTTGCTGGTCAGCAACAAAGAGCCAGAGACTCCTGTGACTAAGGACGCCTGCTGTATCCAGATAAACAATCAGAAGGAGAAGTGAGTGGGTGGGGGTAAAACTATATCCATAGCAAGAGGGTGGAGGGGGCTAGTTTGATGACTGTGCATACCAAGGACATAGGTCTACCCATATCAAATGAAAACTTATGCTTATATGCATGACAGGCCCTAACTGCCAATATAATAAGGGAATGAATGATAGGACATAATTCATAACAGGAAACAGAATATTCTGGAAAGATGCATATTCATTAGGAAGGAAGGGTAATTATAATTAAGATAATGAAAAAAGGAGGAAAAAAGTATTTAAGAGGAAACAGAACTGAAGATGGAGAGCCTCAGTGTGTCCATTAGGAGGTGGACATATTGATAGCTCCCAGGGAAAACTCTGTTTTTATTTGCTACATATTATACTGTATTGGGAGTTTATTTGTTACTATTTCAATAATTACTGATTGGTTTCTTTGACAATTTGAATAAACATTTATGATGTCTAATACTTATTTAGTAGCCAGAGTTTTTCTTGCCTGGAATTCTGCCTGGGGGAGAAAAGATTTACTCCTCCAGAAGGTTACTTCTGTCTCAGAGGCAAGACAGAAAGTGATCATTGTGCAGGTCATGGAAAACTGGGTTGGTAGTAATCTTACCATTCTACTTGTTATTTTGCCTTTGCTATCCCTGTTCTGTCGATTACTTGGCGTTCTTTTTCAGGTTTTCTACCTATTAAGTTGAAAACCTTTGATGCATATTCTGCAAAGGACAATATAGCAAATAGAAATACACAGAAGCAAAACCAAATTACATTAAGAGCATCCGCATTGCCTGCAATGCAGTTAACACTGTAAATTTATTGTCTCTGGATTAACTAAACAGGAAGATGATGTGCACGCCCTTAACAGTTAACAAAGAGGCTTTGCTGGTGCCGCATAGAAATTTTGGCTACTAACTGCAACGTTTTAACAGGCTTTCGTATAAGGGCTCTTAAATATAAGTCCTACATCCAGATATCCAAAAGGAAACAATATTACCTCAAATGAAAAATCATGAAATATCCATCGGATATAAACCTCCACACTTCTCCTTTTCAAAGAGCAGTCAATTCAATCCTTCAGTGGCAAATCAGAGCCCATCAAATGAAGTCTGTCTCTTTGCTGATTTCGTGTCACAAAAATCAGAGAATTGTTCATGTTCATTAAATATATAACCTCTGCTGATAAATTATTTTACAGAGCTATTTTAAAGAATAATAAACAGACCCCAAAACCAAAAGCTTATTCCTTCACCCCGAGCTTCTCATATAACATCCAGAAAAATCCTGAATACTTGTCCTAAAAACTTCTTATCCCATCTGTGAGATCCTGGGTGAGGGTTATGAGGTGGCCCTGTCAGTAACACAGCCGAACAAGATCATAAACATGAAATAAGTGCTTTGGGGGGGGGGGGTGTCCATGGGGGTGTTCAGTGGGAGTACAACAGACGGAGGAGTGATGTTAGACTTGGTTGTAGTGCTGGTGGGAGACACTTGGAGTTGATGAGAGATGCTGGACATGGTGGTGGTGGTGGGGTGTCTTGAGGGGAGCAGGAGAGATGCTGGATCTGTGGGGGAGGGGTATCTAACAGGGAGAAGAAGAGATGCTGGACCTGATAGTGGTGATGGTGATAGTGGGGTATCTGGAAGGAACAAGTGATTCTGGATCTGGTGGGAAAGGAGAGGGAAGGAAAGATTGATAGCATAAACCTTAGTGAATGGGAGCATTTGAGAGAGACAACAGATTGGTAGGAATGGATGGCATTGGCACACATCGGTCAGTGTCATGGCCCTGTTTGAGGAGATATTTGTGAGCTCTCCTTCATTCCTTTTGAATCCAAAGTAACCCCCAGCTGAAACATTAGCAAAGACCACTGCTTCACCAGTAAAGCTCTTACGTTTACCAAATTTTCCATTCTCTGGCGCTTTCCACAACATACAGTATCACTGTCATGAATAGAATGGTCCAGTTTACTTTCACTTGCTCATTCTATCTTTTCCTGAGGGTATGAAATGTACTTAGTGAGCTGCATTTTCATTGCCTAATTTCATACCCTCATGAAAAGATGGAATGCACACTGATGAAGCTGATTTTCTACGGCATTGCTGGCATTCCTACTGTAATGAGAGCAAAAGACTGCATCCATATAGAATTCATGCCTCCAGCATTAAAGAACCAGAAGGAATTTTAATTCCTGAATATTTTCTGTTCATGTGTGATGCCAAGATGAGTCTGTTGCAAAGATTCTTATGTCTTCTCCCATTGAGCAATAGACAGTAATATTTTGAAAGAGTAATTTTATAACTGCCTACATTAGCAAAAGGTATGCGCAGACGTTGTCAGATTTTCAGTGGGAAAAGATGTATCTCTTTTCACTTTGAAAATGATTCCAGGAACACAATACACAGACATTCACACTTGCTCTTTGGTGCGCACAATTTTAGGGGGTAAAATAAAGCAACATAATACTTTTGAATTCTCAAAAGCAAGCATAAATGAAAATCTTGCCCAAAGTTATTGATTCATTTATTTGCTTTTTAGCCCATTCTCCTGACAGTGCACAGAATGGGTTACAAAATAACAAACATAAACAAATTACCTACAGGTAAAAGAATGCCTCTTTAAATAGCAGGTAAAGTTACCTGCATACAATCCATACATGTGTAAGCTTTTCAACCTATAGAATGGACAATATTAAAACCTATTTTCATGGGGAAAAAAAGACTGCTTTACCCAACATCCTTTCCCTCCTTCTGCTCTCATCTTTCTCTCTGCCTTCCACAGCCCTCTCTGCCCTCCTTGTCTTCTCCCCACCCCCAGCAAGACCTCTGCCTTGTCCTCCCCAGTTCTCTCTCCCTCCCAGCAAGCAGCTCAGTTCTCTTTCTCCAAGAGCTCTCTCTCTCTCTCTCTTTCATCTGCTCAACGTTCTCCTTCTCTATCCCAGAAACAGACCCCCAGTTTGTACTCTCCCCTTCTCCACGGCATAACATGCCAGTGTGCTCTCTTTCTGCCCTACCCCCCCCCCCTTCCAGGCACATCTCCCTCCAACTTGCTTTGACCCACCCAACACCAGTGGAGGAGTAGCCTAGTGTTTAGTGTAGTGGACTTTGATCCTGTGGAATTAGGTTTGATTCCCACTACAGCTCCTTGTGACTCTGGGCAGTCACTTAACCTTTCATTGCCCCAGATAAAAATAAGTACCTGTATATACTATCTAAAGTGCTTTGAATGTAGTTGCAAAAACCACAGAAAGACAGTATATCAAGCCCCGTTCCCTTCCCCTCACTCTCTCAACTTCCCTCAAGCACATACCATCTGCTCTTTCTGTTTCCCTGGGCACAATACCAATTTGTATTTCTTTCACCCCATCCTGGCCCCTGACATACAATACCATTTTTCATTGCTCCATGGAACTGATCACCCACCAAGAGGAGGAAAGTGGTAGCAGGTTAGGCTACATCTTTCTTCTCTGTCACCTGAAGTTAGATTGTCAGTCTGGACCATGCAGCTGTATGATAGCACGTATTTGATTCTGGGTAGCAGAGAAGGAGGACTCAGTCCATCATTTAGCAGCTCTGATTCTCCACTCGGTGCATTATTTTGAAAAATGGTATTCTGTGCCAGAAGGTGGGGCAAGACTGAACCATGCCATTGCAGCTGCCTTTGCAGATTTTTGTGCAAGTGCGGAATTCTGCACAGGAAGGCAATGTTGCACAAGCTGTGCAGTGCAAAAGTGCACAGAAATTCCCCAGAGTAATATATATTTTATATCACAAGCCAAGATAAAATGAACAGATATATGTTTTCATTTTCTATACAACTATTTTTTTAAAGGATGAGCAATTACTGCAAACTCCAGTGCAGACTGCTCAAGAAATCAAAGTTGGCACTGAAGAGGTGAACCATATATTTCTCCCCAGCAAAGAACCATTTTCCCAGGAAGAGCAGTTGCATCAGAACTTCTGCTCCTCCTTCAATAGCTTCCCAGAATCTGGTAATGAGCTAAAAGGCACACTAGATCCCTCTGTACAGAAAGGTACAAAAAGATAGCAGGTCTCATTCACTGGAAACATAAACACCAGCCTTTTGTAGAAAGAGTGTTTCAGAGTTAGAAATAAAGACACACTACTATTGGCCTTGACTATGGCCCTGGACGATAAGGAAACAGATAAAAAGGCTGAATCATCTATTGATGTGAATATTTCTGCTATCTTGGAGCAATCTATTTCACAAGCTACAGAGAGGGCCACATTGCTTGTCTCCTTTGTCTTTGAGCAGGATATGAATGTGGTTTTAAGACTCTATTTTAAGCATTCTAGATTTCCTTTTGGTGGACAGAAGATCTGGATATATCTTGATGTTGCAAAGACTACTCATGAATGTAGAAAGGTGTTTTTATCTATGAGATAAGAGACTTTGAATATGTTGGAATAATGTATTGTGTTTTTACATGCATTGTCTGTCAGCAATGTTTTTTTTTTTTTCTCTCTGTGATTACTCTGTGACCTCTGATGTGAATTGCCTAGAGAGGTCACACCCATGCAACTTCCTGTGGGGTGATTAGGAACAGCACATGGAGCTCTAAAGGTCTCTCTCCTAACCAGTGTTGCCAGGTGGGCGGTTTTACCGCCCAATTGGGCGGTTTTCCGCGAACCGCCGCAGGAAATTTTTGCCCACGGCGGGTTGCGGTTTTTTGGGCTGTTTTTGGGCTTCAGGGCGGTTTTTTTCGGCCGCGGGGGGGCGGGGTTAGTGACGTTTTTGGGCGGGGTTAGTGACGTTTTGGGCGGGGTTAGTGACGTGGGAGGCGGGGCCGATGACGTAGGAGGCGGGGCCGATGACGGGGAGGCGGGGCCGGTGACGTGGGAGGCGGGGCCGATGACGGGGAGGCGGGGCCGGTGACGTGGGAGGCGGGGCCGGTGACGGCGGGGGCGGGGGTGATGACGCGGGAGTGGGGGTGTCAGGGGCGGGGTTTGTGTTTGGGCGGGTTTTGGGCTGTTTTTTGGGCTGGATTGGGCTGGAAAAAATTTTTCCACCTGGCAACCCTGCTCCTAACCTGAGGATCTATGGTGTGAGCATCCATTACCATCTAAGCACATGGAAAGAGCTGATAATCCAAATGTATTGTATTATGTTATATAAGCCTGCCTGAATATCAAACTAACTAAAACTGTGAGTAAACAGATGTTTTGTTAATTCAACTTTAAAGTGACTCAGCAGTGAATTATTCTGGGGTGTATGTGAGAGAGATGAAGAAAAGAAATTAACATTTCTAAAGCTGAAGCTGTGTGTATAAAAATCTGCTAATTATTTACTACAAATAATCCAACAAAAGGGTTATGGGCCCAGCCCAGGAATTGAAAAAGGAAGAAGAGAAATATTACCAGGCAGTGAAAAAGCCAAATTTTTCTCTTAAGTTTTAAAAGAAAGATTCAGTCTGTCTCTCTCTCTCCCCCCCCCCCCCCCCCCCCCACACACCAAACAGAAGGCAAGGCTAAGCAATGGCTGAGGGAGGAAATTCACCATTTTTCCACTCTCTCAAGGTGCCTAAATTAACTGAATATAATTATCTGCAATGGGAGCTAAGATTCAGATGTCTCCTTCAAGCAAAGAAATTAAGTATATGTTTAGACCAAAACAGAACAGCTGAAAATATGGCTGAATGGGACAATGCAAACTATTATGTGAAGTGCATGTTTTTTGAAGCTCTCTCAGAGAAACAAGCCATATTGGTGGAGGCAAAAGATACAGCAAAGGAAATTTTAGATAAACTGAGAACTATGTATGCAACTACATATGCAAAACAGCAACCAATTTGGTTGGCAGAGTTGAATGAAACCAAATTAAGGGATAAAAGTAAGTGTAATGATCACATTATGCATCTTATGTCTTCATTTCAAAAGTTAGAACTTTCTGGAATTCCCATGTGTGATGCATTGAAAAGAGCATTTCTTTTTACCTCACTATCAAAGAAGTTTGATGTTTTTAGGTCTGTAAATGAAGCCATTGAAGGGCAATCTTTTGAACAGGCAGCATCAAAACTTAGGCAGGAATGCATAATTAATGATTTTGAGGAGATGTGTTCTCAAAGACAGTCAGAGAGAAATGAAACAAATTTCTTGGCAAAGAATAGAGGAAGGCGGAGCTATGGGAAAACTCCACCCAAGGGCAAGCTGATTTGCTATTCATGTGGAAAGGAGGGACATGTATCTAAATGGTGTAAGGAAACACAAAACACCCCCTCTAGCTCACCTAAGCCAATGGAACAAAAGAATTTTCCAAGCAGGAAATGTACAACGGACAATGATAAACATAAGAGCTTTCTAATGGCAGAAAAATCTTTGACTATGGTAAATAATAATTCAAATGAAAGTACTTGGATTTTGGATTCGGGGAGCACATGCCATTTAACCAATTGTAAGGATTTCTTTCAGGAAATGTGTCCAGAAGAAGGTGTTCTTCATACTGCAAACGCAGGGACTACTAAGATCCAAGCAAAAGGCATTGGATTCTTAAAATGCAAAGTGTCTAATGAAGTTAAAGAAATTCCTGTAAGTGATGTCTTGTATATTTCCCAAGCAGTTTGCAATATGCTTAGTGTATCTACATTAGATAAGAAGGGATTTGTGATTCATTTTGAAAACAGTAAGTGCACAATCTCTAAAAATGATGAAGTGTATGCTGAAGCTTTTATGCATAATGATATTTATAAACTGAGCATTTCAGGTGAAGCCTCACATATGGTGCAAGTAAGGAAGAATGATGGTAAATGTAGTCTGGAAATCTGCCTGGGACATCGTGATTTTAAGGTGATCCAGGATCTTCACAGTAAGCAACTTGCCACAGGCATTCAAATAAGTGCAGATACTGGTAAAATGGAGAAATGCATAGACTGTGTTACTCAAAAAGGTGTGAGACCCTCATTTCCTGCATGCACAGGAAATAGGAGTAATAAAGTACTGGACTTAATACACAGTGACTTATGTGGACCATTTAATATCCCATCATTGGGAAATAACAGATTTGTGCTAATATTCTTGGATGATTTCTCTAGATACTGTGTGGCCTATTTGCTGAAAGAAAAAAGTCAAGTCACAGACATGCTGAAGAAATACGTAGCCATGGTGAGAAATAAATTTGAAAGAAAACCAAAGGTTCTTCAGACCGACAATGGTGGTGAGTTCACTTCACAAAGCATGCGCACATTTCTAGAACAAGAAGGCATTCAGCATATCACAACAGTAGCTTATACACCAGAGCAAAATTCTGTTGCAGAGAGAAAATTTAGGTCACTTGTGGAAATGACCAGATGTATGCTGTCAGATAGCAATCTCCCTAAAAGACTATGGGGGGAAGCCATTCTCACAGCAGTGTACCTACAAAACAGAATGCCAACTAAAGGCGCTGAGCGCACACCACATGAGACATGGCATGGTAGGAAGCCAAACCTGTCACACATAAGAACATTTGGAAGTACAGCATATGCTCATGTACCAAAGCAAAGAAGGCATAAGCTGGATTCCACAACAGAAAGGGGCATTTTAGTTGGCTATGCTCCAGGACACAAAGGATATAGAATTTTGAATCTGAAAACTGGCATTGTTGGCATAAGACATGTTACATATTTTGATGAAAACAAAAGGGTTGATAAAGGCTGGATTATCCCAGATGAGCCTTATCATCCAGAATATGAAACTAGAACCATAATAGACATGCCAGTGTATATAAATGCCATACCAAGGCAGATGTCTGAAAGCAACTCATCTGTATCTAATGAGGAACAGGCAGAGGAAGCAGACACAGAAAGGATCATTGAAGAAGACAGTACAGTTGGAGAAGGGGAATCAATTGGAGAAGGACTCTCAGATTTAGAGGATGCGGAAAGGTCGGACCAACCTGTTGTCAGACGCTCATCCAGGGAAAACAAAGGTGTTCCACCCCCAAGTCTGTCTTACCTAACAAAGTCAGCAGAAGCTCAAGAGCCCTTAACATGGGATGAGATTGAGAAAATGCCAGCAGAAGAAGCTGATGAATGGCGTAAAGCTGCACAAGAAGAAATTGATGCATTGCATAAAAATAAAACTTGGATTCTTACAAAATTACCTCCTGGCAAGAAAGCTATAGGATGCAAATGGGTATTCAAGTTAAAAAGGAATGCACAAGGAAAAGTGGAAAGGTATAAAGCCAGATTAGTCGCAAAGGGATATCTTCAAAAATATGGAGAAGATTTTGATGAAGTGTTTGCACCTGTAGTGAAACACACGACAATTAGAACACTTCTGAGCATTGCAGTCTCAAAAGGCATGCAAGTCAACCACATTGATGTAAAAACAGCATTTCTTCATGGAGATATAACTGAAGACTTGTACATGGAACAGCCAACAGGTTTCATAAATACAAAACAAAGACAGCTAGTGTGTAAATTAAACAAAGGTCTTTATGGATTAAAGCAAAGTGCAAAATGTTGGAATGACAAATTGCATGAAATATTGACAAATTTAGGATTTAAGCAAGGTGAAGCAGATAAATGCTTGTACACTAGGTGCAGAAATGGACAATATGCATACATTTTAGCTTTTGTTGATGATCTGCTCATTGCAAGCGAAAGTGAGCAAGAGTACAAGGACATTGTAAAATATTTAAACCTGAATGTTGAGATAAAAGAACTTGGTAATGTGTCATACTATCTTGGTATAGAAATTGAGAAACAAAATGATGGTTCTTATCTTCTAAGCCAGAAGCAGAAAATAAATGAGCTTATTGAAAGTTTAGGTATGCAAGATGCCCAAGTTGTAAGCACTCCCATGATCACTGATTTTCTGAAGGATGAAACAGTAAGAGAACCTTTACCAGATAACATCCAATATAGATTAGCCATAGGTAAGCTTTTATATCTGACTACCACATACAGGGCTGATATAGCAAATGCAGTAGGAATTTTGAGCAGAAGGGTCAGCTCACCTACCAAATCAGATTGGACTGCAGTTAAAAGGATGGTAAGGTATTTAAAAGGTACCATTGATTGTAAATTAAAGATTTCAGCCAATAGTAACCCAAAACTAATATGTTACTGTGATTCAGATTGGGCAGGGGATCATTCTGATTATAAATCCACAAGTGGATATGTGTTTATGTATGGAAATGTACAAATTTCTTGGGCCAGTCATAACAAAGTATTGTGAGTCTGTCTTCTACAGAAGCTGAATATGTGGCTGTATCAGAAGCATGCAGAGAACTGATGTGGATTGAAAAACTTTTGCTGGATTTTGGAATAGATGAACAGAGACCAATCCAGATAATGGAAGATAATCAGAGCTGCATCAGACTGTCACAGAATGACAAGGTTCAGTCACGCACCAAGCACATCGCAACGAAATATCACAACGTGCGAGAGCTGGCGAAAGAAGGGGTCATCAGTCTAAACTATTGTCACACCAGTGAGATGACAGCTGACATCATGACCAAACCGTTACCCAGAGAACGTTTTGAGAATCTGCGAATAAAGCTTGGACGTTGTATGAATTAATAATTGCATGACAGTTATGCATGAGAAGGGGTTTGTTGGAATAATGTATTGTGTTTTACATGCATTGTCTGTCAGCAATGTTTTTTTTTTTTTTCTCTCTGTGATTACTCTGTGACCTCTGATGTGAATTGCCTAGAGAGGTCACACCCATGCAACTTCCTGTGGGGTGATTAGGAACAGCACATGGAGCTCTAAAGGTCTCTCTCCTAACCTGAGGATCTATGGTGTGAGCATCCATTACCATCTAAGCACATGGAAAGAGCTGATAATCCAAATGTATTGTATTATGTTATATAAGCCTGCCTGAATATCAAACTAACTAAAACTGTGAGTAAACAGATGTTTTGTTAATTCAACTTTAAAGTGACTCAGCAGTGAATTATTCTGGGGTGTATGTGAGAGAGATGAAGAAAAGAAATTAACATTTCTAAAGCTGAAGCTGTGTGTATAAAAATCTGCTAATTATTTACTACAAATAATCCAACAGAATATTGGGGCTTCTTTCTTGCTGACATATCCCTGCAAATGCCTGGTCAGGTTTGGAAATGTCTAAGTTACACGTTTTATATCCCTGAACAGTTAAAGGCTTTTCCTAATTTGAAAAAGTTGGTTTGATATTAAGTTGGACATATTAGTGTAATTGAGTGGGTTCCCTCTTGCAGATATGTCATATTTTGACTTTAAAACTTACCTTGTGTCATAGTTTATCTGATACACTAAGGACTTCAGTAGATTGCTGGCTATTGGCAGAAATGTCTTCATTCTCCTTAATATCAGGCACTGCACTGAGCTGCTATCCATGCCCTCTGCTGGTGTTTTCCCCCAGATTTCCATGAGTCTTCACCATCCCATTTTGCTTTCTTGTATAGTTCTTCACTATCTTCACAGAATATTCCGATTTGCTAGTGGGCTTATTTCTGGCACAGTTGACACAGGTCTTGACATAGTTTTACACGTCATGAGACATTTGAGGCCACCAATAGTGATGCACCACTAAGGTTCCCATAAGCTGTTGAAGTCAAGTCTGTTGTTGCTGGACCACCTGGGTGAGGTAACATAGTAACACTAGTAAAAGAGGCCCGTTTCTGAGCAAATGAAACGGGCGCTAGCAAGGTTTTCGTCGCCAACACCCCCCCCTTCCCTCCCTGGCCAACCCCTTCGTTGTTCTGCCATTGCTCCGCCCCCAACGTCATGACGTTTGACGCGAGGGCAGGGCCCAGAGCGATTTCCCCCCCCCCCCCGCCTCCCTGCTTCCCTCCCTGCCAACCCCTTTGTTGTTCTGCCATTGCTCCGCCCTCGAGGGCGGGGCCCGGAATGATTTTGGTGGCTTCACCACCACGAACCTTCAAACCTTTTGAAGGAAGTCAGGGCTGGCTTCACTGACGTCAGTGTCCTCAGAACGTTGAAGGTGAGTTTTATTATAGTAGATAGTAGATGACGGCAGAAAAAAGACCTGCACGGTCCATCCAGTCTGCCCAACAAGATAACTCATATTTGCTACTTTTTGTGTATACCCTACTTTGATTTGTACCTGTGCTCTTCAGGGCACAGACCGTATAGTCTGCCCAGCGCTATCCCCGCCTCCAACCACCAGCCCCGCCTCCCAACCACCGGCTCTGGCACAGACCGTATAAGTCTGCCCAGCACTATCCTCGCCTCCCAACCACCAGCCCTGCCTCCCAACCACCGGCTCTGGCACAGACCGTATAAGTCTGCCCAGCACTATCCTCGCCTCCCAACCACCAGCCCCGCCTCCCAACCACCGGCTCTGGCACAGACCGTATAAGTCTGCCCAGCACTATCCCCGCCTCCCAACTACCAGCCCCGCCTTCCGATCTTGACTATGCTCCTGAAGATCCATTCCTTCGGCACAGGATTCCTTTATGCTTATCCCACGCATGTTTGAATTCCGTTACCGTTTTCATTTCCACCACCTCCCGCGGGAGGGCATTCCAAGCATCCACTACTCTCTCCGTGAAAAAATACTTCCTGACATTTTTCTTGAGTCTGCCCCCCTTCAATCTCATTTCATGTCCTCTCGTTCTACCATCTTCCCATCTCCGGGAAAGGTTCATTTGCAGATTAATACCTTTCAAATATTTGAACGTCTGTATCATATCACCCCTGTTTCTTCTTTCCTCCAGAGTATACACGTTTAGTTCAGCAAATCTCTCCTCATACGTCTTGTAACGCAAATCCCATACCATTCTCGTAGCTTTTCTTTGCACCGCTTCAATTCTTTTACATCCTTAACAAGACACGGCCTCCAAAACTGAACACAATACTCCAGGTGGGGCCTCACCAACGACTTATACAGGGGCATCAACACCCCCTTTCTTCTGCTGGTCACACCTCTCCCTATACAGCCTAACAACCTTCTAGCTACGGCCACCGCCTTGTCACACTGTTTCGTCGCCTTCAAATCCTCAGATACTATCACCCCAAGATCCCTCTCTCCGCCCGTACCTATCAGACTCTCCCTGCCTAACACATACATCTCCCGTGGATTTCTATTCCCTAAGTGCATCACTTTGCATTTTTTTGCATTGAATTTTAATTGCCAAACCTTAGACCATTCTTCTAGCTTCCTCAGATCCTTTTTCATGTTTTCCACTCCCTCCCGGGTGTCCACTCTGTTACAGATCTTAGTATTATCCGCAATTAGGCAAACTTTACCTTCAGCAACCCTTCAGCAATGTCACTCACAAATATATTAAACAGAATCGGCCCCAGCACCGATCCCTGATGCACTCCACTACTCACCTTTCCCTCCTCCGAGCGAATTCCATTTACCACCACCCTCTGGCGTCTGTCCGTCAACCAGTTACTAATCCAGTTCACCAGTTCAGGTCCTATCTTCAGCCCCTCCAGTTTATTTAAGAGCCTCCTGTGGGGAACCGTGTCAAAAGCTTTGCTGAAATCTAAGTAGATTACGTCCATAGCTCGTCCCTGATTCAATTCTCCTGTCACCCAATCAAAGAACTCAATGAGATTCGTTTGACACGATTTCCTGTAGAAACTGGACAGGTGGTTTGTCAGTCGAGTTCATCGCCTTGGCAAACTGTCACAATTTGAGGAAAGTGAGCCCTTGGGCCACAGTTGCTCCACCTGTGCAATGCAAGTGCAGCACATGTCCCCACTGATGACTGCTGACACAGTTGCTTGACAAAGTCCAGGACAGGCAGGACAATCAGCCAAGGCTGCACTGGTATGTCATGTGACATCATTTCTGTTGTCTGCTCACATACATATTCATTGCAGGTGGAACAATTGCTCACAAAGTCTTTAATCTCACTTTGCATGTTAGGATAGTGAAGGGTATCACAGGTCTCCTGTAAATAAACAGGTTCCTATGATCAGCAGTTATGGTGAAAGGATGTGAAGCCCCCTCTAGTAAATGTCTCCACTCTTCCAGGGCCAGTTTAATGGCTAGGAGTTCATGGTCTCCGATAGTGTAGTTCAGTTCAGCTGTGGAAAACTTCTCTGAAAAGAAGGAACAGAGCAACAGTTTCCCACTGGAATAGGTCTGGAAAGAATGGCCCTAGCATCCACGGAGTAGGCATCCACTTCCACAAAGAAGGGGTGTGAGATATCCAGACATTGAATCACGAGGGAAAGCTTCCTTAATGTAACCCAGTGGGTTTTATTTATTTATTTATTTATTTTAATTTTTACCTAGGGTCCGGGGAAGGCTCCGGCCTTCCAGTAATTGTTGGTGACCAGTGTCAAGATGATATTTCCCCAAGAACTAGGGAAGTATCCCTTTTGTAATTCTTGATTCAACTAATCTTTCAAATTATTAAAAATAATAGAGCTGCAGCCTTCATCAAATAAGTAGGGCAAGAATCCAAAACACAAAAGAACTTCTGGTGGTGTAGGACAAGGAAAAACAGACCAAATTCTATCGGCTAGAATCTCATCTATCACTAAGGAAGGACTATCCAAATGCAGCTTAGAACTCAATTGCTCTCTAAGCAGCTCTATTTTTCTTCTGAAATAAGCTAACTTCTCTGCAGAGGATACCAGATCTGAAGGATTTGTTAGATCCTCTTAGTCAAATTATGCACTATAGTGAGTGCCTGTTTTATACCAGTTTTATCTGTCCCTATTAACTTATTGTAATACTCCTTTTTCTTAAGAGATATTTGCAGTTTATAAAACTTAATCAAATTTCTTCATTTAATTTTAGCTTCTGGTGTATTCATTTTTCTTCACTGTTTTTACAGTTTGCTACAATTTTGCTTAAGCTGTAAGAGTTGCTTAACAAACCATTTAGATGGGTTTCTATTTCTTTTACTTTTTCTTAGTAGTGGTACTATTTTATCCAATAATTCAGTAGAAACTGAATTCCAATTATCAATCAAATCTTCTCCCTTTGCTTCCTCATGTCCCAATTTATCATCCATTCTATTCCAAAAATTAGTGGGATCTAATCTACTCCTTATTTTAAGTTATTTAGGTTGCTGTTTCTACCCCTAATTATCCTCCCAGAAAATAGTGTCTAAAAGATACTGCTCAGACCAAGAAATTTGTCATCAATTAGTAGACTGAACCGACACATTATTTGACCTATGGTTTGAGAAAGCTTTTCGTGTGTTGTTGGATCATTAAGACATGACGTTCTAGGCATCTAAACATTCTAATAGCAAACTAATTTTACCATTCAATCTGTTTTCCAAGTGCAAATTAAAATCACCAAAAACTAATACATGATCATAATTTACAATAATATTTCCCACAAATTCATAAAAGCTGTCTTGTACTCTACACCATTTGGTAGGAGGACAATAGACTAAAATACAACACAAAGAATCAATAAAAACATCATCTCTAATCTCTATGCCACAATCTCCAAATGGGGAGATTTC
Source organism: Microcaecilia unicolor (assembly GCF_901765095.1). NCBI lineage: Eukaryota > Metazoa > Chordata > Amphibia > Gymnophiona > Siphonopidae > Microcaecilia > Microcaecilia unicolor. The sequence goes on along the minus strand of NC_044031.1, from coordinate 58,990,977 downwards.
TATAAATAACTGCCAGGTCCCCACCATGCTTATCCAACCTTGGCAGATGTAGAATGCAAAATCCTGGTGGAGGTAATTCTCTAAGGGCCCTTTTACTAAGCTGCAGTAAAAGGAGCCCTGCACTAGTCAGTTAGATGCCATTTTTGGTGCATGCCAGGGCCTCTTTCACCGCAGTAGGTGAAAATAACCAAAAATGAAATGGCTGTGCGGTAAGTTCACACTTGTTGCATGGTCATTTTGGTGAGGGGGAGTTCTTACCGCCACCCATTGAGGGGCGGTAAGGGCTCCCGCACTTACCCAATGGTACCCGGGCAATGCACAACGCTGCTCATGTACCGCCAGGGAAATCCCTGTGGAAATATTTTTTCAACATTTCTGCTAGCGCCAAAAATGGTGCACGCTGGGGGTGGAACTACCACTGGCACCTGAATTGGGCCGGCAGTAGTTCTGGATTGCCACATGGCAACCCTTTAGTAAAAGGGTCCCTAATTTATAGGATCATCTGCATTCGTTACCCAGGTTTCTGCAATAAATAAGAAACCTGTGGTTATCTTGAAGTAAATTTCTAACTATTTTCTTTTTTAATGACCTTGCATTAATATAATAGCTGGTAATTGGAGTAATTGAATTTAGGGGCTCTGGCGTGTATGGAATCTTACTTAAAAATCTGTCTCAATGAAGTATTTTTCTATGAAACCTAATATGCTTGAAATTTCTGTATCTCTCTCTAGCAATAACTTTTGGGAAGACATTACTCATCTGTAGTGAATAGTCAATCAAAACACCATGATCTTGAGCATACCCATCCCTATGATTCAATTGTCTATCATACATAAAATCTATTAGTATTAGCCTACATAACTTTCTCAATGTCAAGTCTTCCCATCCCCACTACCTAATATTAGTACCTCTAATACAATAACTGTTAACCAACACATGACAGCGCTTAAAAACTCTGTTAAAAACTAGTGTAACAATAAAATTGCTATCAATGTGAGCAAACAAACCAGTCCCAAGGTGCATACAAAGATGCACATGAAGGGACACAGAATGCCTGAGACGTGATGCCTCAGGAGCAGCATCCCTTAAATCCAGGCCAGTGATGTCATCTAGTTGTTTCCCCCAGAAGTCCTCCTCCGCACCTCCTATCACAGACAAGGCACAGAATATCAGTCTGAACCCCAAAATTTTGGATGGGGACTATATGTAGGTCATGGCAGTTTTATGCCTCAGGAACACCGTCTCTTAAATCCAGCCCAGTGTTCTCTCCTTTCAATTAGTTCATTTAGATGAATACAGAGCCTCGATTTTCTATATTATAGGTCCAAAGCTTTGGAAGAAGTTACTTGCTTCTCTGAGAGAACTTAGGAATTTGGATCAATTTAAAAAATCTTTGAAGACTTGAAATAAATTTCAGTATGCTTTCAGAGATGTTGCTTAAAGTAATGACATGATGACTTTTAAATTGCCTGATGTGATGACCAGATTAATTTTAAGTTGTCCAGTTTTTTTGTGTGTACTTCTGTTTTATGTTTTTCATTATGTATTATTGTGAGAATGATAGATGGACGTCCCTTTTGAAAATGCCCCTCCACGTACGTCACAATAATTTAATTAATCAATTTATTTATCATTTGTTATGATTTTGCTAACAAATGGTCATTTGTCCGGACAGTGGCGTACCAAGTGGGGGGCAGTGGGGGCGGTCCACCCCAGGTGCATGCCGCTGGGGGGGGGGGGGTACTGCGCACCTGTTGGCCGGGTCCGCTCATTCCCTCCCTGCTGCTCCCTCTGCGCGGAACAGGTTACTTCCTGTTCCGGGGCAGAGGGAGCAGCAGGTAACGAGCGGACTCGGAGCCGACAGGCTCGCGGCACCCCCCCCCCCCCAGCAGGTAAAAATGCACCCGGGGGGTCGTGCTGCACCCGGGGGGGGGGTGTAATTTTGCCGGGGGGGGGGCGCTCTGCACCTGGGGGGAGGCGCATCGGCGATCCGCCCCGGGTGTCAGCCAGCCTAGGAACTCCACTGTGTCCAGACAATTCTTTTTCCCCTTATGCAGCCCTAGTGTTAGGTGAAACTTGACCACGCCAGGCACTGGTTTTTAATTGTTCTGAATATTTTTGCATAAAATTCAACACGCTCCGCCATTTGTAATGTAACCTCTTGGGTTAAAAATATTTTAAAACCCCAAACTTTTAAATTTATTTAACTTTGGAAAAGTTGTGATTGAGCAGTAGAGCTGTGCTGGGACAAGTTTGTATGTGCCTGCTGGTTGCCCTGGTAACCAGGGTAAACATTTTAAAAGCAGCAGTTACTGATCAGTGTGAACTGGGAGGGTGACTTGATATAGAAAGGGCATGTGCTGATATTCTGGATGGTCACAGTTTACAATTTAAAAATACATAAAGTACAGATTGTAAGAGAGAGCATATGTTGAAGTGAATGAGCTAGCTTAAGTTCTGAGCTCTGCAACTTCAAGGTCAACTCCAAGGCCAACTCCAGGCTCCGCCCTTTCTGCCTCGCCTCACCCCACGCGTGGAACAAACTCCCCGAGCCCATACGTCAGGCCCCCTCCCTCCCCATCTTCAAATCTCTGCTTAAAGCCCATCTCTTCAATGTCGCCTTCGGCACCTAGCCTCTACACCTCTACCCAGGAAATCTAGACTGCACAACTTGACATTTTGTTCTTTAGATTGTAAGCTCCTTTGAGCAGGGACGTCCTTCTTTGTTTATTTTGTACAGCGCTGCGTAACCCTAGTAGCGCTCTAGAAATGTTAAGTAGTAGTAGAATTTAGACATATCTATCTTTGAAGTGTAAACTTTGTAGTGTTGAATGTAAAGGTGGGAATTTTAAAAAAAGTATCTGGGTGGCAGCAGAATTCTGACCACATCTAATGTGAATTCAGCATCTGAATGCTGTCTGAAGCATAGTCATTCTCTATTTTCTGTGAATGTTAAAGAGGTTCAGTGGTGCTGTCTTAAAAGATTAGAGAAGTTATTTTGGCACTGGGAACCTGTATAATGAAATACTGAACACTTAGGGGCCCTTTTACTAAGCCGCGTAAGCGCCTACGCATGCCCAACGCATGCTAATTCTGAGTTACCATCCAGCTACCGCATGGCCCTTGTGGTAATTTCATTTTTGGCACACGTCCACTACACGCGTCTGAAAAATATTTTTTTATTTTCTGGTGCATCAGCTATGCGCGTCAAGTGGCAATTGATGCACATAGGTCATTACCGCCTGGTTACCATATGAGACTTTATCACTAGCTCAATGGCTGGAGGTAAGGTCTCAGACCCAAAATGGATGCGCAGCAATTTTCATTTTGCCGCACATCCATTTTCAGCAAAAATTTTAAAAAGGCATTTTTTACAAGTGTGCCAAAAATGATTCTGTGCGCACCCAAAACACATGTCTACACTACCACAGGCCATTTTTCAGCGCACCTTAGTAAAAAAAAACCCTTTAATAGGTGATTGATTTTGCAGTACACTGTTTTCTGCAAGTGTGAGTGAATGTTAAATCCTGTATATTATGGTGGGAGGGCTAGCTTAGGGATAATCAATCAGCTATTTCTTTTGGGGTAGCTAGAATTAAAGAAATAAATAAATTTGACACTTTTGTATGATTTTGGAAGCTAAATTATGTAATGATATTAGGCTTCATTTTTTTTTTAGTTTGTCAGTCAAAGTAGTAGGTACTCCTGGACCTGCTTGGCAACTGCAGAAAAGAAAAAAGTACCCACCGAAAGAAAGATGAAGAAAGAAGGAATATCCAAGAGAGCAGGAAGATCAGCTAAGTTCCTGAATTGAGACTTTACAGAATAAAGAGAAAGAGAACTGAAAATTAAGAGTAGAGGGGAAAGTTTAAGAGAGAAAAATATAAATGTGGTAATACTTACCTGTTTTGAAACAGTGTAGAGTTCTGACCTGTAAAACAAAAGTTTAAACAAAGTATCAAACTCTTGGGTTAATCGACGTTATTCAGTTAACAGTTTGATTTAACTTTATTGATGCTGTATGAAAATGTTGGATATGTTCTTGAGATGTTCCTGAACATTTTGCTGAAAATCTTGAAAAGGGAAAAAAATGGTTAAAACCAACTATTAATTTGTTAAAAAGCTAGCAAATAAAATATATTTTTATTGTTAAACTCCCTGGTTGGCGTAGAGTTTATTGGAGAAACACCGTGACAAAAATTAACATCATTCTATTTTTAGTGAAATACCTTTCTCTGCCACCAGGGGGCTTACAGCAAATAACCACTCTAACAATAATTTCATATGGTAAAACAATTGGCCACAGCTTTAGTAAATTCAGAATAATATATCTACAACTTTGCAACATTTAACCCTTTAAAACACTTCCAACATATCCTTTCCCAATGTGGCCTTTCCCACCCCCAGACAACTAGTTTGTTAACAACCTAACCCCATGTGAAATCCTGATCCTTCTTTGAACATCAATCTGTGTGGGATCTGAAGGCTTGATCAGTCTTGGCAAACTCTCTGGAACATCTCAAATCATGGCACCAAACAGAACACCTCCCAGAGCATCATGTCTAGTCAGTAGATGGATGCCTCTATACCTCTCAGAAGTCACCACTAGCCTTCACTTCCTAGTGGTCACTGATATGGCAAATTTGATTTTTTTTCAGCTTTGGTTCCTCCTGTTCCTGGTATGTTCTTACCTCTTCCACTCCCTGGCAGCTGGTATTGGCACACTTACAGAGGAAATATCTGGACTTATAGAGGGGATTTTTAAACCCTTTGTGCACAAGACAAACGGTTTCATATAAGACATCAGAGATGTTCAGAACAAACTAAAAAACATCAAGCCCTCTTCTGGTCACAGTGGATATAGAAGCACTATACAGCAACAGTCCCCATGCAGATGGCAGAGCTGCGTGTGATAAATTCCTAAAAACATCCACCCTGGACCAACAATACTTACTGGAAACCATTACAAAATTAATCAAATTCATTCTAACTCACAACTATTTCCATTTTACTATCCTTCTGCAAATCATGATCGCTGCTATGGGCACCAGGATGGCACCACAATATTATTTGAATACATAGCAGATTAAACCCTTAAAGCACTAGCGGTGCATTTGTGACATTTTCATTATTTGGACTGAGGGTGAAGAGACTCTCAAACAATTTTACAGTTTCTTCAATATACCATCCTACAGTCACATTCAAAATTGACTACTCCCCAGAGAAAGTCAACTTTCTAGAAACCAAAGTTTCCACCAGCAAGGGCTATATACAAACATTGATATACAGGAAACCTATGGACAGATGCAGCTATCTCCACAACTCCAGCTTCCACCCTTCACAAACAAAGAAAAATCCATTATACACAGCCAAGCCTCATAATCCTGACTGAATCCTTCAAACAAAAAGGTTGCAAGCCCCAAATAATCTCCAAGAATATTGCTTCTTCCCTTAAACTACCTCGAGAAAACCTACTTCAGTACAAAGAGAAGAAAGCCACAGAAAGAATCCCTCTTATAGTGACATACAATCCAGAGCTAGAAACCTTGAGAAGAACCATACAAGATCTACAGCCACTATTCCAGGAGTAGGAAGTATTGAAAGAGATATTCCCAGCCCCACCAGTGCTGACTTTCGACAGCCACCTAATTTGAAAAGAATTAGTGAAAAGAAAACTCCCAATACACTCTCAAAACACAATCTCAAAAAGAACAGAATGGCACATGTCCCTGCAATATGCCTAGCTGCAAACTGTGCCTTCACATCTCACAGGATCCTACAATCACTCATATGGGAAAACAGCATAAACGGATCCTTCACATGCTCATCCTCAAATGTGATATATATCATTCAATGCAAAAAGTGTGATGAAGGGTGCTATATTGAAGAAACAAGCCAAATGCTAAAGATGGGGCTCAATTTACACAGAAACAATATTAAACATTGAAATGCCAACCAGAATGTCACCTCTGTGGGACAGAACTTTCCAAAACCAGAATACTTGATCAATGATCTCTTGGTAAGAATACTAAAAGAAAAATTTAAGACAATCCAGGAATATAAGACCTTTGAAATTAAAATGATGGCATTTTTGACACTCACCAGTCAGAATTTAAAAATGATCTGGGCTTTCTATCCCACTATAAACCATAAAATTATACTGCTTTGTCACTTTCTTATCAGCCATCCATCTCTCCCTGTCTCTCACCCACCCAGCTCTCCCTGTTTCTCACCTAACCCACCCCACCCGCTTCCTGTGAGATTGTCATTGGAATGCTTTTGTGTTTCACTTATATATTCTGATATTTGTCAACATTTGCTTATTTCCAGTCTGAAGAAGAAGGGTTACCTTCAAAGGCTAATAAAAAAATGTATTAAGTTAGTCAAGGTATGATCTTATTTTCTTTTCTATGTTTTGATTTATTTATATTTACTACCTTCAAAAGTACACAGCTTCCACATCACTACACTAGTTCTTCAATGAAAGGGAAGATGAAATTAGAGTATCAATTCTGCAGAGACACTATTGCTAGGAGCTTGAGGCAGCCATCTTTGAAGAAGCAGTTGACAGGACAAGAGCAACCAGGATTACCTCCTATTCTCTACTAACCATTAGAGATCACTAGGTATGTGCTAGAGGAATGCAGAGTGCAGGTGTTCGATAGAACCTGAATTTTATAAAATTGGGATCAAAGATGGCGGGTACCGAGGGGAGGTACCATAATTTAAAAAAAAAAGTATTATGGAACTGACAGGATGCCAGAAGGAGGATGCTACTCTTTGTTTTTGTAATATTTCTTATATCACAGCTGGCCCTTTATTATCCTACTAGTAAAAAAGGCCCGTTTCGGTATGAAATGAAACGGGCGCTAGCAAGGTTATCCCTCTCTCCCTCCCTCCCTCCCTCGCTCTCTCCCTCTGTCCCCTCCAAGTCCCATGGTCCCTTTCTTCCCTTCCAATTTCCAGACCCTCCCTCCCCCTCTCTCTCTTTCCCTCTCTCTCCTTCCCTCTGTCCCTCCCCCGAGTTCCAAACCCCCCTCCTCTCTGTCTCACAGACACGACTTGCGATGCCTCCACCAGCAGCACTCCCCTCCACGACACTGGCCCCGCCCATCCCCCTACGTGCACGTCGCCCCCTCCATAATCGCCAACCCCCTTCTGCTACCCTCCCCTCCCCTCCCCCCTCTTACCAGGGTCCTGAAGGCAGCAGTGAAGAGCCTCGCAAATCTGCTGCCTTCCCTTCTCTTCGCTCTCAGCTCTGACTTCCCGCCCTCATTTCCTGTTTTCACAAGGGCAGGACCAGAGTCAGAGCTGAGAGTGAAGACAAGGGAAGGCAGCAGACTTGCAAGGCTCTTCACTGCTGCCGCCGGGATCCGGTAAGAGGGGGGAGGGGAGGGTAGCAGAGGGAGGTTGTCGATTTTGGAGGGGGGGCGACATGCACTTAGGGACGTCTCTGTCCGCTCCTGCTGTTCTTCAACGCGCGTCTCTCACTGGGTTCGTAACCCCCTGCTGACGTCAGGCAAGCAGGGTTCTACTGCTGGCCAGTGACATCAGCAGGTGGTTACAATCCCAGTGAGACACTTTAGAATGTTCACATAGCAAATTATTATATTAGATAATGGTGAAGCCATCAAGATTCTGTAACACAGTAAATGAGGACAGATAAAAGACCCGCACGGTCCATCCAGTTTGCCTAAAAAGGTGGCTAGAGCCATGCCTACCACTCTGTGCAGCCCTAGTCACCCATACTTAAATGCTAGTTGTCAAGTCTCTATCATGCCAACCATATAGGCAGCCAAACATGATGGAGTCTTGGTTATAACCACATATCATCCCCAAGTATTGCTGAAAAAATTCAACTTACCAGTCAAAATGTCTTCCCTCCCCCCTGAGCTGCACAACACCCTCACTTGCAGCACGTGACAATAAAGTGATCTACAACAATAGAGTTGCTGAAATTTCACCCATCTTCTGCCATTTGAGGGGCACAGACTGTAGGATTCTTTCCAGCATTAGCCTCAGTTCCCCCCTGCTGGATTCTCTTTCACTCTTTTCCCATGTGTGGAACACAGACTATAGAAGTCTATCTGGCAATGGCCTCAGTTCCCCTATGTTGGATTTTGCTAATCTTCTTTCAGTCTTGTGCCATTTGCAGGACACAAACTGTAGAAGTCTACCTGGCATTAGCCTCATTTCTCACTACTCTTACACAAGATAACACCTCCACAGTCATGTTGCATTTCCATTATTTTCCTATTTAGACATTCCCTGTGTCTATCCCATGCATTTTTGAATTCTCTCACCGTTGTTGACTCTACCACCTCTCCTGGAAGGGCATTCCTGGCATCCACTATCTTTTCTATAAAAAGTATTTCATACATTACTCCTAAGTCTACCTCTCTGCAACCTCCATTCATACCCTCTAGTTCTACTGTCCCTGTGTCTCTGGAAGAGGTTTGTTTCTATAGTAACACCTTTCAAGTACTTAAATGTTTGTTTCATTTGACCTCTCTCTCTATCCTTTTCTCTTGCAAATACAAATGTCCTCCAGTCTCTTCTCATATATCTTATGGCACAAATTGTTTTCCATTTTTGCTGCCTTTCTCTGAACTGCCTCATCTTTTCATGTCCTTGAAGAGAGATGGCCTACAAAACTGGACACAATACTCCAATTGGGGCCTCACCAGTGACTTGTAGAGGGGCCTCAGTACCTTCTTTCAGTGCAGCCTAGCATTCTTTGGGCAACAGCTGCCACCTTCTCACATTGTTTCGCTATCTTGAGATCCTCAAACACTATCACCCAAGATCTTTCTCCTGATCTATGTATGTCAGTCTCTCACATACTGCTCTTTTGGATTTCTAAACCCCAAGTGCATCACTATGCACTTCTTTGCATTAAATTTTAGCTGCCACCTAGTTTTAGGTTGTATTCCAGTCATTTACACCAGTAGGCATGGGCACAAGCAGAGTTTAGCCAGAGCACACGGATATGTGCATAAATTAAATAATGCTATAATTTATGTGCCTTCTGCATATCTGTAAGTAAGCTTTAGGTCTGATTTAGATTGTTATTTATTTATTTGTTACATTTTTATCCCACATTTTCCCACCTATTTGTAGGTTCAATGTGGCTTACATAGTACCGGAGAGGCCTTTGCAGGCTCCAGTGTGAACAAATACAGGGTAGCCCTTCTCTAATCATCTATATGCAGTTTATACTTCTCCAGAGGTACAGGTTGCACATAGATGGTTGCACATAGATATAGATATCTCCATTTCACTAGTACTCTGAACAGAAAAGTAAGCATCTAGTTTTCTCTATAGAATGGTTTAAAATAGGTGCCACAACCAGCACCTATACTAGGCATTTTGTTATAGAATTATTCTCCACATGGTTAATTAAACACATAAAAGATATGGAAAAGGGCACATCTAGCTATTTTTTATTTTACTGCATTCTATTTGTTGAAGTTAACATTTTTCTGAAAAAGAAACTAGTTTTCACCAGTTTAGCCTCTTCTGTAAAGCATTTCAGACTTCTCTAATTATTTCTGTGTTCCTTTATGAATATTAGTAGGGCTTAAATTATAGCGTTAAGTAGGATGCAAAATAACACGATTCAGTGAAGATTAAGGCTCCTAGTCGATATTGAGTTATTGATTGCTGCAATGCTATTTATGACTAATTTCAGTTAACGTTGAAGTGTCTGGAATGATGCTTAAGCAGTTATTTTATCAGAAACATGGATTGGAAGAGAAATTCAGAGGATTAGTAGGAGGCACATAACAAGAGGTACACTTGATTTATAAACACATACGCTCATAAATGAGCAGTTTTTTCCAGCTAAGTGGTGTTCTGAAGTACATGTCTTGATGTGATGGTGTATACTTTGCAGGTGGGCAATCATATCAATGGAGTTTGGGTGGAGTGTGAGTGGGGTATTATCTATGTGTGGTCCTTGTGCAAGCATTTACAGCAGCTTTATGGCTTGTATAAGTGTGGCATGTTTTTGGCCACTTACACTAGTATTCTATAAAGAAAATTAGGTGCCTACTTTTCTTTGTAGTAATAATTGTAAAACCCAGCACTGGCATAACATAAATATTAAAGTTGTGGAGTTTACTCAGCAGACCTCAGCAATGACTCGTTTACACTGGGATCGCTGCCCAGTGACTCAATGGTCTTTCAACTTTAATAAATTCTACAAACTTTTTATAATTTTCAATTTTTAGTAAAATGCTGCTGTTGGGGGAAATGCATGCGGAGGCCTGGGTCAACAGGCTATTGCTAGAATTATTCCATCTAAGGAGCCGGTTACTTTGGAGCGAATATGGCAAGTTCTCCAAAGTTTAGATACTAAACTATCCAATTCAATGCAAGAAATATCTGTTCTAGTGGCAACGGTTGATTCACTAACAAAATCGCTAGAATCATTTAAAACTGAATCTTCAACTCAGATGTCGATAATAAAAGATGATGTTAAGAAACTCCAAGAGTTCTCTGTAGTGACTATAAAAGATAAAACTATTCTTCATAGAAAACTGGAGCAAATAGAAAATTACAATCGCAGATTGAACTTGCGAATCTTGAATTTTCCTAATGTCTGGGATATGCTCCCTTTGATATCTTCAAAAAATATTTAGTGGAAATCTTGCACTATTCTTCAGAACACATTCCCCCTATAAACCGGATATATTATGTGCCTCCTAAAAGAATCAGGATGGAGAAACTGTGGAGATACCCTCAACACAAAAAGATCTAAAGGAAAATGTTTTGAATATAACAGAGATCTTGGAATCTACAATAACAGAAGACACTGAACGGCAAACTTTGGTCATTTCGTTTGTCTTCGAACAAGATATGGATGCTGTTAAGAGATTGTTCTTTAAAAACTCACAATCCCTATTTTATGGGGAAAAAAGTATGGTTATATCCCGATGTAACTAGACAAACACAAGAAAGAAGGAAAGCTTTCTTAGCACTGAGAAAAGACACTTTAGAGTTGGGCGCTTTTTTTTTACCTGAATTATCCGTGCAAATGTGTGGTCAAATACCTAGGCTTGAAATATGTCTTTTTTCAACAAGAACTGAAAGCTTTCATTAATCATAAAAAAAGGGTTAAAGTAGTTGGTAGTTTACTGTCTAATGATATATGGATTGTATAATAATATCATGCTGAGCGTACTGCTATGCTAAATTAAGCTTTTTTTTCCTTATTTTAATTGATTTCCTCTCCTGGAATATGGTCTCTTCCCCCAGTTAATGAATCCAATTTTGTGGTCTAAAGAAGGAAATTTTGCACTTAAATTTAATAATTTGCCTTACTATTTTTTTTCTTATTCCTGTATTGCAAATTTCAAGTGTATGCTTGATAAAAAGATAAACTAATAAATATAATAATTAAAAAAAAAAGAAACTGAGTGACATTCTAGGAAAGGGGGAGATTGTTCAGAAAGGATGGGCTCTACCTTAACCAGGATGGAACCAGGCTTCTGGCACTAACTTTAAAAAAAAAAGATAGAGCAACTTTTAAACTAGAAAGGGGGGAGGGGGAAGCAGACAATTGCCCAGAAGCACATGGTTCAGCATGGAGTATCTTTAAAGGATACTATTGAAACAGGACATTTAGGGAATCCCAGTAAAGAGGTTTCAATAATGCTGAAAGTAAGCCAGGTGTGCTTAAAGAGAGAGCAGGATAAGCAGTGGTGTGCTGGAGCCGGCTCGCACCGGCTCGCAAGAGCCGGTTGTTAAATTTTCTTCCAGCTTGCGAGCCGGTTGTTGAAAATAGCGAGCCGGCTCTGGCTCTCCTCCCTCCCTCCTCTCTCCCTCCGGATCCGCCTCACCGCCTGCTTCTTTTTTTGAATTCTTCAGGGCAGGCAGTCTTGCCTGCCCGCTTCCAGCACTGACTGTCCTCCCTTGCCGATTCGCGCTTTAAAAATGGCCGCCGAGACTTCCAGAGGCGGCCTCGCGAGACTTCGGCTGAAGTCTCAGTGGCTATTTTGAATAGCGAATTGGCAAGGGAGGACAGTCAGCGCTGGAAGCGGGCAGGCAAGAGTGCCTGCTCCGAAGAATTCAAAAAACAAACGGGCGGTGAGGGACCGGATCAGGAGGGAGGGAGGGAGGAGAAGAATTCGCGATACAACTTGGGAGGGGGTGGCAGGGGGAAAAAGGGAGTCGCTGCTGGACATGGGTGGAGGGGGTAGCTGGGTATGGGTGCATGCAGGGCAGGGGAGAGGAGGGTACACTGCTGGATATGGGTGCATGCAGGGCAGGGCAGAGGAGGGTCGCTGGGTATGGGTGCATGCAGGGCAGGGGAAAGGAGGGTCACTGCTGGACATGGGTGCATGCAGGGGAGAGGAGGGTCACTGCTGGACATCTGGGTGCATGGAGGGCAGGGCAGAGGAGGGTCGCTGGGTATGGGTGCATGCAGGGCAGGGGAAAGGAGGGTCACTGCTGGACATGGGTGCATGCAGGGGAGAGAAGGGTCACTGCTGGACATCTGGGTGCATGCAAGGCAGGGGAGAGGAGGGTACACTGCTGGACATGGGTGCATGCAGGGCAGGGGAGAGGAGGGTCACTGCTGGAAATAGGTGCATGCAGGGGAGAGAAGGGTCACTGCTGGACATCTGGGTGCATGCAGGGCAGGGCAGAGGAGGGTCGCTGGATATGGGTGCATGCAGGGCAGGGGAAAGGAGGGTCACTGCTGGACATGGGTGCATGCAGGGGAGAGGAGGGTACACTGCTGGACATGGGTGCATGCAGGGCAGGGCAGAGGAGGGTCGCTGGGTATGGGTGCATGCAGAGCAGGGGAGAGGAGGGGAGAGAGAAGAAATGCTGGACATGGATGGAGGGGAGAGAAGAGTGAGGAAGGAGATGAGATGAGGGAAAAGGAAGAGAGGAGAAAAACTGCACATGGATGAAGAAGATAGGCAGAAGCTGAGGAACAGAAATGAAGAAGAAAAGAGGAAAGAAATAAATGGAAAGGAAGCCCTAGAAACGGAGTTAAGAGGACAGATAGCAGCAGAATCAGATACTGGGCCAGCATGATCAGAAAAACAGTCACCAGACAACAAAGGTAGAAAAAAAATCATTTTATTTTCATTATAGCGTTTGGAATATGTTCACTTTGAGAATCAGGTGCTCAACATTAAAAGTTTATATTTATTTACTTATTTATGGCATTTTATCCCACATTAAACATGAATTAGATTGGAACCTGGGATAATTTAATTTTTTTTCCTGGAGAGAGTAATGCATTGCCCCCCCCCCCCCCCCACCACAGCTATAGCCAGCTCTGCAATTTTGGGGGGGCGCAGAGGTGGATGGGGGGACGCAGAGGTGGATGGGGGGGTGCAGAGGTGGATGGGGGGGGGGGCGCAGTGGTGGACGGGGGGGGGGGCACCGAGGTGGACTGGAGAGAGAGCCTGTTGTTAAAAATTTACCAGCACACCACTGAGGATAAGGGATGCACATTATCCCTTTCAACTTCTAAGCAGCTTGTAGATCCAAGGAAAAAACACAATTGAAGTGCCTGTATACAAATGCTAGAAGCCTAAAAAATAAGATGGAGAGTTATAGCACTAAATAATGAGACAGATATAATAGGCATCTCAGAGACTTGGTGGAAAGAGGACAATCAGTGGGACACTGTGTTAACAGGGTACAAATTGTATCACAATGATAGAAAGGATCAAATTGGAAAGGGAGGTTGTGCTATATGTTAAAGAGGGAATTCAGTCAAAAAAAATAAAACTATTCCACATGAAACAGATAGCAGTGTGGAATCATTATGGATAGAAATTCATGTGTGAAAGGAAGGAGTATTCTTGTAGGGCTGTACTACCGTCCGCCAGCACAGAATGAACAGACGGATACAGAAATGTTTACAGAGATTAGGAAAGGTGGCAAATTATGCAACATTATAATAATGGGTGATTTCAATTACTATTATAGCAATAATTCTACAATTATATACCAGGTATTTAAAGGTGTATCTTGTAAGTTTCAATGAAGAGTTGGTGGAGAAAAAAAGACTTCAGAATTCACGGAGATTACTCAGAAAGGTGTGTCCTTTAAATTGAGGTAAGAGGACTCCTCATTAATCATGTCTTCAAAAAAAAACTCCACATACGATTTCATATTCATGAAACTACATAACCACCTCTCCACAACTCCTATCGGGTGAGCCTCAATTTTATAGTGAAAGCATATAACCAGATATTACTTATCTTGGATGACAAATTGTTCTCCTTATCTAATTTCCTCTTCGCGATTATAATGATCAATTCTCCCAACAGGGGAACCCTGTTTCGCCTTAACTAGGCTGCTTCAGGAGAAGTTCATTTATTCCAAATATTTACATCCAAGATTATGTTCTTCACCTAACTCGACTCTCCTCGGCACTTTTACAAAACGGCGTTTATCTTCTTACAAACGTAAAAGATTTATACCCAGCATGTGACGTCTAATTGTATTGATGTACAATGTGCCAATTATGTAATTTTCAAAGGAAGGCTTTCCATTCGATGGACACATTCAATCCCTTAGGAATCACGGTTTGTAATGTAAATATCCACCTTTGTTCCTTCTGTCTGAGCAGTCATCTTATGTCTCTTCTACGTTCAGTGATTCTCATCTGCTCCAAAATGATACACTGTAAATCAGAAAAAATATGTTACTTCACCAAGAAATGTGATACTAAAGGTTCATATGTTTTTTCTGCCTGTATACAATGCTTGTGTTGAATTAGGAGAGTTTTTAAAGGACGCGATGTTTGTCTCACATAATGCAGGTTACACGGGCAACTTAAAAGATAAATCACATTTTCCGATGTGCAAGTGGTTTTAAGTTGCCCGTGTAACCTGTATTACGTGGGACAAATATCACGTCCTTTAAAAACTCGCCTAATTGGAGGGTGGAAATGTGATGCCAATTTTTAAAAAGGGTTCCATGCTTGATCAGGGAAATCACAGACTGGTAAACCCAAGATCGCATGGAACTACAGTGGGAATTGAAGCCAGGTTGTCAGGATCAAAGCCCGCTGTACTAACCATTAGGCATCTATTTATATCTCTGTATGCAGATTTAAATTTGTTTAAAAACATTCACCAAATCTTGATATTGTTTCGGAGAAATCCTATATTCTGAATATTTAATTCTCATATCATGTATATGTATAAATATACTTTATATTATTTTTGAAAATTATAAATAAAAAAAAAACAAAAACATTCACCTATCATTTTCTCTTAAGTTTTAATTCCCAGAGACTTTTCTGTACTTTGGTACCAGAAGTCTTCTCTCCTTTCAGGTAAGTACAAAGTCTTCTTTCCTTCTGTTCGTCTCCCTGCTATCCTAAATTTATAAAATCAATAACAAAGCCTACCTCCCTATACTAAATGCATATACTGTAAATGTCACCTCTTTCTTCAAGCAATTAACCGAATGCTAGCTACCTCTTATAAAAGAACAGATATTTATTTGTCCCTAACCAAACCACCAAACTATATTTTCTCTTTTCTTTATTTCTTAACTTACAGATTTTCTCTTACCACATTCATTTCTTTCTTTCTTTCCTCTTCCTATACATATCTTAAATTTATCACTCCACCATACATCAAAAAATCGTCTCTTTTGCAAACAAAACCAGTCACTTTTTTCTACTTGTTACTTTTGGTTATTATGGCAACACTCAAATTTTTTCCTTTTTTAAAACTCAATCTGCTCGATATTAAAAGTGATTTAAACAGCCTAAAAAGGCTCCCGCCATTTCAATCACTTGTCCGTGGCTAGCCATGAATATTTAGCAATATTTAACCGATTAGTGCTGTTGAATTTTCACAGTTAGTGCCTGAGCTGAAACTGGCTAACTTGTGGATGTTCCGGGGTGAAGTTGGCACGTATGTGGTTATGGGCTGATATTCAGCTCTTAACTACATAAGATAACTGTATAAATTGGGACACATAAAAAGCAGGCCTATCTTATGTGGTTCACCTTATGTGGTAGCATTGGCTGCAGATTCAGTTTTGTGTCCAGTTTAAGATACTTTGCTTGTTTTTCTGTGTGTTGTTTATAAATGGGCCTTTGTGTTTGCAGACTGTTTTACAGCTTTATGACTGAGGTCATAAGATCTAGTTTTGTTAAAAGTTATAGACCATAGACTGCTTAAGCTGTTCCCTTTTCTGTCCCATACTTTCTTGTAAGCTGTCACCAGCATCCACCCTCATTGGAAAACATATACTAGCTGCTTCCCCTTTTCAATTGGGCTTTTTTTTTTTTTTTTAAACATTGAGACACATGTATCGGTTCCCCATTTGGAGTGGAGGAGTAGCCTAGTGGTTAGTGCAGTGGACTTTGATCCTGGGGAACTGAGGGCTAGATGCACTAATCAATCGTTGGAGCCCTTCCCTTACCCATTCCCTTAGCGAATCGGTAAGGAACGGGCATGCATCAAGGAATAGGACTGCAAATGAGCTGCTCGTTGTAGCTCACTTGCATTCTCTATTACACCATTAAACAGTCAGCCAATCGTCCGGTCGAGCATGCACAGAGCAGCCAAGCGTTATGCTGGCTGCTCTGCGCATGGCAAGGACGTCCTTTATGGACGTCCTTCACTATAAAAAAAACTCCCTCTAAAAAGACTTTCTTTTTACAGGCTACAAGCTAATAATGTACAGTTCAGAGGCAAGAGAATAAAAACTAACCTGACGATACGGAGGAGCCTTCCAGCCCAGAAAATCGGGGCGTGAGAGGACACAAATCAAAACTTTTTGGACGTCCCTCCCTCCAAGTCTCTCTCAGCCAATCAAAGCGCATTTAGCTGATACTGGTAACAGCTAAACGTGCTGGGATTGGCTGAGAGAGACCTGGAGCTGATCAGTTCTGCTATTACTTACTTGTTCTGGACTGCTGTATTTTGTTATGCTGTTTTGATAAATGTTCAATAAAGACTTCATACAACTTAAAAAAGTGGTAAAGTTAAAAACACTAATGTGCCTCTAGTGCGGCTTAGTAAACAGGGCCCTCAGTATTTTATTTATTTGTTACATTTGTATCCCACATTTTCCCACCTATTTGCAGGCTCAATGTGGCTTACATAGTACTGTAAAGCAGGGGCTTAGCTACGTGGGGCCATGGGGGCCTGGGACCCTGTAGATTTGGCCCTGGACCCCCCTGCCAATTACCCTCTCGACTCCCGCCACCAACCTGCCGTCAACCCGCCATCACCTACCTTTGCTGGCCGGGGACCCCAACCCCCGCCAGCAGAAGTCTTCTTCAGCGTCGGTTGACTCCAGCGCCTTCGCTGATGATCTGTTTCGGACTCCTGATGTCCTGTGTGCACGTCCTGCATGGGGCTACATACAGGATGTGCACGCAGGACGTCGGGAGTCAGAAACAGATCATCAGCGAAGGCGCCGGAGTCGACCGGCGCTGAAGAAGGCTTCGGCTGGCGGGGGTTGGAGACCCCCGCCACCAAAGGTACCTGGCGGTGGCGGAGGAGAGTCAGCAGTTGGGGTCAGCGGGGTAAACTGTGCCCCCTAACCTCGGGCTCTGGACCCCCCTCCAGCCGAGGTCTGGCTACGCTTTCACTGGCTCCAGAAACCGGAAATTCAATGCTGAAACCCGGACATGGCCCAGCATTGAATTTCCAATTCCAGGCATAATGCTGGTCACTGAGGGGTCCTTTTACTAAGGCGCGTAGCTGCCTACACACATACAACGCTCATCAAATTATAACTACCACCCAACTACCGTGTGCCCCGGGTGGTAATTCTAATTTTTACATGTGTCCGATACACATGCCAGAAAGTATTTTTTATTTTCTAGTGTGCGGCACTAACCGGGCGGTAATCAGAAGTATGTGCTCTGATGTTTACTGCCCGGTTAACGTTTGAGACCTTAGCGCTAAGTCAATGGGTGGTGATAAGGTCTCAGACCCAAAATGGATGTGCGCCAATTTTTATTTTGCCGCAAATCCATTTTCGACTTAAAAAAGGCCTTTTTTGCAGGAGCAGTGAAAAATGGACCTGTGCGTGTCCAAAACACATGCCTACACAAGTGCAGGCCATTTTTCCATTGTAAAAGGATCCCTGAGTGCCACCAGCTGAATATCAACCCCATACTTTCTACATGGATGTGAAGCCTTTTTCACATTTATACTTCTAAGCTACTCAAATATGCAACATGTGTAGGGCTGTGGATCTCCAGAACTGTAAGGAAATCACAAGACACATATATTTTTGCTATTTTGTATAGCTATATTAGTAATGACACAATAAAAATGACAGCTCATAGCAGTAGGGCATATAAACATTGCTCTAGTGCTGAACTTGCTGTTCATATAGGTTATTTACACCCTTTCTTCACACAATATATAGCAGGCTTAAGTCATACTTCGGTAATTTTGTCAGGCATGGAGAAGTTCCGTGATTAGAACAGCAGGTTGAGAACCAGGAAAGTAGGATTCAAATCACACTTCTACAACTGACATTCCTTGTGATCTTGGCAAGTCATTTCATCCTCTGCTGCACCAGGTACAGTTTCAAATGTAAGCCTTCTGAGGCAGGCACCTACCAACTATTCCTGAGTAGGTAATTCATTTTGAACATACATTTGGAAAATGAGAGCAATTAAATCTTAATGAGAACAGGTGACCAACTTAGAACACTATAATAAATAATGCTTAACCAGGTAATAAAAAGGAATAGGAAAGGGGTTCTTAGTATTGAAACATGTGTGCACACATAGCACCATCTGGCACAATCCTCCCCCCTCCCCAACAACAATTACAATATGAAAGCATACAGAACAGCCTTTAGGTGCTGTTAGTATATAATATAAACCGGCAAGCCTGAAGACTATTGCTGCAATGGACATTCAGATGCAGGTGGCCTATAAGAAGCCTGCAAGACACTATTGATGTAGCGCCTGTCCTGGTGTAGCTAGTATTTAGGAAACTTGAAAGCCCGATTATATGAAGCAGTGTTTGTAGTGAGATGTAGTGGAATGGGAAACCTGTAAGTCCGAAGGCTATGGAAGAAGTGTACATGCTGGTACAGGTAGAACATAGGAAAGCTTGCCATCCACAGGTTATGAAGCAATGCCTCTGGAACAGCCTTAACTGCTAGAGAAGCAGGGCAAAATGACAATTGCACTCTTGCAACACCCCTCTCATTGCCTCCAGTGGCCACTCCTTTTCCTGTCTCCTGGACCTCCCCTATTGTTCCTTCCTCCTCCCCTCCTGCTTTTTTAAAAACTCTCCTCTCTTTATGTCTAACCTGTCTACTCCTACTTGCTTGCCTTCTCCCTCCCGGACCCTTTTTTTCCTGCTATGCTGGGCCGCTGCCTGTGTGGCTGTGCACCTAAACGTCTGGGTCAGCTTCCTTTTGCTGCATTGTTTCCAAGGTGTTTCAAATGGAGACCAGACCACCATACTGCCTTCAAAGAAGGAAATAAGAAAAGGAGCAGTGGAGAACATCAATCCAAGAGAAGAATCAGGTCAGAGAACCCAGGCAGTGAATCTCATCATAGTAGGGATTAGCTACCCAAATTGTGTACCGGTAGGCTTCAACAGCCCAGGTGTCTCTGACATAATCTACCTCAAATTCGTTCTCTGGAGACTGGGGGCCAGATGCACCAAACCTAACAAGCCAGCAACGTGGTTTTTAAACTAGTTCTACCCGGTTTAGCGTGCCAAGTAGTAAAATGAGACATGCACAAAAGGGTTCAAGCCATTTTCCTGTCACGGTAGCAGCTAATGAAAACAGAATGCAAAGCTATTATAATGAGCTAATTACTTTTATAACATGCATGCAAGGCGATGCATAACTGTTTCCGACCCCAAGCACAAAAGCAGTCCCTACCGTTATCGTGGAAATTTTAATGGGAGGTCTGGACCTGTCGGTTCTTCATTATCGCAAGTGGGAGAAGGGGAGAAACAAGGCAGGGAAGATGGAGCACAAAAAAAAAAAAAGTACACCGGCTTACATGCAGCTTCTTTGCGTGTATAAAAGCCGTGTAGGAAAGCTGTGCCATGATTCTTTTTTTTAAATGAGATTTTACTGGCAAGAAATGGGGGGCAGTAAATGTAAAGCATAAAAGTAATGGTGACTTACCAAAAAATGAAAGGAAGACAAGGGTCAATCAGCCTCTGCTGGGAAACATCATCCCCCATGCTAGAAGTGCAACAGAGAGGGGCTAAACCAATTGGACAGTGTCAGCCTGGGATGTCCCACCCACTCACTACTGGAGGGGGACACCAGGAAGTTCGGATCCAATCAGCTCACAGCTCTCGAATGATGTCATCAGGGAAGTCCTGCAGGGAGGAAGAGTTGGGACAGCAGCCAGCCAGCCAATGAGAGTCCATCTTCAGGGAAGTTGGCGGTCCAGGATGTCAGACAGCCAGGGCCGTGCCAACGCGGTAAGCGAGGTAAGCGTGGCAGGGGGGCGCCGTCCTCTGGGGGGTGCCCCGCCGCGACATGGTTGCCTCGCCCTCCCGCTCCCATGTCCCAACTACCCGCCCTCTTCTCCCCCCAACAAAATCGCTTTTAAATTTACCTCCGTCCGGCTGGCAGGGCAGCGAACGGCGCAGCGTCAGTGAAGGAGGCGGGACATTGAGCGAAGGGAAGACTAATAGAGACGTCGGGAGCGCCGCCTCCTTCACTGACGCTGCGCCTTTCGCTGCCATACCAGCCGGACGGAGGTAAATTTAAGAGATTTTGTTGGGGGGAGAAGAGGGCGGGCAGTTGGGACATGGGAGCGGGAGGGCAGGGGAGAGAGGACAGCGATCATCTTCACGGGGGGGGGGGGGGGGCGTGCGCTCCAACCGCTTGCCTGCGGGGGGCACCCGATCCCTTGCAGGGGGGCGCCACAGACCCTTGGCACAGCCCTGCAGACAGCCAATAGAAGGAAGCATCAGGAACAGCTGGGGGTGGAACCAAGCCCTGATGCTGATTCCTCAGAGCCAAGAGTCAAGAGCAGCAGCCAGCATATTCTAGGCTTTTCCCACTTTTTCCCAGCAGCGGGGAGGCAGGGAGCCCCAGCATAGGTCTGTCTACCAAAAAAAAAAAACCACGCTTTTGTGCTTGCAAAAAAACAAAACAAAAAGGCTACATCTACTGTTTTCATACACGCAGCTTGTCTGCGTGTATGAGAGCCATCTGTAGCATGCGCAGAGCTGTTCTGCACATGCTCAGTTCACCGACTGGCTTCCCTCATATTGCATGCAAATGAGCTGGGTCGCAAAAGCAACAACCAGCTTATTTGCATGTGATTCTTTTTGTGAATCCCTCTGTGTTTCTAAATTGGTAAATGTTTACTGATTTGGAAATGCAGACGAATTTTTAATGGGACCTTTGTGCATCTGGCCCTGGGTGCAGAAGAGAACAACAGTAAAGATTTCTCTGCAAAAACAACAAAAAAAAACACTTCCCTAAACAGAGAGATTACCAGATCTATTACTGCTACTTCTAGAAAGAGTGTAATTGTAGAGAATATATTTATTTTACTTGTGACTGTAAATTGTTTTATTGAGGACTGCATGTGTTTTATCTTTTTTTGTTGTTATATTTGTACCCTGTGCTTTCCCACTCATAGCAGGCTCAATGTGGCTTATATATACAAGTACTTATTTGTACCTGGGGTAATGGAGGGTTAAGTGACTTGCCCAGAGTCACAAGGAGCTGTCTGTGCCTGAAGTGGGAATTGAACTCAGTTCCCCAGGACCAGAGTCCACCACCCTAACCTCTTTGATTGGAATTGCATTTTTAGGCTTGGATTGATTTATTGGATGGAAGAAGTGTGCTAAATGAGTGGATTTACTGTGCCTTCTGGCCTTTCAGCTTGCTGGCTCCAACCCTACAAACTAGTCTTAAAACAACACTGAGTAAACCACTGGGCAACCAAGGGTTACATACAACTTTCAGCAAGCTGCTATTTAAGCATGGAAATCTGTACTACATGAGGACTGCAAGAGAGCACGGTTTCGGCAGAGCTTGGGTAAAAGCAAAATCTACAGGTATGTTCTCCATTTTACAAAGAGAAAACACACATGTGAAAATGATGTTATACATCAGCTTTTACAGCTGCTCAGTGGCACATATAGGTTTAACAACACAGTGATTATTTTGGCCAGGGCTTCAGTCAAGGGATTAAGGGAGTCAGTTTTAGAGCACCTCCATAATAAAACTATGTTATAATAGTGACCTCACAACTTAATTGGTGGCACTTACATGATATGATTGTGAAATGGGGAATCTACACATGTACATTTCAACATCTATGCATGTAAATGTAAGATGCCAGGTCCATGCTGTTCATGTTTTCAATGTGTATCTTTGTAAACTGGATATTCCCCTTGCACATACCAACAAATACATGAAAAAGTCATGCATGGATATTACCCCATTGTATGCAGATCTCTTTCATGCATATTGTTAGGAGTATCCTGATAAATTGACCATTTGTAGTCTTTGAGAACTTAGAGTGAATACCAGTGGTTCCTGAAGTTGTGTCAACTACTTTTCACTTAGGGATTCATTGAGGGATACAATTTAATAAGGGGTACCTAAACATTTGCATCCAACTGTTCTTAATTTGCATACTATCTAGAAAATCTCACAGTGAAGAAGACAAGATACACATTACAGATAAAATGGGCAAATGAATGGAAACGAAAAGGCAACCAAGGAGATCAGTTTGGAAGAAAAAATGAGGAGTGAAAGATAAGGATTTGGGGAAATCTTGAACAGGAGGAAATTTATATAAACAAGGCATAATTATCTAATGCTATAAACAGGGGCCTAGATATACATACCACTTGAGTACATCACTAGCGCCAATAATCAGTAATGATGCATGGACATGCACTAGCACTATTATGAAAGATAGAGCTAAAGCGCTTTAGCGCATAACTGCAAGGGGGCATAGATGTGGGCAGAGAATGGGTGTGTTACCAAACAGAACACACAATTTATAGAATATAATGAGTTGCACCTTTGGCCGTACCCACTTATACCAGTCATTGACCTGGTGTGAGTGATCATGCCCAGCCTTGGTTTGTGCTAATATTCTGTAACGACTTACGTGTGCCCACGTGCCATTATAAAACTGGTACTAAGCACACCCCATTGTGGTGCATATTTCTTGGCACCGGATTTTAGAATTGCCACCATTGTGAAATAGCGATCATATAGTTGTAGTTGGAAAGTGATATACTGTATCTGATGTTCAATTCGGGTCACCATATCTCAAAAAAGAAATAGTGGAATTAGAAAAGGTTCAATAAGCGACCAAATTGATAAGGGGGATGGAACTCCTCTCATATGGGGAAAGGCTAAAGAGGTTAGGGCTCTTCAGCTTGGGAAAAGAAACAGCCAAGGGGGGATATAAAATCTATATCTATAAAATCCTGAGTGGTGTAGAATGGGTAAAAGTGAATCAATTTTTCACTCTTTCAAAAAGTACAAAGACCAGGGGACACTCAATGAAATCACACGGAAATACTTTTAAAACAAATAGGAGGAAATATTTTTTCACTCAAAGAAAAGTTAAGCTCTAGAACTCACTGCAGGAGGATTTGGTAACAGCAGTTAGTGTATCTGCGTTTTAAAAAGTTCAGACAAGTTCCTGTAGGAAAAGTCCATAATCTGCTATTGAGGTAGACATGGGGGGGGGGGGGGGAGGGGGGAACAGCCACTGCTTGCCCTGGGATTTGTAGCATGGAATGTTGCTACTAATTGGGTTTCTGCCAGGTACTTGTGACCTGGATTGACCACTGTTGGAAGCAGGATACTGGGCTAGATGGACCATTGGTCTGACCCAGTATGGTTGTTCTTATGATGTTGACATTTCTGAGATGTTGTATATGTTATGTATTACACATTTTCTTCTATTATACTGAAGGATGTCATGGCGGACTATGACTATAACACGACTCACAACAGCAGCAAAGTATTAACAGTACATTCTGCACACAAAAACAAGACAAATTTACTCTGCTGTGAAGTGTGTGCCTCATAGATTCCAGCTATTTAGTACACTGAGCAATAAATAATGTGTGAAGTTCAGTAACAGATAATGGTTCCAAGTCTTAACAGTATTAATTGATGGAAGTGTCACATATTAAGATTTAGCATATCCACTAATGCTGAATAAGCATAATATTTCCTTTCTGAATTACAATGTCCTTTAAGTCATACTTGTGGAAGAAAAACATAACTCATACAATAAACCAGGAAGACAAGGTTTTTTTTCTTTAAATATATTACCTCTGTACACATTTGAGGAAGACACATCTTCAAAAGGATACAAACTAGAAGTAATTGCAGAGGACAACTACTAAGAAAGGTCAGTGGTCTTCATAAAGTACTGTATATGGGGACAAAGTTAAAGATCTATATACGTATATAAAACTCACCCTCAACGTTCTATTGGCTTCTGACGTCACTGAAGCCAAGGTTCGTATGTTCGAAGCTCTGAAGCCTCGAAAAACACAGTCTCTGGGCCCCGCCCTCGCGTCAAACGTTATGACATTGAGGGTGGAGGCGGAGCAATTCACCGCCCTCGCGTCAAACGTTATGACGTTGAGGGCGGAGGCGGAGCAATTCACCAACATCGACGACGGGTGGGGGGGGCGGGGGGCCACAGGAAAGCCTTGCTAGCGCCCGTTTCATTGGCTCCAGAAACGGCCCTTTTTTTACTAGTATGAACATAAAGATCATGGAAGAACGACAGGAAAGGGGAGATGGGACAAAGGTATTTAAATACCTCCAAGGCATAAATGGAAAAAAAAAACGGCTCTGGAACAAGGAGTCATGGGATGATGGTGGAGGGGGTAGATTTATTTATTTATTTATTTCACTTGTATCCCACATTTTCCCACCTATTTGCAGGCTCAATGTGGCTTACAAAGACCTGTTGTGGCATCGCCATACAGGATGAAGTATACATTTGATGTTACAAAGAAGTCAAGGAAGACAAAAGGATTTGATCAAGTAGTTGTGGAGAGATACATTCTGCTTAAAGTTTGAAAGGTGTTGTGTTATGGTTAGCTATGGGTTCTCGTGATAGGTTCAGAAGTAATCTAAAGAAATTTACTCCTGAACTATATAAAAGTTGCTAAAAATTGCACATACAATTTAATTGATCCAGGAGCCAATTGGCACAGATAAATGGGCCTTAGCAATCAATGATCAGTGCTAATTAGCATCAATTAAAATTTACAAATGTAAATATTATGAGCAGCTCCAAAAAAGGAGTGTGGCCATGAGAGGGTCATGGGTGGATTGGGGGCATTCCCACAATTTATGCACGCTGTTATAGAATAAAGGGGTTCCGCAGGATTTACACCAGGGTTTCATTGGTGTAAATGATCACACCTAAACGTAGTCACGGTTCTTGTCGCTATGCGCTATTCTATAAACAGTGCCTAGCTTTGAGCACAGGTTATAGAATAGCGCTTAGTGCTTTTTTTTTAGTTGGCGCCAATTTTTCAGCACCATTTATAGAAAGCATGGGACAAACACACAGGATCTGAGATGGAGAGAAAGGGATGGCAAAGCTGAGAAGATACTATGGATTGACAGACTGGATAGGCAACATGGCCTACCTCTGCTACTATATTC
Source organism: Microcaecilia unicolor (assembly GCF_901765095.1). NCBI lineage: Eukaryota > Metazoa > Chordata > Amphibia > Gymnophiona > Siphonopidae > Microcaecilia > Microcaecilia unicolor. The sequence continues at coordinate 58,965,354 of NC_044031.1, read as the reverse complement.
TATATTTCTATGCTATCTTGAGACCTCTTTGCCTTCACAGTTTTCAAGTAGACTAAAAACAAGCAAATAGACACTTCATCTATCTGTATCATACATCTATATCTAGACTATCTAATCTATCTATCTTTATCTATACATATCTATATCTTTATCTATCTATGAAGAGAATGAAAAGAGAGATATAAGAGTGTGTAAAAGGGAATATGGATCCTTTTACCAGGTCTGTGCCCAGTGTAAAGTACAATGTTCTGGTCAGTAGAGTAAGTCAACAGAATATGTGCTGGAACACTTCCCTCTAGGAGTAGCCACAATGGTACAGTCCAGCATGTTGGTCAGAGTAGCCTGAGAATATTCTAATGCATTCTTTCCCAACCATGCCCTAGAGGTACACCTAATCAATCTAAATTTCCTTTCTACTTTTTAATAATATTTTTTATTGAATCAAGAATGCACACCATACAAACTTATTTGTCTGTGAGGGAGCATAAAAATGAAGAGCCAGCAGGCACGCGGCACCCCCCCCCCCCCCCCCCCCCACAGCGGCATGCACCCGGGGGGTTCTTTCGCCGGGGGATCGGGGGTTCTTTCGCCGGGGGGGGGCGTCGCGCTGTTCCGGGGGGGTGCTGCACCCAGGGGGCGGGGCGCATCGGGGCGCATCGGCAATCCGCCCCGGGTGTCAGCCCTCCTAGGAACGCCACTGAAGGGAAGTTAACAGCCACTCCGCCATTTACCGCATAAAATTATGCCAGTGGAGAGAGATGGATGCACAGCCCCCACCCATGACTACAATATACATATTTAAATAAGGAAAGTAGATACTAAGAGAAATTTGCATTGCGCGTCCCCGAGACCATTCTTCCTCAGTGCAGCTAAGCTGCCCATTAGCACCACCGAGTACGACCACTCTAACGTGCACTGTAACGCGGTTTCTATCACTCCCAGTGCCTGAGACCAAAAGGCAGACAGAGAAGAGCACTCCATAAAGGAATGTAAAAAAGATCTGGAAGGCGCGTTACATTTCACACACGCCTCATCGTCCCATAGACCCATTACCTTGCCTCTCTGCCTGGTGATGTGCACTCTATGCATCACTCTGTACTGGATGTCCTGTAGCGCTGCATTGGGGGTCACTGTATGCAGGTCCTCAAATATCGCCCCCAGCTGGACTACTGAAATATCTTCCACTACATCCTGGCTGCATTGCTCAGCTAACTTCACCAAAAATGGGGCCTTTCTAGTATCACGAATTAACTGGTACCATTGAGATAGTTTATTGAGACCAGGAGAGAGATCCAAAAACACCTGATCCAGCTGCAGGAAAGCAACTTGGACCCCATGACAGCGTTCAGAAGCAAGAATGTAATCTATCACCTGTAAGTAGGCAAAAAAAGAATAGTTGAGGACAGCCCATGCGCGCTTAATTTGGGCAAAGGATGGGAAATTTGTGCCTCCCAGTTGCCTAAAATGCCCCAGATATCTACATTCTCCCTTTTTCCACTGCTTAAAGACCGTGGAGCCCATCCCAGCGGAAAATTCTGGGTTGCCTACTAATGTCATGAAGGGACTCCTTCCTCCTGATGCCCTTCCATGAGTCCTCCACCACGCCCAAGCTTTCCGCAATGCCCCTATCAAATAGTCCCCTGGCATACCTTCCCAAGTTCTAGACCGGCTAGATTCCAATACTGTAAAGGGGTCGGAAGGCGCACAAAGAGACAAAAGACGGAACAATAAGGTCCTGCAGGATTTTATAGAACTTGGTACCTAGGCCATCCGGGCCTGGCGCTTTCACCAACTTTAACATTTTGATGATCCTCTGCACTTCTTGACCCTGGAAGGGAGCGTTGAGCTGTTCTAATTGCACTGCCGACAAGGAGTGAAGATCTCATTTGTGGAAAAATTCTTTGCACCGCAGGACAGGAAACGCTCCCTTGCTGTATAGCGTGGAGTAGAATCGTACGAATTCTTGTTGTATGGCAAGTGAGCTGGTATGGGCAACCCCAGCCGCCCCCTTGATTTTGCTAATGTAGCTCTTTGCCGATCTCTGCCTCGCCAGAGAGGCAAGCAACTTTCCTGTCTTATTACCCCATTGATGTAAACGATATTTGATAATTTAACACTATAAAGCACTCTCGCATCAAGGAGCTTCTGCATTTGCCTCTTAGAGTCTAAATAGGCCTTGTGCTTAACCTCCGAAGAGGACTGGATAAACAGTTTGCTCAAATCCCTCAACCGGTCCGCTGCTACTCACAGCTCCCGTTCTCGACACTTGGCCACTGAGGCGGTCTTGGCATCTAGGCTCAACGAATTTCTGCCACAGTTGGTTCATCCAGATCAAGTGGGGTTTGTCCTTGGGAGGTTTGCTTCGGCCAATATTTTGAAGGTGAGTCGTATCTTATTCAAGGGAAGTCAGCACTCGGGAGACGCGATACTAGCTAGCCTGGATGCAGAGAAGGCCTTTGATAAAGTAGCATGGGAGTATTTATTCTGGGTGTTGCAACAATTTGGAATATGTGGAGCAATTTTGGATTGGGTAACAGCTCTCTACAGCAAGCCCACGGCCCAAATCATTATCAATGATGACCTTACCGAGGTGATATCTTTGGGGGGGAAGAACCAGGCAGGGGTGTCCTTTGTCTCTTTTATTATTTCTACTCACTCTAGAACCCCTTGCGGCACAGATTTTTCAAGACTCTGATTTGAAGGGTGTCACAGTGGGCGGACGTGAGTATCGTATAAACCTGTTCGCAAATGATATGTTGTTGCTGATCGAAGATGCGTCTTCCGGCTTGCCGAAGGTAATGTCTATTATCCGAGAATTTGGCTTGTTTTTGGGCCTCAGTATAAACTTTGGAAAGTCTGAGGCCTTGCCGACAACGCGTCCCTGTGTCTGTTGTGCGTTGCCAGATTTTCCACTAGCATGGGCTGGGGTGGGCATTAAATATCTGGGGTTTACCTTAGCGTAAACCCCCAGATCTTGGGTCTATAGGAAAAATATCATTGACAAGCTGGAAGTTGTAAAGTAACTCTGTAATAGATGGAAGGACCTCCCGGTGAATTTTTTGGGTCGTGTAGCTTTAGTCAAGATGGTTATTTTACCTAAACTTATATAACCATTGCAGATGATTCTGCTTTGGATACACAGGAAGGAAGATAATATGTTCCGTAGTGAAATTTCTTCTTTCATTTGGCACGCTAAACGCTCTAGAATTTCTTATGCTAAGCTGACTCATAATACTGTGAAAATCCTAAGAGGCTGCACTTCTGCTATGACAATTTGGATGTTCTGAGCTAAGTAAAGTTTACTTTTTGTCAGAATTAGAAACCATTCATTAGTAAGGATGGAAGTTTAAGCAATTCAAGCAATGTTATAAGAGTTTTTGCTCTATTTTGAGTTTTCTTTACTTGCAGGAAGGCTTCTCTGAATGAGGATTTTAGTCTAGTGAGGGATTGCTAATTAGTGTCTATTTGGGTGATTTATATTCATAGTGAGATTTAGTGTTGTGGGTATTTGGATCTGTATTGTGTTAAATTGTGTTACCCTCCCTTCTGTTTTTTAAACACAGACTTTTCTCCCACTTCTTTAGAATTTTTGAAATATTCTGGGAGTTTTTCTCTGTGTTTTTTTTCGGAAGGTGGTGGAAGCCTGTGATGTTATTTTGTACAGTGGAGCATAAAAGTCAGGCTCCCTGTTACACTGAAGCTATTTTTTAAAAATGTATTATATTTTATCCTTCAGATCTGAATCCCCAGTGTGACACTATATTGGAGTGATGTGTTTGATAGTTTCTTTGTTATAACTACATACTCGTGCAGATTGTTTATTTGTGAGAATTCATAATACTGTGTGCAATTTTCTACAATATCCTGGACCCGTCTATGCCCCTCCTGTGTGTACACCCTCTTGCACATGGATACACTTAGGTGCTATCCTATAACTGAGAACATAAGTGTATTTCTGAACCAATCTGTACTGGGACCGCTGTTTTTTTAACATATTTATAAATGACCTAGAGATGGGAGTAACTAGTGAGGTAATTAAATGTGCTACTACCATAACCCTTATGGGTTAAGGAGGGCACCTAGATGTGGGTACAGTGGGTTTGTGGTGGGTTTGGAGGGCTCACTGTTTCCTCCACAAATGTAACAGGTAGGGGGGTATGGGCCTGTGTCCGCCTGCCTGAAGGTGCACTACAGTACCCACTAAAACTGCTCCAGGGACCTGCATACTGCTGTCATGGACCTGAGTATGACATCTGAGGCTGGAACGACATATTTTTAAAGATGTTTTTTGAGGGTGGGAGGGGGGTAGTGACCACTGGAGGAGTAACGGGCGGTCATCCTCGATTCTCTCCAGTGGTCATCTGGTCATTTTGGACACCTTTTTGTGCCTTGGTCGTAAGAAAAACATGACCAGGTAAAGCTGTCCATGTGCTCGTCAGGGACGCCCTTGTTTCTTTCGATTATGGGCCAAGTTCTGCCTTCGCTACGCCTCTGATACGCCCCCTTGAACTTTAGCCGTCCCTGCGACGGAAAGCAGTTGGGGACGTCCAAAATCGGCTTTCGATTATACCGATTTGGACGACCCTGTGAGAAGGACGCCCATCTTCCAATTTGTGTCAAAAGATGGGCGTCCTTCTCTTTTGAAAATGAGTCCGAAAGTCATTATCATTGATTTAGGATAGAGTTTCAGTCCGTTTTTGTGGAGACACAAGTTCCAATAAATACAATCTGTGTTGTGTTTGAATAGGAATGACTACTTTTGAATTTGGACATTACTTTGTCTCTCCTGTGGAGATATTTTTAATTGTATTGACTGGATAATATCTAGGCATGAGAATTTACATGAGCCATAGGGCTGGTGAATGTGATTGCACCTTAAATTTAAACATGTTTTCTGCCATTTACTCTAATATTCTGTGCAGGGCAACTACTTTTCTTTATAGAATAGCACTGTTTACCCTTTTATATTAAGCACCCCATAGAAATATATAGGTGTCTCGACCATTAGCGAGTGCTAATTTTTCGCATGCGCTAAAAATGCTAGTGCACCTTCAGCATGGCTTAGTAAACAGGGCCCTAAGTTTAAAGTTTTTTATGTTAGTCTTTAGGGCTTTACATAATGATGCTCCATTGACCATAGCACGGAGTTTGAAATTTTACCGTCCCTAAAGGGATTTGAGATCACAAGATCAGTGTCTTTTAGGTGTTCCTTTTTTGGCAACTTCATCTTGAGCAAGATTGTTCACACATATTTTTTATAGCTGGACCAACTATGTGGAACACCCTTCTTTTGGAAATGCGACAAATAACTTCATTATTAATGTTTAAAAAACAGCTAAAATATATTTGTTTCTTGAGGCATTTTACTAAAGAGGTATTTTATTGAAGAGTTTAATTAAGTCGCATGTAGGGTTATTAGATATTGCATGTTTTGTAATATTGCATGTTATGGTTTATGAGTGTTAGTTGAAACCTGCTTATAGGAGTTGGATAAAAATTTGATAAGTAGATAAATAATGATGACACAGTTACAAAATCTGTGCAATCTCCCATATTCTAAACAGGAGACAGGAGAGGTTCCGAGGGATTGGAGAATGGCGGAGGTGGTCCCTCTTCACAAAAGTGGGGATAGGGAAGAAGCTGGAAACTACAGGCCAGTAAGCCTCACTTCGGTTATTGGAAAAGTAATGGAAGCCATGCTGAAGGAAAGGATAGTGATTTCCTGGAAGCCAATAAGTTGCAAGATCCGAGACAACATGGTTTCACCAAAGGGAAGTCGTGCCAAACGAATCTCATTGAATTCTTTGACTGGGTGACGGGAGAATTAAATCAAGGACATGCTATGGACGTCATCTACTTAGATTTCAGCAAGGCTTTTGACACGGTACCCCACAGGAGGCTCTTGAATAAACTAGAAGGGCTGAAGATAGGACCCGAAGTGGTGAACTGGATTAGGAACTGGTTGACGGGCAGACGCCAGAGGGTGGTAGTGAATGGAGTTTGCTCGGAGGAGGGAAAGGTGAGTAGTGGAGTGCCTCAGGGATCGGTGCTGGGGCCCATTCTGTTCAATATATTTGTGAGTGACATTGCCGAAGGGTTACAAGGTAAAGTTTGCCTTTTTGCGGATGACACCAAGATTTGCAACAGAGTGGACACCCCGGAGGGAGTGGAAAACATGAAAAAAGATCTGAAGAAGCTGGAAAAATGGTCTAACGTTTGGCAATTAAAATTCAATGCGAAGAAATGCAAAGTGATGCACTTAGGGAGTAGATATCCAAGGGAGGCGTATGTGTTAGGTGGGGAGAGCCTGAAAGACACGGACGGGGAGAGGGATCTTGGGGTGATAGTATCTGAGGACCTAAAGGCCATGAAACAGTGCGACAAGGCGGTGGCCGTAGCGAGAAGGTTGCTAGGCTGTATAGAGAGAGGTGTGACCAGCAGAAAAAAGGAGGTTTTAATGCCCCTGTATAAGACGTTGGTGAGGCCCCACCTGGAGTATTGTGTTCAGTTTTGGAGGCCGTACCTTGCGAAGGATGTTAAAAAAATGGAAGCGGTACAAAGAAAAGCTACGAGGATGGTATGGGAGTTGGTATGGGAGGAAAGGAGGAACAGGGGTGATATTATACAGACGTTCAAATATTTGAAAGGTATTAATCCGCAAACGAATCTTTTCCGGAGATGGGAAGGCGGTAGAACGAGAGGACATGAAATGAGATTGAAGGGGGGCAGACTCAGGAATGATGTCAGGAAGTATTTCTTCATGGAGAGGGTGGTGAACGCTTGGAATGCCCTCCCGCGGGAGGTGGTGGAGATGAAAACGGTAACGGAATTCAAGCATGCGTGGGACAGGCATAAAGGAATCCTGTGCAGAAGGAATGGATCCACAGAAGCTTAGCTGAAATTGGGTGGCGGGGGGAAGAGGGGTTGGTGGTTGAGAGGCTAGGATGGGGGAGGGCAGACTTATACGGGGTCTGTGCCGGAGCCGGTGATGGGAGGCGGGACTGGTGGTTGGGAGGCGGGAAATACTGCTGCACAGACTTATACGGTCTGTGCCCTGAAAAAGACAGGTACAAATCAAGGTAAGGTATACACATATGAGTTTATCGTGGGCAGACTGGATGGACCGTGCAGGTCTTTTTCTGCCGTCATCTACTACTATGTTAAAGATATCTTTAACATATAAAATTATAATTGCAGGGGAACTTGGTATTAATGCTGATATACCACTACATATGTCCAAACTGCTGTGTATACTGATTCAAGTGGCCATAAAATTGATTTGTCAAAATTGGAAATACTTTACGAAGTTAACTCATGAAATATGGTGGAACTCAGTATGTTTAATTGCTAAATATGAAAAAGTTGCAGCAGAGTAATGTGGTTCCCTTATTGCATTTAACAAGATTTGGTCTCCAGTGATCAATTATTCATCCAGTTAATAACAATAAATTAATGTACGGGTACTATTCATATATATGCATTACTTTATAACATTTGATATGATTGCATAATCAAAAAACTGCTTGCTTTTATACATGGATATTGTTACGTGTATAGTCAGAGTACATTGACCTATTTGTTAATCTGTTATTAGTCATTGGTACTAAATTGTTTTATTATTGTATATTGTGGGAAAAATCAATAAAAATTGATTGAAGAAAATCTGTACACACTGCAGAGGTAAGAAGCAGCCATTTCCTACATCATGTGTGAACATCTCCTTTACTGTTACACACACTGACAGAAAGGGAGATTTAAAAAACACACAATGCCAGATTTATTTCCAGTTGCCCCCCCCCCCCCCCCCCGACCCTTCAAATGGACCTGGTGATCCCTTCCACCCCTCCAACCCTACTAATAGCTTGATGCCCCCACCGCCTGAAACCTTGACCCAAAATTGACTGAGGCAGCCCAGGTGAGCTTCTCTCCTACAGCTTTTCAACCCTTCTTATGCACCTATAAGTTAGGAATCAAGAGTGATGCCTACTCACTCCTGCCTCCACTCCACCATTTTGAAAAATGGTAGCAACTCATTTCATGCACTGCATCCAAGGAGGTTTAATGACAGGAGATGGCATGACATCAAAAAGCTGAAGCCTGTTCCCCCAGCAACCACTATCTTGGTATGTCCAAAACAATCAGCTGCTGCATCCATGTTGTTGTTGTGCATTGTTTTATCACAGTTATATTTAAAACAGGCTGGCTTGTGCAGCACAAGGATGTACACAGAGGAGAAACATATGGGAAGCTTTCAAATAAATAAAAAAAGCTGTCAGAGCACATATGGAGCTGTGAAAGGCTTCCAAGAGGAAGAAGTTTCTGTGTACAAGACAATGAGCAGAGTTGTGGAGAAAGAGGAAGACAGAAACTTGCCAGTCAATATTCAGTCCGCACCACAAGCGATTTAACCAGGCAAGAGCATTTCCTGCTCAGTTAAATTGCTTTGCATCAAGCAGTTGCAGTTGCTCACCACAATTGACTTTTAAGGAGTACAAGAATGCTGCAGGAGAGTTCAGGAGAATAGCCCAACAAAAAAAATAATTTTTAAAGGTTTACTAAGAGGATTCGAGAGAATCCCGAGGATCTCACAGTATCCTTCATTTACCTTTTGCCGCTTTGGAGTACTGACAAATCATTAATCCTCCCCTCTTTACAGACCCCTTGAAAACTCCCCAACCACCCCCCCCCCCCCACTCCCCTTACATTCCCCTCTCCTGATCCCTTCCTAACAGAGAGAATGCAAAATCTAGTAGTTATAATAAAACAATATAAACCTCACAAGTTTGCTATTGTTTACAATAGTGTTTACTATTGTTTTGGACACACCAATATGGCAGCAATCTTCGCCTACTGGCTTCAGCCCAGATAATGGGCCAGATATGCTCATGCCGTCTCCTGTCATTAAACCTCCTTGGCTACGTCCTAGTACAGTTCCTGAACTTCCTGTCCATGGAAAGAGGCCTATCTCCTGTGCATTTACACCTGGGAAGTATTTAAATGTTGAACTCTTGCTTGCCCGGTGAGCATCAATGCAGATTAAGTACATTTAAGAGTTTATAGTTGGGTCAAGATTGGGGCCAGTTTACATTGGGAGGATGACTGGCACAGCAATCTACTCACAGACTACTCTCCTCACTTCCAATAAATCAAAAGTTGGATTTCTTAAAGGCATAACTATATACAGGTAGAGATTGTAGATAAAGTTTCAATTATAGGTTCTGTTAGGTTTCTTAAGAACACTCTGGAGTGCAGGAGAAGGTGAATGTACTTTTGCCACTTTTGATAGAGCTCTAGTTACTTCATACAATGTCTGGCAATAAGGGCAGTTTGCATTGCTGTTGTTGATGGGAAGCTATTGAATAGATTTTTTGTTTTTTTGGTATGTTGAATTGCGCTGTACTTTTTGGTAGAGCTGTGTGTTGCTATTTCTGCTCTATACTTGTTTGGTGGAGTTGTTAGTCTGGGAATGTCATTCAAAGTAACAAACAAACAAAAAAAGTGTTAGAAACAATAATATCTGTAAATCAAACAAGAAAAACTGTTTCTTATGCAAATATGGAGGACCACCCAATACCTGCTCATTCACTAACGGCAAAGAAAAGGGGAGAAAAAAGACCTCAGACCAATACTTATTTATTTTATTTTATGGCATTTGTATCCCACATTATCCCACCTCTTTGCAGGCTCAATGTGGCTTACATTTCGTCATGGATACTGGAAATAGCATTGAATATACATTTGGTTTACAGAGGGTTTTGTGTTACATGGTAGTAAGATAGATGAGGGCGTTAGAGCAGAAAGACATTATAAAACATTATAAGACAGTCTGGAAGTTTTAAGACTATACAGTTACACATGTTGAATTATACAGTTACACATGTAACAGTTACACATGTAACTGGAGCTTAGGGCACACAGACTATAGCAAGGAAATACCATCATTGGTCAGAAAAAAAAATTCCACCTTAAGTAAATACATGACAGTACTTTAACATATTGAAAAAAATAAAAAAAAAACATACTAATGGCAAGGAACCTCCATGAAAGGATGCTAGGGTACATACAAAGAGGAATGACCAGCAGGAAAAAGGAGGTGATAATGCCCTTGTATAAGTCTCTGGTGAGGCCCCATTTGGAGTACTGTGTGCAGTTCTGGAGACCGCACCTACGGAAAGATATAAACAGGATGGAGTCGGTCCAGAGGGCAGCTACAAAATTAGTAAGCGGTCTTGAACACATAAAATATAGGGACAGGCTTATGAACCACAACATGTATACGCTGGAAGAGAGGAGGGAGAGAGGAGACATGATAGAGACGTTTAAATATCTCAAGGGCATTTATGTACAGGAAATGAGCCTTTTTCAAGTGAAGAAGAACTCTGGAATAGGATGAAGTTAAGAGGGAACAGGCTCAAGAGTAATCTAAAAAAGTATTATTTCACGGAAAGGGTGGTGAAGGCGTGGAATGGACTCCCGGTGGAGGCTGTGGAATCAAGAATTGTCAGAATTTAAAAAGGCATGGGAAAAGCATGTGCGACCGCTTAGGAAAAGGAAGCGTTTGGGGTTACAAAGGATGGGCAGACTGGATGGGCCATATGGCCCTTATCTTCCATCATGTTTCTTTGTCTATGTTTCTAAAAGAATCCAGAACAGCTCCATGTGCAGTCTCTGTGCTCAGACAATATATACTATTTTCTGTTTCAATTTGTGTTTTATATGCTGCCAGCTCTCCCAAAGGATTCAAAGCAGGGGCATAGACAGACTTCGGCGGGAGGGGGGGTCCAGAGCCCGAGATGAGGGGACACATTTTAGCCCCCCCCCCAGTGCCGCCGACCCCCTGCCACTTTTGACCCCCAACCAGAACCCGCCGCCCCTCCCCCATCCATTTTGACCCCTCCTCCTACCGCTGCTAACCTTCCCCCGCCACCACTAGGTACCTTTGCTGGCGGGGTTCCCAACCCCCGCCAGCCGAAGTCCCCTTCAGTGTCGGTCTCCGAGTCCAGCGCATTCAGTGATCTGGATTCTGTTTCTCTGAGTCCTGACGTCCTGCACATAGGGACATGCAGAACTCACAGAAACAGAATCCAGATCAGCAAAGTGTGGGGGACCGGCGCTGAAGAGGACTTCAGCTGGTGGGGGTTGGGGACCCCTGCCAGCAAAGGTACCTGATGGCGGCGGCGGTGGGAGTCGAATGTGGTGGGGGAGGGTTGGCAGCGGGGGGCTGAAAACAGGGGGGGCCAGGGCCAAATCTGCGGGGGCCCATGCCCCCATCTAGCTACGCCCCTGATTCAAAGCAGTTCATAAGATGAAAAGAAGTAACCTCCTAGTGTTAGCACATGACAGCCACTAGCGCAGCTTAGTAAACAGCGGGATAAATTTATTTGTTTGGTATGTCAAATCTGAATCTAAAATAACCCCAAATACTTTGTACTGATTATCAGTTTTTAATTCTTCACATGTAGAAAGCTCAAGATCTTTGCATAAACTTCTATTGGTGTCTCCATACCGCAGGATTTTCATTTTTTTTGTTTATTTAATTCTAAACAATGGTCAGACGCCCATCTATCTATAACTGAAATATAGTAAGTCAAAGAAACCAATGTATCTTCTAGACGTTCAAAAGCAGGACACAACAAAAAATATCATCGGCGTAAAATAAGGCTGTGATATACGAACCTTCAAAAAAAGACAGGCTAGTGAGCTTAAATCTATGTTGAATAAAATTGAAGAATGCGGGGAACCCTTAGGGACCCGCATCCCAGATTCCAATATGATAAAATGTTATTCTTCCCTTTTTACTACTACTACTACTACTTAACATTTCTAGAGCACTACAAGGGTTACGCAGCGCTGTACAGTTTCACAAAAAAAGGACAGTCCCTGCTCAAAGCAGCTTACAATCTAAAGGATGAAATGCCAAGTTGGGGCAGTCTAGATATCCTGAATGGAGGTATAGCGGTTATGTGCCGAAGGCGACGTTGAAGAGGTGGGCTTTGAGTGAGGATTTGAAGATGGGCAGGGAGGGGGCTTGGCGTATGGGTTCAGGGAGTTTATTCCAAGCATAGGGTGAGGCGAGGCAGAAAGGGCGGAGCCTGGAGTTGGCGGTGGTGGAGAAGGGTACTGAGAGGAGGGATTTGACCTGAGAGCGAAGGTTTCGAGTAGGAACGTAAGGGGAGATGAGGGTAGAGAGGTAGTGAGGGGCTGCAGATCGAGTGCATTTGTAGGTAAGTAGGAGAAGCTTGAATTGTTATTCTTCCCTTTTTACACAATAAGACCTGTTTTGTTTTTTTTTAATTACTCAAACCAGCACAAGACTGACCCTGCTATTCCTAGTTCACTGAACAGTATACTTGACTCAATCAAGCTGAATTCTCAAGGTTCACCATCATCAGCTGTTACCTGCAAACAGCTCAGCTCTCCAAGACTATATTCTGCTCAGAGAACTGTGGATTCACTCCCCTACTGGGATTCCCTTTTTTTTGCAAACCTGCTACATCAGGGGAAATATTCCACTGCTCCCTGATCATTTCTATGTGCAATGTTTTGCATAACTATGGGTGCTTTATGTTCAAACAAGTTCTGCACACAAGCTGTGTGAAAAATTTACAATGACTTGACCTCACAACTGCAATAAAAGCCATGGATGACAGTACTAGCTATTAAACCCAGATGCAAAGAAGTGTGCACGCCTCTTTCCTTTTTGCTCACCCCTCCTTTTTTAATGGGGGGGGGGAGAGATTAAAGTCAGGCCTGAGGAAACATAAAAAGTTAGCATGTTCTTCTGTGGTCAGCATTAGAGAGAATTTCATTCTCTTTACTGTGAGCTTGAAGGACATGTGACTTTTTCTGGCTTTATTGAGGGGGATGGGTAAAAAAAAGTACAGCGGCAGACAATGAGTTGCTGAAAGGGAGGTGTTCTGGAGCGAACAGTAATGTGCTGGACATTTTTCTGTGCAGAAATATTATTGTATCTTATGCTATTGATGTTTATGCATGAAATAAACCTTGTGCAAAGTTACAATTTTCCCAGTACCAACAGTACTTATTCACAGAATAGTATTTCAGCACTGTGCATATTTAGTACGTACAACACAGAATGCCAATAACTTCACTGGGCAAATCTATAATGGTGCACCTGCATTTCCATGATGTACATAAGTACTGCCACACTGGGACAAACCAAAGGTCCATTGAGCCCAGCATCCTGTTTCCAACAGTGGCCAATCCAGGTCACAAATACCTGGCAAGATCCCAAAAAAGCTTATCCCAGAAATAAGCAGTGGATTTTCCCCAAGTCAATTTAATAATGGTCTAGGCATGTTTCCTTTAGGAACCGTCCAGACCCTTTTTTAAACCCTGCTAAGCTAAACACCTTTATCACATTCTCCAGCAATGCATTCCAGAGTTTAATTACATGTTGAGTGAAGAAACATTTTCTCCGATTCGTATTAAATTTACTACTTTGTAGCTTCATTGCATGCCCCTAGTCCTAGTATTTTTGGAAACAGTAAACAAACGATTCACGTCTACCCGTTCCACTCCACTCATTATTTTATAGACCTCTATCATATCTCCCCTCAGCCGTCTCTTCTCCTAGCTGAAGAGCCCTAGACGCTTTAGCCTTTCCTCATAGGGAAGTCATCCCATTCCCTTTATCATTTTCGTCACCCTTCTCTGTACCTTTTCTAATTCCAATATATCTTTTTTGAATGTGTAAACGTGAGACAAAGTGCCACTTATGCGTGCAAGTGCCCTGCACTAACTGCCCGATAGTCAGCTAGCAGTGCGTTTAGGGACCCTTTTACTAAAGGGTTGCTGTGCACCGACCCAATGCAGTTGCCGGCAGTAGTTCCGCCTCGAACGCGCACCATTTCCGGCGCTACGGAAATATATCCATAATTTCTCTCATGGTGTTAACCCACTGGTAATTGGGCAGTGCTGTATGGTGCCTGGTTATCGCCGGGTTACTGCAGGAGCCCTTACCACCACCTCAATGGATGATGGTGAGTGCCCCTCCCCCCACACGGCCAAGCTGTAAGAATAATCTTACCACATGGCCATGTATTTTTAGGGGTGTTTTACCCTATGTGGCACATGGCAAAAATGGCCTGTACCGCTACTGCAGGGCCCTATTTACCACAACTTGGTAAAATGACCCCTTAATTACATGGAGTGGAGGAGTGGCCTAGTGGTTAGAGCACCAGTCTTGACATCCAGATGTGGCTGGTTTAAATCCCACTGCTGCTCCTTGTGATCTTGGGCAAGTCACTTAACCCTCCATTGCCTCAGGTACAAACTTGGATTGTGAGCCCTCCTGGGACAGAGAAATATCCAGAGTACCTGCGTATAACTCACCTTGACCTACTACTGAAGAAAAAAAAGGTGTGAACAAAATCTAAATAAAGATAAAAGAGTGAGGCAAATCAGGCAAAGAATAAATAAGAAAGTGGGGCATAAAACCAAGACATGTATACACCTTCCTCCTCCCTAGAAACACTCCATCTCTCTTTCAACCCTTACAAATGGCTTCCAAGAAAAAGTCCTCTCTTTTTACTGTGACCTTTGGGGGGGGGGGGGGGGGAATGTCAGTCTTTGCACTTAGGAGCAAAGTAATAAATGGGGAAGCTATTATGCCAGATGAAGAACAAATACTTAAGCGTGAATCACTAGCCAGAGCAGAAAAAAAAGGGCCGTGAGACCGCAAAAACAAGCCTGCAAAAAAGAGAAGAGGAAAAGGCAACAGTACTTGAGCAATACAGCTAAAACGGTGGAGGACACACATCAAAATGAAAGCCAGTGCATGCCAAAAAAAAAAAGAACACTTCTGCAAGCAAAAATTGGTGCCAAAAACCTGACATCCCCTTGCTAAAAATGCACCCTTCTGATGGATCTCAGCATGGGGGGGGGGGGGGGGGGGACGAACAAAACCGCAGCTTCAATAAAAAAATAAATCGGAGAAGCCAACCTTTCAGGCTGCTGCTTTGATAATACAATACAGGGGAGAAGCTGAACAAAGGATGCTGCCTTTGTTACCCGTGCTAGAGGGAGGAAGGGGGAGCCCGGAGTCCCACACGGCATTAAAGGTCTGGGTGGGAGGAGCCTTCGTGTGTCAGTCAAGCGACAACCCCCTATGACTTTGTTAATGAAAGTGTGGAACTGGGTTTACAGGCTGCAGGGAGAAGTGCAGCGAAGAGACTGGAGAGCGTGTAACACTTTGACTTCCGTGCTGTAGCTGCAGCAGATCTATCTGTTCTTTTAAGTTTTCCCCCAGTTCTGTCCTCTTATTTCATTTTTACTTGCGGGGCCAAAACGGGAAAGAAAGGATCCGGCATGCGAAGAGATTTACAGAGGACTTTGGTCAGTTGTTTTTTTTTTTTTTTTTTTTTTTTTTGCAACAAGGTCCCAGCTCCGGAGCTGCTTTACTGAATGAAATAACTTCAAATTGAAATTCAATTTGTGTGTGATGCGCGGAAATTAAAAGGTGGAGGTCGGGCAACTTTCTCTTTGCCCCGCTGGCTGCCAACGCAAGGAGTTTATGATGGAGCTCGCGAGAAAGTGCATCTTCCTTTCGACTTTGATCTGCTCGGTAGGTACCTCACAACACGCCTCAAGACACCTCGTGCTTGTTCTACACCAGCTTTTGAGACCAGCCTAGCAAGAAACATTTCTGCATGTGGAAAGTTTATTTTCATTTGGGTTTATATCGATGCATAAAACGTGTGTGTCATAAGAATGTTATACCGTGAGCTGGAAGGTGTATTTACTGTCGCTCAGCTGTTAGTGTGGGTGATCTGGTGAATAAAACGTGTACGTTTCAGCATTGGTCTGTAACTTACCTGCCGAGCCGTACTAAACCTGCTGTAGATCTTGTTTCATGTTCTAGGACGACTTGATTAACTTATTCTATTGAGGGAGAATGGCATATGCGCTTTGATTGCAGCAATTACTGCTAAGATACACGTTCCCCTTACCTGGATCAGATATCTATAGATAGATAATAAATTATATAGATAGATAGATAGATAGATATAGATATACATACACAAAATAGATATTAGCAACTAGTCTTTCTGTTTAATCCTCTGTTTCTTGAACAGTTGGGATCTGGCAAGTTTACTTCGCAGGCTTTCAGTAACAATTAATTTGATTGAGGGCTTCACTGAACCTGGCTTTTTACCTATTCTCTATCTGGGGGGAAATGAAGGCTTTGGCAAATATGGCTTAGGAGGGCATTTGCGTTTACCTCTTTCCCCTCCTTTTTCGTGAAGCTCATTGTTAATGTTGTGTACCGGGTGGGTTGATAAGCTAGAGCTTGCTCGGACTTGTTGAAGTGCTCACAGACATGAATGAAAGTCTGATCTGCTTTCCATACAGCCGGTTACCAACATTATCCCTATTCAGTAACTGATGGCAAGTCGCAGCAGGGACATGAAAAGCTATCAGCAACATGAAAGAGGGCGGGAAAACAAACAGATAAAGCTGTGATATATAGCCTGGAAACAGGTGACTTGATCATTATACACCTATACTGTGTGTGTCTGTGTGTATGTATGGATTTATGTAGAGATAGAGATTGATATCTAACACACAGTAGATGCAATTATATATTTTTATCATGATAAACAGACATAGTATTAGTGTTTATAATTCTATAAACTAGTCACCCACATTGACATGCCCCTTGCATACCTTGGCTTAAAATGCTTTACTGCCGGACACTCTCAGGCATCCTGCATAAATTCCTAATCTGTGCACGCAATCTGCACACTAAAAACATTTTTTTTTGCACAGAGGGGGTGTATCTGTGGGGGTGGAGAGTGGGCATTTCTGCTCTAATCAGTGCAGCTACATTACCGCGTGCTAACTGGTTCCAGCAGGATTACCATGTGAGCCTTTAACATTAATGTGCTAATTTTTTAAATGGCTGAGTGCTAATGGTGACAGCACATGGCCATTAATGAAAAATATGGAATTTTTTTAAAATACTGCAGTAACAATGGCCTTAGCATGTGCTAAGGCCACTTTTTAGTAAAAACACCCTTACATAACATGTAGGTGTAAGGGAGGCATGCATATAAGTAGGGCTCCCATTTATACATGTAGCTGACAAAATACTGTAAATTACACAAACCCCTATTCAAACAAACCCTCACAAAGAACAAACATATTCTGGTCGCCGCATCTCAAGAAAGATATAGTGGAATTGGAGAAGGTGCAGCGAAGGGCGACTAAAATGATAACGGGGATGGGACGACTTCCCTATGAAGAAAGACTAAGGAGGCTAGGGCTTTTCAGCTTGGAGAAGAGACAGCTGAGGAGAGACATGATAGAGGTATAACATAGTAACATAGTAGATGACAGCAGAAAAAGACCCGCACGGTCCCTCCAGTCTGCCCAACAAGATTTGTACCTAGATTTGTACCTGTCTTTTTCAGGGCTCAGACCGTATAAGTCTGCCCAGCACTATTCCCCACCTCCCCACCACCAACCCCGCCTCCCACCACCGGCTCCACCACCCAATTTTGGCTAAGCTTCTGAGGATCCATTCCTTCTGCACAGGATTCCTTTATGTATATCCCACGCATGCTTGAATTCCGTTACCGTTTTCTTCTCCATCACCTCCCACGGGAGGGCATGATAGAGGTATATAAAATAATGAGTGGAGTGGAACAGGTGGATGTGAAGCGTCTGCTCACGCTTTCCAAAAATACTAGGACTAGGGGGTGTGCGATGAAACTACAGTGTAGTAAATTTAAAACAAATCGGAGAAAATGTTTCTTCACCCAACGCATAATTAAACTCTGGAATTCGTTGCCGGAGAACGTGGTGAAGGTGGTTAACTTGGCAGAGTTTAAAAAGGGGTTAGACAGTTTCCTAAAGGACAAGTCCATAAACCGCTACTAAATGGACTTGGGAAAAATCCACAATTCCGGGAATAACATGTATAGAATGTTTGTACGTTTGGGAAGCTTGCCAGGTGCCCTTGGCCTGGATTGGCTGCTGTCGTGGACAGGATGCTGGGCTCGATGGACCCTTGGTCTTTTCCCAGTGAGGCATTACTTATGTACTTATGTACATATCTCAAACAACTAATTATTACCTGAATTGGTTATTACTCTAATTACCATTAACTTTCTCTCATGTACAATTTCTCATAATAAATTTTCTAAATGCTTATTTATTTGTTTAGATTTTGCTCACACTTTCTTGAGTAGTAGCTCAAGGTGAGTTACATTCAGGTACACTGGGTGTTTCTCTGTTTCTGGAGGGCTCACAATCTAAGTGTCTATGCCTGAGACAATGGGGGGTTAAGTGACTTACCCAAGGTCACAAGGTGCAGCAGTGGGATTTGAACCAACCACCTCTGGATATCAACACCAGTGTTCTAACCACTAGGCCACTCCTCCATAGGTTATCCCAGTATGTTTATGATACTGTCTTGTAAAATTAGATTCCTACAACAAATTACTTTCTTATGCATTGTTACGTATCCTATACTGTTTACTGTAAGCTACATTGAACTCAAAATTGTTTGGGCTAATGTGGGATATAAATGTCACAAATAAATAAATAAATAAATAATAGAAACAGAGGAAAATGTAGGCAGATGAATACCATAAACATCTCTCCAGGCTGCCCATCCATGCCATCTATTCTCCCTATCGCTCCCTTAGACATTATATGTATTTGTCCCAAGGTTTCTTGAATTCAGAGACTGTTTTCGTCTCCACCACTTCCACTGGGAGGCCATTCCATGAATTCACCACTCTTTCTGTGAAGTATTTTCTCAGGTTACTTCTGAATCTATCTCCTCTCTCCCACCTTTCTTCCACAGTATACATATTGAGATCTTTGAGTCTGTCCCCATACGCTTTATGACAAAGACCACTGACTATTTTAGTAGCCGCCCTCTGGACTGACTCCAACCTCTTTATATCTTCTTGAAGGCGTGATCTCCAGAACCGTACACAATTTTCTAAATGAGGTCTCACCAGAGTCTTATGCAGGGACAGCACCACCTCCTTTTTCCTACTGGCCATTCCTCTCCCTATACACCCAAGCATACTTCTAGCTTTTGCCACCACTGTTTCTACCTGTTTGGCCATCTTAAGATCACATATGATCACACCCAAGTCCTGCTCCTCTTCCATGCACAAAATTTCTTCACCCCCTAAACTGTTCCATTCCCTCAGATTTTTGCAGCCCAAATGCGTGACCCTATATTTTTGAAATCCAAGCCGCCAAATTCCAATCCATTTCTCTAGATTCACTAAGAACTTTCTAATGTTATCCACACCATCAGGAGTGTCTACCCTACTTCAGATTTTTGTATCACCCACAAGGAGTCAAACCAACCCAGACAGCCCTTCAGGAATATCGCTTACAAAAATGTTAAGAACCGGTCCAAGAACTGAACCTTGTGACACACCACTGATAAGATCCTTTTCCTCAGAATGAGCTCCATTTACCACTACCCTCTGTCACCTTCCACTCAACCAGTTCCTAACCCAGTCAGTCACTTTATGGTCCATACCAATGGCATTTGGTTTATGTATTAGTAGTCTACGTGGATGGTGTCAAAGGATTTGCTAAAATCTAAATACACCACATTTTTAGCACTGTCCCTCAATTCAACACTCTGGTTACTTAGTCAAAGACATTTGTCTGACAAGATCTGCCTCTAGTGAAACCATGATGCATCCACTGGATTACACAGACTGTTTTAAAAGCATTTCCATTAAGTTACTTACCACAGAAGTCAGACTTATTGGCCTGTAGTTGCCAAACTGTTCCTTACTTCCACTTTTGTGGAGAGGAACCACACCTGCTCTCCTCCAGTCCTCCGGGACCACTCTCGACTCTAGAGAAGCATTGAAAAGGTTAGCCAGTGGAGCTGGTAGAACTTCCCTACGTTCCTTCAGTACCCTCCAGCCCCGTTGCTTTGTCCACCTTTTGTGTAGCCAGCCCTTCACAAACACAGTCCTCTAAAAGTCATTCAGGGACTACCACCCCTCCAGTCCTATTGTGTTTGTTTTCTGTGTTCCTGCTCCTGGTCCTTCAGTTGTGAACACAGAACAGAAATATTTGTTAAGCAATGTCACCGTATCTTTATCAGCTTCTACATATTTCTTCCCTTCACCTTTGAGTCTCACAGTGCCACTTTTGCACTTCCTCCTATCACTAACATATCTAAAAATATCCTCCCCCCTCCCCCCCATTTACTGTATCGGCCATTTTTTTTCTTTCATTTGCATCTTTGCTTTCCTGACTATGCTACCAATTTCTCTGAGCTTTTCCAGATATTGTTGCCTGTCTTCCTCTTTCTGTGATCTCATGTAGTTTATAAAGGCTAACCTCTTTTTCCTTACCTTTTCAGCTACTACTTTTGAGAACCAAAGTGACATTTTCCGCTTACTTTTAAGCTGAGTGGAGGAGTGGCCTAGTGGTTAGGGTGGTGGACTTTGGTCCTGAGGAATTGAGTTCAATTCCCTGCACAGGCAGCTCCTTGTGACTCTGTGCAAGTCACGTAACCCTCCATTGCCTGCCATGAGTGGGAAAGCGCAGGGTACAAATGTAACAAAAATAAATAAACACTTTCTTTACAAAAAGGTTTGTTTCCTTTAAAATAGCTACTTTCAGTGTTGTCCATTGCCTTCCTACTTCCAGATGTTTCCATTCAAATAGCAATTCCTTGAGGTAATCCTCCATCTGAACAAAGTTAGGTTTTTTTTTTAAATCTAGAACCTTCACTTTTGAATGAACCCTCTCCGCACCTCTCTTAATATTTAGCCACACCATCTGGTGATTACTGGATGCCAGATGATCACCTACTATAACATCAGAAACACTCTCTCCATTATGGCCCCATCCCATGTGGGTTTCATTACCAACTGCTGGAATAGATACGCGAGAGAGAGAGAGGTGTTGGGGAGTTTTCAGCTGGCGGGGCTTGGAGATCATTGCCAGCCACATCATACCGTGTTTCCTCGAAAATAAGACACTGTCTTATATTAATTTTTGCCCCCAAAAATGCGCTAGGTCTTATTTTCAGGGGCTGTCTTATTTTTCGGGGAAACATCGGGGTTGAATCGTGGTTGGCTTGCGAAGGTGGGGCACGGAAGGAAGGAGGGGTCTGCCCTGCTGCTGCTTGCTGCGAAGGTGAAAGGAGGCGTTTAAGGTTAGTTCCGGGAGCGACGGAGGGTGGGTGGAGGGGGACCTGGTGACCTCGGGTGGGGGGGCGGCCCGGGGGGTGGCCTTGTCCGGCTCTCGGCGGCCCTGCTTTCAAACAAAAATTTGCTAGGTCTTACTTTCGGGGGAGGCCTTATATCTACCAATTCAGGAAAACCTCTACTAGGTCTTATTTTTGGGGGATGTCTTACTTTCGGGGAAACAGGGTAGATGAGCTGCTACTGGGTAGGCTTGATCCCAAAGTGGGTGGGCTACGCCACTGCTCTGGACCTACAGTATGCCATAAGTTACATTCATACGTGGGAGCCCCGCATATATCCTGCCCAAGCTCCACCCCTGTGTAAGCCCCCTTTGCAAATACACGTTGTCTAGTTAAGCAGGTATTTGCAGAATAGTGCTTAGACTGCACATTAACATATATGCATGCAAGTGCTCAGACATGCGTGCATATGCTGGTATTCTAAACATTTACATTTGTAACACATATGTAAATGTTAATGCCCGGGTTATAGAATTGCTCCATTATAAGGTTATTATTTGAGTCATTTACATATCCCCCCCTTCAAAATAAGCATATGGATCTGTGGATGTATTAGATAGGTATAACCAGAAGAACAGAGGTTCAGCTTCATATTTTAGATGGCATTGATTGTTGTTTAAAATAGGCAAAATTCATGACAGTGATATTAGTTGCTAATAATGTCTCCTCTTCATGGCTTTACAAGACTTCCTGGGTCTTGGACAGCTGTCACTGTGGCTTTTCTCTGAAGCTATATAAGGTTGCCAAAACAGCACTGGAATTACAGAGCAGTAACTGAGGCACCTATTTATTATTTGGCACACAGCTGCTCTTAGTGAAGGGTTGTTTGTTTGTTTGTTGGATATGGCTACTTATTTATATTTCTTCATGGAAGTTTTGTCGTTGAAATATATGCCTTACGTATTTGCTTTTTATGCTTGATCAGAGCATCCCATCTTATTGCTTTTCCTTGGTGAACCCTTCTTGAGCATGCAGAGTTCTGCAAAGTGGCTTATTAAAGCAAAACAAAAGTTGTGGAATTTGAGTCAGGATAGAGATGCAGAAGGTACAGAATGAATATTCACTAAAGAGAAACCCGAGTCCAGAAAAAGCATATATAAGACAAAACTGGAACAATATCGTAGCCATAGTATTGAGCGCGTTTCAACTTGCTTCATGCATTATAGTTTAGTTGTTATTGTCTGAAGTTGGGGGGGGGGGGGGATCCTGAGGATGGAGTAATCTGAAATGGAGCTCTGTAGAACCCTCATCCACGGAAGAGACACTTCAGCTTTGTAGCCTTTTGGAGGTGGATGTGAACTTGATACTCAGATAAGACACTCCTGTACACTATGGGGTCCTTTTACTAAGGTGCGATGAAAAATGGTCTGCGGTAGTATAGGCATGGGTTTTGGGCTCGCACAGATCCATTTTTCAGCACGCCTGCTAAAAATGCCTTTTTTAATGTTTGCCGAAAATGGACATGGTGCAAAATAAAAATTGGTGCGCGTCCATTTTGGGTCTGAGACCTTACCGCCAGCCATTGACTTAGCACTAAGGTCTCTTGCGTTAACATTCTGGTAATCACCTATGTGCATAAAGTCAGAGTTACCGCCTGATTTTTGCCACATGCCAGAAAATAAAATATATTCCATAGCGTCCCACAGATCAATCCAGAGACTGGTGGGTTATGTCCCTCTGCCAGCAGGTACAGATAGAGAGAACTGCTGAGGTTCACTATATGTGGTCATATGCAGCCACCTAAACCTCAGTATTCTCTCTATCTAGCAGGTAGAAGGTACATAACTCTGCAGCTCTGGATTGGGGCTCCTCACCCGTTCCCTCAGGCCGAGTTGAGCGTCCCTTAGGGGATTGAGGGCTCACTGCGATAGTGAGCTGGGTAAACCTGGTGGGGCCAGGTCCCTCCCTTCTTCTCCGCCACCCCCTGCGGAACTCCCATTGCCAGCTTACATAAGTCTTTGGGAAAAAAAAGAATGGGGCCTTGCACTCACAGTAAGATAGGGCTTCCTTCTGGCTGGGGCAGTGGTTAACTGTCTAATTTTTGGCAGGGGGAGGGGGGTGACTGCCTTGGTACTTCTGCTGGGAGCAGATGACAACTCCCTCAGAGATAGTCAAATGCTGCTCCCAGTGTGGGAGCCAGAGAGCAGCGTCGGGAACGTGCTCTGCCTGCCCTCGCAGCTCCCATTCTGGGGAGCAAGTTGCGGAGTCGCGGGACCGCTCGGCTCAGAGCGCGGAGAAAATATATTTTCTGTCGTGTATAGCGTACATGCGTAAAAAATTAAATTACTACACGGGCCACGCGGTAGCCGGGAGGTAGCTCCAAATTGGTGCATGTTGGGCGCGTGTAGTCGCTTACGCGGCTTAGTAAAAGGGCCCCAAAATGAAGGATATTTTAGAGCACATTAAGTTACGAGTGACAACAAAGCTTTAACATTTGGGGCATTGAATTTATTTATTAGGGACATTTTTCAGTGGCGTTTTGATATAAATATTGTGTGTGCAACAGTGAGGATGTGGTATCACTATTTATTTTGTGTGGATGTGCAACAGAGTTAAATGAGAGCTGAAATAGCTCCATACACTCATTTACAACACTCTATTGATTCAAGCTTGGATGCCTGTTGAAATGCTAAGAGCTGCTACCCTTCACCATTATTATTAGCATTTCATTCATATATATTTTTCATCACAACATGGGGTTATTTTAATGAATGCTGGTTCTCCTGTTCTCACACTCCAATATTGTTCCAGTTAATCATTTATTCGTCTTGTGAAGGTATAGAATGATCAGTTTGCTAGTCATATCTTTCTACAGTGGCGGTAAATAAACCAGCTCTTATTTTGCTACATGCTCTGCTCTTTAATATTTCCATATAAAGATGCAGTGATGTAAAGAAGATTTACATCACTGCTTCTTTATATGAAAGATGCAGATCACTTTTGGTTCCTATAGTGCTTATTTTCAGATTAGGTTGTTGTCTTATCACTTGGCCCTTCAAAACCAAAGATTGGGGAGCCTGAAACCCTGCATGTGGTAATATCTTGGGATCCCATCGATCCCTGTAGTGCTGTTGAAAGAACCTCTTTGAGCAATTATGGGGCTCATTTTCGAAAGAGATAAACATCTAAAAGTGGCACAAAACGTCAAATGGATGTTTTTTTCAAAACTCGTTTTTCAGATGTTTTTCTATGCAGTTCGTCTAAATCTCAAGGGGGCATGTTGGAGGTGTGTTTTGGACGGGACTAAGGTGGGCTTTCGATTTGGACATTTTTCTGCAATAACGGAACATTGTAAAAATGTCCATGGCAAAAAATAGGACGTTTTTGTCTCGATCTGTTTCGATAATGACTAACTGCCAAAAAGGTGCCCAAACTAACCAGATGGCCACTGGAGGGATAAAAGCATGACCCCCCCCTTAATCCCCCCAGTGGTCACTGACCCCCCCACCCCGTCCCCCTAAGAGATGAAAGTGACAGTACATAACTGGGTCTATGACAGCTGCAGATATAATAGCCATTCCTTTTAGAGTAGCAAGCAAGTCACTGGAGTAGCCTAGTGGACTGTAGAGAAGGAGAGCCAGGCCCATATTCCACTCTATCTAGTGGTGGATATGTGGAATGCCCTCCCGTGGGAGGTGGTGGAGATGAAAACGGTAATGGAATTCAAACATGCATGGGATAAACACAAAGGAATCCTGTTTAGAAGGAATGGTTCCATGGAATCTTAGTGGAGATTGGGTGGCGACGCCAGTAATTGGGAAACAAAACGGGAGCTGGGCAGACTTCTACGGTCTATGCCCTGATCGTGAGTGAATAGATAGGGATGTGCTGAAGTGCAAATTTTAAGGGGCTTTGACATTAGCTTCAGAACTTAGTAGAAGAACAGTGTTAGGCAGACTTCTACGGTCTGTGCCCTGAGAAAGGCAAGACAAAATCAAACTCGGGTATACATAGAAAGTATCTTGTTGGGCAGACTGGATGGACCGTACAGGTCTTTATCTGCCGTCATTTCATTTACTATGGTATAGTAGGTTTTTGGTGGATTTTGGAGGGCTCACACTTTCCACCACAAGTGTAACAGTTAGGATGAATTATGGTCCTAAGTCCCTTTCTTCACAGTGCATTGCACTGCCAACTAGGCTACTCCAGGGACCTGCTTACTACTCTAATAGAACTGTCTATAACATCTGAGGCTGCCATAGAGGCTGGTATATACTGTTTCTTTTACATTTTGTGGGGGTGGGAGGAGGTCAGTAACCACTGGGGGAATAAGGGTGTGTGTGTGTGTCATTCCTTTATTCCTCCAGTGGTCATCTGGTCATTTAGGGCACGTATGTTTGGCTTATTTAGTCTAAAAACAGGTCTAGCTCAAAATGTCTTAGTTTTAGTCCTGGGCATTTTTGTTTTGTTCTGTTATGGCTGAAAACGTCCAAGCCTTGGGAACACCCAAATCCCGCCCTTAACCCCACCCCCCCAATACACCTTGAGATTTGGATGGACTGCAGACGGACTGCATAGAAAAATGTTGAAAAAAATATGTTTTGAAAATACTGATTTGGACATTTTTGTGAGAAAATGACTAAATGCTACTTTATGCCACTTTTTAGACATATAAGTCTATGGTCCTCTTTTGCCAAGCAATGCTAACGGAATGAGATTTGTTGACATTACCTCACTGGAGCCACTAGAGTGGCTTGATAAGAGGCCCTACGTAGTCTTCTGCACCCATTCCCAGTCCGTGACACACTCCTTCCTTTTCCAGAGAGAGCTTCCCCAGTGGAATGGGTGCAGAAGACTACGTCACTGTAGGAAGTATATTTTTAAACACCCTTGAGCGCACGCTCCCACTTTTGGCGGTTTTCAGTATTGGAGGCGTCTTTCTGAATATAGACGAGCTGTTCAAACAACGGGAGTTTTACCCCGATTGTTTCACTTACCTCTTGCGCCATAGTTTGCAAGTTGACCGATAGGAGTTTATTGACCCCTGATGCAGGCGGTTGTAAGCCGAAACACGGCCCGTGTCGGGTATTTGTGATATTAAAGGACTACATTTTTCTCAATCCTGAAGGCCCAGTGTTTGCTTTTTTTGTTTGCTATTCCACTAGCAACATTCCATGTAGAAGGCTGCGCAGGCTTCTGTTTCTGTGAGTCTGACGTCAGACTCACAGAAGCAGAAGCCTGCGCGGCCACATTGGTGATCTGCAAGGGCCGACTTCTACATGGAACGTTGCTAGTGGAGGAGTGGCCTAGTGGTTAAGGTTCAATTCCTGGCACAGGCAGCTCCTTGTGACTCTGGGCAAGTCACTTAACTCTCCATTGCCCCATGTAAGCTGCATTGAGCCTCCCATGAGTGGGAAAGTGCAGGGTACAAATGTAACAAAAATAAATAAAATATGCTTTATGTTTTGTAATATGACCAGCATCTTTATATACTTATGGAAGGAACAGAAATCTTAAAAAGACAAAGGGAACTGGGTAAGACTAATGTATTTGTTACGTCACCTAAGCAAAAAGATAATATGTCTTTTACTCAGCTATCACAATACTGACTTTGCTTAAACTGATGGATACACGACTAAGATGAAATGGAATCTTACAAATACATCTACATTCGAGGGCAGTCTAATTGTCCAGTGGCGGGGGATATGGGTTTCATTCTCAACCTGGTTCTTGTTCATTGGACTAGAAGGAGAAAGAAGTAGAGTCGCTGCTGTTATCCATGTCCTTTCAAGGAAGTTGTAGCCCCTCTGCAGTGACATCTGCTGGCTTACTAGAAGCAGCTCTTTCATCAAGTGGAAGAGATGAAGTAAAAATGGATGATACAGACAGCTCTGCTTGTACATATTCATGTGTAGGTGGACTCCCACAATCCCCCTAATTTTATAAAAAGTTGCCAAAAATTGTGCATGCAAATTTGGGTGCACACGCAATTTGCATGCACAATTTAATTGAAAAACGTGCCAATTAATACCAATAATTGACTTTTTAACAATAAATTATTGGCACTAATTAGATTTAATTGGCATTTAAGTGGGTAAATGTAGGCGCAGGATCGTGTCTAAAGTTTATTTGCAAACTGAAAAAGGAGGTGTGGAAATAGTAGGGGCATGGGCATAACAGGGGCATTCTTAAAATTAATGTTCGTTGTTACAGAATAACGGGGAAATACGCCTCATATAGGCACATACATTTACACCACGTTTCAGTTAGTGCAAATGGCCATGCCTAAAGTTGGCACGATTCCCAGGTGTAAGCGCTATTCTGTAAACCATGCCTAACTTTAAGCGTGGCTTATAGAGTATCGCTTTTTTCAGCGCCAATTGTTTTACTGCCATGTGTAGAATTCATCCCAATGTGCCTTCCTGTATAGGAACATAATAATGTTCCTGACAGGAGGAACATTATCATGTAGTGACAAGAGGACATTCTGAGTCCCTGCAGGCGTAAGGAGGTAATACCCAAACCTTGGTTAAATCCTGATCTGCCTAGTCCTACAGGGAATTACTGGCAGCAAAAAGCCGTAACTCATAGAAAGAAGGGACCCTGTCTAAATTGAAAGAGGAGCATGACATGGGAGTGGAGAACGTAGACCAGGGTATATCCCATTCCCTGATGACAGATTTTACTCAAGTGCATTGACAGAAGATACTGGACAAGCTTAGAGAGTTCAACACCTGTCCATTGGTGAGTGAACACATGAGATACAGGAGATCTGAGGAGATAGCAAATCTCAGAGGACTCTAAGGTGCTCATTTTCAAAGCACATAGACTTACAAGGTTATACTTTAAGTGATGTAACTACTTTGAATACTGCTGATCATCTCTTTGTTTTTATGGACTGTTCACCTTATTGTGTTTGTAGTTGTGATATTTGTATATATTTGTGTAATTGGAGTTCTTTTTTATTATACTACATATCAGCCTCCCTCATTTGTATTCTCAGGGTGATTTTGGTGTGCCTGCCCAAAGGTTTCATTCCAATTTTATAGCTGGCCATTAGGAGACTCTTATGCCGGGGACAGATTTGCCTCTGGGATCACCTTCATCCCTTACCTTCAGCAGGGAGGTCCGTTACACGTGTTTCCCTGTTCGTCTTATTTCTCTTTTTCTTCTTTTATTCAAAAATGTATACATCATATTAATAGTCTAGGTGAAATAACAAAGCCACCAGTCATAAAAGAAAGAAGGATCAACCTCAAATGAAACGTCTTTAAAACTGAGCACTTGGGGTTAAT
This sequence comes from Microcaecilia unicolor, assembly GCF_901765095.1. NCBI lineage: Eukaryota > Metazoa > Chordata > Amphibia > Gymnophiona > Siphonopidae > Microcaecilia > Microcaecilia unicolor. The sequence continues at coordinate 58,936,890 of NC_044031.1, read as the reverse complement.
TTCTGATGGGCTGAATGCAGAGAAAATTAAGGGGTCCTTTTACTAAAGCTTAGTGCACGCTAACAGAATTAGCACGCATTAACCGCCAAATTCTATATATGGCGCCTTAAGTTATGTGCACTAATTTGGCCGCATAACTTAATTGATTAACAAGCCAATTGGTGCTGATAATTGAATATTAACAGACAATTAGCAGCACTAATTGGCTTTAACTAGAATTTATGCACACAAATTCAAATGCACATATTTGAAAAGGGGGTGTGGCCACGGGCATGAAATGGGCTGTTTGTGGGCATTTCAAAAAACTATGCACACTATTAAAGAATACACCTGATCTACTCCTAAGGTGTTTAGGCCTGGTTTTAGGTGGCCTAACTGAGTGCACCTAAATTTTAGGTGCAAGAACGGTGCATGAGCGTATTATGTAAACTATCCAGCTTATTTTCGAAAGAGAAAAACACCTATAGTGCGACCTAAATCGGGAGATAGACGTTTGTCTCGCAAAGGCGCCCAAATCGGTATAATCGAAAGCCGATTTTGGGCGTTTCCAACTGCACTCCGTCGCGGGAACGAATAAAGTTTATGGGGGCGTGTCGGAGGCGTGGTGGAGGCGGAACTGGGGCGTGGTTATCAGCCGAGGAGAGATGGGCGTCTTTAGCTGATAATTAATCGAAAAAAAAGGCGTTTTTACCACGATTTTGGGTCACTTTTTTTGGACCCTTTTTTTTCACGAAGAAGTCCCAAAAAAGTGCTCCAACTGCCCAGATGACCACTGGAGGGAATCGGGGATGACCTCCCCGGACTCCCCCAGTGGTCATTAACCTCCTCCCACCAAAAAAACCCCACTTTAAAAACTTTTTTTCCAGCCTGTATGCCAGCCTCAAATGCCGTACCCATCTCCTTGACAGCAGAATGTGTTTGATCCTGTCACAGCCTTTCCCTGGGTCAGATGTGGCTCTGGGGTGCACTACAGGGTCACATCAGCATTGCATTGTGGTGGGTGTAGGGTATTGGGCTCCGTGATTTCAATAGCTTGTGTTACAGTCTCACGATGTTGGTAGTTGGTAGGCTCTTCTCCCATGGTGCTTTTCCCCCTGCCTACTGGGTCAGAGTGTGCCCTGTTGTGTTTCCTGTTGTAGTCCATGCGGTAGTGGTCATTTTTGTAAGCCAGTTTTAGTTCCCTTTCCTGTGTTAGCCACGTTAGACAACTTAGAGGCAGATGCACTAAAACTAAATGAGCCTTTAATGACCCTCCAACGAGGAAAATTTGATCCGTTGCATGCATCAAAGGGCTTTTACCGAGGAAGCCAGCAGCTAACGAAAACGGAATGGAGATGAGCAATTAGTGTGAAAACCCCATTGAAACGACATGCACTAACCTTTTCCGATTGCTTTTACGCAGGAAAAAGGCAGGAAAACTAACGAGAGGTCTGGACCTCTCGTTAGGACGGCTCTGTGCCAGGAAAAATCATTAAGTGAAAAAATAAACAAACTTTGAGCCAATCCCAGCGCATTAGCAGAGCTAAAAGCACTGTGATTGGTCCAAAGGACGTCAGCAAACACATCAAATAAAAAAAATAAAAAAAGGATCGGGAGGGGGCAAGGGCGCTCATCAGGAGCGTCCTGTATGGACGGCCTTGCCCCCCCCCCCCCCCCGCTGCTCCCCTCTTTCCGCCGCTCCCCCCCCCCCCCACCCGAAAAAGCAAAATGCTAGCTGCCCCGGTCCCCCTCCCTTCCTGTTCCTGTGTTCTGCAGAGCTAACTCTGCCTCCCGTCATTCTTCTGCCCCGTGCCCCGCCCCCGATGCCCCCCCTGAGGTCGACTACGCCGCTCCCCCCCTCCACCGAGACCCCCTCCCTATTAACGACCCGAGCAGCGCCTCTCACCTCTTTCAGAAGCGCTGCACGGGCAGGAAGATCTATTGTGTTGGTTGTAGAGTCTCCATGACGTCTCTTCTAACCTGGCCCAGGCCCCGCCTCCTTCTGACGTAAGTAACCTACGTCAGAAGGAGGCGGGGCCTGGGCCAGGGAAGACGTCATGGAGACTCTACAACCAACACAATAGATCTTGCTGCCCGTGCAGCGCTTCTGAAAGAGGTGAGAGGCGCTGCTCGGGTCGTTAATAGGGAGGGGGTCTCGGTGGAGGGGGGGAGCGGCGTAGTCGACCTCAGGGGGGGCAGCGGGGGCGGGGCACGGGGCAGAAGAATGACGGGAGGCGGAGTTAGCTCTGTAGAACACAGGAACAGGAAGGGAGGGGGACCGGGGCAGCTAGCATTTTGCTTTTTCGGGTGGGGGGGGAGCGGCGGAAAGTGGGGAGCAGCGGGGGGGGGGGGGCAAGGCCGTCCATACAGGACGCTCCTGATGAGCGCCCTTGCCCCCTCCCGATCCTTTGTTTTTGGATTTTGCTGACCGGGTAGCCACGTGTATTTGTTGTGGCTTTTTTTTTTGTTTGTTTTTACGTTTGCAGCATGCGCAGAGCAGCCAGAAAAACGCTTGGCTGCTCTGCGCATGATTTAGGGGCCGATTACCGATGTGTATTGTGATTCTTTGATACATTGTACGTTTGAATACCGATCTGAGCATGTGTGACTTTTTTTTTTGGTGCATTCTTCGTTTTTTAAAAATCGTTAGGGACTTTAACGATTTTGATTTTTTTACGTTTGGTTGCTGCATCTGCCTCTTAGTTCTTCCCTTGAATGTGGCTGAAAGAGGGCATTGTACAGCATTCTGCCAGCTCTGACCTACTGCTTATCTCAGTACCAGGGAGACTCGTTGCCAGTGGGGCACAACCTCTGATCTGCAGTTAACTGTGAGTAAAGGCGGTTATTCCAATAAAGGACGTTTTCGGAGAGATTAGTCTTCAGGTGTCAACTGGTGTGCCAATGTTATACAGCAGCAACCAGTCCTAGAGGCCTGCATGTATGCAGGTCCCTGGAGCACTTTTAGTGGGTACCGCAGTGCACTTCAGCCAGGTGGACCCAGGCCCATCCCCCCCACCTGTAACACTTGTGCTGGTAAATGGGAGGCCTCCAAAACCCACTGTACCCTCATGTAGGTGCCCCCTTCACCCCTAAGAGCTATGGTAGTGTTGTACATTTGTGGGTAGTGGATTTTGGGGGAGGGGGTTTGGGAGCTCAGCACCCGTGGTAAGGGAGCTATGCATGTGGGAGCTTTTTCTGAAGTCCACCGCACTGACCTAGGGTGCCCAGTTGGTGTCCTGGCATATCAGGGGGGCCAGTGTACTACCAATCCTGGGCCCTCCCACGACCAAATGGCTCGGATTAGGACGTTTTTGAGCTGGGCGTTTTTAGTTTCCATTATCGCTAAAAAAAACAAACACCCAGCTCAAAAACGTCCATTTTTTCGAAAATTCGGTTCGGCCCGCCCCTTCACGGACCCATTCTTGGAGATAAACGCCCATGGAGATAGGCGTTTCCGTTCGATTATGCCCCTCCACGCCTAACTTTAGCCATAGTTTATACAATCATGCTAACCACGTGGTTTTACAGTGCTGATTTTTAAGGGGCTGTATATAGAATTTCCCACTAAATGCTGTGCGTCCTATTTTATACCTATGGGCCAATGACTCTTAGTACGCCTAGGCATATTCTATAAAATTTCCACGTGGTATATAGAATTACGCTGAACACCTGTCCATGTGACCAAATTTAGTTGCGGCCATTTATGCCATGTTTTACTCTGCGTAAATCCCGACATCTAAATTAGGCACAGAGCAGGTGTATTCTATAACACCACACATAGACTGTAGAAATGCCCACACCCACAATGGCCACGCCCCTTTTCAGCTATGCAAATTTACACGCATCACATTGCAGAATACACTTAGTGAGTTGTACGTGTAAATCTTAGTACCAATTAGTGCTGATAATTGCTTCTTAACACCCAATTAACAACACTGATTAGCTAGTTAATTAAGTTACGCGCATTGTTATAGAATACGCTTTAGAAATTAAGGCGCGATATATAGAATCCCGGGGATAATGTGTCCAGCACTGCGTATATCTAGTAGCTCTATAGAAATGATTAATAATAGTAGAAAATCTCTTTCTTTGAAATAAGTATGTGGCCTTCCCAATGAAAGTGGTGTTCCTCAAACCCAAAAAGTACAAGAGGACACTTTTGGGTAGAAAACAACAAATGTTTTTTCTCAGAAGTGAGGGATTACGCTATAAATGTTCCATCTCAGCTTTCACCTTTGGAAGCTACCATAGAGGTAAGGCTGTTAATTGTCAGCTAGACTTTCCGACTCTGTGATTTGAAAATATGCTAATTGTAAAGCATGTTGGCAGTCTGTTTGAATGAGAGGCATGATATGAGTAGAAAGCATTGTTATTATTATTATTCATGATGAAGCCTAACCAACTATAATACAGTTACTTGAAACAGATGTCTGCTAATACAGAGCTGTTCAGAAACACAAAGCACAAAAATAAGGTAGCTTCATCTCGCAGTGCGGAGCTCGAGTGCTGTTTTGGTCCTGGAAGAAACTGGGAGTTTGAAAGATTATGATGTCTTGAATCGAACCAACAATCAGCCAGAGATAATGATGATCATGTGCGTTTGAGATCTTTGGATAATTCTTTTGTTGGTTCAGTATAAAAGATTCTCATTTAGAGAATCTGACCCCCAGCAAGGTAAGGTCAAAGCGGTTTACATATTCCCCTGGACTCTATACAGCGAGCCTAGAGATCCGTGCCAAAATCTTAATTGGCTTAACAAGCTAATCAGCGTTGATAACAGCTCTTAACAAGCAAGAGTAAGCACTAATTGGTAATAATTAGAATTTAAGCGCACAACTCGCTAAGCATATTCTACTATTACTACTTAACATTTCTAAAGCGCTACTAGGGTTACGCAGCGCTGTACAGTTTAACAAAGAAGGACAGTCCCTGCTCAAAGGAGCTTACAATCTAAAGTACGAAATGTCAAGGTACGCAGTCTAGATTTCCTGAATAGAGGTATAATGGTTAGGTGCCGAAGGTGACATTGAAGAGGTGGGCTTTGAGCAAGGATTTGAAGATGGGCAGGGAGGGGGCTTGGCATATTCTGAAATGAACTGTGCCTAAATTCTAATATGTGCAGTTTGAAAGAGGTATGGGCGTTCCAAAATTTACAAGCGTAGTTACAGAATATAACCCAGTGCGCATAAATCTACGCACAGGGATTTACACCACGTTTTCATTGGTATAAATGGAGACAGTAGTTTTAGGTGCACTAAATTTCTCTTCAGTTTTGTTCTTTCTTTGAAGACAAGAGTTATGCCTTGTTACTGTAATACAATTCACTCAAAAATAACAGGGAGGAAAAAGCCTCAGACATTGCAATGTGTCTGTTGATCTGCTACAATGACAAACCTCTCAACACACATGGCAGGATCCTGCAATATAATTACATAGGAAAAATGTATTCAGATTCTGGTAGCATTTCAATAATAGCAATACAAAATCCCTTCACTGCCAGGTACTTTGTAAAGTAACACTAAAGCCTGCAAAGAAGCTTGCAAACCTTAACACCAATTCTGAACATCAGTACTTTTATAATGGCAGCAGTGAATATACATAGCAGCAATATACAGACTCATAGACCCCACACAAACCACAGGCCAGCAGAATCTCTCACCTCGGTCACATGCAGAACACATACCACCCCTTATCAATTACAGAATAGAGGACCAAAAATTAAAAATTGTCCTGTGACCCGGCATCAACCCTTCAGTGCCTTTCCCTACCCCCCCCCCCCCCCATCCATTCCCATATCACGACAGCCCTACCCTTCCCTTCCCCTCATCCATCCCTATAGCCCGGCATCAGCCCTACCCTTCCGAGCCCAATGAATATTTCTAAAGGAAAAATATTCTTTGGAGCTTCTGTTTTTTAAGGTTTAACTGAGAGATAAAACATTTCTGCTTCACGAAATGGGGGCAAAGAGGTGTTTATTTGATAAACACCTGAAAAACACCACCTCTCCCATACTTTTTGCACCATACTCATTACCTGCTTTGAATCCTCCACCCTGTTAATTGGGAGAGAAGATGGAAGAAAGACTGAATCCTCTCTTCCCCTTCCGCTTCCACTGAACACTTATGTCAGGTTATGCAAGGCCTCCCCTGTTGCTCTTCCCCTACCTTCAATGCCCTTCTCTTGCCCATAGCACTTCTTCTCTCACTTTTTATTCTCCGGTCTCCACCCCTCCGCTTTCTTTCTTACCCATTGTCTCATCCAATGCGTGGATGAGGCGATGGTGAATGGAGGAGGATTTTAGATTTGTTAGGAACTGGGCAACATTCTGGGGAAGGGGGAGCCTATTCTGAAAGGATGGGCTCCACCTTAACCAGGGTGGGACCAGGCTGCTGGCATCAGCATTTAAAAAGGAGATAGAGCAGCTTTTAAACTAGAAATGGGGGAAAGGCCGACAGTTGCTCAAAAGCGCATGGTTCGGGATAAAGTATCTTTCAAAGATATCACCAAAACAGGGAAGAAAGGGTATCCTGATAGTGAGGTTGTAAAAGAGACCATAGTAGATCAGGAGAGGCATAATCGAAAGGGGCACCCAAGTTTTCCTGAGGACGTCCTCGCAAAACGTGCCGGCGATGGCAGGGAAACCAGTATTATCGAAACAAGATGGGCGGCCATCTTTCGTTTCGATAATACGGTTGGGGACGGCCAAATCTTGAAATGTAGGTTGTCCCTAGTGATAGTCGTCCTTAGACTGGGTCATTTCTGATTTTCGGCGATAATGGAAACTAAGGACGCCCATCTCAGAAACGACCAAATACAAGCCCTTTGGTCGTGGGAGGAGCCAGCATTCGTAGAGCACTGGTCCCCCTGACATGCCAGGACACCAACCGGACACCCTAGGGGGCACTGCAGTGGACTTCAGAAAAAGCTCCCAGGTACATAGTTCCCTTACCTTGTGTGCTGAGCCCCCCCCCCCCAAACCCCACTCCCCACAACTGTACACCACTACCATAGCCCTTACAGGTGAAGGGGGGGCACCTAGATGTGAGTACAATGGGTTTGTGGTGGGTTTTGAAGGGCTCACATTTACCACCACAAGTGTAACAGGTAGGGGGGGATGGGCCTGGGTCCGCCTGTCTGAAGTGCACTGCACCCACTAAAACTGTTCCAGGGACCTGCATACTGCTGTCATGAAGCTGGTTGTGATATTTGAGGCTGGCAAAAAATATTTTTAAAATTTTGTTTGAGGGTGGGAGGGTGTTAGTGACCACTGAGGGAGTAAGGGGAGGTCATCCCTGATTCCCTTCAGTGGTCATCTGGTAAGTTCAGGCACCTTTCTGAGGCTTGGTAGTAAGAAAAAAAGGACCAGGTAAAGTCGTCCAAGTGTTCGTCAGGGACGCCCTTTTTTTTCCATTATGGGTCGAGGACGTCCATGTATTAGGCACACCCAAGTCCCGCCTTCACTACACCTCCGACACGCCCCCGAGAACTTTGGTCGTCCCCGCAATGGAAAGCAGTTTTGGATGCCCAAAATCAGCTTTCGATTATGCCGATTTGGGCGACCCTGTGAGAAGGATGCCCATCTTGCAATTTGTGTCGAAAGATGGGCGTCCTTCTCTTTCAAAAATAAGCCTGCAGGTGTCCTTAAATAAAAATAAAAAACAGACAAAAGATTGCAAATTAATACTGTCAAGTACTGAGCATGATGTAAATAGGAAGAACAAACATAGTTTGAAATGTCTATATGTGAATGCCAGGAGCCTAAGAAATTAGATGGGAGAGTTAGAATATATTGCACTAAATGAAAAATTAGATATAATAGGCATCTCTGAGACCTGGTGGAAGGAGGATAACCAGTGGGACACTATCATACCGGGGAACAAATTATATCGTAGTGATAGGGTAGATTGAATTGGTGGAGGGGTAGCATTGTATATTAACGAGAGCCTTGAATCAAATAGATTGAAAATTCTGCAGGAAACAAAACACTTCTTGGAATCACTGTGGATTTAAATTCAATGTGTAAAGGGGAAAAGGATAGTGATAGGAATGTACTACCATCTGCCTGGCCAGGATGAACAGACAGATGCAGAAATGTTAAAGGAAATTAAGGACGCAAACAAACTGGGCAACACAATAATAATGGGTGATTTCAATTACCCCGATATCGACTGGGTAAATGTAACATCGGGGCACGCTAGGGAGGTAAAATTCCTTGATGAAATCAAGGACAGCTTTATGGAGCAGCTGGTACAGGAGCCGACGAGAGAAGGAAAAATTCTAGACCTAGTCCTTAGTGGAGCGCATGATCTGGTGCGGGAGATAATGGTGCTGGGACCACTTGATAACAGTGATCATAATATGATCGGATTTGATATTAGCTTTGAGGTAAGTATTGATTGGAAATCAAATACATTAGTGTTTAACTTTAAAAAAGGAGGCTATGATAAATGAGAAGAACGGTGAAAAAAAAAACTTAGAGGAGCGGCTGCGAGAGTCAAACATTTACATTAGGTGTGGATACTGTTCAAAAACACCATCCTGGAAGCCCAGGCCAAATATATTCCGTGTATTAAAAAAGTAGGACGGAAGACCAAACGACTCCAGCGTGGTTAAAAAGTGAGATGAAGTGCGGATTCCAAGATGGCGTTTTGAACGGTCGCACCTGTAGTGGCTCCGTTTCTTTGCTGTGGCTAGCTGCTCTTCCGAGACCCACGACTCCTTGTTTTAATGGGGAAGCGAAGGGGAAAGGTAAAGGAGGCTCCCTCGACTCCTGGACCGGCTTCGGGATTGAAACAGACTACCCTGCAATTTCAAACGGCGCTACCGGGACCTCTCTGTACATCGACTCCTTCTGTACACCCCGACGTATTGACGTCGATGGGAAGCGGAGACGGGGCTTCCTTGAGCCCCGTGGAACGCAGGGCTCCACCACAACCAGGGAGTGAGTTATTTTCAGCAGCCCAAACAGAAACGGATACCGGAGTGTTTAATCCGCAACTGTTGGAGGGTAGGACTGCAGTTAATCGGACTGGGACACAGGAACAGACGTCTTCGGCCGATTTGGCCTTAAAGGTATTACCACAACATATTGTGAACAAACTGTTACGATCTGAGCCCCCGTCCCACACCTTGGCAACAACAGGTGAAATAATTAAACCCTCAAATGTGACGCTTGAGTCACTGTGGGATATGGTTCATGACACTCACTCCTCTATGCAAAAAATGTTGCAAGAAAATACTAATGACATTAGAACTCTTTCTGAAGCCGCTCTGATACAGGCACAAGTAACTGCACAGCAATCCTGTAAGATTGGAAGTTTGGACACTAAAATTCAAGAAATGGGGATTTTGGAATCCACTTTGGTTAAAGATAGCAATTTTCTACACAAACGCCTAGAATATTTGGAAAATCAAGTTCGTAGACTTAACCTTCGGTTACTCAATTTTCCTAAATCACCATTGATTTCCCCAGTTGATATGATGAAAAAATATATGATAGATATACTGGGAATGGATAAAGATTCACTGCCTCCTATAACTCGGGCTTATTACATTTGGAACACTAAAGCAACAATGGGAGAATTACCTAAACGAAGAATGGAGGCAGAAATGAATCTTACTTCCTTCCTAGAAAGTTCCCTAGAAGTAATTACACACAGGACAACTATGCTGGTTACCTTTGCGTTGGAACCAGATCGGAATGCAGTTTTAAGACTTTCCCTGAGACACTTAGATAGCTTGTTTATGGGTTCTAAAGTTAGGATTTTTCCAGACTTATCTAGGCCAACACAACTGAAACGCAGGGCCTTTTTGGAAATGCGTCCCAGAGTAGAGGCCATTAAAGCAAATTTTGTATTACGTTTTCCCTGTATTTGTAATTTAATGTTAGAAGGTAAACAATTTCAATTTGTGGACCCTAGACAGCTTAAAGATTTCCTAGATGCTAGAGGAGAAGTGAATGTTATATGCCCTCCCACACAACAGGCTGGAGTATGAGAGAGAGAGGAAGTGGCTCTGTATTAACTTAGTTATTTTTCCTTTTTTATTTTAATTAATTCCTAAATCTTGGAATCAATTTCTTTTTTTTTTTTGTGGACAGAAAAATGTTCTCGTTGTTTCCTTATGTGTTAAATGAAATATTTTTTTTTTTCATTTATGGATTTAATGTGATTTGTATGGTCACATCATATTGTGTATTTTTGAAAAATTAAATAAATAATTATAAAAAAAAAAAAAAAAAAAAAGTGAGATGAAGAAAGCTATTAGAACTTAAAGAAAATCCTTCAGAAAATGGAAGAAGGAACCGACTGAAAATAGTAAGAAACAACATAAGGAATACCAAGTCGAATGCAAAGCGCTGATAAGGAAGGCTAAGAGGGACTGCAAAAAAAAAAGATTGTGTTGGAGGCAAAAACACATAGTAAAATATTTTTTAGGTATATTAAAAGCAGGAAGCTGGCAAAAGAATCGGTTGGACTACATGACCGAGTAGTAAAAGGGGCAATCAGGGAAGACAAAGCCGTAGCAGAGAGATTAAATGAATTCTTTGCTTCGGTCTTCACCGAAGAAGAGTTGGGTGGGATACTGGTGCCAGAAATGGTATTCGAAGCTGACAAGTCGGAGAAACTTAATGAATTCTCTGTAAACCTGGAGGATGTAATGGGGCAGTTCTACAAACTGAAGAGTAGCAAATCTCCTGGACCGGATGGTATTCATCCCAGAGTACTGATAGAACTGAAAAATGAGTTTGCGGAGCTATTGTTAGTAATATGTAATTTATCCTTAAAATCGAGCGTGGTACCGGAAGATTGGAGGGTGGCCAATGTAACGCCGATTTTTTAAAAAGGTTCCAGAGGAGATCCGGAAAATTGTAGACCGGTGAGTCTGACTTCGGTGCCGGGCAAAATGGTAGAGACTGTTATAAAGAACAAAATTACAGAGCATATTCAAAAGCATGGATTAATGAGACAAAGTCAACATGGATTTAATGAAGGGAAATCTTGCCTCACCAATCTAATACATTTATTTGAAGGGGTGAACAAACATGTGGATAAAGCTGAGCCGGTTGATATTGTGTATCTGGATTTTCGGAAGGCGTTTGACAAAGTACCTCATGAAAGACTCCAGAGGAAATTGGAGAGTCATGGGATAGGAGGTAGTGTCCTGTAGTGGATTAAAAACTGGTTAAAAGATAGAAAACAGAGAATAGGGTTAAATGGTCAGTATTCTCAATGGAGAAGGGTAGTTAGTGGGGTTCCCCAGGGGTCTGTGCTGGGACAGCTGCTTTTTAACATATTTATAAATGACCTATAGATGGGAGTAACTAGTGAGGAGATTAAATTTGCTGATGACACAAATTTATTCAAAGTCGTTAAATCGCGGGAGGATTATGAAAAATTACAAGAGGACCTTACGAGACTGGGCATCTAAATGGCAGATGCCATTTAATGTGAACAAGTGTAAAGTGATGCATGTGGGAAAGAGGAAACTGAATTATAGCTACGTAATGCTAGGTTCCATGCTTTCGACTCCTAACCATGACTCTCTTACTCAACACCCTCACTTATTACCCTTACCACTGCAATTTCCCCACCCCTAGCTGTCTGTTCGTCTGTCCAATTTAGATTGTAAGCTCTGTTGAGCAGGGACTGTCTTTTCGTGTTAATTTGTACAGCGCTGCGTAAGTCTAGTAGCACTATAGAAATGTTTAATAGTAGTAGTAGTAGGTTCCACGTTAGGAGTCACAGACCAAGAAAGGGATCTAGGTGTCGTCATTGATGACACATTGAAACCTTCTGCTCAGTGTGCTGCTGCGGCTAAGAAAGCAAATAAAATGTTAGGTATTATTAGAAAAGGAATGGAAAACAAAAATGAGAATGTTATAATGCCATTGTATTGCTCCACGATGCGACCGCACCTTAAATATTGTGTTCAATTCTGGTCGCCGCATCTCAAAAAAGGTATAGTGGAATTAGAAAAGGTGCAGAGTAGGGCGACGAAAATGATAAAGGGATGGGACGACTTCCCTATGAGGAAAGGCTAAAGCGGCTAGGGCTCTTCAGCTTGGAGAAAAGGCGGCTGAGGGGAGAGGTCTATAAAATAATGAGTGGAGTTGAACGGGTAGATGTGAAGAGTCTGTTCACGCTGTCCAAAAATACTAGGACTAGGGGGCATGCGATGAAGCTACAATGTAGTAAATTTAAAACGAATCTGAGAAAATGTTTCTTCATTCAACGTGTAATTCAACTCTGGAATTCGTTGCCAGAGAATGTGGTAAAGGCGGTTAGCTTAGCAGAGTTTTAAAAAGGTTTGGATGGCTTCCTAAAGGAAAAGTCCATAGACCATTATTAAATGGATTTGGGGAAAATCCACTATTTCTGGGATAAGCAGTATAAAATGTTTTGTACTTTTTTGGGATCTTGCCAGGTATTTGTGACCTGGATTGGCCACTGTTGGAAACAGGATGCTGGGCTTAATGGACCTTTGGTCTTTCCTAGTATGGCAATACTTATGTACTTATGTACCCCAACCCTACCTCTCATGATCCACTTACTCCTACTATCCCTCCTCATGCCCTTTCCAAAACCTAGCCCTCACTACATGCCCATCTTCCCATCTCGGACCCACCCTGCACTCCTTTCATCACCTTCTGTCCATTGTTCTTCTCTCTTACTTCTTTGCCCTACAAACTCCCTTCTTTCTACCCACTCCCTCACCTCACACTCTAGGCTTGTTTGGCTTCCCCTCCACCCTGGCTGGTACCAACACCAGATTTCAGCTTTCTTATCCAGCTTCCTCTTTCTTCCTTCTCCACGTCTTCTTCCTACCTCTGTCTCTTTGGATTTGTGGCAGGTGGAGGGGGCCCATTCCACTGAAGGAATGGCAGTGAGAGGTTTAAAGCACTGGAGAAGGTTCTAGGCTCAGGGCTCGCTACCATGAGGTTCATGGCATAGGGATGGAGGCAGAGGACATCTTCCCCTAATGTGCCTCCTGCATCTTCTGAACTGCCTGTGATAGAAACATGAGTGTAGCAAGCAGGTGGTTTGCTGGAATCAGTGGCGTTCCTAGCCTCGACGGCACGACGGTTCCTAGCCAATGCGCCCCCCCCCCCCGGGTGCAGCGCCCCCCCCCCCCCCCCCCCCCGCAAAATGACACCCCCCCAGGTGCAGGAAGTAACCTATTCCGGGGCAGAAGGAGGGAGCTGCTGCAGCGAACGAGAGAATTTAGCGAGCGTAGTGAACTGGGAGCAGATAGGCGCACGCTGCGGCACCCCCACAGCGGCGTGCACCCGGGGTGGACCGCCCCCCCCCCCCCCTTAGTATGCCACTGGCTGGAATACCTCGTTCTTGACAGATGTACTGCCATCCTGTAGGTTTAGAAACCCTGGTTTAAGCCAACCTGCATATGAGAGGTTTCTTTTGCTCTCTAGAAGGCCCTGATGGTGCCTGTGAAAATAAAGGCATTATTGTATTATAGGTGCATGAGTGTGTGGTTATTTCTAATGATCTGGTAGCGGCATGTGTATATGATATATTCCTAGCAAATCTGAGATTAGAAGCAGGGGTGGAAACATCCTGTGTAGGATGAGCAATTTAAACACAATTCCCAGAGGTGCAGGCAGGGGATGAATCAGCAGTGATGTTGCTGTTACCCCAGCTGGACCTTTGTCCTTAAACGTAAGGTCTTCCAAAGAACACAGTGCCTCCATCTGAATTTAGTTTTGTTAAACACATACATAAACACTGCTGACGATCACAGAACTGAGGCCCCGATGCTCAGAACTCCAGTGCTGTTTCGAATAGCGCCGTAAAAATACCGCCAGAACAGCACAAGAAAACAACACCCTAATGCTCAATGCTAATGAGATGCAAATTAGATGCTATGCTAATGAGATGTGTTGAGCATTAGGGAGTTCAGTGGGAGGATTGTGCTTGGCGCATGCGCAGAAGAGTTCAACGGTAAGCTCAGTTCCTGTGCGCATGCGCCTGGTAAAACCCAAACGTGAAGCACACATTGGCGTCTGTTTTCTGCGGCTCACTTTTTTTTTTTTTTAGCTTTGACGCTTATATTTAGACACAGGAAACAGATGCCAATGTGTGTTTTCACTTTGGGCATTTAATTTTTTGTTTTTTTTAGCATGGACGCTTTAAATTTAGACGCAGGAAACAGACGCCAATATGTGCTTCCACTTGGGTCTGCTGTTTCTCATGACCAGCACTTAAGGGCTTGCACAGGCTTCATTTGGCTTCCAAAAGCGATTTTGAAAAGATTCATAAGAGAAGCATGAGAATCATTAGATATCCTCTCTTGCTACAGCCTAATGCAGTGATTCCCATTACTGGTCTTGGAGGCACCCCAGCCAATCAGGTTTCCGGGATATCCACAATGAATATTCATGAGATATGTTTGCATGCATTGCATCCACTGGATTCTTCAGGCAGGATCAGGTTTGGGAACCACTGACCTGATACCTGCTCTGAGCTTGCGTTATTTTTTGAATCGGTAAGGCAGTTTGTTTGTGGCTCTTTTCTGAGCATTGGGGAGGAATGCAAAATGAGCTCATTAACATGAACTTGACTACATTAGCATGCTACTTGGCGTTGTTCGTCTGCGTGCTCATTTGTTCCCACGCTCCGGCCTCTGAACACTCTGCACAAGTAAATGCAGGCACTATTACAGCACTAATGGCCTCTAGTGCCCGTGTTTACTTTTGAGCATTGGAGCCTGAAAGCTCCATTTAGGAGACTGCCTGACCTGAATGGAGGATCTGATACCCAGTCAAATTCCAATCCCTCTTCCAGGGTCCAGCCTTCTAGCATGGCTGTTAGCACTTTCCTGCCATTTGCTATTTCAAAGACTAAGTAGATTGCCTGCAGCCATCATTGTATTTGTGTGAAGGGGAAAGAGAGTGGGACTTGATATACTGCCTTTTTTTGTGTGTGTGTGTGTGTGTGTGTGTGTGTGTGTGTGTGTGTGTGTGTGTGTGTGTGTGTGTGTTTAACTACATTCAAAGCAGTTTACACAGTACATACAGGTACTTATTTGTACCTGGGGCAACGGAGAGTTACAATTGAGAGTCACAAGGAGCTACAGTGGGCATCAAACCCAGTTCCCTAGGACATAGGCGCCGACTCTGTGGGTGCTGTGGGTTTTCGAACACCCCCAATATTCTCACCCGCAGATGTCACCCAGCGGAAGTTCCGCTTCCAACCCCAGCCCGACCTGCCCGCCTTCTTCTCCTACAACAGTCCCCCGTCCTTGCCTTCCTGCCGCCCAGAATTTAAAACGCATTTTACCTCAGGTTGTGGGCGGCGGCAGTGAAAGGCGAGCAGGCTCGTCTTCAGCCTTCCCTTCTCTCTCAGTTCTGGTCCCGCCCTCGCGGAAACAGGAAATGAGGGCGGGACCAGAGCTGAGAGAGAAGGGAAGGCTGAAAATGAGCCTGCTCGCCTTTCACTGCCTCTGCGACTTGAGGTAAAATGCGTTTTAAATTCTGGGCGGCAGGAAGGTAAGGACGGAGGGCTGTTGTGGGAGAAGAGGGCAGGCAGGTTGGACTGGGGTTGGAAGTGGAACTCGGTGGGGGGGGCTGGTGGTGTTTGGGACGTGTTACTGGACATGGAGGGGAGGGCAAGGGACAGAGGAGAAATCACTGGACATGGATGGGGGAGGGGAGAGGAGAAGTTGCTGGACATGGAGGACAGGGCAGGGGTGAGATGAGACTTATTGGGCATGGATGAATGGAGGGAGGGGAGGGCAAGGCAGGGGAGAGATGAGACTTGTTGGACATGGATGGATGGAGGGAGGGAGGGGAGGGCAGGGCTGGGGCAGAGGAGAAATCGCTGGATATGGATGAGGGGAGAGAGGAGAAATCGCTGGACATGGAGGAAAGGGCAGGGGAGAGAGGAGAATTGCTGGATATGAATGGAGGAGAGGGCAGGGGAGAGAGGAGACTTGCTGGACGTGGATGGATGGAGGATAGGGCAGAGGAGAAAGGAGAATTTGCTGGACATGGATGAGAGGGGAGGGCAAGGGAGAGAGGAGAATTGCTGGATATGGATCGATGGATGGGAGGGCAGGGGAGGGAGGGGAAAGAGGAGAGTTGCTGTACGTGGATGGAGGGAGGGCAGGAGAAATGCTGGACATATATGGAGGAGAGGGAAGACAGAAAGGAGATGCACATGGATGGAGGGCAGGGGAGAAAGGATAAGTGCTGGACTGGACATGGAGTGGAGGAAAGACAGAGGAAGTAGATGCACATGTAGGGGAGAGGAGAAATGCTGGACATGGATGGCGGGAAGAGAAGACAGAGGAGGAGATGCACATGGATGGAGGGGAGAGGAGAAATGCTGGACATGGAGGGGAGGGAAGAGAGAGGAAGTGAGATGAACATAGATGAAGGGGCGGAGAGAGGAAAAATGCTGGACATGGATGGAGGAAGTAGAGGAAAAATGCCGGACATGGATGGAGGGGAGGGAAGAAAGAGGAAGGAGATGCATACTGACTGAGATGAGGGAAAGGGAAAAGAGGAGAAAAAATACACATGAATGGAGAAAATAGACGCTGGATGGAAAGGGAGAAGAGAGGGGGCAGACGGTAGATGGAAAGGGGAGAGAGAGGGGGTAGTAGTAGTAGATGCTGGATGGAAAGAGGGGAGAGTTAAGATCGAGGAAAGAAGAAACAAGAGACTGAGACCAACATAATTAGAAACAGTAAATGGCCAGACAACAAAGGTAGGAAAAAATGAATTTTATTTTTAGTTTAGTATAAAGTAGTGTGGTAGCTGTCTTAATAAATACAGAAAATGGAAATAAGGTAATATCTTTATTGGACTAATTTTAATACATTTTTTTTAACTAATGTTTGGAGACCAAACCCTCCTTTCCCATGTCAGAAGAGAATACCATAACAGCAGTATACAGTCCTGACCTGAGGAAAGAGGTTTTGGCCTTTGAAAGCTAATTGAAAAATGTATTTAGTCCACTAAAATGATATCATATTTTCAATTTTTTGTTTTATTTGTATTTGTTAACCTATAGTATAGTGATTGAAACATGTCAGTTTTTGAAATTTGCATCTCCTTATATTTGCACTGTACAGGGGGACTGAGGGGTGGGACTGTTCAGGGAAGAAGTCCTGGTGCAGGTTGCAGGCAGCCTATGAGTGGTGCTGCCACTGCCTAGGTGAAGACGGGGGGGGGGGGGGGGGGCACCCCCAATCATTTTGAAAAGTTGTCTCCTGTGCCTTAGGATGAAAGTCTGCTGCACTAACCACTAGGCTACTCCTCCACTGGTTCTGAAGGTGGTCTTGCTCTGCTTCATTCTTATTAATGTCTATTTTCTAGCACGGTCCCTTTGGTTCATTAGCATACCTTAAAAATACAGGTTGTGCTAAATGGATTTAATATGCTTTAAAGTATGAATTGATACTCATTTAACCTGCTGTATACTAAGCCACGCTAGCTGCTGGTGGTGCACTATTACCGACAATGGCTGTGTCGGCGTTGCCGCACTGCAGCTGCTAGCACGACCTTGTAAACGTGTTCTGACGTGTTACCATGTAAAAATGTTCTGACGTGTTACCGTTTTTTTTATCCAAACAAATGTGTGAAACAAAAAAAAAAATCCAAATATCAGGAAAAAAAATGAACTGAAAACTTTTGCCCTGTGCACATCCCTACTTCTGCCATCTGGAGATTTTTATTTTTGGCTTCCATTGTGCAATCAGTGAGGGCCATCAAAACTGTTTTATGAAGCAAACAACAGATTCAAATTGTGTGGTCAGCTATTCCTGAGTCCCTCGGTCCCCTGACAGTCTTAAGAACAGGCATTTCTGCATGAACACCACGTTCTTATCTTTTAAGGCCATAAGCTATCATGCTGTTTGTCCGTCTGTGATTTTGAGCAAGGGATTATGCCTTCATATGCCCTCTGCCTGCATTCTTCTGGAAGCATTATTATTTGCTGATGCCTTATGAGTCAAGAATTATTTATTGAGATTTATTAACCGCCTTTATGAAGAGATTCATTCAAGGTAGTGTACAGTAGGTACAGTTTAACATAAAACTCATAATTTTGTTAACAGCATAACAATAGTAAAATAACCAAGAATAAACATAAATACAGTAAATGAGGTAAACTTGAAAACAGTAAATTGAAACCTAATAATAGAACTACCATGGAACAGTATCAAAAATATACACACTTAACAGGACTGGAATGTTAGTATAATACTAATGATACACCTAATATGCTTTCATTAGAACATTTAACTAACATAGATATGATGCTCAAGATTTTCTACAATACGGCTTACCATATAGCTGAGGGACCAAGAGCAGATATATGATGGGAACATGATACGTGGTACAGAGTCAGTTGGGATAATTTTGATGGTTAGCTAAACTCAAGGCAAGTTCTTTGTATAGCTAAGCAAAAGATAAGGAACTGATCTAAGTTACAGTGTGTGTGTAGCAAGCTAGTCTAGGTGCAGAATGATGTATTGTCAGTCACTCTATGTATTAAAACCTTGGGAGAAGAACCAGGCTTTTACCTGCTTCCTGCTACTCCTGAGAAGGCTCACTGGCAGGTTTCACATCGTACAATTTCTTTTAATTAATTAATTTATTTGTTGTATTTGTATCCCACATTTTCCCACCTATTTGCAGGTTCAATGTGGCCTGTGTCCCACCCTTGCCTGATGTAAATTGCGCGAGGACGGGACACAGGGAGGGAAGGCCCGAAGGGAGGGGGATCTGCAGACTGCCGCTGCTATGCTTCTTTCACACGGAGCGAGGTCGAGGTGAGGTGCTATGATTTGAATTCAGGGCCCGGTGGTGAACGGAGGGGGGCGGATGGAGGGGGGACTGCGGCACCGGCAGTGGCGTACCTAGGGTAGCTGACAACCGGGGCTGGTCAGTTTTTAACACCCCCCTCCAAAATCCAGTACTAGGCATACCGAGAATACAAAACACTCAGGATCTATAGAGCAATTGTACCATACCATAAGCAGTAATTTCTACCAGTCACACAAGGAAAAGGAAAGCATCTTAAACACTACAGTGAGCACTAGAACATCAATTCACCTATTGTAAAACGAAACCAGACAGAATAGTACAGATCGTAGATCCTGCACAGTCAATGCCAACTGAAAGCCATGTCTTTTTCACAAACACAGATACATCCTAATCCACTATAGAATAACTTCTAGACAAAAATTAAACTGAACTCCCAAGATGCCAGACTCTGCATACAATGCAATGCCACAGAAGCAGAAAATGTCCCCTAGTACTGTGCAAAATATAAAGACAGCAAATGTAAATGTGAAAAAACTAACACATACCAATCACCACTTTACAAATTAATAAATAGAAATAAAACAAATATAGAAAATAAAATAATACCATTTTGTTGGACTAATACATAAGTGCTTCTATTCAGCTGGAGGCCATCTTGCTAAAGATGTAAAAAGACTTGAAGCGGTGCAAAGAAAAGCTACAAAAATGGTATGGGATTTGCATTGCAAACCATATGAGGAGAGTCTTGCTGACCTGAACATGTATAACTTGGAGGAAAGGAGAAACAGGGGTGACATGATACAGACGTTCAAATATTTGAAAGGTATTAATCCGCAAATGAACCTTTTTCGGAGATGAGAAAGCGGTAGAACTAGAGGACATGAATTGAGGTTGAAGAGGGGCAGACTCAGGACTAATATCAGGATGTATGTTTTCACGGAGAGGGTGGTGGATATGTGGAGATGAAAATGGTAATGGAATTCAAACATGCGTGGGATAAACACAAAGGAATCCTATTTAGAAGGAGTGGTTCCACGGAATCTTAGTGGAGATTGGGTGGCGACGCTGGTAATTGGGAAACAAAATGGGAGCTGGGTAGACTTTTACGGTCTATGCCCTGATTGTGAATGAATAGATAGGGATGGGCTGGAGTGTAAATTTTAAGGGGCTTCGAAGTTAGCTCCAGAACTTGGTACAAGAACAGTGCTGGGTAGACTTCTACGGTCGGTGCACTGAGAAAGGCAAGGACAAATCAAACTCTGCTATAAATATAAAGTATCACATACCATGTAAATGAGTTTATCTTGTAGGGCAGACTGGATGGACCATACAGGTCTTTATCTGCCATCATTTACTATGCTACTATCCAGCTCATTTTCAAAAGAGATCGCCTGCGATCTCCTGACACAAATCGGAAGATGGCCGGCGATCTCCTGAAACTAGAGTGTAGGGTCACCGCTTGGGGAGCTTGAAGCTCTATGATCGAACCATCTGTGTCCTGGGGAAGAGTTCTGCCGTCTGAGGCCCTTTGGTTACCGACTTCCGGTCCCATCGAGTCCTCATCGCTCATCCGAAGGGCTGCAGGGCAAAGCGGCGGATTAAGCTCTGGCGGGGATAGTGATGTCTCCGACCCTAGTGGAAATGCCGCTCCTTCGGCGGATCCAACAGTGGGTTTCCTCATGCCAGTATCCATAGGGGTGCTCGTGGCAAACTGCAGGAGCGTTCGCTGGCCCGGAGGGAGTGATTGGGCCGACGGTAAGACACCCTTCACTGCACCTTTTCGCTTTGTATGCGGCATATTGGAAAAAGGTAATATTGAACAGAGCTCAGTGTTGGCTTCCACAGAGCCTCAAGCCCGAACCGCCATCTTGACTCCTCCCAAAAGGCAGTCTCTTTTTTCCACTTTTTTGAAGCCATCCATCTGTAAACCCGGCGATCTGCAACCTACTCCTCACTGGCCTCCCACTTAACCATCTATCCCCCCTTCAATCCGTTCAGAACTCTGCTACGCATCTTATCTTCCGCCTAGACCGATATGCTCATATCACCCCTCTCCTCAAGTCACTTCACTGGCTTCCGATCAGGTACCGCATACAGTTCAAGCTTCCCCTACTAACCTACAAATGCACTCAATCTGCAGCCCCTCACTACCTCTCTACCCTCATCTCCCCTTACGCTACTACCCATAACCTCCACTCACAGGACAAATCCCTCCTCTCAGTACCCTTCTCCACCACCGCCAACTCCAGACTCCGCCCTTTCTGCCTCGCCTCACCCTAAGCTTGGAATAAACTCCCTGAGCCCATACGCCAAGCCCCCTCCCTACCCATCTTCAAATCCTTGCTCAAAGCCCACCTCTTCAATGTCGCTTTCGGCACCTAACCATTGTACCTCTATCCATGAAATCTAGACTGCCTCAATCTTGACTGACTGCACTTTTTGTCCTTTAGATTGTAAGCTCCTTTGAGCAGGGACTGTCCTTCTTTGTTAATTGTACAGCGCTGCGCAACCCTGGTAGTGCTTTAGAAATGTTAAATAGTAGTAGTAGTAGTAGTAATATTTGACCTAAATGTTGAGATTTAGCCTGCCCCAACCGTATTATCGAAAGAAAAGATGGCCGGCCATCTTTTTTGATAATACGGTTGGCATCGCCCCTTTGCAGGGCCGGCCCCGAAGATGGCCGGCCATATAGATGGCCGGCGCCGTTCGATTATGCCCCTCTATGCCACTTTCTGGTTCAGTGCTGCTGAATGTCAGCAGATAGGCTCCCCTGCCAAATAAATTTCTTTGAATATCAGGCCCTTTGTTTTTATATTCAAAACTACCTTCTTAAGTTAGTATTTAGGATGGCTCTCTAGTTAATCACTTTTGGATTTTAGTGGAGCACAGTGGGTTGGGCTGGCAGAGCTGTCTAGTGTTTGGGTGTGTTGCGAGCCAGAACTCTGTGGTTGTATTTGGTTCTGTGGCTGAATCATTCTATCAGGATCTTGGCTGGGAACATAGATGGCTTCCGGAGTTTGGGGCAGGTGCAGTGGACCACAGGTGAAAAAAGAGGATATAGAGCCCTGTCTGTGATAGTACTGAATAAGGTCATCATGACTCTGGAATATTAACAGAAACCCCAAGTGTAATTCCAAGATAAGCCTGGCTTCATTCATAGAGAAAACTATTTATAGATTGCTCCATATGAACAATTCTATCAGCACGGTTCACAGAAAACTGTGCCGAGCCTGTGGCTTCAGATTTACAGTTCAAGTGTGCAGAGTTAAGATTTTGTTTTACACCACATTCCAGATCGCTGTCTCATGACATAATTTAAGGAATTTAAAGCATTCAGCTTCTCTGAGCCTTTGAGGTTACAGTTCACATCAGTCCCTATCCTTTTGGGCTTGTACCTATTCATTGCTCTCCTCCAAGTTTTTGGAATTGGAGGTCGTACTTCAAGGACATTTTACTCCAATGTTAATATCGTCAATAATGTCAAAAACATGTCATCTCTCTTCAGTTTTCCTCAAGGATAAATCTTCTTTATTTGTAATGAGTGGCTTCCCTCTGTCACATGGGCCAGTGATTGTGAATCCTATCTGTTCCCATGTTATCAGAAGAGATATCCTCCATTTTAGGTGCTCGTATGTACTAAGTACAACAGAGCAGCTGCCTGGTGGGAAGATTGTGTCATGCCTTCTGTCTGTCTGACCCTCATTTGAGCAGAAAATCAGTGGTAAAATTAGAGATGTTTCTGCTTATGTTCATGTTTAATATGAGAACTTGATATGCAGCCTTATCTGGCAAGTAGGTCAAGACAATTTACAGAAATAAATAGCACAGAGAAAAGAAAGGAATGCCAGATTGTACAAATGGGACAGAGTCAATCAGCCATACTGACAAGAGAGACATAAGGAAGGCTGATAAGCAGGGGATTTCACCAGGAGAGCAACATATGGACAAGGGAGCATCAGATCCTATGCCTAAAACTTGACTCCAGAAAAATTAATCTTCAAAGAGACTTTAAATTTAGGAAATAACTGTTCTGCATGATGGAATAGTTGAGAAGGCTGCATAGTCAAAAGTGACAGCTGAAAGCCTTTGATTGTGTCATTTTGTCCTGTTCTTATAATGTGTGGTGTCTGTCTGCTACCTGCTTACTGCAATATTAAAGTAGCTTGTGGTGTCTGTTCTGCTTGTTAATTACTGCACCAAACACCACTCCCCCCACTTGTGTGCAGATTTGGGGGGAGTACACATCCATTACTTGGTGCTCACAGTTCAAAGATTTGTTTCTCTGGGGTGGGAAGACTGTTCTGCTGGCCTTAATTGACCTGGAAGCTATAACTGTACTAAGAACTGGGCATTTTTCATCCTGAGCTGACCTTCTGCGAACCAACACCATCTCCCAGCCCCTGCAGTGTGCTGCTTTTCAGCATATCACCTCTTGAGGCTCCTTTCAAAACATTGTTTTTTGGAAAAATTGAACACTGTCCCCATAGGATATGCTTGCAAAGCTCTGTCTAGTTCCCAGCCACCAGAGCTCAAAAAAATCAGAGAATCTCTCTCTCTCTCTCTCTCTGGACCATGCCATGTTACTCAGGGGCTATATAACCTACCTCATTTCATCAGCTTTTCTAGGCTCTTACTGCTATTGATTTGAGTGTCCCTCTGTGTTTTAATAAAATATGGAGTCTGTAACCTGATGCAAGAGTTCTAACGCATCCTGGCAAAAGATCCCACACATCCTGTATCTTGTCAAAGGAATTCGTATTGGCTTGAAGACAGCATTTTAATTGAATCCACTTAAATAGATGACAAACAGGCAATCTGTGTTTATCTAATAATGTATTTCCAGAAGTTATTTTTCTCTCCTCATGTACAAGTGCTAACATCCACACGCCTTAATATTTCCAAACTGGCCAATTTGTAGGAGAATTATTGACTTTTAAATGTCATGTTTTACTAATGGGAAATTTTGATAATATTCTTCTATACCACTGGTGAAGGATTTTTAAAACTGCAAAATTCCTTATTAGGAATCCTGCCTTAGAGGGAGACATCTAATACTTACAGGTAAAGCCATCCTCAGTAACTTGGAAAAGAGGAGTAGGAAGTTTTCATTTCAGGTCTTGTGTTTTGTTGTTCCCCAGGCCATGGTGTGGATAGAGCAGGGTTGAAGTTGAAATGTACTTGAATATTTTGTAAAATATGCCTGAAACACGTAGTAGCTGAACACTAGAGTCCCATGAAAAGAACAACAGGAAACAACGTAGCGGAAAATGGAAGACGGCTAAACAAACAATGGGACTTGAGATAAAAACAGAACTTTATTTGTCAACAAAATCGTCCTTGTGTTCTACAAAACGCACTTCATGCGGTGCTGGTGCTTAAAAAGATTCGACACGGCACCGTGTTTTGGCACCAAAGTGCCTTTCTCAGGAGTCTTGCCAGAAAGAATCCAACAAAAATAAATGTAATGCTGGACCGCTGCGAATCAGAATGACTGGGGGTCTTTAAAAAGACCATTAAAAAGTCCGGTTTTTATTTATTTATTTATTGCACTTGTATCCCACATTTTCCCACCTATTTGCAGGCTCAATGTGGCTTACAAAGACCTACTATGGCATCGCCATACCAGGTTAAATAATACAGTTGATGCTACAAAGAAGTCAATGAAGACAAGAGGCTTTGGTCAAGCAGTTGTAAAAGATACATTCTGAATAAAATTGGATAGGTGTTAAGTGTTATAGTTAGTTAAGGGTTCTCATGGTAGGCTTTGTTAAAGAGGTAAGTCTTCAGGGATTTGCGGAAGTTAGTTAATTTGTTGATCGTTTTCAGGTGAGTTGGAAGTGAATTCCATAGGTGCGTCAAAATGATCTTTGAAAGTGTTTGCAAAAGTACAAGGATAATGCTCCATAACGTTTTTTTACAGACCCCAGTCATTCTGATTAGCAGTGGTCCAGCATTACATTTATTTTTGTTGGATTCTTACTTGCAAGACTCCTGAAGAAGGCTCTTTGGTGCTGAAACACGGTGCTGTGTCAAATCTTTTTATGCACCAGCACCGCATGAAGAGCGTTTTGTAGAACACAAGGACGATTTTGTTGACAAAGTTCTGTTTTATCTCAAGTTTAATGGTTTGTTTAGCCTTCTTCCATTTCCCACTATGTTGTTTCCATAAAATATGCATGTACTCGGTTAGCATTTACTGTAATAGGACTTTTAGATACTGCCATTTTGGTGCTGTCATTTAGGCCCAAATGGCAGCATCTAAGTTCTGCTTTGTAGCAGCAGATGTAGGGCAGCAGCATGTCTGGCTACTCCGTGAACCTGTGCATGGTTCTCTGGGGCCTCTACTACACTAGTGCTGGCAGGTGAGATCCCGACCTCGACTCGGGCATGGCATGGCTCTGCCAGCTGTCACTGCTCTTTCCGCTCTGTTACTTTCTTATCAAGCACCGCAGCAGCACCTGACTTGTGCTACCACCCCCTGCACCCAGGACTGGTAGACTGGAGAGGCACATTGAGCAAAAGTGAGAGTGAGGAGCCTACGTTGGGTGGCTGCATCAGCCCGGCCTTGTGCAGCAACATTTTGCTGATTGGCAACATCCTAGTACCCATTATACTGCCGCCCAGCCTCAAGCCACAGCCCATCTTTGCCTGGGCCCCAAGCGGTGTCGTGTGTGGGCTGCAGGCTTCTTGTGGATCAGAGTGGACCAGGAGCTTCAGCATGGCTGCCCTAGACTAATTTGTCAACACCCGTGTAGTTCTAGTGTGCCCAAATAGCAGCACCCAAAAGACGCGTGAGCCCAAAGAGCAGTGCCAAAAAGTCACACGCAACACATTTACAACTTTGGGACAGCTGTGAGTGAATTTGTGAGCTACTGAGGGTTTTCCTTGTGTTTTTGCTTTTGTGAACTGCTTTGGTTGTCCTAGTGAAAGGCAGTATATCAAGTATAAGTAAACAATTGTGCAAGCCGCGTATAAGACCATTGTACTTTTGTGCACGAAGGGACTACTGAAGTTCATTTAAAGTGACTGCAGGCACTTCAGAATGCAGTGCTTCATTTTCGTGGTAGGGTAGACAGATTTGATCATGTTACCCATTCCTACAATATTGGTGGCTTCCAGTCAGCAGCCATGTTCAGTTTATTTTCTAGTCCTAGTCTTTAAGTTCCTTTTTGAGAAGGAATCCCTTTATTTGGTCAGTTTGGTAGTTCCTTAAGTTCCAAATACAGTAGACGTCTTTGTTCAGTCTCAGAGCATAGGTTAGCTACACTTCAGCCCACTCGGAGTAGTTCCACCTTCTGGTTGGCCCTGGCCTTCTGGTATAAGTTGCCTAGATTGTTGCAGACTGAAGGCTCCTATAGGATGCTTCGGTCAATGTTAAAGACCTATTTGTTTACTGATGCTTTTGTAACACAAGCTGTGGGTCCTGTTTGAACCCAGGGAAATGTGGATGATTGAGATACTGATTGATTGATTGATTGATTGACTGTCTGCATGCATTGCAGACTGAATGTCAGCAGTGCTTGCCTTTGATGGAGCTTTATTCTTCAGAATGCTTTGTTTGCGTAATGCTTGGGTGTTCTTTCCTATCTTTATGTTTGATATATAAACCGCCGTGACCTTTGTTTGGAGTGGTGGTATGGGAAATTCTGAATAAATATAAACATAAGCTTATAACATTGACAGAGGCAGGTGGCACCTTATAGACTACCAATGCACTGAGGCTTGAGCTTTCAAGGACCACTATCTCAAGTGCATTCTGGTCCTTGAGGACTCATGCCTCAATAAACTGGTTAGTCTATAAGTTGCCTCTTGCCTCTGTCAGTTTTGTTAAAATAGACTAACATGGCTACCTCTTTTAAAGTCTTTATCATAGGTGCCTGTGCTACCTTTATAAACCAACTAGGGGAAGCATGTACCTGCACTGTGTATGCCTGTGTGCATGTGTGTGTGTATGTGTGTGGGTGTCTATGTGCATGCGATGCCTTTGTGTGTGTCTGACTGGAAAAGATGAAGAATGGAGAGGCCATATGAAATGAGCAATTACCAACTGCTGTTTGACTCAAGGGCAGTGTCTCCAAATGTCTCAGTTTTTTGCATGCACCAAGTATTAACAACAACAAAAAAACCCTATGGAAACTGACATTAAACACCAAGGGGTAAATTCTGAAAAGGTTGCCGAACTTTAGATGTACACAACTGCTGTTATAGAATACTAGCGGAATTCTGCTTTTACACTCCTAAGTGGTAGGGGCGCATAAATGCAGGTATCGTATAACTTTGCGTGTAGCTGCCTAACATGCCGTTGACCTGCCCATGCCTCTCCCAGGTTCACGCCTTTTTGAAAGGTGCAGGTTATAGAATTTAATTGTATATTGGAGTAATTTCATTGTACACCGCTTTGGATCCATTGAGGAATTTAGCGGTATATCAAGTATGAGATTAGAATAGCGACTAAGGGCAGTTATGTGCTAATTGGTGCCAATGAGTGTGAATTAAGGCCAACTATAGCTTACTATTGCTCATTAACACCAATTATCAGCTCATTACTCAATTAAGTTACATGCACAACTGACCTAATTCTGTAACTTGTGTGTGCAAATTTGGGTGTGCTGTATTATAGAATTAGGGGACAAAAGTCTCTAAACTACAAATCATAGAGCTATGTGATTGCCAGTGGGAGCTGAACATCCCTAATACTGAGCAAGCTCCTTCATTGTGTCAAGGGAGGGTAAATTACTAAGACTCCTGGATTACTTCGGGATTGGTGGTAATGTACTCAATTGGATCAAGGGTTTCCTAACCACCAGAACTTATCAAGTGAAAGCAAATTCAAATCTATCATCCCTGTGGAAAGCAGATTGTGGAATATCTCAAGGATCGCCATTATCACCAACCCTTATCAACCTAATGATGACTAGACTAGCCAAGGCCTTATCCATCCAGGGCCTCAACCCCTTCATCTATGCTGACGATGTTACAATATTCATCTCCTTCAAACATGATTTGTCAGAAATCACCAACGAAATTAACCTCGGCTTGCATACCATGAACTCATGGGCAAATGCATTCCAGCTCAAACTAAATGCAGAAAAAACACACTGCCTCATCCTCTCATCCCGCCACAACTCAAATATTCCCTCGAACCTAATCACCCCAGACTATACTCTTCCTATTTCAGATAATTTGAAAATCCTTGGTGTTACTATTGACACAAACCTTACATTTGAGAGCCAAGTTAACTCTACAATCAAGAAAATGTTCCACTCAATGTAGAAACTTAAAAGAGTGAAACCGTTCTTCCCAAGGGCAATATTTTGCAATCTGGTACAATCAATGGTCCTTAGTCATGCCGACTACTATAACGGAATTTATGCCGGATGCAAAGAAAATCTTATAAAGAAGCTTTAGACTGCTCAAAATACGGCAGCCAGGCTTGTATTTGGAAGACCACAATTTGATAGGGCCAAACTCCTTCGTGAAAAATTGCACTGTCTACCAATTAGAGAACGTATTACTTTTAAAATTTGTACCCTGGTCCATAAAATTATATATGGTGATGCCCAAGGATATATGTCTGACCTCATAGACCTACCACCCAGAAACTCAATCAGATCATCACGCTCTTATTTTAGTCTCCGCCACCCTAGTTGCAAAGGACTCAAATACAAATCAGTTCATGGATCCAGCTTCTCATATACACAACTCTGGAATGTACTCCCAAAGGCCGTGAAAACTACGTGCAACCACCTCAGCTTCCGGAAATCGCTAAAGACTTACCCGTTCAAAAAGGCATAACCTAATGACCCAACTTAATTACCTGAATCCAGCAACTCAAAGAAACCCAAACTTGTTATGAACTTAATGAACTTTATATAACCTCCCTCTCAATGGAGGAGTGGCCTAGTAATTAGGGTGGTGGGCTTTGGTCCTGAGAAACTGAGTTCAATTCCCACTTCAGGTACAGGCAGCTCCTTGTGACTCTGGGCAAGTCACTTAACCCTCCATTGCCCCAGATACAAATAAGTACCTGTATACAATATGTAAGCCACATTGAGCCTGCCATGAGTGGGAAAGCACAGGGTACAAATGTAACAAAAATAAATAAAAAAAATGTTTCCCTAATGTGTCTGTACATATCTCTTTCATTTAAAATAACAGCACTCTATATTTGTTTCTTCACCGGAGGAGCCTTTCGCCCCATGGCGCTATGTAAGCCACATTGAGCCTGCAAATAGGTGGGATATAAATAAATAAATTATATTATGATTGGCACCATATCATTTTTAAAATGCTGTCAGTATTGTGCCAGTTAATCAGAACAGTAACTGTTCTCTTAAAACCTGCTCTCTTAAAGGACAAAGTAGTGACATTCCGGTTTCAAAGACAACAAAAGACCTTAGGGGAAAAAACCTCCACAGCTTCTCAGCCTTTACAAGTATACATACCATTACTGATGCTTAAACTCCTGTACAGCTCAAAACAGTTTTAGTCAACGTAGTCCACAACTTTCATGTGTTGACTTTCATTACCAAATCCAAACATGAAAAGAAAAAATGTCCAGTATATAATATCCAATCAAAAACCACTTATTTGTTCAGTTCAGAAATGCCAATGGAGATATGAAAGATGTTAAGACAGAAATGTTGTGAACTACACTGAACATTTTTATTTTGACATGTAAAGGAGCTTTCTTAAAGATCAATGATGGTCAAATTATGCACAATGTTTTTTTTTTTTTTACAATATTACATGGTCAGGTGCCTGAATACATGGTTAATTTGAATATCATATGAGGAAATGTGACCATATTATCAGGAGACATATAGATTTGCATTTTCCAAATGTAAAAAATGTTATTTACAAATCCACCATTTCCCCTACTTTAGCTTATCAGGCAGCAAAATGGTAGAATACCTTGCCTGTTGAAGTTAGTGTTGTTGATCATTATAACTTGTTTCGTAGACAATGAAAAAAGTCAAAACATTCTAGAATGACTTTTTTGATTGTCTTCTTGTATATTCCAAGTAATTCCTTGTTTAGCTGCACTGAACCTGTTGAGGGATGTTGTGAGCTACAAATACAAATATTAGAAAGTAATGTAATACCTGTATAAACTGAGAAGCTGTGGGGGGGGGGGGGGGGGTTCCCCTGAGGTCCTTTTGTATCCTATTAATCTGGAATTTTATTATTTAGCGTCTTTTATGAGACCATGTTTTGGGGAACAATTACTCTTCTGATTCACTGGCATTGATAATTTTTTTTACCTTTAGTTTTGAGAATGCCATGACAGTAAGGAATGTCACTCTTAGGCCAGGATATGAGGAATATGATCTCAGGCTCTCAGATATTTTGCTAATTATTGCCATAATTCTTGCATAATGGCAAGGAGACCTTTCTTCTCGAGTTCATAGGCTATAATCCCCAAATGTACACATGCAAAATTGCATGCTAATCTGAGATGTGTGTACAACTAAATTGGCTAACGAGCCAATTAGCCCAATAATTGGGCGCTAACAATCATTTTTTGGTGTTAATTGGCAGCAATTTGGAATTGCACATGCATCTTGCTAAGCAGTATGTTTTAAAGGTCTGCGCCCAAATGTTATAGTACACAACTCAAAAGGGGGCGTGGATGTGGGAGGGGGCATGAGCAGGTCAGGGGCATTCAATAATGATGCATGCAGTATTACTGAATACCGGGGATCTGCACCCAACATACTCACCAGGATTTATACCAGGTTTCAGTTGGTGTAAATCCTCACGCCCAAAGTTTGGCATAGAAATTGGCTCTAAAGCGCTAATCCATAAATTGCACACAACTCAGAACACCGTTTATAGAATAATGCTCCATGTGGATTCTTTTCAGTGCAGTTTTTTCAGCGCCATTTACTAAATCTAGTCCAAATGGGGAAGCCAATCAAGGTGTGTTTGGAAATTGCCTTTAATCAGGCCTGTGGCAACCAGTATGATGGCAAATATTTCTGTATCTTTCTTCCACATTTTCTCTTACTACATTTCTTGATACTTGCAGGAGGATGATCAGAAGCAAACGCTGGTGCTAGAGGCTGTTAAAGCCATTCTAGCACCGGCGTTTGGTACCGTCCCATGATCATAGCTCTTGAGCGCGTGAAATAACGCGCTCGAGAGCTCTGAATGCAACTAGCTTGCAAATGCATGCAAAACAGGGCTAAATATATTCATCCCCAATGATCAGCGACCAGCGCGCCAAAGATTGGGTCGCTGGCTGCGGCTAACCCTATGCCAGCTCCCAGCTGGTGTTAGGATTTGCAGATCATTGGGGAGGAATGAAGAACCCTGTCTGGCCCCATTCCCTCCAACAAAGCAAACTTGGACCCCCCAGCAACGGGGCTGGAGGTCCGGTGGACCTCTGGTCCCCCGATGATCCCCCCCAAGTTCAGGGAGGGCTGGAGATCCCCTAACTCCCCTCAACAAATAGTCCCTGGTGGCCTAGTGAGCGACTAACTAACCAATTCCTCCCAGCGATCCACCTCCCTTATATGATGTGTAGCTCCGCCCAGCGCATCCAGGATATACTGGGCAGGGCTTGGCACCGTCATTTTGCGGCGTTGAAGGAAGAGGAGGGAGGCAGGTGACCTCCCTCCTCCAACCCACAAAGTAGGGGGTAGGTAGGGCGGGAGGGGGTGGATTGATCACTGGACCACCAGGGACCCTTTGCTGGGGGGTTAGGGGGGACTGGAGACCCACCAGATCTCCAGCCCTCCCTGAACCTGGGGTGGGGGATCATTGGGAGGACCAGCGGTCCAGCGGACCTCCAGCCCCCCTGAACCTGGGGGGGGGGGACCCAGCCCCCGTTGCTCGGGGCAGGGGTATTTGGGGCCTGGTTGTCCCATGGATCTCCAGCCCAGCCCCTGTGTTTGACAGGTTTGGGCTTTTGACAGCCCAGACCTGTCAAACAAGTGCAGGAGGATTGTGCTGAGCGCATGCTCAGGCACAATTCTCCCGCACTTCTACCTCATCATCAGAGATAATTGCGTGCTTAAATTTGCATGTATTTATCTCTGATCATAGGTCTAATAATGCCCTGCTGGCTGGATAATGCTTCCTTGCCCTTTCCCCACCATGACAATATTCCAAAACAAATAAATATTTAAGTGTGATTAGTGCATGCTGACAGGCAAATTGCTGCAAAATGCTTTAAAGCTGTAACATCATGAGTAGTATAAGGCTGTCTGAATTCTCAGGCTATTTTCTACTTCATTCCTCTGTCAGTGTTTCCTAATGGTTAGTTACTACTACTACTATTTAGCATTTCTATAGCGCTACAAAGCGTACGCAGCGCTGCACAAACATAGAAGAAAGACAGTCCCTGCTCAAAGAGCTTACAATCTAATAGACAAAAAATAAATAAAAAAAAGCAAATCAAATCAATTAATGTGAACGGGAAGGAAGAGAGGAGGGTAGGTGGAGGCGAGTGGTTACAAGTGGTTACGAGTCAAAAGCAATGTTAAAGAGGTGGGCTTTCAGTCTAGATTTAAAGGTGGCCAAGGATGGGGCAAGACGTAGGGGCTCAGGAAGTTTATTGCAGGCGTAGGGTGCAGCGAGACAAAAGGCGCGAAGTCTGGAGTTGGCAGTAGTGGAGAAGGGAACAGATAAGAAGGATTTATCCATGGAGCGGAGTGCACGAGAAGGGGTGTAGGGATGGACGAGTGTGGAGAGATACTGGGGAGCAGCAGAGTGAGTACATTTATAGGTTAGTAGAAGAAGTTTGAACAGGATGCGAAAATGGATAGGGAGCCAGTGAAGGGTCTTGAGGAGAGGGGTAGTATGAGTAAAGCGACCCTGGCGGAAGATGAGACAGGCAGCAGAGTTTTGAACCGACTGGAGAGGGGAGAGGTGACTAAGTGGGAGGCCAGCAAGAAGCAGATTGCAGTAGTCTAAACGAGAGGTGACAAGGGTGTGGATGAGGGTTTTGGTAGAGTGCTCGGAAAGAAAGGGGCGGATTTTACGGATGTTGTAAAGAAAGAAACGACAGGTCTTGGCAATCTGCTGGATATGAGCAGAGAAGGAGAGTGAAGAGTCAAAGATGACCCCAAGGTTTCGAGCTGAGGAGACAGGGAGAATGAGAGAGCCATCAACAGAAATAGAAAACGGGGGGAGCGGGGAGATGGGTTTGGGGGGGAAAATGAGAAGCTCGGTTTTGGTCATATTTAATTTCAGGTGGCGTTGAGACATCCAGACAGCAATGTCAGACAAGCACGCTGAAACTTTGGTTTGGATACAAGGTGAGATATCAGGGGTAGAAAGGTAGATTTGGGAGTCATCAGCATAGAGATGGTAGGAAAAGCCATGAGATGAGATTAATGAACCAAGGGAAGATGTGTAGATAGAAAAGAGGAGGGGACCAAGAACAGAACCCTGAGGTACGCCGACAGGCAGAGGGATAGAAGTAGAAGAGGATCCACCAGAGTGAACACTAAAGGTGCGGAGGGAGAGGTAGGAAGAGAACCAGGAAAGGACTGAGCCCTGGAATCCAAGTGAGGACAGTTCAGCAGACTTTGACCCTGGTGACCTGGGTTTGAGTCCCACTGTGGCTCCTTGTGGCCTTGGGCAAGTCACTTATCCCTCCATTGCCCCAGGTACAAAAACTTAGATGGTGAGCTCTCTAGGGACAGAGAAAGTACCTGCATATAATGTGGGTCCCAGAAAACAACAAGGCAGACGATCTGCAAAATCCAACGTGGAAAACAAACCAGCAGATCAATATAATATCCCAAAAACTTTATTGGAGATACCATATGTGAAACAAATGCCCAACACAGGCCGTGTTTCGCCCACCAATAGGGCTGCGTCAGGGGCTGATCTGTACCTTTCCTAAATAAGAACGATCGCAATTTGCATCTCAGAGCAATGATAAAAAGAATTGACTTTATAAAAAACCAGCATAAGCAGCATAAAACAGCTTTCGATAGCAATCCCATTACCGATATTTTGGCGTTTCAACAGAATACGCTGTTTTATGCTGCTTATGCTGGTTTTTTATAAAGTCAATTCTTTTTATCATTGCTCTGAGATGCAAATTGCAACCGTTCTTATTTAGAAAAGGTACAGATCAGCCCCTGACGCAGCCCTATTGGTGGGCGAAACACGGCCTGTGTCGGGCATTTGTTTCACATATGGTATCTCCAATAAAGTTTTTGGGATATTATATTATCCTGCATATAATGTGTACAGTGCTGCGTACATAGTAGCTCTATAGAAATGATTAGTAGTAGTCATTAGTATAAATTAGCCAGTAGTAAGAAGCTGTCTGCATTTTTCTGCAGCAAACAAGCATCCCTGATGCCCATCCTACCTGTGGCCATCCTACCTGTGGCCATCCTACCTGTGGCCTCCAGCTAAACTTATGTGTTTCCCTCACCTATCAGGAATATACCAGTAATGTAGCAGAAGTTTCCAGAAAAGAGTGGAACTGTGTAGAACAGTTGGGAAGTCAACTGATGGAAGGATAAGAGTGTCCTACGTTAAGCAGGGGGAAAGGTCTGGTGGCAGCAGTAGCCACCGCCCCCCCCCCCCCCCCAATTCTGTAAGCCCTCTCCAGGCTTCCTAAATTGTCTTAGGTTTCATCTTCTGCTCTGACCCATAGTCCATAGGGAAATCCTTTCTTGCAGTGCCTGCAGAAGTCACCTGAATGAAAAATCAGACTGCTATAGCCTCACGGGTTAGCACTACAGAGGCACTTACTTCAGAGAAAGGATTCATGGATCAGGTACAAGTACCAGAACCTAAAAAGTTGCTGTCTTGTGCAGTGTGGAGGTATGGGAAACCTCTATACCCCTAAAACGTCCAGAAAAAGGAGAAGGGAGTCCGTATCAATTCAAGGTACCTGCTGTATCAACCAGGTGCCCTGTTCCAGATTTTAAGGGACAAGGTTCCACTCAGGTCAGAAGGTATTTAAAATCCTTATAAGATATTATACCCATTACTACTGGGCCTCTGTGTCTGTCACCTGATACCTGCTAGCCTGTGCATGTCTATCATCCCTACTAAGCACTGATAACTTTGGATATCTGATCTCTGAGAACAGCATGTGTAAGGAACTGTATATTTCAGGACTCTCTTCAACCCAGTGAGCCGGCCTGAACACCTAAGAGGAATGAAGTAATATATATATATATATATATTTCTGTACTGCCAGAGGAGAGGAGATAAGACTACATAGTTGGTCACATATTTTGCAAACACATTTCTCTGTTACCTTATCAAGTAAAGGAGCAGTAAAAGTTCTGGTTTAGAATAAAGCGACTTGGGTGGACTGTGTTCTCAAGAGGAGTGTGGATTTAAAGTCATGCCACTTGCTCAGCCTGCTAAGGAAAATCCTAGTCCTGAACCTGTCCCTCAACAAAGAAATAAGAGTATATGTCCCCATCCCTACTGCACTAGGCTTACACTGGGTATCCACCTAGGAGGGTTAAAAAGTGTCTTGCGGTAAGTCTTTTTTCACACGTTAGGGCTTAAAGTGGTTTAGTAAAAGGGCCCACATGTCTGTTTTTTCTTGTATCAGTCTTTTTATTGGTTAGAATGAAGATGCTCCATATAAGTACATAAGTAATGCCACACTGGGAAAAGACCAAGGGTCCATCGAGCCCAGCATCCTGTCCACGACAGCGGCCAATCCAGGCCAAGGGCACCTGGCAAGCTTCCCAAACGTACAAACATGCTATACATGGGAGGGGGGGGGGGGGGGTGTATTTTCCTTGATCTCCCAGTCCAATCTGGTCCATATTCGAATTTGTGTTTTTTCATTAGTTTTTCCCCTATGCCAAATTTGATGCCATTCTGCTAATCTTTCAAAGAGCTATTTTGCCCCCAGACAGACAGACATTCTCAACCTCCAAAATCCATTGGGTTGGAAAGAATAAGCATCTTTCTGGACACTCACAAAAGTACCCTGCTATGGAATTACTCCTACTATTACTGGGACATACAGCAGGATAGAAGTGGAAGTGTCCCAGTAAAGGCAGTTTTTTTTTTTTTAAAGACAGCTATTGTAATCATCTTAATTTACTGTTTATTTCAGACATGGAGGAAAGATTATCATACTTCAGTGCCAGCAAATTCAATTTAATAATTAGAGCTACATTTAAAAAAATGAGCACAATTTTATTTATTGACATTTATTTTAAAAGAAAATTGATGCGGAAAATGATGTTCATGCTGTTCACTCTAATTTGCAGTGCAGTTTTGGAAAACATGTCATCCTTTTTGCTAACAGGGTTGGGTATATGCCAAGTCCATGACATGTTGACTTTTTCACAGTCAGAGAATGTTTTGATCAAAGAAGCTAAGAGCAGTTGTTTTAAGGAACAGGAATGTGGTGTTTACATGATTTTAGCATACAGTGGTGATTGTGCCATGTATTATTTTAGAGGGTGGGAAAAAGATGTGTGTGAAGTGATCTCTCTCACCATTGGGAGAGGTGGTTGGAATTT
Organism: Microcaecilia unicolor; assembly: GCF_901765095.1. NCBI lineage: Eukaryota > Metazoa > Chordata > Amphibia > Gymnophiona > Siphonopidae > Microcaecilia > Microcaecilia unicolor. Next base: position 58,900,650 of record NC_044031.1, on the reverse strand, counting down.
CCCCCAAACTAAGGGCCCTTTTTACGGAGCTGCGGCAAAAGGGGGCCTGCGCTGGCGTCGACAAGTGTTTTTGACGTGCTCCGAGGCCCCCTTTTACTGCAGCGGGTAAAAGGCAGGTCTTTGGGTTTTTTTCAGGAAATGGCTGTGCAGGCAAGTGAAGCACTTACCACCACCCATTGAGGTGGTAGTAAATGTTCCTGCCAGGGGTGTAGCCAAACTTTGGTGGGAGGGGGGTCCAGAGCCTGAGGTGAGGGGGCACATTTTAGCCCCTCCCCCCGGTGCCGCTGACCCCCCCCTCGCTGCCACCACCACCAAATTTCCACGTGGTATATAGAATATGCCGAGCACCTTTCCACGTGAACAAATGTGGTTGTGTTCATTTAAGCCTTGTTTTACTTGGCATAAATCCTAATGCTTACATTAGGTACAGAGGGCAAGATTCTTTATATGGCACCTAAAAAATCTGTGTGTAAAACACTTCCACCTAAGTGTATTCTATAAGCAGTGCCTAGATTTAGGCGTGGTCTGTAGAACACACTTACTTGATAACCCATTTTCCTGCCTATAACCACACCGCTTTTTCCCTGCGCATGTTAGAAGTTAGGCGCACTGCGTTACAGAATATATTTAATGAGCTGTTCGCATAAATTATAATTATTGCCATAGTGCTCATTATTGTTTGTTAAGAGCTATTATCAACACTGATTAGCTGGTTAAGCCAATTAAGTTATGTGCATTGTGGATTTCAGCGCAGATCTGTAGACACGCTATATAGAATCTGGGGGAGAACAGGTGTATTCTATAACAACGCACGTAGATTTTAGAAATGCCAACGCCCTGCCCATGGCCATGCCCCCTTTTCAACTAAGTGGACCATGATACAGAATACACTTAGGGGTCCTTTTACTAAGGTGCGCTGGAAAACGGCCTGCGGTAGTGTAGGCATGGGTTTTGGGCGCGCAGGTCCATTTTTCAGCGTGCCTATAAAAAGGGCCTTTTAAACATTTTTGCCGAAAATGGATGTGCGGCAAGATCAAAATTGGCACGCGTCCATTTTGGGTCTGAGACCTTACCGCCAGCCATTGACCTAGCGGTAAAGTCTCATGTGATAACCGTGCAGTTATGACCTATGTGCGTCAAATGCCACTTGGTGCGCATCCGATATGCACATGGTAGCCTGGAGGTAACTCCATTTTGGCACACATTGGGCAGGCATAGACGCTTTCGCGGCTTAGTAAAAGGGCCCCTTAGTGAGTAGTGCATATAAATTCTAATTAGTGCTAAATAGTGCCATTAAATTGTTAACATCCAATTATCGGTTCTGATTGGCTTGTTAACCAATTGAGTTGCGTGCGCAAATCACAATATGGCCAGATTTGTGTGCACAACTCAAGCCGCACTATACAGAATTTAGGGGTCTTTGTGCAAATTTGCCTGGATAAGCAGTTTCCTTGATGCACTAATCAAGCCAAATTCCTAAGCTTGGTAAAGATCATTCAAATTTAGAATCCCAGAAGCTAATTTTTGGCAATTTTTTGAAGTTAAGTTACTAACTAAAATCCTAGCAAATAGGTTAGCAGCATTGTTATCCAATCTTATCTGTCTGGTTGACTTAAAACAGATTACAAATTAATATTGAAAAAACTGAAATTATGTATGTTGTTTCTGAACAATCCATAGATTTTCCTGGCACTCTTGGGCTCATTTTCAAAAGAGAAAAACTTCCAAAAAGTGGCATGTCTGCATTTGGATGTTTTTCTCACAAAAACGTCCAAATCAGCATTTTCGAAACCTATTTTTAGACGTTTTTCTCTGAAGTCCGCCAGAAGTGCATCCGAATCTTAAGGGGGAGCGCCAGTGGCATGTTCAGGGCGGAACTTGGGCGTTCCTAAGACTTCGACGTTTTTCAGCTATAATGGAACAAAGCAAAACCGTCCAGGACTCAAACTTAGACATTTTGAGCTAGACCTGTTTTTATTACGAATAAGGCACAAAAGGTACCCTAAATAACCAGATGACCACTGGAGGGAAGCAGAAATGATCTCGCCTTATTCCCCCAGTGGTCACTAACCCCATCCCACCCCCCAAAATGTGATGAAAAACATTACTTACCAACCTCTATGCCAGCCTCAGATGTTATACTCAGGTCCATTAAACATGCAGGTCCCTGGAGTAGTCTAGTGTTGGGTGTAGTGCACTGCAGACAGGTGGACTCAGGCTCCTACCTCCCCCTACCTGTTACACTTGTGGAGGAAACTGTGATCCCTCCAAAACTCAACAGAAACCCACTGTACCCACATATAGGTGCCCCCTTCACCTGTAAGGTAGTGGTGTACAGTTGGGGGTAGTCGGTTGTGGGTGGGTTTTGAGGGGCTCAGCACACAAGGTAAGGGAGCAATGTTGAGATGTGTACCTGGGAGCATTTAATGAAGTCCACTACAGTGCCCCCTAGGGTGCCCTATTGCTGTCCTGGGATGTCAGGGGGACCAGTCTACTAAAAATGCTGGCTCCTTCTACATCCCAATGGCTTGATTTTGTGTGTTTTGCACTTGGTCGGGGTTTTTTTTTTCCAAAAATGGTCCAAATCACAAAACGTTGTTCAGAATAGTATTAAAAGATAGCAGTTTTTCATTTTTGAAAATGATCTTCTTTCCTATTCGGATTTTAGACGTTTTTTGGAAAACGACCAAAGTCGGACTTAGACATATTGAAAATGCTCCTCCACATCATTATTGGGAGAAACTACATGAAGCTGGATCACTCTAATTTGTTTCTTTAGGAAAGGGGGGGTGGAAAGGGGAGCAGCATGGGACAGAAGGGAAGGGTAGGGAAAAAAAGGGGGGAAGGGAGAATAATGGAACGGGAAGTTATATAATAAAAATGTAAATTACATACGATTTGATGTTTTCAAATGTTGCCAAGATATATTTGGGTTGTGTGAAATAGAATTGTCTTGTTATAATATGGGAAAACTTCTTGGAATGTCAGTGACAATTGGTACCTTCTCTGATAAATATGTAAAGTACTATTTATATACTATATAAACCTCTGTGGAGTACAAAAAAAGCTTTTTTCCCTCTCATACATTTTTGCACTCCACAGAGGTTTATATAGTATATAAATAGTACTTTACATATTTATGAGAGAAGGTACCAATTGTGACTGATTATATATATATAATAGGACACAACAGTTTAAAGGGTGGAATTCCCAAGTCTCTTAACTGTCCTTACCCCCCCCCCCCTTCTCTCACAACTGTCCCACCGCCAAACTGCCCGCAAAGCCCAGAAACTACTCTTTACAACTGCCCCATTAATCCACAGACCACCCTATCCCAAATAGCACCCCTTGCCCCACACCTGAAATCTACCCTTTGCAACTGCCACCTGATATCACATACCCACACCCAATAAATATTTGCTGCAACTGCCACACCAAACTGCCCCTCCCCCTTCAAACTCTCCCACTCCAATAAACAGCTCCCCCCCAACTTCCCACCACTTTATACTACTTCACCTCAAAAAACTACCCCTTCACTACTACCCCACCACTCCACAAAATACTGCGCCCCTAACAACTAATCCCCTACAACTGCCACATCACCCTGCAAACTCTCTCATTCCTAAAACTACCCTACCCACAACTGACACAAAACCCCACAAACTACCCCAATCCCCAAAACTACCTCCCTGCAACTGCCCCACAAAATTACCCCACCCCAAAACTGACCTCCCGTAGTCATGAGCCAAGGGCGGGGCCAGAAAAAGTCATCAGCAAACATATTTTCTGCCCATATGTGTAGAGAGGCCCCTTGAAATGTGCTGATGACTCAGGAGGTCAGGATTGCCAACTATCTGGCTTTTTTCAGAAGTCGGCAATATTTTATTTTGATGAGCACTACATCTGAAAATCTCTCTGTGAAACCTCTATCTATTAGGAATGCACATACCATTTGCAGCCTGCTCAAACCATGTGCATACCGAAGCTTCTTGAAACCTGTGGGTCTATGTAGACATGCACAGATGAAAATAGCACTGTCGGAAATTACAATTTACATGCATTTGTGATCCGCATCTGTAAAATGCTGCTATTTCCATGTGTAGATGCCCGGAAATGACCTTCATAGTAACAAAAGAGTGACTGAGATATGATCTGTTTGTCATCTGCTCCTAATACGTTGCAATCTCTACTTTTCAACTGGGAGAACTCTATGACCTGCCATAGGCACCTGCCATCTAATGTAGATGGTTACTGTTTATATAAGAAGCGTAGTCAAACAATAATGATTCTAAAGTAAACGTTATAAGCGTTAGTGTCGTCATTTCTGTTAATTTACAAATTCACTGTATTATGACATTTTTTCCCCCTGTTATCAAAGTTCTGTTTCCCTGCCTAGGGGCATTAGCAGTCTTCCAGCTCCTATGTAAGGGAAGTAATACAATGGCTACGTGATTAAGATGAATTTATAAGTAGTTTTTGGGTTGTATTTGACATGCTAGGAATGGGTTTAATGCCTGGGAAAGTCCCACTTTAGGGCACACTAAGTCCATTTGCTAGAGAAGCTTAGTAAAAAGACCCTATAATTTTTAATTTAAAAAACAAATCCAGGATTTAATGACCAGGGGATCCAGGGAATTTTGTACCTACTAACCCTAATGAAACACGATAGCCCCTGGATAATGGGGATGCCTTCTTTTCTTGTCATAACTAGGATGCATTTACTAAACTGTGGTACTGAGTTGCCGTAGTTTAGTAATTTCTGTTGTAATTGCTGTGGTAAACTGTACCATAATGTGCTGTTTTTGCCACAGTTTAGTAAATTGGCCCTTAAGTTAGGGACACAGCAGTTGAAATCATGACTGAAAGCCACAATTCCAGGAATAACATGTATAGAATGTTTGTACGTTTGGGAAGCTTGCCAGGTGCCCTTGGCCTGGATTGGCCGCTGTCGTGGACAGGATGCTGGGCTCGATGGACCCTTGGTCTTTTCCCAGTATGGCATTACTTATGTACTTATATCAATAAATATTCTTTTTGGACTCGTTGAATTGTTCTGGTTTGTCCTAGAATAGCCTTGATCTACTTCCCACTGTTATTAGGTTCTCACCATATGGCATCAGGGCACCTCAATGGAGGTGCCTAGTTATTGAGTTGCTACCTTAGGCATCCTTTACCAAGTTTTGGCAAGCACTAGCATATGCTTACTGCAGCTTAAAAGAGTTTACTGGGGAGCATGCTCAGGCATCCTGTGGTAAGTTCTGGGGTAACGTGCACACACCACACAGTAAAAAATGATTTGTTTCAGGGGCAGAGAGTGGTCGTATCTGCAGTAATCAGTTAGCGCAGCTACATTGTCACTCACTAACTCATTAGTGAGCCCTTGCAATCTACAAAAGAGATGGCTGTACCGGCTCACATGCTAATCTTTTTAATGGCCACATGCTAATGGCAACAATAGCATATGTGCAAAATCAGTATATGGGGTTCTCCTTCTAAATGTTAACACACAGAATGTTACTGGAGGAAAAGCCTCGAGAAGTTCCTAGACGTCTAAAATGTCTTACAGGAGCAGGACTTCTTCATCATCAGCAAAAACCTCCTTAAAGCGACTTTATGCTATCAAAAGTGATTAACTTAGCTTAGATCGCCTGGTCTCTTTCCTTCTAGGAGCTTCTTGAAGCTTTTCCTCCAGTAACATTCTGTGTGTTAACATTTAAAAGGAGAACCTCATATACTGATTTTGCATCTTTGCTGATTTGGGTATCTCACCCGTGGACACAATTATTTAGTTTACCTCAACAATAGCATATGGCCATTAATACAAAAATTCAAAAATTGGCCACTTTACTGCTGCACTAAAAATGGTCTTAGCACATGGGAAAGACCATGTAATGATGTGTTAAGGCCCCTGTTTAGCATCACTTAGTGTTACTTACTAGAGGTCCCATTTTATGCAGTGGAACCTATACACTTATAACTTCATTAGCATTCGCTAACAAGGGAATACACGATAGTACCTTTTCACCTTTTCACTGCTGCTTTTAGCTCCTAGCCACAATTGCCCTCCCCTTGTCCCTTCCTCCCTTCTCACCCATTACTTCCCTCACCCGTAACTGTCTTGTCTGTCTGTATTATTTAGATTGTAAGCTCTTTTGAGCAGGGACTGTCTCTTTGTATCAGGTGTTCAGCGCTGCGTGTGTCTGGTAGCGCTATACAAATGCTAATAATAATAATAATAGTACATCTAGCTGACAATGAGAAACTATCCTGGTAGCATAGTTTAAATACCAGAGGTAACTTGCAGAATTTAAAAGTAACACACAAATTTTATTCCAGTTTTTAAAACAAACATGTAGCACATATTTAACATACAGAACAGGAATTATTCTATACACCAGTGAACAAGTTTATCAGCCTTACCAAACCACAGCTGCTCCCTAAACTTAGGAACTTGGCAAGGATACATCTTTATTTTGCCAGATTTAGGTGCCTGACTCTTGAAGTTAAGGCCTATGTTTTTTTAACAACTGGTCCGAGTGTTTATTAGTTTTCAGAATACTCATATGTCATGGAGGGAGGGGAAAGGTCTGTAGTCTATCTTACTGGTTAGGATGACCTAAAGTAGAACACTTTTTCTTGCAGAATTTACAAATAAATGACATCTTATCCGCAGAATATCCAGCCTGTCCATTGATCCGTGAAACAGCAGTGTCTTTTGACTAAGATCCAAGCACAATATTTGAGTTATCTCAAGGCTATACTTCTTGACCTGAAGGCTGAGATGGAGAACCTGTACAGTAAGGGGATGGATTCTTTGCCGCCACACCCCACTGGGGACGTGATGTTACAAGGATTGACAAAGCAGGAAGATTGAACCTCCTGCTATTTAATCTCTACTATAATAAAAAGCACCTCCAACGTTGTGAAGCTGACTCCGTGGCTTCAATGAAGTGAAGGGTTCGTAAGGTTCGTCAGTCTGTCACCATCTCTCTCGGCCCTGCCCTCGCGTCAAAACGTGATGACGTCGAGGGAGGTGGACCTATCAGAGCCGCGAGGGCGGGGCCAAGAGAGATGGTGACAGCCTGACGAATCTGACGAACCTTACGAACCCTTCACTTCAGTGAAGCCACGGAGTCAGCTTCACAACGTGGCAGGTGCGTTTTATTACACTACACAGCTCCCTAATTTTGCAGTTAAACATCGCAGGGTGGCTGGAGGGGGAGAGAGGGGGGGCAACGACCCTGGAACTGGGAGGGTGGGTGGGAGGGAGGGGGGTGGTCCCTGGAACTTGTAAGGGGGACGGGCGGACCCAGGAACTGGGAGGGAGGGAGGGAGGGAGGGAGGGGGTGACCCTGAAACTGGGAGGGAGGGGGAGAGGGCCGACCCTGCAACTGGGAGGGGGGAAAACCCTGGAACTGGGAGGGAGGGGGGCCCCTGGCACACACTCTCATTCTCACACACACACTCTCGCACCTAGTCTCACTCTCTCTGTCACACACACACTCACACATTCCCTCTCTCTCTATCATACACTCACTCTCACACACACTCTGTAAAACACACACACTCCGAGGAAAACCTTGCTAGCACCCGTTTCATTTGTGTCAGAAACTACCTCCAAACTATTCAGGCCACACCTTAAACCAGTACAATTGGACTTATTTGTTAAACACCTGGATGCTATCCCCTCCTTTTTTCTCTTCTTTCCTTTCTCTTTTTTCCTTTCCCACCTGTTGTGTTTCTTGCTTCCTATGTTTTTCCATCATTGTTTTCATGTTATTTGTATTCTTGGAAATTAATAAAATATTTGGAAGAATAAATAAAACACATTCTGTAGTATTTTAGAAATGTAACCCTCCTCCTGAGAGTACACCTTTAAACAGATGGGGAACCACTTGTTGCCTGGGCTTCCTTCTGACTCCCTCTTTTGAACCTTGGCATGAATCCTTCAGCAGGGGAAGGATTTACTTTTGGACTCTAAGATATGAGATGTTTATTGTAGCCACAAAGACTCTTCACACATATGATGGTGTTCCAAAATGAAGTATTTGCTGAAAACTTCTTCAACATACATAAATTGCAAGTGAAGCAGGTTTTCAAAGTATAGAGTTTTAAATAGACTCTCTTGGGATCCCCTTACTACCTTTTCCTGGAATTGAAACTCTCTTATGGACTTAGAGCTAGATTCTATATATGGTGCCCGAAAAATCCGCATGGTAAAAAAAAAAATACACCTAGGTGTATTCTCTAAAGTACGCCTAAATTTTACAGAATAGGCTTAAATTTCCATGCGGTATATATATTTCCATGGAGGTTATCTTTTCTCCCACACTCCCCGCCCAGTCGGCCGCGGAGGAGGTGTCGGGTTACTACGCTCACCTGCCTATATAGAATATACCCTGGGCCCTATATGAACTGAGTTGTTAAGTGCTATGACACCGGAGGAAAGGCTTATCTTGGAAATAAGAGAGTTTTGCGTTCATTAACTATTATGGTTTCATAAAGCCAGGGGGGAGTCGTGTCCTTGGATTGGCAAGCTGGCGGACTGCCCGGACGCACCGTGAAGGGTGACACTCTCCATTATGTGCCAACTGCACAGATGCCGATGGCTGCAACCTCCACCCTAGCTCCTCACAAGCTGGCTCCCACGGCTGCAGCTGTTTTTCCCTATGCATACCGGCACTTGGATTGGCGTTTATTTATGTAAACCCTATTCACTCAGTCTGGTTAAACTTATGCGCATTAGTTTGTGCACATATTAGGAGGGCAAATTTTTAAAATCCTAGTTCTGCTTCTAAAACACTGTTTTATCCATGGAAATGCCTTATTTGTCTGTTATGGCTCCGTGGGCACATTGCAAAGGTGAAGTGCCTGAGCCTGGCAGAGACTGTATATATTTGCAACAGTACCAGCCTTAGCCAATAATAAAAGGGCACTGAGAGACCGAGCAGAAACATCCCTCTAGTGTGCAGAGCTAGTGTGGATTCTCTGTGCTACCAGGAGTATTGTCTGGGTTGGGGGGGGGGGGGGGGGGGGGGGGGGAGGGCCAATCATAGATTACACATCAGTAAAATAAAAGAAGGAAAATAAGATACAATTTCTAGACAAATATGTTTGTTTATATGAATAAGTGACGTTTCTTGGCGTATATGTGTTTATATAAATAAAAATTAGAGAGGTCAATTTTCAGATAACTACATATCTGGCTAAAGATAACTGTTTCCAGGATAATTAGCGTTCAATATTGACCCCTTTGTTTTTAGTTTAGTGATTGGAATATGCCAGATAGGGGAATATGCATTTCTTTTCCTTTTATTTTGTTCATAAAAGGAAATGCATTTCTATCCCTCCAGTGTTGCACTGCATGCTGAGTCGGACATCTCTGGATTTCCACTTCAATTTTTATGTGCATACTTCTAATTTCTGATCACATCCTCCATATTTGGTGAGGATCTGTCTGTGTTCTTTGTGAGAGATGAATGTAATTTCTCTCTGGCCATTGATAGTAGTCTGATTTATTCTACTTTCCCAGTAGAAGGTGTATCGGGGCCCGGGGGTTCTAGGACCCATTATTATATTTGCAGTGCTGCCTTTTTAAAGGTGGGGTTGTTGGGGTTTGAGTCCTGGGAGTTAGCACTGTTTGGTATGACAGATTTGCTACTTAAGAGCTGAATGTCTTTATGGTAGAGCTTTCTGTTACATCACAATGTGCCTAGTGGTAGAAGCAGCTCTGGCTCTGCATCCATTGTTGGGGGACTTTCTGCGGCAACAGAGTATATATACTGGGTGGATACTAGGAATCTGTTCTTTTTTATTTTATGTTTATTAATTTTACATTTATATCAACAAGCAAAAATGTTTGGAAATATCATCAATCTATCCAGTACAGACTCAAGATGTCATTTAAAATTTGTAGAACTAGTTAAAGGAAGCCATCAAATAATTTTAATATTGACTTTACTGTGGGGTTGACAGTAGCTTGGGGTTTCTTTACTGTATAGAAGTCTTCTGAGGCATTTATTGCTCATTTAGGATTGGATTCAGTAAATACTGAAATTTGGGTGCTGAAACAAATTGGCACCCAGTGCTATTCTTTACAGAATAGCATGCAGCACCAATTTCTGTGCCCAAATTTAAATGCCAAGACTTATACCTGCTGAACTAGTATTCTATAATACTGCATGCAAATGTTTGGAATGTGCTATACCCACCCATGTCCCTCCTGTGGTCATGCACCCTTTGCATGCACAGTGTTATAGAATAGTGTGTAGCAAGATGTGTGCACAAATCACAGTTCAAGACAAATAACATCAATAATTGTTGATCCCTAATTATTGCTGTTAATTGGCTCGTTACCCAATTAAGTTGTGCACATCTTAGAATCACATCCAAATTTCAGCACTGAAATGTGGGTGCCCTTTACAGAATCTGGGGGACAATAAATCTCCCCCCCCCCACACCACCAAATAATCTGGCCTCTGTATTCCTTTGCATCCCTCCCCACATACCACAAAATTAAGCAGTCAGACTATGCCTATGGGACATTTTCCACATCTTCACAAGTCATAGACCTTAGGACTTGAACATAATAATATATCAACATAAGAAAAGCCATACTGGGAAAGACCAAAGGTCCATCCAGCCCAGTAGCAAGTAGGCAGAACCCATCAATCACCCAAAATGACACTGAATCCTGGGTCTATAAAAGAATCTTTAATGTGATAGCCATCTACCTTGTCAGGGTCCTCTTTGTTAGACAGATTTCATGCATATAATAGAAACTCATTTTTGTCTTGTCAGCTCTAGTTTGCTATTTGATTTTATGTGGCCTTTTCAAGTGCCTCTCTGCTGCCCTATCCATGAGAGAGAATTGTTATCTCTAATACAGTGTCGTGAGATCAGTAGCCAAATCTGACACAATAGGATCTCAAGCAGGGCCCAGTTATTTTTACCTTCCCCAGATATTCAATAAGTGGATGCATTGGGAAGGGGGAGTGCAGTGAAATGAGAATAACCATTCTGGGTCAGACCAATGGTCCATCTAGGCCAGTATCCTGTTTCCAACAATGGCCAATCCCGGTCACACGTACCTGGCAGAAACCCAAATAGTAGCAACATTCCATGCTACCAATCCCAGGGCAAGCAGTGGCTTCCCCCACTTTCATCTCAATAGCAGAATATAGACTTTTTCTCCAGGAACTTGTTCAAACCTTTTTTTTTAAACCAGATACGCTAACTGCGCTTACCACATCTTTTGGCAACTAGTTCCAGAGCTTAACTATTCTTTGAGTGAAAATAATATTTCCTCCTATTTGTTTTAAAAGTATGTCCATGTCTAGTCTTTATACTTTTTGAAAGGGTTAAAAATCAATTCACTTTTACCCGTTCTACACAATATTGTGTAGACCTCAGTCATATTCCCCTTCATTCATCTCTTTTCCAAGCTGAAAAGCCCTAACCTCTTTAGCCTTTCTTCATATGAGAGGAGCTCCATCCCCTTTATCATGTTGGTTGCTCTTCTTTGAACCTTTTCTAATTCTGCTATATCTTTTTTGAGACACAGTGGCCAGAATTGAATGCAAAACTCAAGGTGAGGTCACACCATGGAGTGATACAGAGGCATTATAGTATTCTCAGTCTTATTTACCATTCCTTTCCTAATAATTTATGGGACGGACAGTTTTGGTAACATCTTCCCTTGAACTGTAATCTCCCAAACTAACACAAATGGATCCTTACAAAGCATTGTAACCTTGCATATGAAACATATTTAGGATACCATTTTCCCTCAGCACTCCTATGGGAGTTTGCTGCACTTGTTAGTGAATAACTCCCTAATTACTAGAAGCAGTAGCGGGACAGTGATGAGAAAGCAAGGAAAGAAGCTTTTATCTCTATCTCTCCTGCATTCGATCTGTAGGCTGGGCAGCTTAACGTAGAGTCTTTGGCATTGATCCAGAGAGACCAGCATGAATCAGACACTTTAAAATGATGACTCAGTTCTGGTTTACTGTATTTACATCTAGGGTTATAAAGGGTAGAAGGATAAAAGGTTATGGATTTGATGTACCACCTTTCAGTGGTACAGCCAAAGAGGTACTTTCTCACCCCCTAACAGAGGCCTATCCTAACTTATACATGCTGCAGAATAACACAATTCTGAACATTAATGAATACCTACTAAAAAGCAACGAATAATGAAAGAATCAGATCTGCATCACTATGGTGCATAAAGCTCCACACAAGTGCTGATTATAATCATAGTTCCTATTCAGCTTTTTCTAAAAATGGTGATATATATATTTTTTTTAAATTACAGTGCTTGCTAAATATACAGATTGTGTTAGTATGCATCATGAAAAAGCAATGTAATTCTCCAAAGAGGTATTATGGAATCTTTACAGCTATATATCTCAATACCGATACTCCAGATTTTAATTGAAAAAATATCAAAATTATTTATTCAAAGCTCAATATATATAACATACAAACCTCACTCCTACCACATACATGCCACATTCATACACATTCCACTGTTGCTCTAAGACTTAAGTCCTACTGCTAAATACTCAAAAATTATTGTCCATAATGGAACACAAATATCCTGAGATGTGCACGCAACTAAGTTAGCGCCAATAATCATTGGCATAAATTTGGATTGCTCTTGCATCTTGCCAAGTACTATTTTATAAAGATCCATGTGCAAATCTTATAGCTCGCAACAAAAAAGGAGGCATCACCATGGGAAGGTCATTAGCAGGTCAGGGGTGTTCACTAAAGATGCGTACACTGTTACTGAATACCAGTGATCCATGCTTAAATTATGTTTTAAGATTTATACCAGCTTTCAGTTGGTATAAATCCTTACACCCAACATTTGGCGTGGAATTCAGCTCTAAGCGCTAGTCTATAAATGGCACCCAACTCGAGAGCTGTTTATAGAATAGCACTCCATGTGGATTTTTTGGCACTCTTTTTTGAGCACTGTTTTCTGAATCTAGTCCTAACCGTATACCAACAGATTCTATATAGCACGAGTAAATCTAGGTGTGTTTTATAACTATGCATATAGGTTAATTGTTATAACAGTTCTTAACAAGCAGTAACAAGCGCTAATTGACAAAGAAAAGAATTTACGTGCGTACACTGCTAAGCGTATTCTGTAATGTACTGCGCCTAAATTCTAACTCGCACAGGCAAAAAGGGGCTTGGTTAGGGGTCGTGAAAATGAGCGTGTTGTGGGCATTCCAAAATCTATGCGCGTTGTTATAAAATATGGGCCCGTGCTCGTGAATCTACGTGCAGGGATTTACACCAGCTTTTCAGTCACATTAGCTATGCCTAAGCATATTCTAAATACCACACGTAGATTTACTCATGGTATATAGAATACGCATAGGCGTAATTGCTTGGTGCGCATTAAATTTAGGCACCATATATAGAATTGGGCCTATAAGGCAGGGAGCACTTGGCACCTCTTAATCAAGAGGTCGTAAGTAGTCCCACATTAATATCCTGCAGGTACCATGTGCTAATGGTTACATTAATGCACTACTACTACTACTACTACTATTTAACATTTCTAAAGCGCTACCAGGGTTGCGCAGCGCTGTACAATTAACAAAGAAGGACAGTCCCTGCTCAAAGGAGCTTACAATCTAAAGGACAAAAAGTGCAGTCAATCAAGATTGAGGCAGTCTAGATTTCCTGGATAGAGGTACAATGGTTAGGTGCCGAAAGCGACATTGAAGAGGTGGACTTTGAGCAAGGATTTGAAGATGGGTAGGGAGGGGGCTGCAATATAAAATAGAGGAAACACCCCCAAACAGAGCCACATTAAATCTAGGCTTAGCACATGGTAAAATCCTGTGTTATAATGTGTTAAGCCCAGATTTCGGTGCCCTTTAGCGAGCTATTGAATGTAAAGTAGACCTATCTTCGGAAAACCTTTATGTAATAACTGGCTTGAAAAAAAATTATCATCAAAGAAATATTCAAGTTCTTGAGTAACAGCATTTTATTCTTTTTGTGAAACCCTACAGTATCTGTGCTAATCCTTGAGCAGCCTTTTCCTGCTGGAGCAGGAAGTGTCCGTTAAAAAAAGAAAAATAGTTGTTTTGTTTTAAAGGTGTGCTCTTCTTTCCTGTAGATTATAGAGATTAAGCGATGCTGTGCCTGTAAATCGAGAGCACATAGATTTAATAAAAGCGCATTGTCCTTACCTCTATTATGCAGGTCCACAATTTATCTTGCTCCAGCCTCCTGCCTCTAGGAAATCCTTTAACTAGGTTTGAAACAATTTATTTCTCCAATTTAACTCATCTGAGAGTTGAAGTTATTTTTGTAAATCCTGCTGACACAATAAACTCTGTTAGATAACACTCATACACAGTACGATCTTCTTTGCCTAGCTACCATGATATGGGGGGACCAAAAGTGATATTTTTCCCTGTTTAAGTTGAGGTTTATATGTCAAAACCTGGTCCTAGAGGCACCCCCGACCAGCCAGGTTATCAGGATATCCATTCTATTCCCAGAATGTTTTTGTGGAATGGAGGAGTAGCTCAAGAAAAAGATCTGGTGTCATTGTAGATAATACGCTGAAATCTTCTGCTCAGTGTGCGGCAGTGGCCAAAATAGCAAATAGGATGCTAGGAATTATTAGGAAAGGAATGGTGAATAAGAATGAAAACATTATGATGCCTTTGTATCACTCTATTGTGCGTCCACACCTTGAGTATTGCGTTCAGTTCTGGTCGCCATAGCTCAAAAAAGATATAGCAGAATTAGAAAAGGTTCAAAGAAGAGCGACCAACATGATAAAGGAACTCCTCTTCAGCTTGGAAAAAAGACGGATGAGGGGAGATATGATTGAGGTCTACAAAATCGTGAGTGGTGTAGAATGAGTAGAAGTAAATCGATTTTTTTTTTTTTTTACTTGTTCCAAAAGTACAGACTAGGGGACACTCGAGGAAGTTACATCATGGAAATACTATTAAAACAAATAGGCCCCAGGTATCAAAACTATGGACCCCGTTTACTAAGCTGCTGTTTTACACGTGTGCTGAGGCCCCCTTTACCGCAGCTGGTAAAAGTGAAGACTTGCTTTCTTACAGGAAATGGCCGTGTGGCAAATGAAGTGCTTGGTGCAATTTTTTTTTTTTTTTTTTTTTTTGGGGGGGGGGGGCCTTATTTCCACCCATTGAAGGTGGTACTTCCTGTATAGTGAGCAGTGAGCCCACGTTGGGTTTACCACCACTTAGTAAAAGGAGCCCTTAGATTGTGAGCCTAAGTAAATGCATATCAAATACATGACCCTTCACCTTTTACTCTAATTGCCAGGCTTGGTATGCCTGCAAAATTCTGAACAGTTGTATTCCTGACCAAAGAACTATCAGTATAGTGGTCAGGTAATACAGAAGGAGAAGGAGAATGGAGAGGTAAACCTGTAGTGAGAATGCTAGTGGCACTGCAGCCCCAGTAGAGCTGTTTCTGATTAAGTGTGACAGAGGAATAGAGTGTCAAACCCCTCAGTTTGTGCTAAGCCATTTTCAATTGGGAACGAAACTTCCTGTATTAAACAGGGCTAAGGCTTTGGCCTCATTGTGAATCGGGCTGCTCGTTTGCCATTTTTTTAATTACGCTTGTTAAGTAAGTTGTGCCCTTTGATTTCACAGGATGATTTTCGACAATCTTTACAGAATTTTGTCTTGTCAGGTCTTGACTATTGCAATACTGGATATGTTAGTCTACCTGCTACATATATTCATTCTCTGCAAATGATGATGAATTCTACTATTCGTTTGCTGTATGATTTGTCAAAATATGAACACGTTTGCCCTTTTTTGGAAAAGCTTCAGTGGCTGGCTGTACCGGACCGTATTAAATTCAAACTGTTGGTCATGGTGTACCAAAGTATCAAGAATCATCTCAGTATCTATCAATGTGTCTACATTGGTATCATCTGATGCAAGCTTTGCGTTCTGAGAACTTATGGTTGCTACAGGTTCCTGGCTTTCGACTTGTTTGTTTGGACTCTACCAGGAGGAGAGTTTATTCTGTTGCTGGCCGTGTTGAGTGGAACAAATTGCCTGTTGACCTTAGGAAACAGACGAATCTGGCAGTGTTCAAGAGATTATTGAAACAGCTTTTGCTGAAGCAGATTCCAGTCTGAATTTGATTCAAGCTCCAGAGAACATGATATGAGTGCTATTATTATTATTGCATGTAGTTTTTGTTTGGTGTATTTTTATTGTGTGTGTTGTTTTGTACTCCGCTCTGCAGAAGTTTGGAATATAAATTCTAAAAAAATGAAATGAAATGATGCTAACAGCTTTGTAGTGGAGTGAGGCAACACAGTTGCTTTACTTTCTGGGACAGATGAATAGAAAGTGAAATCCCAAGGATTGTTCTAAGCCAGTGTTTCCCTAGTTCAGTCCTGGAGTATTTATTTATTTATTTATTTATTTATTTGTAACATTTTTATCCCATGTTTTCCCACCCACTAGCACCTTTGCCAGTCAGGTTTTCAGGATATCCACAATGAATATGCATGAACCTGATTTGCATACACTGCCTCCGTTATATACAAATCTCTTTCTTATATCTTGTAGATATCCTGCAAACTAGACTGACAAGGGGTTCTCCAGAACCAGACTTGGCAAACTGTTCTAAGCCATTTTTAGCTGGCATTTTGTCCTTCCAGCATTATCCCTTCTTCACCTACCCCAGGCTCTTGTTCTTGTGTCATCTGGCTGCAATTTAGCACTGCCCACTTCTTTTCTTATTTTCTTTGCAAATGTTTGTATTTGCTCAAATTGTAATACCATAGGAGTGGCCTAGTGGTTAGGGTGGTGGACTTTGTCCCCTGAGGAACTGAGTTCAATTCCCACTTCAGGCACAGGCAGCTCCTTGTGACTCTGGGCAAGTCACTTAACCCTCCATTGCCCCAGGTACAAATAAGTACCAGTATATACTATGTAAACCCCACAGAAAGGCAGCATATCAAGTCCCAGTTCCCTTTCCCTATTGGAGATTCTACATGGAATGTTGCTACTATTGGAGATTCTGTTGCTACTATTGGAGATTCTATATGGAATGTTAATGTTGCTATTCCACTAGCAACATTCCATGTAGAAGCCTGCCCTTGCAGCCGCGCAGGCTTCTGTTTCTGTGAGTCTGACGTCCTGCATGTATGTGCAGGACGTCAGACTCACAGAAACAGAAGCCTGTGTGGCTGCAAGGGCAGGCTTCTACATGGAATGATGCCAGTGGAGGAGTAGCCTAGTGGTTAGGGTGGTGGACTTTGGTCCTGAGGAACTGAGTTCAATTCCCACTTCAGGCACAGGCAGCTCCTTGTGACTCTGGGCAAGTCACTTAACCCTCCATTGCCCCAGGTACAAATAAGTACCTGTATACAATATGTAAGCCACATTGAGCCTGCCATGAGTGGGAAAGCACAGGGTACAAATGTAACTAAAATAAAGAGCAAGAGAGTTTAGAAGCCTATTGAACATCATAGTCTATTGATTCTTGCGCATCTGCCACCCCATATTTCTTCAATAAGCTGGCCATAAAACAAACACTTCACAAAACTTGCCATAGGGCTATCTTACATCCATGACATTTTGTCTTCTCTTTCCTTCTTAAAGTTCCACTATTCTTTCTTTCCCTGGTGTTTTTCCTCCCTTTTATTTTCCACTAAAAATCTTTATAGGTTTCATATGGTGTGGCTAGATTTTCCACCTCCCCAATTATTCTGTTTTCCACCGTCTCTACTCCTCTTGAACCTCAGAGCATTCTTTGATTCAAAACTTACCTCTTTCCTTAAGAGCATCTCACTTCTCTTCATGGTTGCATCCACCTTCTTCACTTTTTCTCTGGCCACTTTATTTCTGGCCCTCTAAAGCAGTTGTCACCCTGTCTTGCACTTAACATATCACCTCTCCAGCCTTAAACCTATGTGCCATTACCTTCCCTTTCTCTTGTTTCCTTTGAAAAGCACACTCCATTTCCCTACAGTTTGCCTACATTTGTGAAGTCTTTAAGTCTCCTCTCCCCCCCCCCCCCCACCTCTTTTTGCATTCTCCAAGATTTGGCTTTCCCCTCAGGCTTCTGCTTCTGTTGCTGCTTTGTGTCTTATTGCAGTGGTTCCCAAACTTGGGGGGGGGGGGTCTTTTACTAAAGCTTAGATTGAGTTATCTGCAGCGGGACCCATTTTATTCCTAGGGGGCCCTGCTGCAGATAATTCAAGCAAAGCTTTAGTAAGAGACCCCCTCTCCCCCCCCCCCCCCCCCCCCCCCCCCCCCGGTCCTGGAGGCATCCCATCTAGTCAGGTTTTCAGCATATTCACCATGAATATTTGTTAGAGATTTCCATGCACTGCCTCTGATGCATGCATATCTCTCTCATGAATATTCATTGTGGATATCCTGAAAACCTGACTGGATGGAGGGGGCCTCTGTCTTACTGGCCATAATAGTGAATGTGGGTTTAGGTTGTTGCTCTCCTTCTGTGGCAACCTCCCCTCCCCCTCCCCCTGATTACTCAATCCATTGTTTTATTCCACTTTCACTCCAGGTACCTGTAAACTATTGCCCCCCCCCCCCCCCCCCTTCCCACAATGTACAGTGATCAGCCTTTTTTTTTAATGTTGTCACTACAAAATCCATGGCTGGCCCTGGTTAGGGGCAGTTACTACCGTGCTAGTCAAAATTTTTTAGGAGCCAGGGAAATTGTTTATTTTACAGCTTAAACAACCCCTGCTGTATTTGAGATTCTTTTGCACTTACTTCATTAGATTTTGTTGGCTTCTTTTCTCTACATTTTTTAAAATGCCCTGGCTTTTCCTTTCCCTCAGTTTAAAGAAGCTGTGTTTCCCTGACAAGTCACTTTCCCACTCTTCCTTTTACTCTCCTCAGCCTCCAACTTCTTTCTGTCCCTCCTGCAATATAGCCTCCCTATATCCTGCCTCTCAAATGGCCCCCCAAGCTACAAATCCATTCCTCAAAATTCAATTGGCTTTGGCCCTTGAGCTAACTCACCTCTAACAACAGCTAAAACAGGCTCTTTGCTGTTGGAGATCAGAGCAATGTCAGCTAAGGCTGAGAAACAATTTTAGGAATTTTGTAGATGTGTGTGCGCAAAGCATAAATGTTGACTTCTAAGAAAGTGTCAGTGTTTTAAAAGATGTTTTCTTCAGTTCAACGTACCAGAAGTTGAAGTCTGTCTGAAATTGGTTTTTTTAATCTAACTAGGAGTTTACGATGTTAGGCTAGATAGAAATTGGTATCAGAATTATGATTTGACTCTGGGGTCATTTCCCAATTTGAATTCTAACTTAATCTAATCTAATACCACACTTATATTCTGCCAGCTCCCCCTAGAGGTTCAAAGTGGATAACAATAACCATTAAGCAAGGGTATGCCACTGGAATTCTAAAAAGCAATAATAAGTAAATATAAATTTAACCAAAATATTAAAAAAAAATGTCTTATGAGCAACAAAACAAATAAGATTTTAAAGATTTTAGTTGAAAAGGTAATGTCTCCAAAAGACATTATACGATGTGATACTCGCAAGCGAGCCATCTCCGGAGTAGCCCCCACACTCTGGAATGCATTGCCTGAAAGGCTGCGCTTAACACAAGATTATCTCTACTTCAGGAAGCACGTGAAAACTTGGCTCTTCAACCAGGCCTTTACTGGAAGAAGTAACTAACTCGCTAGTCTCACTCACACACACAAGGAGTACTCAGGCTGCATATACTGCAGCAGGTCATGTTTATCCACTCCTACTCTAGCTGAGATAACATTTAACCATTTCTCTGACCTCATGTGCAACTTTCTTTAAATCAATCACCTTACTTTCTAACTCTTCCTACTTTCTTACCCTTCTACATGTTACATCTTTGCTTTACCCTTCACTATCACCTATAATGTTCTATTACGTATTATGT